>NW_025106637.1:4138934-5345368 GCF_013123115.1 Colletes gigas
CGACGGGTGTGGCGAACGTATCGCGAGCCAACGTATCGTGGATCGTGGGTGGAATTTTTAAACGTAAATGGAATTATGAAACTTATTAGAAACATTGTAGATTAAAGGAATTAATATTCTATTCGATTCTAGCGATTTATTTATATAAGAAGTCGTGATTGAAAGTTGGTTTTAAAAGCAACACTTTTTCTTTTAATTAGGATATACCTTCGTTACATTGTATTCATCAAATTTAACGTGTAATTGCTGAGAACAAATATGGATACGTTCTTTAATTTTACAGAATCCAAAACCCGTAAAATTTTCTTCAGAATAATATTAATGATTATGAGATCAGTAACAAGTTACTTTTCCACCCGTTTCCAATTAATCAATTACGATCACTGATGGAACCATCTTCCTTTGACGAAGGTCGACGCTTTAATTCGCTGTTTTGATTGATGTTCCTTCCGTTTCTGACCAATAATCCTGTATCCACGTTTCGTTTAATATCACGGAACCGGCGCGAAAATTAATTTTAAATTTCGTTTGAAACATTCGCTCGTCTCCGCTTTTGTTCGATCGCGAGCAAAAGCCGCGTCCACTTTGCGAACGCCATTTTCATTCGCAAATATTAAAATGTTTACAGCCTCAATTTTCACGATTCTTTAATCATCAATCACTCGTCCTCGTATCGAGAATCTTTTACATTCTTTTTGTGTATTTTGTAATTACTCAAACCACTTGTAAATCATTCCAATCGAAGATGTGAACTTGCCAATAACAAATCGTTCGAGTTTGTATGCACGATAATTTCAAATTGACGTTCTCGTAATTTTCATTATCGAACGATCGAATTTCCAAATTATCAACTTGGAATGGCGGTAATTCTTTCGCCGGGCTCCCCATCTTACCGATTCGAGAAGCTGGAGCAGAGAGAAGATCGGTTAACGCGTGCTAGAAACTCATTACCGGACTTCAGTTAAGAGGCAGAGGGTGGAGAGGGTGCTTTCGTTTGGAGCTGTGATAAATAGAGAGTTTTCGCGAACCACCGCCTCTCCAAGCTCGCGTCATTCTATGGATTTCCTCTTTTTCCATTTCTTCGTTTCACCCTCGACTCCCACGTTTCATACCTTTCAACCTTTCCACCCTCGTGCTCGCCCCATCGACGTACACTTTTTCGAATACATTGTCCTGCTTCCCCCTTTTCTCTTCCTCCGTTCGGCCATATCATCCTTTATCTTTAAACTCTTTGTATTTACCCCGTTCCTCCGTTTCCATTCTGTCCTTTCTTCTTTTACCATCGTTTCCTGTCGCATCCTGCGAACCCCACGTCGAGGACTCATTCTCCATTCATTCTCCATTCGTCCGAATCGTTCATATTCGTCTTGGTTGCAACGAGTCGCGAGCATTCTCCTTCCTGTTTATTTTTTTTTCTCCCCCATCGTGCATCCTGTTTTTATTAAAATAAAAATTACAATAGATGAATCACGGTCGTTCGTCTAATCTTGAACATTTCCAACCGAGGTGTCGATTATTGTTTCTCAGAATTAAAAAATTTAAAGAAGACTTGCAAAGTTGGTATCTAAATGAAATTTTCGGATAACAAATAGAAGGTAAACGACTGTTCGTCCATTGCTCCTCGAACAAAGATTAAAATTGGAACCACAAAGTGAAATTCTTCGATTGGTTTTAAATTTATGTTTACATCTTTTATTTAATTGTATTTTATAGAATACATGATTGTACCTAAAGAAGAGTTCGTTAATGGATATTACATAAATCTGCGTGCCAAGATTTTGAATTTTCTTGACGTATTGTATTGAGGTATTGTTTTGATCGTGGTCTTCTGTGGTAAAGAAAAAAATAAAGCTATCATCTTCCATTAGAGTATTACAGCGATGTGTCGGAAAGTAGTGTGACGTATTCGTCCGTATTAGCTTTCGAAAGTGTAGCCGCCTACCGGTACTTTTGCTTTACCTTTAATTAACCGCATTTCTGCAGCACGGTTGTGGCCATTCTCTCGTCCAGTCGTCCCCCGTCGCCGGAAACGAATTTAACCAGTTCCTATTGTCCGTGTTTTCGAGACACCGGTGCCGTTTGTAAAAGTAATTTAACAAGTGCGCCGCGTTAAATGATTCAACGCGGGGAAGAAAGGTTTGAGCATTCACGGAACACCGCACAACCGGAGAAGAATGTTCCCGCGCAAAATTAGGGACGCACGAGAGCCTTTCAAAGCGACTTTTGTTTATCGTGGAATGTTAAATAACGACGGGTGTCTTCATTACGTTTGTTAGAGATAAAGGGAAACAGTGTTTAGAGCAGTGGTTCCTAATTTTGTTAAGCCCAGTGAGCGATCTAGAAATGTAAAGAACGAAATATGCAGCTTTCACAAGCGTGGTTTACTCGCGACATAAACGATTCGAAAAAAAAATGAATAGAAGGCATAGAATAATGTTTTTAGGATCACTGATGTTGATAATTTAATCGACGAGCGGAATTACGATCATTTGACTATGTTTTGTCTGACGCGTCTGACCATTGCTTGATATTTCTACTTGTTTTGTTTGTTTCTCAGCATAAATGTTGGTGCAATATTATTTGATCCAACTAGATGTAATTATAGTAGTGTCTGGACTATGCAGGTAGCGTGTAACAATAAAAAAATAAATAATACCATAATAGGATCAATGAGAACACCGAGGCAAGTAGAAATAACGAATAATGGTCGGACGGGTTAATCAAGTGGTATTAAAATGCACGTGTAACCGATTAATTTTCGAAATTGATTTTCTAGGAAACAAAGCATCGTATAAAAAGTGTAATTCCATAATTTCAATACAGTAATTCCTCTCACTGTCATTATATCATTAAAATTTACTTTCGTAACAAATATTATTTTACGAAATGATTAATCAATACTAGTAATAGAGCCAAGGGGGCATATTTATTTATAATGATAACATTAATTGGAAATTATTAAATATTACAAATTCCTACCAAAAGGATTTCCACAGATTTTAGTAAAGCTATGATTTCAATTAGTCTCCAAGCATTTAATTTAAAATGCTCAAAGAACGTACAGGATTTAACGAGTTCCCCCGCTCGATTCTACATAAATATTCAATCAAGTGAGATAAATTTTGCAGTAATTAATTACGGTATTCCAAATTTTCTAGACCGTGACCATTCACGTTTTGACATCACTATGATTGCGGAATCACAGTCTTAATGTAACATAAAACAAATTGACTAATATTACGCAATAAGTTCTGGAACTTCCTAATAATTACTCGGTGAGGAGAAGCTCTAAATCCGAAAACTGATACATCAGTCGTGCATATTTACCGTTGAATATTTATGAAATATTACCTGTGCCCAGTTCATGCATTTCGTTCATCGTTTGAGTTCGAAATGATACGTAAATACGACTGCCGTTCATTGTAGTAATCAGAAACTATTTACTTCATTATGACGTGTTGACTGAATGCCAATGATTCAAGATTTATTGATAGAAGCGTAAACTGTGTAATAAGTATAAATATAACGAAGTTTTAAATATCATTTACTTCTATACTATATAGATATTTACTTCAAATACTATAGAGGGGAAGATTTATCAAAATATCACAGATTTATTATACTAATTAATATTGGCAGTTACAACTTGATCTTAAATACATCTATTATTATTAATTGTTGTTCGATATTAAGAAAAAGTAAAATTGAAGATGTACGATTTAAGTGACTGGTATACATTGAACAACTATACCTCATTAAGTCATAGTCGATTTTTTAGGTACGATCTTATGATCGGTGTTGTACGATCGGAAGCATATTTTTCTTTGACCGCCGACGACGCATATTACGGGATCGAGGCGGACAGAAGAACAAAAATTCTCAGGGAATTTGTTCGAAACACCTATACGTATCACCAAGCAGAGATCCTAGCAACCATAATCAACGAGTACACGGACTGGGAACGGCCCGTACAACATCCATCTAACATTAAGTAAGCATAAAGTATTTAAAAGGATTTAGAAATTAAAGAACCTATAAAATTAATAAGATTGCAAGAATTACAGAAATAATATTAATCAAGAACTTTAAAAAAACTGAACATTCTAATTTTCATGTATGGAGAATTACCATGATAAAAGATTTCATATCTCCATTGTTGTAGATATTGAAAATAACACAATCTTATTAGCCGGGCTTGTAAATCACATCGAACGATCAATAATGGACGAGACGTGAATATATTAAACAATAACCATTAAAATCCAGACTGAAACTTCTAAACAAAGTAATGGGAAGGGAAAGTAATTACGTAAATTAATGGCTTACAATATTGTGTTGCACGGTGAAATTTTAACTATGGGATCAGATTATTGTGCGAAGAATCAAGTTTGAAAGTATCGGTGTGGAAATTTAATGAACGGAAATCAAAGGCTCCGGCGTGTAACGTTTTCGACATCAATTGTTTATGTTGATTAGGTTCAGACGGAATTTATAATTTAAACACTCTCTCAACTAATATTGTGCAAATCATCGATACAAATGTCACCCATATTACTAATTAATTTGGGTTCAGAATGTAACATTTTACTCAGAAAATAACTTGCGAGATATAAATACGAGAAATCAGTTTTTCAGTCTCTGTTATACGAGTTCATTAGCACCGAACCTATTTGAATTAAAAATTTTCTACCAAAGTAAAGTCCAGTGTCTGTTAATTGGACGTAAGTCGAGAGTGAAAGGAAATTCTTGTAATTTTTCAGAGACGAAACCCTCGAAGCTTTAGGCGATGCCAACACTGTGGCACCAGCTACGAGAACAGCGGACCTCCACAGTCAAGCTCATCGAAACTCTTACCTCTATGTGTTCGACTATCAAACGAAATTCGGTGATTATCCACAGGTGCGTATTAAAAGTTCTTAAAGTAATTTCACGCTCAACACGTTGACTGCCGGATGAAACTTGCGAAATTTTCTGCTTCGAGGCTAAAATTTAATTTTTTAACAATTATAGAGCTCCTTGAAAACTGATCTTGTCCTTAACCTTGCATAATAAAAACACGCTTAACTTTATATTCGTTGAACACACAGTTCATCGTACTGCTTATTTTTGTTACTTTGGGAATTAATTGTTTTCAGCTTCTTAGTGAAAAGTATTATCAACGCGGCAGTGAACGTGGTGAACGCGATTATGCGTCTAGACAGACAGTATCGTTTAATAAAATTCACGAAAGGGGGTTGGCAATGTTTTCCGTAATTTAATCAGAGAGGCAGTCATTAGCCAACGACCCGCATATTTTATTACTAACGATGATACATTACGCTGTTTCTTCTCGTATTCGCCGCGCATCATCGTTCGTTCAAACATAATTTCCATTCTTCGTTCCACGCGTTCGTTCTCGCCCCGACGTTTCCTGGTTTATCGAAAGACGATCTCTATTGTTGGAGTAGAAACCGTGAAATTAAGGAAAAATCGCATTTCCTCGACGAACGAAACTGCTGATCGAAACATTCACGACGTTGTAATCTGACCTACTGTCCGCTTAATGTTTCACTGGGGATAACTCGAGAATAATTCAGGAGTTGTTTTAATCGTACAGCTCTATTTTAATTCAGAAAATTGGATGAATTATTTCGCATTCAAGATTGAAACAACTGTTCCGAATCCAGAGAGCAGCCATTTAATTTTCTAAAAGGAGCACATGTTTATTATGATAATAAAAACTTTGTGGGGCATAACGTAAACCAACAAGACGCCAACGTTGATTTTAAACGAATAAATTTCGTCGTGACCACGATGAGATGAAATAAAAATAAATATAAAAAACGTCTGTTATTTGGTCGAAAATAAACCAGCGAACTATACTGCATTTTTATAAAAAAAAACTACCCGGAGGAAGCTGCAGGAATTATTTTCGTGAAAACGGGAAAGCAACGTGTACGCGTTTCAATGTTGAAAACAAGGGGAAGAAGTTATATACGCGTCGAGAACTACCATATGAAATTCTACGCTGTTAATTTCATTATCGCCTGAATAAAATCATCGTAACTGAATTTATTACAGAATTTAAAGTAGCTAAAAAATTAACTTCTTTGTCTTAAAAATTTTGCAGCTACCCTAACGTTGCTAACAATTATTATTCTCTCTTCAAAATATTTTGCTACCGTGCTCTCGTTCCCAAATTTTCTCGAAATAACAACGATGAAATATTTTCGTATGGCGAAGAAAAGTAATTCTTTGCATTTATGAAGCAAACCGGGAATAGGGGAAAGGTCAAAGAAACGTTCCAATTTTCCAAAGGGGTGACTGCACCATTTAACGCATCCTGTTTGCCGAGGGGTGCGTGTTTCCTGGCGGAACTGTGACCGTGGAGCACAAATTTTTCGTCCAACGATGTCCCGGTTATTTTCCGTCTAATTACCCCGGTTACCGCGGATAAAGCTCAACGGAGGGGCGGGCGGTGGATTTTTGGCACCTCGGGGCTAATTTCTCCACCCTGGGTCGCGACCAAAACTTCGTAAAAATTTCGGTAAATAACTAATGGGAAAAAGTTGTCCTATTTGTTTTCTGATTCTCCTTGATCGTCCCTAAATTATTAGAAAAACTTCAGGGAACTACGTTTGTATACCATTTTGTGGCACGTTGGACAAGTATTTGATTTGTGAAAATTATTATATGCGAACATTTTTATTTTATAAAACCTTGCCTTTTTTTTAAATCAAACGTGGAATCGATACATAGTCAGATATCTGGAAACTTAAACGACAGTAATATTTTATTCGATGATCTTAAAATTTTTATTTTTATTTCACGAGTAAATTACTAATTTCCCAATTTTATAGTATACAATTTTCAGAGAAATCTTGTCACATTCCATATACGAAACATTAAATATTTAAATCGTTTTTATCAAGAAAATTATATAATTTCCAAATGCAAAGCCTCAAAACACCTGTTATCGTCCACACCGATAACTTGGGTATCTTTCCATTGCTAAATTTCAGATGCACTTAAAGAAACCTTCCCAAATCGATTGCAAATACAAACTCGGTGATCTTCTCGCCAGGAAAGTTGCAAGAAAGCCTCTAAAATCAACTAAATTGCCAACTTTCCAATTTTCCTGGCATCGAAATTCCGCGAAACGATAATTCTCGCTAAAATTAGGGAAATTTCGTCGAATGTACAGACACCCGGATGTGTTATATAGAAGCTTCCGTGAAATGTTGACACATTACGTGTTACGGGGCGTCGTCGTCGTATCTGATTTCTGTAACTTGGCTCTCGCCGCTGAACCGTCAGAGAAGCAGTTCGAAACCAACGGAAAGGATGGTTGTCGGAGGATGAATTTCCCTGGGAACGATTATTATTGCCGCGTAGAGCGTCTGTACAGCGCGGTAAATCTCGCTGTTGCGCGGGAAACGGATGCACGGGTAGGAAATTGTAAAATTACTAGGTAAACGGGGGAGCGATCGGTTGTGTTGTCACGTTAGAACTTTGCATTACCGTGGGAGTTTCGGTTCGCCGCGAATGTGCCGGTTATCATCGCCCGATAACGTTACGATTTCCTGGGAAAACGCGTCGCCGTTTCGGAAATTGCCAAGATAAGTAACGAAGGGGGCGAGGAGACGCATAAAACCCTTTCGAAAAAGGAAACGGGGGCTCGAAGAGGCGGGCTACGATGTTAATTGCAAGGAAACCGTGGGGGTCGTTGCAGATAACAACCCACCCCCGTAACGGAATTAATACCGAAACAGAGTTCCGGGATTTTGGGGAACGCCAGACGCGTCGGGTTGCTGAAATTCAGAAATTTTCAGGAAAATGAATTTTTTTATTTTAATTTAACAACGAATAAACGGCTGTTCGTCTTTTATTTGTTAGTACTTTCGAAACCTATGCATCGCTGGTTTCCTCCTTTTTTAAATAAAACCAAGAAGAAACTCCCAGTAGCTGATGCAATTATTAAATCCACGTTCGGATCGCTGGAAGCTTATGTATTAAAAAATTCACCGCGCAAGTGGAAGCACCCGTGTTCGTAGTCGGACACAAGCCAGCATTACCAACGAATAACGTTTAATATTTGATTTGAATTACTCTTCGAAGGTTCTCCGGGCGATCCTTAAACAACCGTCGGAAAATAAACGGACAAAACTAATTACGATTCGGAGTGGATTAATATCCAGGGGAGATATCGCTGGTAGCGGTCATATCGGGGCTAAAATTTCGCGAATTTGCGAAATGAAACGTCTGGCCGACCAGTTGGGTAATCAAAGCTACCCCCGAACGTTTCCGGCTGGCAATTTGTTTACAAGCCCGAAGTTCGATTAATTAGAATCGAGGAATCGGCGTTGGATCACGCTGGCGGGTTTGTAATTAGAAAAAGCTCGTATTTCACGGTCGCAACAACGCCCTGCCCGGGAAACTTGGGGTTCTTCTCAGTCCCGCCTCGTCGCCAAATTAAATTCGCGGAACGATTACGCTCGCAAATGGAGAACCGAGTTTCCCGTCGCGTACCACGGCAGCGGGGAAGAGCTTTGCTGGCTAAACTGCAGCACTTCGCACGCGCGAGGGGGGGATCCCAAGAAAATGGCTGCGAACGCTAAATGACTTCTGTGAACGAAATGGCTCGCGAATGATTCTTTTCCTTTCGTTACTGGTACGCGAAACCAGTACTTTCAGTTGATCGTTTCGATGTTGTACCCACCAATGTTTGGAGAACAGATTTAATATGGTCAAGATGTAACGAGTTCCGCTTTGACAAGCTTAAAATTAAATATAAGGATTTTTGATACATACATACATACGTGTTTGAGTCACGTTTGTATTAAATAGTATTTCTCACAGTTGCTTAAAACGTAATATTTATTGATACTTTGAAGAAAGATCATTGAAGAAAGTCTCTTTAAGAAGAAGTGTCCTTGTGAAAAAGGGTGAAGAAATATCTTAAGAGAAATAGAATTTAATATTTCGATTCTCTAGCGTATGAAGAAACAATAGAATATTTCTGTTTTACATAGTAAATTGTGAACGAATATCAAAGACATTCTTATTTGGTTGAGGATTAAGTTCACCAAAAAATGAATAAGAATAATTAAGAAACGTGACTTTGGTGGTCTTAACGGAATGGAACGTGCTTGAAAATAACAATTATTACTAATATACCATATAATAAACCATAACACCGTTGTTATGACTAATTAGCATTCTGGCTGCGGATTTTCCATGCGTGCTCGGTAACGCTGACTGGTGTGGCTCGTTCGTCAAGACAAAGGAAACGCAAAATAGGGTTCACATAACAATGTACAAGGAGTATGGCGCGACTATTGAACTAGAGACACTGCAACTATAACCATGCACGTATTAACATAATAATACAGGAGCTTGCACAAGCGCGAGGGAACAATAATCTGGTGGAAAGTAAAGAAAATATTTTATTACGAATAATTGTTGACATATTTCTGTAACAGAAAGAAAGAAAGAGAATTTGATGACACATGTTGCCTTTTATAGCTCTCAATGAATTTACAATGTAACTTCTGTAAATATTAACAAAAATTGTTATCATTTTTGTTACAACGACGTTCCCTTCAACTATCGAATTTCTAATTAAAACCAAATTTTGTATCATCAACTATGGCGTGTTCTAATATGATATATTTCAAATGAAA
This sequence comes from Colletes gigas, assembly GCF_013123115.1. Classification (NCBI taxonomy): domain Eukaryota; kingdom Metazoa; phylum Arthropoda; class Insecta; order Hymenoptera; family Colletidae; genus Colletes; species Colletes gigas. The sequence goes on from NW_025106637.1 coordinate 4,148,597, forward strand.
GAGCATCCTCGCGAGTCATTTCGAGTAATAAATGATTTGTTCCACTTTTACGGAATTTTCTCGATGAAGGAGGGGGAAATTAGGCGAGGAGGGGGACGAATCTGTGAAAAATTGACGCGCGGAAGATTCGGGCGGTTTTCCCTTCCACGGTGGAATATTTCTGTCGGCTCGCGCGTCGAATCCCCAAAGCAACGTGTCGCCGTCAAAAGCAAAGCTGTGCAAAGACGACCTGAAAGCGGAATTTAGATTAAACTTCCGTTTGTCGATTGCGCGTGCACACTGGGGGCTTAAAGGGTCTCGGTAATTGAGGGGAAGCGCTGAAAAATTCCGTGGCCCGCGCGCGCGAAACGCGCGGAATGATTACACGGCCGCACATTAACCGCGTCTAATCCGAAAGTGACGAGCTGGAAATTGAAAAAGCTGAACGAGAATCGCGTGGGTATACGATGCACCGACGCTACGGGGAACGAGAGCTACGATAACTGATATTTCGAGAGCCCCAAACTCTGAACAATTGACTATTACGCGAGAAAAAGAACCAATTTTGATTCTAACATTTTTTTTAAGTTTCTTCTGTATGAGAAAATATGAGGTTGTCGCGTTATATCGAAGAGTTCTTTGTCTTTCTATATCTCATTAGTTAATACTGTAACTTTGTCTGTTAATAACAAATGATCAGCTTTTTTGCTGTCGTTTCGTGTCTTTAAACTCTTCGATAATCGAGAAATGTATTTAAGCTCCATAAAAGTTTCGAGATGTCCTCGTTGTAAATATCACATTAGCGGGAAATCTGTAGTACTTTTCTTCCGCGAATTGTTCTTAACGATGGAGCACTTCGAGGGAAACAGGAAGCAGGGGAAAAAAATAGAGAAATATAATGGTCAACGGTGATGGGGAAGAATTCAAACTTCTTTAAAAAAGTTCTCAGACCTCGCTCCAAACATTTTCTTATCGACAGATCTTTAATGTTTGATCTCTTTGGACGAGTTCTTTTAAAGAATTATACTTAAGTATTGAAGGGACCGATAGGGAACGAGAAAAGAAAAGTTCAAAAATAGGTGGAACAAGAGGAAGATCGAGATGACATCGTCTTGGAAAGTTTTGAAATTTTCTCATTAAAAGCACTTTGTCATCGAGAGATCCTCGATATTCCTTTCTACCTTTAATAAGATTTTAGATCATTTTAAGTGATAATAGTTACTCGTGTTAGCTTTCAATTTTTGAAAACAAATTTTCACTGTTCGAAGCACATTCAAATTTTTAAGAGAAATTAATCAAGGAATATTTATTATGCAATTCCTATTAATGTTTTGTAAAAAAAAATGTAAAACCAAGGACCATCTTAAACCGGTTTATATCTGAAATTTTGATTTGTCGTTTCCTTCTAGTTTTCATAAAACATCTGATTGGAACTATTTTATGATCAATCAGCATACATTTTAATTAAGTGAGTGAACCTTGCAGCAACTTTTTAATCATTATATAAATACCGAAGTATATAATTTTTAAATCGTTTTATTTTTTACAAAACACGAATTTATAATGACTTGGGCATCGATAAAATCGAAGAGACTTCTATTCGATATAATCGACAGGGAGAACAATGAATAATTTACAATTCATATTGTAACTCGAGTGAATTATTCTAATTTATCCGAGTAGTGAGAACGAATTGCCAGCTTTTCGATATTTAAATTTCACGCGTCGATTAATTGATAATACAAGAGCAGATTTCGAGGCGTGGGTGGAAGAGGGAGGGGGAGGGGTGAAGGGGAGAATAGCGAATAACTGTCGAGCTGTAGCGCGATGAACAATTTGCATTGGTAATTTAGGATATTACCAAATTATGCGCGAACGATTGAAAATTTTTGAAAAAGAAGGATGCTGGGAATATAATCTCGTGCTTAATTTCGGCTTTTAACGCAACGAACAAGATCAAGTGCTTCCCGTGTATAATCCAAAAGAATTTCGAGATACCTTCACGGAAATAATTTTAAACGTAATCCGTCGTGGAATACGCGGTGCCTCGTTACGAACATAAACGCAGTTGAATGTATATAACCATGCGCGAGGCAAGCAAATATTGCGTAACACGGCAGCTTTTCAGAACACGCAAGAAAGTTCTGAATGGAACGCGTTAGTCGGCTAGGAATTCATCGCGACGTTTAAAAAATGTTTCCGCGGACAAATTTCATTCACCTGTCCGAAAACAAATTTCTCGCATCGCGGACGTTGGCCAAAGTTTCGGAATTTAAAACGGACCCGAAGCCCCGTTTTCTCAATGAGCTTCCTTCCGGTGGGTCCGCGAGAACTTTGTCACCGGGAAATGCTTTAAAAAAAGAAGAGCAGAATATCAGAACCGCTCTTTCGGAGCGATACTTTTTAATGGAACGTTGGGTCGAGGTGACGATAAAAAGGGGAAAAAAAATCTCGCGGGAGAAAGTGCACCGCGGCGAAAATAATGATAACGAGTAACAATAAACTTAATTATCATAACGAGGGGTGTACAACGCGAGGCACGACGTAATCAGAAGAAAAAAATTAACAAGCCTCTCGAGGCCCGAGCGCTGTTTTAACGAGGTCGGAGTACATGAAGACGCGAATGTAATCCTTTTAGTCACGTAAATGCAACCTGACGCCTGGTCCACTGCTAGCCGAGCGTTATTTTAATTCCGACCGCTGAAAGAAACTGCATAATTTGGCAAATTCCTCGTTCTCGAAACTGGAACGGTCTCGAAAAGACGTCGAGTGCAATTCATTGGGTAGCGATAAGATTCTTTCATAATTCTCTTCGTTCGTTTCACACGAAAATTTGTAGACCCAGATACGCGTTTGTATAAATAAACTCGCGTACGATTACTATAATCAATTTATTGCAAGGTGCAATGGCATAAATAACAAATTAAATTTACTTTCAATTTTCTTTTCGGAATCATTCGTGTATAGAAAATTATTATAAGAGCAGTACGAAGACAAGTAAATGCAAATTTTATTCCCCGTCACTTTGATTTGAATTTATTCGTCCGGTGTCTCTTTGGACGTTAATTGCTCGGAACTTTGACGAATAACTCGAAAACGAAAGCCGATTTCAAGAGAAGCGACTCGTTGTGAAACCTTTACCGGTGTCTGAAGAATCGTTTCGCGTCGAGTAATTATAGGGACAAGGTAGTTTTTTGCGTGCTGGTAAAGGCAGACGACCGGGAAGAACGGCGAGGTACGCACGTGACTCGTGTTATGCGCCGGGGAACATCAAAGGCAGCAGGTAGCGCGTTTAAATTTAAATTTAGAACATCGATTGCACGTCGTTGGAACTGTCGTGCAATAACCGTGGCGAAGGGTATTAACACCTTCGGGTATCGGCGTAGAATCTATGCTGAAAACTCAACGATTCTCTCAACCTCCGCGTATTCCAGTTCTTTCGTGCACATTCGCAAACACTAGTCCCAATGTCTCGTATTCACTTTGGAATCTCATACGCGTGGAAAATAAGGAAGAGTATTTACAAGAATTAATTCAATACTAGAGAATTAAATTAGAGAATTTTAAAGATAATTTATTTTTAGAATCATCATTCAATTAATGATTAATAAACGAGATAAAGAGTTTCCAAAGTCTCGAATATGAATCCACAGATTTGACTCAAGCTTTCCAAATTTAATGAATTCTTTTAGGGAGCCTAATCTAGTCATTTGCATTGAGTTTGCTTGAATGTAATATGATTATGAAAACCATTTTTCTATCGACCATTGTCTATTTTCCTATTGGTCCCAATTTCGAGAATCACTCTATATGAAGAGTGAATATTGCAATGATTGTAACACGATCTTCGAAGTGTACGGAGCGTTTCGATTGTAGAGTCGGCAGCAATTTCACTAATTAACGTGCTACCCTCCTCAGTTCTCTTTCACCGAGGAAATCCCTTATTTGTCTGTATTTTCGATCGTGTTTAACGCGTATTCATTTCGCCTCTCGCGTTGTTGCCCCGCCAAAAAGGAGGTATTCGTATGCAAAAGAAGGAGAAAGGAAAGCGCGGAATGAAGCCGGTGAAAAGAAGGGTTCGAAAAGAAATGAAAAGGACGAAGGAACGCGTTCCGGGGGCTTCCAGGTTGGAAAAGGCCGTGGAAGAATGGCGAGATCGAGCACTAATATCGTCAGAAAGTTCTCTCGTTTCTTAGGGAATGCGAATACATTACCAAAATCAAACGCCTCTGTGGATAATTTCGATGTAAAATTAAGTGTGTCTTGGAAATGAAAGGAGCAATATAATTTCAGAGTGATTCAGTATCCTTTATTAAATGCTCTCACTGGAGGCTCAAGATCTTAAAATTACACTGGCGTTGATAAAGAATTTCAAGATATAACATAGCAAAATATTATAATATTACTAAAATTGTAGTGCTTGGACATTTCGAAAGTACACACGATTCTTTGTCTCCTCTTTGGAAAATATTTCGATCATTTCGAGCGAATCAGCTCTGGTATTGGGTTCTCAATGTCAAAGTGTAAATAACAATTTCAGAAATTCTTCTTCGAAAAGCTTTACAGCTTTGAGCAATTCCTTTACAAGACCAGAGAATGTTCTACCAATAATGTGAACCCCATTTTGAAACGTAAACCCTCGATTCTCCCTTCAAAATGTTCTCGGACATCGGAGGGTGTATTGGCGTCAATAAATCCAATGTATCGATTGCACCTAACCGAGCACCGAGCCAGGACGAAAAGGATCCGAAAGTTGGAGAACGAGGAAGGTAAAAAGAAAAGGAAACGCGAGACGATGTCTTTTAAAAGCATTTATCCAAGAGTACAAACTTTGTACAGAATAGGAATGATGTGGATAAAGAATTACGATACAAAAAATAATTAACAATTGGCCAACGATTCAGAAATTAATTAATTGATTCCGTTCTAAGGGAAACGTATCAATGTATGGTCAGACGTTAGATTTTCAGTAAGGAATTTTTTTCTCAAAAGTGCGTAGGATTTCGAGCATATGTGTAATAACCAAAAATTATTGTAATTGATCCCTGCAACCAAAAATATTTTTTTTAGAACGATTTGAAATGCTTTAATTTTGTCGAAAAGTTTATCCCCTTGTTGAATTTTTTTCTCGAAAATGGTTAGGATTTCGAGGGTATGTCTATTCACCAAAAATGACTGTAATTGATCCCTGCAATTAAAAATAATTTTTTTAGAACGATTTGAAATGCTTTAATTTTATCGAAAAGTTTGTCCCCTTGTCGAATTTTTTTCTCGAAAATGGTTAGGATTTCGAGGGTATGTCTATTCACCAAGAATGATTGCAATTGATCCCTGCAATTAAAAATAATTTTTTTAGAACGATTTGAAATGCTCTAATTTTGTCGAAAAGTTTATCCCTTTATTGAATTTTTTTCTCGAAAATGGTTAGGATTTCGAGGGTATGTCTATTCACCAAGAATGATTGTAATCGACCCCCGCAGCCAAAAATATTTTTTTTAGAACGATTTGAAGAAATTTTTTTCGCCGAAAAATTTCTCCAGAATATGGATAAAGATTTACGATGCAAAAGAGAAGTAACAATTGACCAGCGATTTAAAAACTACATTCCTACGATAGTTTTGGAAATGTCGTGTTCGCAAAAGTTCCACGAGAGAATTGCAGGACATTGATTCCGTTCAAAGGGGACGAAAGAGATCTTGTCAGGAGTTAGCGGGGAGAGATTTACGAACGGGGCGCGAAACGGGACGCCTGGGCTGTGTGAAGTGGACGCCGGGAATAAAATTGAATCCGGTAGCTCGGGAAGAGAGGCAAACAACGGCGATTCGTAATTAAAACGGACGAAGGAACACAGAGTGGTGGGCGAAGATGGAAACGGCAAGGTAAATAAAGGGCCAACGCGGCGTTTCGAAGCATAATTATGCAGTCGGCCTGTGAAAGCGCGCGAGAAAAGGGAATGTAAAATTATTTAATAACACGAAACGTCCGTGGGAAAAGCAACTTTGCAAAAGGGAAAACAGTGGAGCCGTGGGAAAGCGTGGAATTGCGTGGACGCGGCAGTTTGCGCGAGGCGTGGGAGATACTCTGAAACAAAGGCGCGGACACGTGCGACGAAAAGTGGAACACGCATCAAGTTGCGAACCAGGACTGCTGAGGACAGAAAACTACACGATAATTGACCTTGATACTCGATACTGCTTTGTAGATTGAACATTTCTGTCCCTTTCGACTTGGGGAATCCCTATTGGTACCAGTGTACTAATGTACTTATGTACCATAATTTCCAGAACATAGTCGAGTTCTTAGATAGGTCTGGGATGAATAGCACAAAATTTGATTTGTGACAGAGCTACTGGGGATATCCAATAAAAAATTTATTTAGAAACCATGCGGTTATAGAGATTTTTCGCGTTACCAAAACATCCTGATGGAATTACGGTGAGGAAACAAGCTCGTATCGAACCGGTTATCTGTCTTCGCGCACGAAAAAACGCATCCGAATCGATAGGGGCGGGAAAGTACGTGCTTAAATTATAAAGGAACCAGAGGAATGCAATGCTCAATTTCTTCTTACGAATGCCACGTCCCGAGTCAATTCCATTTCGGCGGAAAACTCGAAAGCAAGCAGAAGCAGCCGATTCGTTGGGGTGCACCGAGGTACATGATTCCCCAAAAGAGGTCGAAGACGTACACGTGGGATCGATAAGGGAAATATTAGGGAGGAAACGGCGAAACCACAAAAGATGCAGAAAGTCTCCATTACCGGGGAGCTCAAAGGGAACATTGCAGCCTCGGAGCCTCAATCTTGGCGGGACGAATTGGTTCTCTCTCCCTCTCCGACGTTCCCCGGCATCCAAAGATACGTTCGAGATATTTGATCGTGGGAAAACCACGGTAGGGGGAGAACGAAGCAACGCTAAACCATGTTCTCTTTGTAAACTGAAAGCTTCCACGCGGCGCGGTAGCTTATTCAAGGCAATTATTCGATACCTTCGACCCTTCCTACCCGAAAGTTTCATTAACCAGATCTTTGCAGCAGCAATTGGAACATCGCTGCGCCAGGCTCGATACAGTTCTCGTTCGAAACGAGGATCTCCTCTCAATGTTACTTACAAACACGTAGAGGCAATTTGCATTCTTCTCCCTTTATGAGAAAATTGTTTCCCCGGCGAAGAATGAACGCTATATTAGGTCCGATGGTATGTAAAGTGATTTCCGGAAACTGTGACAGGCTGTAACCTTTTTCTGAGCGGCGGTACAGAAAATTTATACATGGAAAAGTTGAATCCCCCATTTTGTCTCTGCGTTTGTTCTTTTTAATTAAATTAATTAAACGTTATGAAAGCATACGCCAATAAAGCGAAAGTTTATATGGGCGTGAGGTACAGTTACATCAATGAAATAAACTTAAACAAATAAATTAAATAATCCCATTTCTGATACAAAGTAGTATGGCTCATAATTGATCCAACTTCACGAGTGATCAATTATAAACACAGTTCGAAGTACATAATGGTAAGGATGACACAAAACTGAAACAAATAAAGTAGATAACATTGCTTGTTAAAGATACTATATCTGTAATATGTTATGTTAATTTTATTATCAAAATTTTAAAAACAAAATTTACATCGTATTCGTTTTTTTCTACCAGTGCTGCCAGATGAAGTTAAAGGTGCGTCTTTTGTTATTATATTTTATATTTCGTTCGATATCAACGGCTCTCTCCTTTCTCGGTATATTTTTTTTTCCTTTCTCTAACAAAATGTATGACATCACCGAAAACTTACATAATTCTCCTATGAATATTCTCTCGTGCAAAATATTTTCCTTCTACTCTAAATTCATTCCTCTCCGTACATTTCATCGTATTTAATTTTATTCTAACGTCCAAGTTATACTTCTGTCTTTCAATTAAACTTGCACTGCTTGTTTTGCTTTATTTGTTTGAGCATTGCTGTATGCATCGTTGCAGTTCGATTCTAGCGACTCGTAATTATTGTGATCGTGTTTTTTCTTCTTCGAAAATGCCTGCGTTTCCCTCTCGATTGCTTGGTCATCACTCTCGTATTTATAAGTCACAATTGAACCCTCAAATCACACTATTAATCAAAGTATTGAATTTTATAAGTCACTTGATACTATTTAAATTCTAAGTGAAAATATTTTAGAAAGTACTGCGAACCACAGTAATCTACAGTCAAATTACGATAGAATATTTTCGTTTAAATTGCAAGCCCCACTTTCAGACAATTAAATTTTTAAAAACGATTTTTTCAAAACTTCTAGACTAAAATAGCCCCTTAAAAAAGAAACGACCGTAAGATATCCTGTTAAAAACCTTGTCAACGAAACACTACGACGCCGTCGAGATACCGCGAACGTTCAATTTTCCTAGGCAAACTAACGTCCACGGGCACCAAAATGGCGTTCTGGTCCCTCGACGATCGTTCGTTTAGATTTAACGAAGGGTTTCGAAGGATCAGTCCCTTTTCCCACGGTCAAGTAGAGCGACGAAAGGACCTAGTGTAATCTCGAAACCGGCGGACAAGCACATATCGTGCCTTGTTCGTCTCGCTCTTTCCTCTCTGCAATATCCCAGTGCCGCCCGGAAAAGCCTTTCTCCTGTTTGAAATACGAGTGACGTTCCGCGTCGTTAAAATGCCATCAATACTTCAGTCGAGCCAGACTTTGTGGACGTCGGTCGTTTCTTCAAAAGAGTACAAACAAAAATTATATTCGGACTATCGATAAATTCAGATATCTTGTCGCGAGGCTCGACGATTCTGAAATAATGGTGGAAATATACATCGTTAATATATTTAATATACAGGGTGTTCGGCCATCCCTGGAAAAAGATTTGAATGGGAGATTCTAGAGATCAAAATAAAACGAAAATTAAGAATAACAATTCGATTATTGAGACTTCGTTAAAAAGTTATTAACGTTTAAAATTCCACCGCCATTTTTCTGGGGCTCTAGAGCCTCCATTAATACGCATTGTTTGCATTTTTAATCATTAAGATCCTCCAATCCGTTCAGAAGTTATGATGTTTTAAACATACGCATGAAATTTCAGTGAAACATATCAATGTATGGTCAGACATTAGATTTTCAGTAAGGAATTTTTTTCTCGAAAGTGCGTAGGATTTCGGGGTTATGTGTAATGACCAAAAGTTATTGTAATCGACCCCTGCAACTGAAAATAATTTTTTTAGAACGATTTGAAATGCTTTGATTTTGTCGAAAAGTTTATCCCCTTATCGAATTTTTTTCTCAAAAGTGCGTAGGATTTCGAGGGTATGTGTAACGACTAAAAGTTATTGTAATTGATCCCTGCAACTAAAAATAATTTTTTTAGAACGATTTGAAATGCTTTAATTTTGTCGAAAAGTTTATCCCCTTATCGAATTTTTTTCTCGAAACTGGTTAGGAATTCGAGGGTATGTCTATTCACCAAAAATGACTGTAATTGACCCCCGGAACCAAAAATAATTTTTTTAGAACGATTTGAAAAAATTTGTGAGATTGTGAAAAATCGAGAAATCCCACCTGTTTGGCTGTTTGGTCCTACAAGTTTTATATTAATATTACCCGTAAATAATTAGTCTATCATAACTTTTACCCGCGAACAATCCTTGAGGGATAGTGTGTATAAGTTAGAGTATATTTTTTCAAGTTCAATTCGAGGGAGTCCCTCTGACGGAAGTATTTTATTTGCAGAAATCGGGCTGCATTCACGGCGAGGACCTGCCATACTTTTTCGGAGCACCCATTGTGGGTGGTTTGTCCCATTGGCCGAGGAATTACACCAGAGCCGAGATAGCCCTCTCCGAGAGCGTGATAGTCTACCTGACGAACTTTGCACGCACGGGGTGAGTCGTCAACTTAATGGCGTGAAACCCGGAAACACCGATAAAACATTAACGATCGTGTGCGTCCTTTGTTCACCGACAGGAATCCGAACGAGGGCACGCCGGACATCGGACCGATGAGACCGGAACGAACGAAGTTCAAGAACATCGATTGGGCCGCTTACGAGGCGGTGCACAAGAACTACCTGAGCATAGGTAAGTTGCAATTTGATCAGGTTCTCCCAAGATTTTTAATATTTTGTGAGGTAAGAATTATTTAACCTATCTTTCTTACTTTCAAAATATTGATGAAATTGCAATCAGAATTCTCTAACACAAAATTTTCTTCGAGAATTGGAAATGGAGGATTCTCGAACGCGGTCGCTAGTGGTAGAGAAAAACCATGAAGTTGGAATTAGTTAAAGGGAAAGCAAGGCAATTACGACTCCTAAGATTCTCGAAGTTGCGATCTTGTACGTTCGTTAAATTCCTCCGCCGATACGGAACTAATGGGAAGCAGTAATGGCGGAATAATACGCAGCCGTTCCAAGTATAATAGAAATTTTCAACGAACACGTCTCGAAACTTTTCCGCGGACCAATGGCAATTAATTCTAAAATATATTGTATTTCGAGTAAAAGTCTTTGCTGATAAAGTAAAACGTTCGTGACATTGTACAAAGGACTCGTTAAGAGTGCGCCGGCTACTCCATACGGAAGTTAAGCTGGAAGGTTTCAAGTTGGGCGTTACGGAGCTTTTGAACTTTGACGTTGATGAAAAACTCACTTAACCCCGAAATCGAACATGCTCGTCGAAATATTGAGCGATCATTTAACCATGGTAATCGTTTCTATTACGGGGATTTCCTCGTGACAAAGAAAACTTTCGAGGCTGGTAAATGCATGTGTCACGCCAAATTGAACGTTTAGAAGGCGTTTCGTCTAAAAAAATTTTAGTTTCCTTAACACAAACACGATCCGAATAAATTTTAGAAATTCACGTTGGTCAGACAATGCGAAAACTCCCTGCAATTGCGAACACAAATTCAAAATTCTCTAACAGAGTTTTTGATAGTTTCATACAACTTTGAACAACAGTCAACAGTGTATATAATATTACAGTTTTCAGATTCAGAGTTACAGATGCAGTTTCCATTGTCTTAGAACAGTATTAGTGTTTTATTAATAATTGAGGCGCTGTTAGAAGCTGCAAGGCTTCCTCTTTGAAATGGCTTTTTGTTTTTGTCGATCCGTCTTCCCGTTTTGGAGATATCGTAATTTATTATTAAAAAGAAAGGCTGACCGTTTCACCGGTCATGGTAGGAATGGCTTAGGTTTGGTATTAAAACGTTGCTCATTTTTCGAGTCTTGGCACGAAGAACGAAGAAACTGTTAAACGAAAAGTTGAAAATTCGAAACGGAACGTAGGAGAAAACTCGACCTCTGGCCCGTTTCCCGCCCGTAGAAGCCACTCGTTTCCCTCGCGGGATTCGCGCAGCGTTTTGAACCGGAAACGAGAATTATTTAATCCGATTACGTCCCAAAGTGGGTATAATGAATCTAGTCCCCGGGCGCTCGCACGCACTTCGCACGTGTAACTAAGAGGATCAGCGAAGATTTATTTGCATAATTCTCGTTCCCGAGGTGAAATGAGAGTGGCAGTTCGTCAGGAACAAACCCCGGAGTCCCGCAGGAGTTCACTTCTGCCGCGAGACCCGCGTAGCTCTTCAAATTGCGTCGCGACTTTGAGATGAAAAGCCAACGGCGCCGCGTCACCTGCGTCCCCCTTCAAACCTTCGGCTCTCAGAGTTCTGCGACTCCATTTACGCCGTTAAAATATACAAGAAGATGCGTCCAAAGAGAGATATTCGGATATTGAAAATACGAAATCCTAGGTCCCATACTTTTAATAGAAGACACTAGGCTTTAGCTTATCGTAGGAAAATGTCTCCTTCGTATTTCCCTGTACGTTTATTCCCTTTTACTATCACGTTGTTCTTCTTTTCAACTCTATTCTCCGAGCTCCTCAGCTTTTTCTAGTTAGTCGATCCTATTGTTTAATAGTTGTTTTTCATCCTTTCATTCTCTCCTTGATGCAGGCTAGATCATTTATTATCGCTTTCATCTCTTTATTTTCCTGCCCCGTTTCTTTCAGCTCCCCTTTTATATCTTTCATTTCTACCGCTACACTTTCTATTTTAGTAATTAGTCTGTTGTTGTCGCCAAGATCCCACTTGATTATCTTTCTCTGGCCCTGGAGACCATTGAGCAACGATTGATTTTTATCTACTAAAGCTACCTTTCTCGGATGAATGTTATTTTCGTTCCCATTTATTTTTATATTACTTTTGGTCAACCTGATACCTCAGTTTCACGCTTGAGCAATCTCTGACTAAAATAGGAGCATTCAAATTTAAAAAAAATAAAATATATTCTCGTTAACGTCCGATATATCAACAACCCCAAGAAATTTATCGAGACATTCGATCCTAAACTTGTTTGTTGCAAAATCGCAAATAAACGTCATGCATCTCGCGGCTGGTTCGTCGTCGCTGAGAGGCGATTCCTCTTAGGAGAATCGCAACGTTTCGTTGCAGACAACGCCGCGCTTAACGCGACAAGGAACGTCAGCGAAGGGACTCGTCAGGGCGAGCGGAATAACGTTCGCCGCGCTGAAAGTTCGCGTCTCGCTCGAGTTCAGTGCGGCTCAAACTATACCGCGCGGGGCGGTCGAGAGTAGAAAAGTCCCAGCAAAGCCAGCCCCGAGGGTTGACGGCGCCCTCCCGCCCAACGGCTCCGCAGTTTCGAACTTTGAGACGCACTGACTAACGAACCCGCCTTCTGTATGAGATTACCGCGCGACAATAATTAATTACTCCGCCGTTAATACGAAAAGACTCCGGCGGAAAGGTGGCCATTCAAGGCTGCGACGCGTGCAGCCGCGTTCCCGCTGAAAGCCAGCTCTTTCTTTCGCCTGCTTCCTCCATTGACCCCGCTGAGAAGCCATCCGTGTTTCCAGATCTCAAGCCAAAGCTGAAGACCCACTACAGGGCGCACAGGCTCTCGTTTTGGCTCAACCTCGTCCCCGACCTCCACAAGCCTGGCTCGGACGAGGTTCCCAGGTCCCATCATCTTCTGGACACTGAACAGGTACGTTGTTCATTCGATATCATAGATAGTAAATAATTCTTGATTATGAGAAGTAACTGGGTTAACGTGTTCACAAGTATTAGGATCTTTGTTAGAATAGACTGGAACAATATCTCTTCGTTTCTCGTAATGCTCCTTTGACGATATAAAAAAAATTGTATTGCATTCTAAACTCTATTTTGAAATTTAATTTTAATAACTCTGGTCAACAATAAATTTCAGACTGCATGAATGCATAAATTTATATGCGCTGAGAAACTTATTTTACTGTTTGAACTAAAAATTGAAAGAAAGGTGACAATGATAGTTTAGGGTTCACAGTATAAAAAAGTAGTATATTTCTCCACATTTCTCTACAACGAGAATCTTTGATTAAACACCGCTGTACAGTCTCGACTTAGGTTGACTAACGGTTGAATTTGTTTGCTCACAGGTGCCGCCAAGGTTCATCCAAAGGATACCAACGACAACCAGGATGACAACAGCGGAGACAACCCTCGCGGAGAAGCCAATGAACGTGTCCACGGCTATACCCAGCGAACTGGCGTTCGAGGACTCGACTGCACAGCCGGAGGACGGGTTCGCGGCCTATTCCACAGCCCTGAGCGTGACGATAGCGATCGGTTGCAGCCTGTTGATCCTGAACGTGCTGATATTCGCGGGCGTCTACTATCAGAGGGACAAGAGCACGCAGCACAACTGTTCGAAGAAACGTCAGGAGAACGGACAAATGCCTAACAATATCTGCGGTGACCTGGAGACGAAGACCGCGGAGAGACATCACATCCAGCACATCCCACCGCCGGAGTTCGCCGATCTGCAGAACAACAGCTGTCACGTGCCGATGCCACCGCCCCCGCCAAAGAATACCAAGCCTGGAAAACCGGGACAGAACCTGATCATCAGCCCCAATCAGCTTCAGCAGGAGAGTATGGCGATGACTGGCACGGGGACTCTGAAGAAGGGGCACAATCATCAGCAACAGGTCATGGACGAGCTAAGAGTCTGACTCCACGAGTACTTTGCAGGCGAAGCTGAACAGTTGTGGATGATTCACAGCCTGGACGAAAAATCGGGCAAGGTGTCCCTTGAATTTCTGAACGAATTGTTCTGCTGGCTGTTGGTGATGTTCGATAAATCAATCGGAGAAGACGGTTTGAAGTAGATCGGGGGTGCGTTGGAGCGGTCGATCTAAAGCTGTCGCGAAGGGAAGATTACCGCGTTGGGAGGGGCGACGAACGAAACCTTAAAAATTGAGAAAGTTGTTCAAGTTTGTTAAAATCTCGGCTAAAAAGTAACGATTTATCGAATTACGTTTCTTCCGCAAATGTTGTCGACGCGTCTTCGAACGTCTATCCTAGGATAGTGTCATCTTAATTAGAATCGTGCTCTCGATGGCATAAAAAATCGTGTACACCCTTGGCGATTCTCGACGATCCCCGGTAAAGATCCTTGAAAGTCCTCAGGAATGTACGATCGATTGCAACGAACGTCACCCTCCGTCGATCGATCCGAATCCGTTCGTCGCGCAGAACGTTCAAGAAGCCAAAGTGATGACCAGTGTCTCGGGCATTGCAATCGTTTTCTACTTTAGAACAAACATCAATGATGCGACCAACTGCCGAAAAATCGCGTGACTCTCGATATGTAATAGCGAGATGTAAATAGAAATCTCGATCCTTTGGGAAACGCAGGGCTTGTTTCCCAACGATCCCTGTTCGAGACTGCACCTTTTTTGTAAACCCTCATGGCCCTACGAATTATCCCCTATTTTGCGTTTGAGTTGAGTCTAAGCTGATCCTAAATAAGTTGGGGGCGAGACTGTTGAGGGTTACTGGGTTCGTAGACGGCGGCCATTTCGATATCAGAGAGAAACGATCCGTGTATTGTAAGGAGAACAAAAGATCTATCCCGGGTTAAAAAGAACGTGCCACCGCAAAGCGGAACAACGAAAATGGCTGACCTACTGTTCGAGATCTCTTCCACGATAGATCTTTCTTTTTCTTTGCGCTGCTGACCAAATAGTTCGTACACGGTTCGACTTCCGGTCCAGTAACCAAGACCCCCAAGAAACAAAGTATACTTTCTTCGCCGATGACGCTTTCAGCGGTCTTGAATAGTTTCATTTTCGTACCGATTGGTAAGATTCTGCTGGGCCCCTCGTGGGAAGTGAACAGCCATTTTGAGTCTGTTCGAAGTTCCAATCGCTGGAAGTGACGTCAATCGCCTAAACTGCTCAATGAAAACACGGAAGGGACGAATAAACGTAACGAAATCGCGCGGAGAATGGCAAATCCGCGATCTCGGATCCGATACCTCCGCGAAGAGGTTCATTTTTTTACCGAGAATGGGGAGAGAGGATCGGGATCAGCGCACGTGACGTTTTACAGTTCAAACTAAACAACAGCATACTGCCATAGAATCTGGAGAGACATTTAACTGACAGGACGAGTAAAGTATTTGCTGCCACGGGAGCGAGAAACGAAAGTGAAACCGAATGAACCCGTTGTTTTTTTTTGTATGATTATTCTTCTTTTTTTTTTTTTTTTTGTCGAGTGGTATTATTGGGGATGTGTGAACGAGGCACGGACTCTTTGACCGAGAGAGCGAGTTTAGACTGTAAATAATGAATAATTAAATTTAGTGGTTCGTCGAGTCGCTGATATTGTTGTGCCGAATGAAAATAACGGGAAATACGATTGTAACTGTACGTTAAGTAATGAAATGGCGTGTGTGACAGCGTAGAAGCACTGGACGTAATTTTAAATTTGTATATAATTGACATTACAATAAACTATGTAAACAATTACTATCAGCCACGGCGTTTACTGGAGGCTTTCGTTTACTAACTCTCGGACACTTGGATATTCAGACTTTACTCTCGATAGACTTTCCAAATTTTTACAGTCGGATCTTAATACAGTAGCAATTGTTTAAAATAGCAAATAGTTGCTTTTAGTGGGTAGAGTCTTCTTTAATTTTTGTCCCGGTTTACATCATTAATATTACTCGTTTTCAAATGAATTATTCCTTTCATTTTTTTTTTAAAGAGGGAAATATTAAAAAAAATTAAACACTTATTTTTATTAATATATTGATCATTGGAATTTAATAAGCGAAGTAGTATATTTTTCTTGTATCGTTTCAACCTCTTCAGGGACCAATTGCTTTATATAAAATAAAATAAAATACCAATTGATATTGACCCCAGATATCTATTAATCATCTTCCAAAATGTTTGGATGCTATTGTTTTAAAATATTTTAATTTTCTGAAGCGTTTTAAAGTTTCCAGGCCGGCCTTATTTTCAAACCGAGTTAATAATAATATCTCGCTAAGTTTCGTAAGAATTCTTTTACGTATTTAGTCATTATCTTCGGTAAGGTATTCTTCTAAAATTTAATTCAGTTTTCCTCGTTGATTTCGATCTCCTTAAAAGCTAATTTTGTCTGCCTCTTGTTTCCATGCTTTTAAGATTTGCCATGAAATTCTTCCACTTTGCAATTTCTAAGAGACGTTATTTATTTTACTATCGCGATATTATCGAGTTAAAAGAAAATGCTTCCCTGTGCAGATAAGAGGTTTATGAAAATCTTGATTCAACGAAATGGGGTAGACGTTGAGAGTTTGTCAAAGGATCTGGGTAAGTAGGTTATAACAGCAATCTTCTATTTCATCCTGTTAAATTACTAATCTCCTATAAATTGCTTTTCCGAAGATTAACTATAGTAATCTAGATTAGGGGTTCTTAACCTATTTACGCGTACCACAAAAATTAATATTCCTCGGCATCACTCATTAATACATATTTGTAATAAGAGAAGACTAACGATACTTAGAAAGAATCTTTGAACCGTTCAGAAAATAGTTTAAATAAAATATCAGTTCTGGTGTTTACGTTTCTCTTTTTCCCCCATTAGAAGAGATTACGTAATATAGAATTATGCAATATTTCTCGTCGTTCCTTGTAACTTAGTTTTTTTATTGCCAATATTTTTTAAACTTACCCGATTGTTCGCCCCACTCAACCTACTACCATTGTTCACCGTGGAAAAAGTTCCAAACGAAAAGTCTCGGACTGATTATATCCCCGTTTCGATTCAAATCGCGGTCGAAACGAAAAGGAAAAGGAAAAACAAAGTTAAAACGATCGTGTTCGCGGAACTTCTCGTTACCTATTAATTTCGGAGACTTCAATGCTCCATTTTGACGTTGAATTTTTAAAGCAAAATTTCAGCTGCTCTCCAAGCAAATTTAATTCGAACAAAACTGACGAATTAGAACCAAAATGTTAGATTATTTTAATAGAAAAAAAATTTGAAAAGAAGATCCAAACCCTGTCCGTAATTTCAACTCACTTTCGTCTTCGACCCTTCGTATTGCGGTTCGAACAAAATTAATTGGCCGTCGGAGGTCACTTTTTCTCCGTCGCGAGAGACAGGAAACGCCATTGAAAAGAGAAAGCGATAACCTTCGACGAGCAATAAATTTCGACCTAACTCCTGAAAGAACAAGGACTGTGGTTTTTTTTTTTTATTTTCAATTATATTTCTGCAAGATCTCGTTCGATGACGTTAAACAAAAGCGTACATTATTTCCTATTTTATATAATGTATCGGAAACTTAAAGCCTTGATGTTTAACCCTTCGAGTCTCGAGTCCTTCAAGCAACGAGACTAGATTACGCAAGAGGGTGTTCGATAAACGACGATAATCGTTAGATTGAACGTATAAAAAGTATCACGAATTTCAATCTTCTGTTTATTCGTCAAGGTACATTCAAAGTATCGGGGTATGTTGATATTAATTTTTCAAAGAAGGGACAACGCGACCGTATTTTTAAATTATTGGATGTCGAGCAGCGTCGAGGCTCCAAGGGTTAACCTTACAATTAATGAATATCGCACCCTACTGCTACGTTAAGTTTGACAATTTAATTGCAAAGAGACGATACAGCGAATACCTCTATTCAACTAAGAAACATTGGCTACAATAACTTCGTCGCGAAACGCGGCCGCCTTGCAAATTACATTCGCAAGAATTTCGTTTCAAAATGCTACAAATCATCGGTCGCTATCGTACTATTAATCTCCATCAACCCCTTCGATGCGAGGAACGGCCGTAGAAAATAACCGAATATTCAATAGAACAACGACCTATCTAGAACAATGGAACAAAAATCTACTTATCGAGATATCTTATCACAATGACTACCCAGCCAATTTTATAAAAATTTTTCCAACGGTCTACCCACCAGAATTTACCACCGTTCACTTCGCTCTATCATTCATAATACGCACCTACGACAAATTACTTCGAACAGAGTCACTTAATCCCTTGACGCATGGAACATTTATGGCGAATACGAATTATTAAACTTAACAACAAATGGCGGTACAGTGTTACTAGATTTAGTATACTATTCCTTGACAAAACTGTTCAAAACTATTCACTGAAATGATACATTAATGCATCAAGGGGTTAAATTTACACTCGATGTAAGGCACACCAGTAGTGGGCAGTTTTTGAAAAAAACGTAACAACTATCATTAATAATATTTCTGAGGATGCACTACTAGCAAAAAGTGCAAATAGAAACCTATTTAACATACCCAGTTACTTTTATTATTATTTAACCCTCTATCCTTAGAATTAAAAACTTCGTTTCCCCAAGTATCTATTACTACAACAGAAAGTCTCGAATACTACAATTTTTATTATTCTACCGACTACTGAAACAAATTTTAGATTCAAGAAAAACAGAGGAATATTCTTTTTTAATGAGATTACTGCCTAGCCCAGTGATTTGCGATCTAATACAAAATAGAGGAAGCGTACAAACTTTCGAGAGTAAAAATGTCGTGTCCACTGGTGGTGCCTTAGTGTTTAAACGTAATCTTAGCTAGAGACTCTACCGACGTCTCGATTTCTCTCGGATCGTCGTCGTATCGAAGGGGTTAAGTCGCAACAAAATATATCAATCCCACTGCGCCCCGAAAAGCAAGCACCGTGGATCACTGAACGATCGACGCGTCGATCATTCCGACTAGATCGGGCGTACAGTTCGGTTCGTTTGGTTCGCCGCCACGCGGAGGAGACAGCCCCCAGCAAACCTCTCCCCAGCTGCAACCGGAAGTGCGTCACTGGCTGTGCGAAAAGTGACGCGTCCCCTTTAGGCGTGAGTCTTACAATAGGCGAAGATTAAACATTAGCGATTTACCCTCGATATGGAAAGTCGTAAAAGGTCCTATCCTATGTCGAGCTACGAGCGCGTTTCCGGCCGAGGAGTCTGCAAGTCGGCGAGCGTCGTCTCCTCTGCTCGCGAGGCCGAAACAAAGAAAAATACACGCGCGGAACTCTCAGCACGTTCGCAGCCGTCGACGTAATATTACGTCGTTCGTGTAACTCATAGCTGGTTGCCATTTTCGTACGGCTAGTCATCGTTCGCGTAATATTACGTCATTATTAAATCTACAGATAGTTTACGCTGACGTAATATTGCGTCGTCTCGTAATCTACAACTGATTGCCGCTGTCACTGTCACAGTGAACGTTCGATATACGCTCGAACCGATCTACAACATAAATGCACCGAGCTCTTTTCTACGTTCGACTCGAGCTTGTTTCTACAATTAGAATCGATCTACTCCGTAAACGCCTGGCTTGGGGTCCCAATTTTCGAGCATATATTCAACTTTTACTGTACTTTTCATTTATAACTGGTTACCGGTGACGTAATATTCCGTCATTTTTTAATATACAGATTATTGCCGTTGACGTAATATTACAGTAATGCGCAGTTAAATTCAATTTTATTTTAGGAGTTTGCTCAAGCTCGAGATGAAACGTTCAATTTCGAAAATATAAGTTACTGTAATTTCCATCTTACCTTCGTAAAAGTGATAACAATGGATTGGTAAAGTTCTCCCGTTAAAAATAAGTCCAAACACGAGGCGAATTGGTAAAATTTTTCTGTAATCAATCCAAATATGTCGTGTTTGGACTTATTTTTATCTGGAAAACTTCATCGATCCATCGGTAGCATTTTTATTGAGGTAAGATGAAAATTACAGAAATTTATATTTTTAAAATTAGATGTTCTGCCTACTATAACATGTATATACTGCCATTGTCGAGGCTTAGGAACCTGGGTCGTGATTTAGGTGAATTCTATTGTAATTTAACCGTGCATTACTGTATATCTTTTTATACATGTACAGCTACTCCTTCTAATGTAATATTACGTCATTGTGAAATATATAACTGGTTGACGTCGACATAATCTTACATCGTTTTATATATATAGAGGCAGATGACTTTATAATTTGTATTTACGATCACAACAGCAATCTAACAATATACTGATTTCAAGTGAATCAAAATGAGCGTTCGATGAAAGTCGATAATCAAATAAATCTTTTTACGAATCCTTTGGTATGAAATATAAAAAGCTTTAGAAAAATGTGTTGCTCCCATCTCGTTTACGAAAATGTAGGTATCTCGTGCGAAACAGCAATAGATATAATTCCTACTACTTCGCTTATTATTATTTCTCTTTATATACCTAATGAATTTAAAAAAAAATTTTTGAACGTTAATATTACCATACTTATAAATTTGATATCCGTTCTGATTTAGATTTACAACGTGTAAATTTCTTTAGATTCTGCACAACAAGTTACAAGCACGATATTATGATAAAGCAATTTGTTTAATTTTCATCTATAACGTCAAAAAACCTGTGGCAACCAGCTACTGTAGAGATTTTCATCGATTGCCAATTGTCGATTTCGCGATAGAATCGCCGGCTGCGAAAGTATCGATAAATAAATTCTCGAGGCTTCGCGTACAAGTGTAAAGCCTCTGGGCGCCGAAAGTGGTACCAAGTCCATCGGTCTCGGCTCGTTTAGGCGTTCCTTTGACACGGTTTCCGTCGTCTTGTCGGCATGTTCGAACAGAGCGAGGCGAGCTTCGTCCCGGAGAACAGAGAAACTCAAAAATCAAAGATCCCGCGTGTCACGAATAAGTTTCCGCCCGAAAAAAGGATGTCGTTCGTTGCTCGGAAATAATAGATCCATTTCTCTCGTAAACATGAAGAACATTCGAGCGAAAATTTATTCGGACAAATCCGTTCGAACGATAGAAGCACCAAGCTCTGCAGAAGCAGCCCAAGAGCCCAAGAGCTCACGCTCGAAACCCTCGATCTTTGGTCTTATTAACCCTTACCACGTGGTGTGCAAAAAATTTAGTGCACGTATGGTCAGTGACCTAAAAAAAACCTCAGGTACTATTTTCGTGAAAATGAAAGCCTGACAATTGGTGGACCTTTGATGCAAAAAGCGAGGCAGTGCTATATTTTCGCCAAACACGCATACGTGAACGAAAATCTTTCTTTCGATCCCCCTCCAACGAATTCATACGGCAAAGGATTAATAGCGAACACCTCCGTGGACTGGTACCACCGATCCTCGTAGATCTTCACATGCAGCGACGCTGAACAACACGTTACGCGCGATGGCCGACGCTACAGAGACAGTTTAACGTTTAAAAAACGGTGCTAGGGCACGTAGAGCTCGCGTTTAAGCACGGCAGATTAATGAGTTACAACGCACGGCTTTGTTCCTCCTTTAATCGTTATCTTCGGTATCGTTTCACCGAAGAAAAGCCTTATCACATCAATGTACAACGACGACACTAGGGAAACCTGCTCCAACTCGTCGCTAGAGTCGGCGCAGCTTACCCATCCTCGCGTTTTCTCCCTTCGGACGCGTCTACTGTTCTCTAACTTCTAATTAGCAGCGAGTGTCCAATCCGACCCCGCTAAATCGCTCTCTGGCCTCTTTTTTTTTACCACCCCTAAGGCGTTCCTCGTTGCATTCTCGCTCGGTATAATTCTTACGGATCGCTCGAGTCTCGATTCCGTCTAATTAATTAAATACTGGCGCGCTAGAAGCGTTCAGTCTCAACGGTGAAACACAAAAACGGTGTTTCACGACGCTTCCGTTAAGTCGCGTCGCACACGTGACGCGTTCGTGAATCGACGCAAGCGTCCCCGTAATGGTTCTAGCGTTCGCAGAAAGAAGACGCAGCTTTTTAACCCTTTTGAAACTGAATTCTTTACACGATTCTCGATCGAGCACCGCTAATTGATTATCATTCTTTTTTTAAAGCAACTTCGAACGAATTGCAACTGTACAGTGTAAAAGGCAGAGTGTTTCTTGATCGGTGGTACGACTCGAAAAGACGCGAATTTGTACGAAAGAATAAAATGAAAACGTAGAGTGACTTTATTTTTTAATAAATCAAGAGTTCTTTTTGTTTTTGAGGGACGACTCCTAAAAAGTTTGGAAACCACTGCTGTAAACTACATAAGTAGAACGTTTTCTAGTCGTATCAAGCATTATATTTACACCTTGTAGTATAAGGTTTTCGAACCTTCCTCAATGCGTACAAAATTAAAAATTTTAGGTTTTATATGTCTAAAACTTTAGATTTTACATTTTATGTATAATGAGGAAGAAAACATTGTACCACGAGAACTGATTATATTTTCAGGCTGTACCACCAGTTCGGAGACGCTCTGTATATCGAGAATTCATTGCATAGTTTTATAAACATGCATGTATACGCAAAATTATTAACTTTAAAATATCATACACGTACATACGTGTTATCGTCACATCCGAAAGGGTTAATTTCTACTTTTGTTCGAGCTTCGTTCTGTTGTATAGAACACGTTCACTGTTGGTGATTTTTTGCTTATAATCTCTCGTAATTGGGCAGTCACACCACCTACTGTATAAACTTGAAAATCTGGTAGTACGAACAAAATAGGAACATAGACTTTTCACCTATACTCCGTAAATTTCAATAAAAACGATAGAAAAATTACGGAGATATTCTCTTAAAATGTGATCGAGAATTGAATTAAATATGGCTCTCGCGAAATGGGGGATGATACGAGGCATGTATTGTGTATCCCACACCGCAGTGAACGTGTTAATGAACGCGACATTACCTGGCATTTTCTTCAAACGAACGATACCTATGGCATAAAACACCGTTACAAAAATCGTACATGACCAGAGTATGTTACGACCATGGATGGGCATAAAGTACTCATTGTATGCATTCGGTGCTTAGCACACGTGAAAAACAACCCTACATATTGCATTTCGTGGGGGATTAATTACTGGCATCCGCTTTTATTTTGTATTCATTCATTAAATATTAAATACTACTGTAAATTGTATTCAACGCA
This sequence comes from Colletes gigas, assembly GCF_013123115.1. Classification (NCBI taxonomy): domain Eukaryota; kingdom Metazoa; phylum Arthropoda; class Insecta; order Hymenoptera; family Colletidae; genus Colletes; species Colletes gigas. The sequence continues at coordinate 4,171,835 of NW_025106637.1, forward strand.
TTGAGAAATATCGAGTACGCTATTTTGTACTCGATATCCGATCAGTAAAGAATAGTTATATTCAGTTTCACTGGCGAATGAAAACTACATCATTGTCACCTTGGATCTATATGGTATTGATACAGCAAGTAGTTGCTTTTCAAATTTTTAATAAACACAAAAAATAAATAATATTCGAATTAAATTTGAAAATTGATAAAATTATAAACGTATATCGAATTGATGCAGACTTTGTAAGTTTATAAATTTATAAAAACTTTATATTATTATGAAGTTATTTATTTCTATAAAATATGAAGAGCAAAGATCGCACTAATACCATATACATACATATGACTACGATATACTTTCAATCGTTTGCACAATGAAACCAAATAAAATATTCTGCACCTATTAATCGATTGGATATAAAACGCTAATATATTCGACAATCATAAGATACCTGTGTATTCTATGTTTGACGATGGAGTTGAGTAGAAGTATTCTATGCTTGTTAACGAATAAAACGTGCGAATGCTTTTAAGCATCATACCATAAAACGGGACACGAATCAGTAAACTATTCGTCGTTCGAATATCTTTTTCAAATGTATTTTGCCCATCCCTGGTTACGACTATGACTGCATAAATGAGAAACCATAAATACCAGGTATCATTTACATCAACGCGTGTAAAATGGCGAGTAGAAGCAATCGAACATTCGTCAACGTACCAAAGCGAAGTTCGCGCGTCTTCTTCCTCAATTTACAAACGGATCTCGCATGTAGGGCTGGGACTATTCTATTTTACAATTATTGCAATAGTACAAATAAACTTCGAACATCGTTATTTGAATATTACTATTCCGACGATTGCCTAAACTGTTGGAGATTTTTCTTATTTTTTTCGTTGAATGATTTCGTTTCTACGGCTGGAAGTAACTACAAAATTCGAAGTTACTCCCAGCCAAGAAATGTAAGCACATTATCTTTTTTTCTTATCAAAATAGAAATGTTGTATAGAATACTGTGAATGAAATGTTTTAAATGAAAATGAAGTTTAAAAAGGAGCTTCGAACCTAAAGAACTTGACATATAGTCTGCATCGCGGTATTCGAGTACTTTACCAGTACAGGTAACATTCGAATAGTCAGATATTCAAATTAAGCGGATTCGTAAATATCCTTATACTATTTCGTATGTATCCACAAATTAAATACAGCTTTCTTCAATTATGTTTCATAAAGGGGTACATATGAATCTGTTTAACTTTGATTAATTTCTGTAACGAGTGTGTACAAATGTACTGTGGAGAAAAAGAAAGATCGGTTCTGGCAACAATTAATCGTATTGGATAAAAATGCCTCCCGATAAGCCTGCGATTAAACAAAAGACTACTCAACACTGTATACGTTCCCCTTACTAGTGATATCACATTATTCTTAACCTTTGATCCTTCTTCCTCTTTACAGTACATCATATACCTATTAATAATTAATAATTAGTTCGAATATTCGAATGCAGAAAAATTTCGTAGTCCCAGCCCCCGATCGCGTGTCGAGGGTCGCTTGCTTATTACCAAGAAATATCGAAAAAACGTCTATAAAGATTGTAATTACGATTATATTATAAACCTCGAACAATTCGCCGGCGAACAGGCTCACAAATAAACGCGCTCTACAAATTACAATGTTCTACGATCGATCGGTAAACAGAGGTCGCTCGATCGTTCGATTCCTTGACTATCGGGCGCGCGTGGTCTGTGGAACCAAGTTTACTTTCAGTCGTTCTCGTGATCTCGTCCAAGCTGGTCGGGTGTGACTTTGTGCGTGTCGAGTAAGATTTCGGCCTCTCGATAATCGCGATAAAAGCGAAACGAAGACAGGATGATCGCTCGCGGGTATGATAGCCGTCGAATTCCGGGGGCCCCGAGTGCCCGTAGACGTTTGGAAAAGAAACTGGTCTGAACGCGATTCACAGTCATAGAAAAATCGTGATATGTACGAGTCGTGGAAAGCTGTTGTGTATTGCTTCGATCGTCTAACAACGCGTACAATGGTGTTACACGAGTTTACGGAAGAGCTACCCTCTTTATCGTCCATATTCAGAGATGGGCAAAATTTCACTCGAACAGCGAAAATGTTATTCGATCATCGTGAAACGTTTCACACTACGGTTCGAATATATTAATTTTATTTAACGATTAACGGATAAACTTCTGTTCAAAATTTTTAGTCGGATTAAGAATTTTGCCCATATCTATCTGCAATGCAATCGGTTGCAAGCCGACGCCAGTTTCCGGTTTACAGGCGTGGCGTGAGAAGATCGCAAGTTTTCTCTCTCTCTCTCTCTCTCTCTCTCGTTATCGCGGACCGCATAATAACATAACGCGCACTATAACCGCACAAAGCTGTCCTCGGAGTAACATGAATAGCAACGAATCCCGCTAGTAACGAGTTAAATGATTAGGGTAGAAGTAGTTGGTAAGAACAGTGTTAATGAAACGTTTCTGCGCGCCCCTCGTCGATGTTGACATCAGAAGAAGCCAGGCGTCTTGTTAAATAGGTATGTGGGTGAATTTTTTTTTTTTTTTTTTTTTTTGGTTCGTGTCTGAATGTCACAAAGGCGCTAGCATTATTAGCTGCACATTGATAAACCACCTCCCTAGCAAATACAGCCACTCTCCCCCTCGGACTCGGAACCGTTCTGCATCGGTGATTGATTCTGCAAGTCGACAGCTGCTTTCGTGTGTTAAGGTGTTATCACAGTAATAATCGCGTTACAATCGTGTACAGTACAGTCAAGTCGTGTCTAGCATTTCCCTTATCCCTCGACGAAATAGTGTTTCCACGTTAATACCGCGATGGAACTTTGATGAACTTAGAAAATACACGATGCAAGAAAAGTTAGGCCTTCAGATTGATATTTTGAATTTCAATTATTATTCCTTGTATTCAGGCAGCATAACGAGCATGTGACCGTACGATCATGATGTTATTACAAATTGTTTGAAATACATACGATTCAGCTCTTAATGTTAATCATAAAATTAGTCCCATTAGATTCAAGTCAACAACCCTTTCTGTCCCAATGATTCAATATGGCGTCGCTAATATTGATATATCAAACCTTATAGTATCATGTATAAACTTCTTAATGATTCCATTTAAACTCATTATTGTTTCACGATTTATTTTGCTCTTACTTACATCGACATTAGTGAAATGATTTTACATTGCATCAGTAAATTTTAGCTATGAAGCCTAAATAAAACTGAAATGCAGCTAATTTAGTTTCTACATTCTGTTAATAATATTCACTTTTTGTAAAGTATAAAATACATTTTATATACAATATGTAATAAGTGTATATCTATATACAAGATGAGTTGTCTAAAACTGGAAGTTGAAATATTTTTGAAACTACTGGTTACATTGAAAAGTTTCGTTATTCGGCATATAGACGCGTAAATGACATTTAAAAGTCGAATTCGTTTTTTTAAATGGAATCATATATTTTTTGGTACACTAATCGGTTTAGCTTGTCATAAACAACGGAAAAAAGCCCCCAATCTATTAAAAATTCTAAATTTTTCTCATATTATTCATAAAGTTTTCCCAATGATGGCATATGGTATCATTCAATATTTGTACTTTTTAATTAGTCTTCAATAAATTTGCGTAAACGTATTTAATGATCCTATTACGATAATATTGTTAGGTAAAATATATATTTTTTTTATTAAAATAATTTATTCGGGACAGAAAAGGTTACGTATGCGGTACTCTCTTTTAAAAGCCAGAGTAGCTGTAATTAAAAAGCGTATAAAATTTAAATAGTTCAAAAATGGGACGGAGCATTCCCTAATATTAATTGTAGTGAAATTTACAGCCGCGAAGCACCTTAATTAAAAGTATACATCGAATGCCGTTTTTCGTACTCTTACGATACAAAGTTATTGTATATGTATAAATCCTACTTAGAATATTACATAGATAAAAATGAGTCTTACGACAAGCTTGAAACAAGGAAACGTACATAAGAAGGAAAAATGACAAGAAAAGTTGTGATTCGTAAGAAATTATTATAAAAGAAAAAAAAAATAATAATACTATTTGAGATTTTTTATATAAATTAAAATATTACAATAAATTATTAACAAAAATATTATAATATTAAGTATAATAGCATTCTGCCTATCCGTATCCCAATTTTAAGTTAATATGTACAAATCCAATTTTGTGTTTTCTTGCTAAGTACTTTCTCTATCTATACGTGTTATATATATACATATATATATATATATAAATTTTATGTATGCATATATATACATATATGTATATCTATATGTATGTAGAAGTCTAATTCAGTTCGAAATGTATAATACTTCAATGAGAAATGCAATTTGTTAATTTATGCAGTGGTATTCCAAAATGAGGAAAACCTTCGTGCGTGAGCAATGTATTCTTAAAAAAATATTCATAAAAAAATGAGATAACGTTAGTTGCTAGTTCTGCATCGTTGCAATTTTTTTTTTTTTTTTTTTTTGTATTCGTTTGTAGTACATACGGAACTACATACTGCATACGAATTTTCTTATCTACCGTATCGGTTCAAACTTAAATCGAATGGATGCATGAACTATACAAAACTTTTATTGCTGATAATTGCAATTGCACTTCGAATTAACGAACAATTGTACTCGACTAACTTTTTTTGACTGCATTTACGCAATACGTAATTTTACGACTTTGCTGTCACTTTAATTCTCATGTTACTGCGACTTATATATACATAACTATATAAGTGCACCATATCATGCAACTGTAACACTGATCATGCACACAACTGATATTTCGTTAAAGATCTTTTTTTCTCTTCAGAATGCAAACCACATGAAGATTCATTGCTTAACGTTAAACTTATGATAAGTACATACAGCAAACAAAATGTTGATTACAAAATTTATTTTTCAATTAAAAGAAGGAAAATATAAATCCGCTATCAATATATGATAATTATCAACCATTGACACGTTACAAAAAGCAAGCAGCTTTGATGAGGATTTCGAAAGTTCAAATAAATTAGATTACGTTGATGCTATGATGTTATAACACACACAAACACGTTATTGTGTAAAAGCAGTCCGCTTAAGCTACCGTGTGATACTTATAGTTTCATGAACAAACAGTTATAGCTGTTCAGTACAGTGCTATCAACTTTCCACATTTTAAATCGTGAAAATAACACAGACTGAATCTCACTGTCCTAGCGTTGAGAGTTTAATTTATTAATTTAACTTAAATCAGTGTCTCGTCTACCGTTAGGCTGATCGGTGGTTTAACATGCACAACTGCTCTCCGATGCTTTCAGTTCAATTGGTGTATCCTTGAGAACTACTTCTTGCACTACAGGTTTAGCAACATATTAAGGAAAACACAAAAAGAGAAAAGAAACAACTGAAATCGTTAATAATGTTAAATAATAATATTAAAAAATAATATATTCGAAATGATGTTTAAAAGATGGGCAATAGTGATGAAAGGCTTCGAAAAAAATACGTGAAAGTATATAAAAATTACATAACGTTATCGTGAAATTTATATTCGTCTTTTCTCTAATAAAGAATTTGGAACTTTAGTGATATAGCTCCTGTGAAATGCACAAAGTTTCCCGTGAGTGTCTAAAACTAGTAAATAAGGGGAGATTCTTCGTGAAAAAAATTAATAAATGGTACAGAAAAATATTTGTTGTTAAAAACAATTTTTAAAATTCGTCAAGGAAACGAAACTCGACTAAGCCTTGACTTAATGCATCTAAGTATAAGCTTTGATTACTGTTGCTTCTACTCCGCTGACTTGAAATCCCGCGGGACGGCACAGGGACAAGAGCAGTCGCCATTTTTCTATCTTGCTCCCTTGCTCTCAAACAGCCCACATATGTGTAATAGCGAACTAGAGTTCAATGTGTACGTACGTACATATAAGTACGTGTATCCCTTCTACTTTTCTCGCATTCCTGCCGTGGAACTTCAAGTCAGCGGTGAACTGTACTTACGTTTGTAAACATTAACAAAATCATCGAGGACTAGAACGTCTAACCTAAGAGCATCTCCTAACCTCTAAATAATTTTTCTTTTCTGAGACAAGATAATAGAGAAGATAAAAAGTACATTACGATTTTGCTAATGTTTATGAACACAAGAACAAAAGTGATACAAGAATTGGTCGAGTGCAAACTTATTTGACGAATTTTCAAACTTAGTATTTTCGAAAATGAAGCCTTTGTATACAAAAATTTTTTTGTATATTTTAGTTTCTAGTTTGTTATAAATAATCACCCCCTAAACACTAGCATAGCACATTTCGCGGGGTATCCTGTAAAAGTGATTGCAATAGAGTTAAATTTGATAACCCTAAAAATAAATACCGTTAATTTTGGAACCACATAACAAACGTCATTACAGTAAAAATTAAGGATATGGGATATGCTTCATATTGCTATGTTCGAAGAAAGAAAATTCCTGAAATACGATTATGTAACTGTGTCATGCAAGTGTGTACATTACGTATCTTACGGAAAGGATACTGTCTTCAGGAGGCTTATTCTCAGTGGAATCCATGCCTGGTAGAGCTGCTGCTACTCTTCTAAACAGCTGAAAAGTAAATAAAATCCATTTAATATTTTACAATGCTAGTCGATATAATAAAAGTTGGAATTATCGTAATATCGCGAAAACATACCTGTTTTACATTGTACCCAGCTTTAGCACTAGTTTCGATAAACATTACATTCAGTTCTTTAGCTTTTCGTTCGCCTTCTTCCGTTGAAACTTGTCTTTTTTCGCTCAAGTCTGTTTTATTACCAACTAGCATAATAATTACGTCGCTTCCTCTCTCGGCCCGTACATCGTCAATCCACTTAGACGTTTGATGAAATGAGTTAGCATCTGTACAAACAGTTCAACTTGAGGCAATGCATTAAAACTGAATAGAAAACTTCTACTATAAGCCCTACTTACTGGTAATATCATATACAACAACTGCAACAGTAGAATCTCTGATGTAACTTGGTATCAAAGACCTAAACCGTTCTTGGCCTGCAGTGTCCCACAACTGTAATCTTACAGTTCTATCCTCCAAATACATAGTTTTGCTTAAAAAATCTATACCTATTGTAGCCTGCAACAAATAACAATTACATCTTATTATTACTTTGTCACATTATGTGTGACATGTTATTTAAAATATTCAGCTCATTTGTTTAATACATCTTATCTAAAAAAGCATGCATTAACATGATTTGTGACAGACAGTTTTGTAACTAGTAGTTGAAGCATTAATTCTTATAGGTACATACATATTAAAAAAGAAAATTTTTTTTTATTAAACGATTGTACTGTTCACAAAATAATATAATAATAAAATTAGACCAATAAGTTGTGATAATCTCACAATTTTCTTTCTTTGAATCCATGTACAAGAAAAGTCAATATCTTGGTCTCCCTACTGTTCCTCCCACTAGCACTTGTCCCTGACATATGATATTGACTATTCTATAGAGTGAAAAACTATTTTACTTTGAACTGTCTTGTCAAACTCAGTTGATTTGTACAGAAAACAAGATGACTTTAAAAGCTTGTTATATTCTTATAAGGTAATTGGAAAGTATGTCACTAAAATACAGATGATCTCAGAAGCTTTGAGTGTAGGTTGTGTGATAGAGAGAACCATGGTGGTGGTGTAACAATAATTTTCAGAAGTTCCATGGAGTTGGTATAACAAAATTTATTGAAAAATGAAATATTTAAATTATATATTAAATATACATATAAATTAATGTATATTTACTTTCTGACAGATTAATTGCATTTTTATAACATTTTATATTTCTATACTTCTGCATTAATAATTAAAAATTACATTTAATATTTAATATTTCTTTTTTTCAATATCAAGAATTTAGCGTCTCTTGTATAATTGTATTAATAGATTGAAGTTTTAAAATGCCAAACACATTAACTATAATAACATATACACAAGCATTCAGTAAAATCTTATCAGTCCAACAATGATAAAATGTGTTTCTTTTAGGCTCGGGTTACACGACCGTCGAAACGGCGTGCGTTTCTATGTTCTTCCTTGTCTTGCAATTGAAAACAACGAAGACAGACAAGTGACCGGTGTTTCTATGACTATCCTCTGTTGTTTTCAGTCGTAAGACAAGAAAAAGACTTAAAGACGCACGTCGTTTCGACGCTTGTGGGACCCGGTCTTAAAAGTGATTATATATGCTTGCTGTTATCATAAGATAGTAAATAGTTGCGTGAATAAATTATAATATAAATATTGTCCTTCATTTAAATTATACAACATTTTACATAAATTGTAAACGTTTACAGAAGTAAAGGCACGCTTTTTTGGAATAAAATAGTTACGCAATTAAATTCGAAAGTACTAGAAAAAAATTAAATCATTAGCTTCATACCTGATACGTGTTGTCAAAGCTGTCATACATAAACCGCGTGATAAGAGACGTTTTTCCAACTGCAATATCAAATCACACGATTAATGCAAAATGTTGGTTGTGTCATTAAAATCTTTAAAAATTCAGAATGAAAAGCATCAAATTCTCTCGCAACAGAATAGGAACCTGTACGATGAATTTATAAAGCTATTGTTGCTTCTTAAACGAGGCACGGGGATCATTTGAACATATCCGCTATCGGCAAATTATACATTTTTTATACAGACGCGGTATTCTGATGCACTCTAAAATCTTTCCAAGGGAAACAAATACATCATATACCGTACGAAGTTAGGTGCATAAATTATGTATTTCGATATGAATTTTAATGGCCAACAGATATTTCCGTTAATATGTGCGAGAGGGAGACATTTTGTACGGCCTGATACACACAAGATTACAGCTATCATTAGAAATTGAATGCAACATCGAAAAGGTAACAACAAGAATGACGCCGAATTCGATCGCCGCGATTATGTTGCAAAGCGAATAGAAATATTGATTTATAACCTAGAACAGTTAGCGAGATTCAACAGAAATTCTCATTTGCGGCGTACAAAAAATCATCGGGAGAGAAAAATGGTCAGATGCATCAGCAATATTGATCGAAAATCAACGGAAGTATGCGCGGAAAATACTTACCGCTCTGTTCACCGAGAAAGACAAGCTTAAATTTACGCAACGGGTTTCCAAAATCACCCGAAGACGACATTTTCTTTGTATATTAGAACTACTGCACGATGAGGTATTAGTACTAAGCACACGGAAACAACTTAATCAATGCGACGAGTCATTAAGTTTCGCGAGAAATCATTTAACTTGACAGATCGCGAAGCCACTCCTTCCTTCAATCGTGGGGCAGCCACGTTTAACTGGGAAGTGACGTCATTGGTTAGTTGCTAATCTTGTTAGTTTTCAACCGTGTTCTTCTAGATGGCGCTCAAATGACCAAAAAGAGATAGGTTAAGAATTTTAAATTTGAGTACAAGTGTCATCCACTTTATGAAAAAAAGCTTTCAATAGTTTTCTGTGAACGTTGAAGTGTATAAACATGATATATTAGATATTCAAGGATTCACTGTATATTCAAATATACATAGCGCGGTACTTCAACTGTCTCACGAAAACGTAAGTAAATCTATTTAAATGTTCAAAAAACGAAATTCTGCATACAGTAATTCCGTGGTTGTAGTACGCAACGAATCATTGAAATATTAGGTTTGCAATGCTTTTTCAAATACTTGTACTTAAATTTAATTAAAAAAATTGGTGATAAGGGTAATTTTTTAATCTTCCGTATTTAATAAATATATTCAAATTTAGGTTAAATTATAGAATGTTTTATTAATAACTGCAGTAGTTGAAATCTGTACAATTTGTGCAGATATTAAAGCAATTAAGTATCTTTCCTTCAATAGCTTGTAAATATCTGTTTCCGAGATATTACGTATTTTCTTACATTACATCAGTACACATACAAATCGTCTTTTACTTTAAAAAAATACTTCTCAACATTGCTATCTTCGATTTTTACACTTATGTACATGTTACGTTCACCCGCGCACTCATACAGCATATACAAGTTAGATATATTTTATGTTTCTCTGATTCTTTTGGAGCATATTAATTACTGCTGATCTTCGACCACAATAGAGTTACTTAGAACATCGTAAAAGGTTCTGTTAAATCTTAAGAAAACTACACCAAAGTATAGCGGGAAGAAAAATGTTGACAACATGTGTTTCATTACTGATCGTTCGAGTGCGAGCAGTAAGCCTAAATCGGTTCCTGGCGATACAAGTACAACGTCAGAGTCATTAAGTCGATCTAGAGGCGTAACATTACGACACTGAACAACCCGTAATCCCATCATAAATTTTCCGGGCGTTGCGCCACCTATGCGGCCATTTACACCATACTGGAGCCAGAATGCCTAAAATATTTTTCAATTATAGTAATATTTGCATTGTTTCCAACAATAATGTCCTTACCTCAAGGATGCACACAATCACGCGATGTACCATTTTCAATACTAGCACTCCATATGTCATATCTAAAGTTATTTGATAATCAATTTGCAACTTTATTAGTAAATCGTCTATATCTCTGAAAGAAAAAGAAAATGCACGAACAGGTAAAAGAAAAGAGCAAACGGATTATTATAGTCTACTGATTTTACATACATTAAATCAAAAACATCAACTGCAATAAAAGCAATAAAAAGCTTCAAGAGAAACAACATTGTTAAATCTATAAATTCTGCAACAAATCGTTTCCATCTTGGTGCTATACGATATTCAAAACCTGAAAGAATTCTCTCCTCAAATTTCAATACATACAGTTACCCTTGTACCAAATGATAATGATGAAAAATGTACATTCCAAAAATACTGTATTCAGAAAACAATTGTTTAAGGGTATTTAACCGTTTTAGCGCCACGCAACGCGATCGCGCTATTCGCGTTCTGTGCTGAAACGCGCCGCGATGTTTGATCACGATCGTGATCGAAGCGTTATCGCGCTGCATGGCACAATCCGACACGGATTTTTAAAAACCCCTGACACTAAAACGGTTAAGGATGTATAATATTTCTATATTAAAAAAGTAATTGATAAAAAATGCAGTATTTTTGAATCAAAAGCACATATAGTACTAGCTGAACCTCTGTTGGAATGTGATGAACTCAGGAGTTATCGTTATGACCTTCTACCTTCAGCTCCAGGAGGTTGGAATGGAGGTCCTATAGGATCTTGCGTCCTTCTTTGTCTTAGTGGATCGTTCTGTTGATCATTTGTGCCAATTATTAATCTTTGTGTACTTGCTACGTTTGGTGTCTGGGACGTGAATGGTGGAATACCTATAATTATTCTATTTTATAGAATAATTTTGTTACAATTTAGAACACACTGTAAACAATGTATAAATTAGTTTTTATTACAATCATACCGGTTGCTGGATTTACTATTTGACCAGACATCAGATAGTAGGAGATCATTGTGGCCACACTTTGCCACGCATATGCTTCGTATAACCATTTTTCCAACTCCTTGAAATATTCTGAGCGTTCCTCTGCAGCTGTCATTTTTGACCGATCTTTATTTTCCCTGGATTTATCTTCTTTTGTGTCCTCATTTTTGTCATCTGCCATTTTACTGTTTTAGACAATTTTACGAATGTAAGTGTTGAGAGCTTTTCAATAGAAAACTTTTGCTTCATAAAAACATTTATTAAATGATTTGGTAACAAAACCGAGTAAAATCTACCTTTCAAACAATGAATTGTAAATAGTTTATTGCATTGTCAAGTGTAATGTATCATAATTATATTAAATGTTACTTTATTTACATCGAATTTATAAAACGATATTCGGATGTACTACTTTATTTGCATTCACTTTGGCATCCACTGTTAGAATAGTATCTTATACAATTTCGTTCCAAATTTCTCCCAACTTTGTTATGTAGCCCGAGCATACATACTGAACGGGCGTATATGTAATACACAAAAGAATTTTCAATAAACGTACCAATTTTCTTCAGCGTTTAAAACGTGAAACGAATTTAACCAGGAAAAATACCGACTACTTAATCGTGAACGTCGACTTGAAACGTAGTAAGTACAAGATTCATACGTAAACGAAAAATTACTGGTTACTGGCTGGACTTAGTGATTTATAACAAAAAACCCTACTACATGATCTACAGTACATTCTACACGATGATAAGTGGATCCAAATAAAACCATATGACCGTGGCAGGACCGTGTTGGTAAAGGCTATTCCACGAATACATAAAAATAGAGCAAAATTATAATTTAGCGGACTAAATTATGGAGGCTGGCTGATAGTGTCTATTAAACTTAGGTGTTCGTTAAATAATGTCTATACAAAACCTAAAATCTCTAAAAATAAATCTTTAATATATATTAAGCTTAAAAATCGTGTTACACGATTTTATTATTATTTTTTGCTGTTATGTTGGATCTATAGCATGCCTCTAGCTACAGTATCGTGTCGTCATAGCCGACCAATCAAATTTCGGTCACGTGATGGGTACTGTTTACATCGAACTTCAACGTCCAATAGAACGAATGTACTATAGCGTTTCCTAACCAAGAGGTGGCGTGCGGCAGTTCGCACTGCGGCGCTACCTTCTCAGGACATGACGTACTCGGGGCATTCGTGCAGTAATCACAGTCAGTGTACGTTTCTGACGACTCGCTCCTTTGTACTTTTCGCGTTTTCGAAATAAATAAGAGTAAAGCGGTGGGTGTCGTGAAGCAGGGTGTCATAGCAAGAACCGTGTGGGACTGTGGGCGTCACGAGTGACAGTTGGTCTAATTCTTGAATAGGGTGTGGGCCACAACGCCAGGAAACATTAGGTAAGATCTTATTACATCGTTCGTGCGACGTTTTCGTCGTTTGTGCTTCCGAGAGTGCGAACGAATTTCGAAAGGCCACGGCGCGGGTCCCGCGAAAGGCAGCATTCTTTTATTTTTTACGCGCGAAAATCATACGGTCACGATGTTTCCACGATCGCACGCGTCAATTCGATGGAATGTCGCGCTCGAATTCCGGGAATACGGGCGATGCGTTCCGCTCAAAAATCGAATCTCCCTCTTTCGCCGTCACTTGTAAACAATCGCCTAACACGGTACATGTTTCCAATCGCCGCGAATACACGCGTGACTGACAATCGGTTGTGTATTCGCCAACGGCGGAATCGCGAAATCGAAAGTCGAAGAAGCCCGAAGGAACCCTTCGTTGCGATTCTAAAATTTAGGTTAAGTATTTGTCAGCTTTCAAAACATCTTACTGCGTCAATGTACCGTCGTGTTACGAATACACGTTTGTTAAAACTTGTATGAAAATATGCAATGTAACTTCCACATAAGCCTTTTTATATACCTCTAAATATAATCGATCTGAGCAGCGCAATTAGAAAAAATAATTCATAATCCGCATGTCTTCGCGATACGTGTGTGTACTTCGTGGAAAGATAAAAAAAAGTCGTGTACGAGCGAGGTTAACGCGTATTCAATGTTTGACGAACGTGTGGCGATGCGTCACATTTTCGAGGGAAGTCGCTACTTCAACGAGATTCAGCCGGTGTTAAGGATCGTTCGGAATCAATCTCTTCGCCTAGCCAGAATGAATGCACAGGCACTGCCATTCGATCGATCCGTTTTTCGGTACCTAAATAATGTCTGTGAAAACTGTCCCACGTAAAAAGAAAAAAAGAAGCATAAAACGAACCGTGACGTGGAAATCGTTCGCACGGAAGGATGAATACGAATAAAAGCCTAGGCTTTTGGTCAAATCGCTAAAGGTGAATGGCCGCGATTGTACAGAGTCCCATTCACGCGTTAAAGGCGCCTGATACGTTTTCGGAACCGGTTGCACGAAATCCATGGGAAAATGGCCGAGCACTGTGGGAGCCAAGGTACGCGTATGTGCGTTAGTGCGTGCGTCTTACGTCGTTTTTCTCAGCCAGTTATTTCGTTACCTTAATTTGACGTGGTCGGACGCGGACGTAACAACAACGAATGCCGTTGCATACTGCGTCGCATACTAATTTCGCGGCAGCCGGGCGAATTAAATGCGCCTCTGTACGCGAAACGTTTCCGGTTCCGTCGCTCATCGATATTTCGATGGTCACATTGCGAAACTTTAGTGCGTCGGTCCCTTTGTTTCTACATTATTATCATCGGCAGTTTAAGTTATTGCACGGCGTGCCATCGAACAGAAATGTCTTTCCAAGTACTACGTTATCGATTTATTTCTTTTTATCCTTATCATCGATTAAACGGAAAATTGATTTAGGAATGCAATGAATTAAAGTATAAAGATCAATACGTCACAAGATAAGTTTCGTGTAGTATAAAACCTTCGCATATTCTTGTCAAGAAATATTTACAAAATATCGATCTTTTTTTTTTTGTTCGACGGTAACTGCATTTCCGTTTATTTTAACTGGTACAGGGGCGGAGGGGAGAGTGTAATAATGCAAATTGCCCTGACGACGTATCGTGCCGACACTGTTATCGAGATTACGCGCCTCCTAATCCCATTTGCGCGTCGAAACATAAACAGATACCGATTAGTTGCAAAACTGTACGCGATAACTTGAATTACGTCTTTGATCCGAAGATTCGCTTATTTAAACTCCGAAGATCAATGATTTACAATTTCTTATAACGAAACTTAATAAAGTCGTGTTCCAAACTTATTTTCGTCGGGAAATCATCACCAATCACGTCACACGGATACGCGTGCGGCATCCAAGCTCGACCAACCAGTTTTTAATTTCACAGCTGCCGATCGGTTCGCTCGAGTTTAAGAAATGTAAACAGTAATGGGGATGATTGCGTTTCTGTAATTCCACGGTAAAAAGTACTATCTTTAGGCGAGGAATTACCGTATCAAGTTGACGATAGCGTATGATATTATTAATATAAAATTCCAAATCTGAATTTACTTATAACCCCTACTACCATTATTCCGACTGAAAGTAAGACTATTTAAATAGTATGTGGGAGTTTTCCATAACGAACCGGTATTTTCTCACGGTCAACTCTATGTTGCCTTATCCCGTTCAAGAAAGTGTAACAACATTAAGGTCTCTGATACTCAGGAAAGACAGCAAGAAAACCTTTTAAACGATAATAGAATTTTTATTCAGAATGTAGTTTGTTAGTAGACAAATGTGTTTAAAGGGGGAATATACAGGGTGTTCGGCCATCCCTGGGAAAAATTTTAATGGGGGATTCTAGAGAAAATCAAGAATACCAATTTGTTGATGGAGGCTTCGGTACTGAATTTTTTTCTCGAAAATGAGTAAGATTTCGGGGGTACGTCTATTCACCAAGAATGATTATAATTGACCCCCGTAGCTAAAAATATTTTTTTTAGAACGATTTGAAATGCTTTAATTTTGTCGAAAAGTTTATCCCCTTATTGAATTTTTTTCTCGAAAATGGTTAGGATTTCGAGGATATGTCTATTCACCAAGAATAATTGTAATTGACTCCCGCAGCCAAAACTATTTTTTTTAGAACGATTTGAAACTTTTTTTTTCCGTCGAAAAATTTCACATCTTCTCGAATTTTTTTTCTAGAAAGTGATATTTTCGTCTTATTTTGGCCTCTAGAATCCTCCATTAAAATTTTCCCCAGCGGTGGCCGAACACCCTGTATTAGCATTTCGCAATATTTTGGAATTCTAATCGTTTACACGGGTCTTCCCATTGCATTTCGAATTTAATCGTATTCGTTACACAGACAGAAACGTCGAACGCGAGCAAAACTGCGCGTTCTCTGTCCGTGGTATCGGTAGTTATTTTCGATCATCGATTATTAATAATTGCCGGGGAGGATGAGTGACAGTTCTCGTTATATCTGCTCGATCGGATCGCGAATTAATATTTCCATCGTTCCGCCCAACTTGCAAACAGCCGCCGTGCTGTAGCGTCCAACAATTAATTACATGCATCTGTAATTTATTCCCGCCGATCATGGAATCGTTGCTACCGTAGGTGGTTTTAAACCGTGTTCCCGAATTTACGTTCTTCCATCGTAAATTCTCCCGGAATTACGTATTTTGCTTGGAAAATATACAGAGTAGGTTGCACGTACACCGCAAGTATACGTACATCCATCTG
Organism: Colletes gigas; assembly: GCF_013123115.1. Taxonomy (NCBI): domain Eukaryota; kingdom Metazoa; phylum Arthropoda; class Insecta; order Hymenoptera; family Colletidae; genus Colletes; species Colletes gigas. The sequence continues at coordinate 4,187,997 of NW_025106637.1, forward strand.
GTATAATATGAAACAACCATGTGAACCAAGAATGCAACGCCATTGCTAGACCGTCTACGTGCACAACAGAGAACAACGTCTCTTGTAAACTTTAGCACATCTTATGATTTACGCGCGCACGATATAGCTAATAACAGCATAAAGGAGTTTAGTTTATTCTATCATAACCGTTTACGGTTCTTTGCAGCATAGAGGCTCGCGATATAAGAATGTACATTGCGCAAGAATTATTGGACAAGAAAAATGTGCACGTAATATCTCACAATATAAGTCTGTATTAAATATTAAGGCCAAGACCATCAAATTACTTCTTTCCATAAAATAGATAGGTATAAAAAACAAACAGTTGCACTGTTGAAATTTTTTTATAATACCGTTCTTAGAGACATTTTTCTTATTCGCTCGTTCAACGAGAAAATTAAAAAAAATTTAGATTAACGCGAATGAATTAAATGCTTGGTAGAAAATGAATTTGGTAGTAATCAAGCGGAGTGATATTACGGTATAAATTACGGAACGTAATGATCAGCTGGACTACGCGACAGTTGAAGGTGATATACAGTAGTACCTGTTGTGTGGAGAAATACAAATCGATCGTATATGTACGTACACATGTGCACACTTTTCTGGTACGATAATTTCACATTGCTCGATACTCTTCTAAGATATTCCTTCGAAATGATATCCCACGTTCGTAACTCTGACTGTAAGTAGACATTCGTGACCGAGAGTAGAAAATCGTAGACGTCGTTCGGCTGCTCCAAAAACGGGAAAGTCGTGCGATCGAATAGTTTGTTCGTGATATTTTATCAGATTACAACAATCGAGCGAGGCATTTTAGCTTCTCGTATCCACGTTGGAGTCGGAGGCACGATCGACCGAAACGTAGGTTGCAAACAACACACCGGGTAGCCTCGCAATAATCGAAGAGGAAATTCTGATTCTCCGTTTAGCGTTCCCCCGTTGCGATCGCTTTCGAGTAACAAAAGGGGATCGGTTGTTTCCAACAGGAGTTCCAAGCGTTTACGTTCTTCGCTTTCAGCCGTCGAAGTTCCCGCCAATTTGAACGTCGACAGGCCCCGTTTTTCGTCGCAGACACAGAACGAATGGGCGGTTGCATTCGCGCACTTCCGGCGAAAACGTTAGCCGGCGATCAAGATTCGCGAACGAGGTTTCTCTTTGTTATGTTCGGTGCATCGCCCCGGTCGGAAGATTCGCTTATTGCACTTACGATTGTTACGACACGTGGAAGAAAAAGAGTTCTTACAGTCGGAACGTCAACAACACGGTTGAACTCGTTTCTAACAAGCACCGGGGGCCCAACATTTCCCCGTTACGACTCCTATCGTGATTCAAATCTATAATACAGTGGAACCTTAATTATTGCACGGGAGCCTCGTTCGTTGTGTGTACAGTGTCGACAAGCAGAGGGGATAGTTAAGAGTATAATTAATCCTTTCGATTTGCTGAAACTGTGGAAATCCAGTCGATTGTATTTCAACGAGAATAGAATAATGTTACGATAGAGACTAGAAAATTAACCGGTAGAGCTCGAAAATTAGTGTAGTAATTAAGGAACGCCGCAGGTGTATCGATTTACTTTATTTATGGAAATTAGTCACGTTTCGAAAAGAAGAAAGGATCGTAATGTGGAAGAACAAGCCTTATAGAAAATGAATATATTGTCCTAATTCTTGTTAGATTCGTGAAACATTGGAATGTGTAAGTGTGTATATTTTTTGTATTCTGTAGAAAAATAACATTTCTATGAATTTTACGCTTGAAAAAGAATTGATATCTTGGGACATTTAAACGAGAGTGTATATCCTAAGTTGGTCTCTGGGTTTCAGTCCTTTTACGGACTGCTTGCGTTTCGATCCTCCCAGCCTAGTAAGTCGATGTTCTCGCACTGATAAATATAGGGTCACCCCATCTTCGTTCCATCCCCTCGTAAAACTTCTAAACACGCATTTTCTGTTCTAATAGAGAAGCAATTCTGTAGGATGAGCGTATTTTGGCATGATTGACAGCCAGGAAAGTGGTCTCGAGAAACCAACTGACCGTAGAAGCATATATATTCTCAAACAATAGAAAGTCCACGACATTTAGGCTGTATAAAATAATGTTATAATATTTCCAACGATGCAGGTCATTCAACGACGATATTCAAACCATTCCTTTCTGAATTATTTATTAATCCTTCGGGAATGTTAATAAATATTTTCGATCGAATTCTTCCGATATAAATTAAGTATTCGCATTTAAAATTGATGTCTGAAGAGAAACATCGAACTTTAGCATAGTTTTGCATTCTTTAATATTAGTACGATTGTTGTAGTACACTGGACCCTTCAGGAGCAGCTAGGTACATACTCGAGTTAACAGTTACTCGTTCAACGTGAAATGTAGTTTATATAATTCAGATTGTAATTATTATCGAGCAAATAACGCATCAAAGATATTTTACTTAGATTGTATGTTACGTGGCAATCGCTGAAAAGGCTTGGAACGTTTGAAAATAAAATTTCTCGCGGCATCTTCGCCATGCACGACTCGAAAGGAACGATATACGGCCAGCATTGTCGCGTTAATCTTTTGTGCCAGGTCGACAAAATGCCAGAACGTGCTCGAACTCGAATTTCCAAGTGTATCGTGCACGGCTCGCTGTCAGATGGATCCGTAGACGCAACATCGCGTCACTGGCCTTCATTTTCCATTCGATAGGACGAAAGGTTCGACGCGTAGCGTTTCGCGGGGGTGTCGGTTCGAAAGTGAGAGAGTTCCTCGCGAATCGCCAGCGCAATTTCGCAAACGGCATCACGGGCATAAACGGATTCCATTGAAATTCCATGCTAGTGAATCGCGACGACACAGTCGAGTCTCGTCAGGCGAGTTTCCTCGATAAATTGCGTCGGATGAATTCTCATTTAGAAACAGAAATTCAACTCCAATTTCTCACCGGCTTCCATGGAATTATTCATTTTCGAGTTATTGCGCGAGGCAGCTTTAACCGGATTTGCGCGAAACTGTTGCGTTTGCCCTGAATTATGCGCGTTAGAATTTGGAAAACTGGACGATTCAACGCGTTCGCTGTACACTGTGTACGCGTATTTGCCTAGTTGTCGCGTGATTAGTGATTAGTTGTAGCGCGATTGCGTGCACGGGGTGGAATTGTCCAGCTGTGTTATTCCTGTTGGCGTTCTGAATTCGATCAAATCGGAGATATGTTTGTTCATCGCGTTTTATATCATAGTTCGCGACAAGAGCCTCTTTCTTTTCTGACAAAGAACATTTTTTTTTTAAATCAGCAACTGGAAGCGGTTGTTTCGAACTGTTAAACTACAAAACCTTGTTCCTTACAAAATCGTTACATTTTAAATAATTAGTATAAGTGTAAATATAGTAGTAATCGAACAGAAAGCTGAAGATGGATCGATATCTGAAAATTTACGTGAGCTCGATCACTGTCATCCTCGCGTGTTTGCATCCATTTTTGTCAACTTTCCCATCGTTTCTCGACAAAGTGATACCGACATGTTTTGTTCCTACCATCCTCCTTGATATAAGTTACAAATTTGAAACAAACGCCAATGTATAAGAACGTAATATTTGCCCTCGAACATTGAAATGTTACTTTATCATAAAAGAGCTTAGTAACGATCATTATTTTAGTATAGTGCTGGAAGCAGTATCGATTTTAAAAAGGACGCTTTATCTTTCGTCTCGTAAAGGGACCTCTGTTCCGTGAAAGCTCGGAGACGTATTTTCTTCTGGTTTACGATCAATAAAACAGCGCGGGAAAATTTCCATTTTAATGCATAGAGGAGACGTCTTTTCGCATATTGTAGCTGCGCGAACAAGATAAGCCAGTTCGAAAATTGCGTTTCTCTGTACCTTGTAACGTTTGCTCTCCTCGTTTGACGGAAATTACCCCTTTGGAACGTTTCAAAGGCCAGAATATCGTTGCGAGTTTCTTACCAGAAAATGTTATTTTCAGCTTGATCAACCGAACGGCGGGAACAGTTCTTCCGCGGACCAGTTTCGCGAGTGTAAATGAAACACGCCCGAAACTACGCGTAACTGTATCAAAATAATAATTCACGCTGAATGATCAGCGTTGCCGGGCGAAGCGCATTTGGTATTACGCAAGCTGCGATAAGTTCTTTATCGTGGCGTGCGCGTTTTAAGCTAAACAGAAAATTTTTAATTTGGCGCAACTCTGGGTTCGAAGGCCGCGGTCAGCGTCGTTTTCGATAAGCTTCGCGATTATACAAACGAAATCGATAGCGCGTTGGTGTAATGCTAAGTGGATTATCAACCTATACCGCGCGCAGGATCGAATTTAGGCATAAACCGTGGCTTAGAGCAGGCCACAAAAAATGTTTCGACATGGGGTTTCCACTTTGCTGCTACGTTTAATGATATTTTAAATATAATTTAAATATTATATCGCGGTGAAATAAATTGTTGAATTATATTTTCGCGGGCAACGTTGTATTCGATTCGATCATCGATAAAATAGTCTTAAAAATGAGCACATCCTCGTTGCGTACATCATGATTCTGTCGGTGATTGATGATGGATCGCGGTGAGAATATCTTGATCAAAGAATGGGATCGGGAATTCATTGTACGCGTAACCGACGATCCGTATATCCTTCGAGACGCGTCGATTTCGAGATATTATTCCGCAGACACGAGGAACGGCGATCTGCATCGCGAAGCGTGTGATTCATTCGTTAATTGATAGACATTTCAAGAATGCCAGTCGCGTAGGAAAAAAAAACTCCTGCTCGCCACAATTAGGTTCCTCCTTCCTTCGAGTCGTCACTGGACAGGAAACTTTGTAGCGTTCGTTTATTACGAATATTAAATAACGAAAATCGCAAAAGTTCCGAGGAAGAGCATAATTCGAATCGCGTAATATCTTCGGGATTATCTATGCTCCCTTTGAAGCGAAACTTTCACTCGAGGCGATTTGAAAATCCTTGGAAATCATTTCGCGGAATTCAACGGAGTCGTTACCTCGTAATGTTTAATCTCTCTTTTTCCCTAAACCATGTTTGCGATCCTTTTGAAGTGAAATTTTAATTCGACCCGCGGTCTGAGAATACTCCGGGGGGGTCTATCGTTGCAAAATTACAAAAGTTTCGAGGAAAATAAATATGGCGGAAGGTGGAAACGACGACCAGAGGAAAAGTGGACGCGATTAGCCCGAAGTAAACCGGCGGAAACGCCGAGATAAAGGAGATTAAAAATCTCTATCGATTTAAAATTCCAGCAAAGAGGAGCGAATTAGAGGAAGCAATGGACAAGGAAGGAAACGTTACCGCTTCACGGACTACTTTAGCAATTAAACCTTTACGATCGATTCCCGATTATCAAACGTGGGAACGTGGCTTTCGGCGTCGAAACAAGACGCGACTAAAATAACACCGTACGATTTTCAGTTTTCAATTAAAGGGTTGGCGTATTTGCGAATTCATTCAAAAAGTTGTATTAGATCTATCAATTTCTAATTATGTACACATATTTGTGCATACTTCGAGTATTCATCCATTTTGTCAAGCATTAATTCGTTCTGGAAAAATTATTTTTAGTTGCGTAGGTCAATTACAATCATTTTTGGTCAATAGACATACCCTCGAAATCCTACCCACTTTCTAGAAAAAAATTCGAGAGTGTGTGAAATTTTTCGACATAATTAAGAAATTTCAAATCGTTCTGGAAAAATTATTTTCGTTTGCGTAGGTCAATTACAATCATTTTTTATCATTAGACATACCCTCGAAATCCTACCCACTTTCGTGACAAAAATTCGAGAAGGTGTGAAATTTTTCGGCATAATTAAAAAATTTCAAATCGTTCTAGAAAAATTATTTTCGATTGCAGGGGTGAATTGCAATCATTTTTGGTCAATAGACATACCCTCGAAATCCTACCCACTTTCGAGAAAAAAATTCGAGAGTGTGTGAAATTTTTCGACATAATTAAGAAATTTCAAATCGTTCTGGAAAAATTATTTTCGTTTGCGTAGGTCAATTACAATCATTTTTTATCATTAGACATACCCTCGAAATCCTACCCACTTTCGTGAAAAAAATTCGAGAAGGTGTGAAATTTTTCGACATAATTAAAAAATTTCAAATCGTTCTATAAAAATTATTTTCGGCTGCAGGGGTCAATTGCAATCATTTTTGGTCAATAGACATAACCCCGAAATCCTACGCATTTTGGAGAAAAAAATTCTGTGCGTGCGGAACTTTAAACGTTAATAACTTTTTAACGAAGCATCCATCAACAAATTGGTATTCTTGATTTTCGTCCTATTTTGGCCTCCAGAATCTCCCTTTAGAGTATCCTGTATATATTTAATGAAATATCGAAACACAGGAACACTTGAATAACTGTGCGTCATTTTCGATCGGTTAAGTGAACGATAGTCATCCCTACCACTGACAATGAGTGAGGACTCCCCTTGACACACCCAGAATTTCAACGTCGAGCGGACCGCATAGTGTAACCTGATCTGGGCTCGAATATCGACGAAACAATACATAAACATAATACATATTCAAAAGTGAAACTTCTATTTTTCTTTTCTTTCAATGAAACTTTGACCAATGTGTTTGTGAGAGTTTTCCGATTAAAATAAGACCAAACACGATACAATTCGCTTTCAACCTACTTCTAACAGAGTATAAGATCGTGTTAAATATGATTAAATACGCAAGTATGATCCAAGTTATATCGTGTTTGGTCTTGTTTTAATCAGAAAAATCTCACAAATGTATTAACAAAAGGTTCCATTCACTTTCTACGAACGCCGTGGCTCGTTTTGTGCCTTTCTGGGAACAGAAAATTAATCATGCTTTCGTAACCGCAATAGTTTGGTTCTGCATTTCTTGCAGTTATCCGAGATTTGCTGTATTTAGTTAGAGAGCGATACGATCGACAGCACTCGTGCAATCGGTGTTATTTGTCTTGATAGATGGTCAGATTGAATCGCGGGTAGCGGTTCTAGCCTTCGGGGGCGGGTTGTTGTTTGTTTTCTAGGATGCTCCGGAGGGGATGATGCTCGATCAGGAATGCGCATGCTTCTGGTTCCACGGTGGAACGTCACAAACCGTCGCAAACTGGGGCAGATAACGAGACGGTTCTCGTATCGCACCACGGTTCGAAGACGCCCGACTGCGAGATAAGGCTCATTCATTGGCCGGAATACGTTTCACGGCATCGTGGACCGTGTATTTCGCCGATAGGACCGTGATCGATCGCGACAAGTCAATTTATGAATTGCTTATTCAGCCTGAGTCGCGTTACGGCACGATCGGCTTAGCTTTTGATTCTTGGAGAATCTACGCGGAATTCCTTCGTCCCGAGCAATTTATACGCGGAGTCGATTGTTATTCTCTTGGATTTCAATCTGCTTTCAGATTGAAAGACAAATAAAATTTGTCAGTTCAGGGGATTTCCAAAATTTTGAACATACCAACATCGATATTTCGTAGAGGTTTGAATCAGATATTGTATCGAAGGGATTTACTGTTTTTTATAAAATTCCACGTGTTCGAAATATTGGTTCAAATTGTAACAAAGAACTCATTGGATCTTTTCAGAGTCACACATTATCCATTGCAATATATCTATACGTATTTGGACTAACGTGTCTTCACAATTTGTATTATTTTTAATATCTATTCGAAAATGTGAACCGAAATAAAAGTTGAAACCAGTATAATAAAATTCAGTAATCCTTTAGTAGGTACACCCAAAAAAACCCATAGTAGGTACGCTATTAAAATGCAAATATAATCGGGTCGCGCAAAATGCAAATTCAACCGAACGAAGGTTAGCGACAGCCGCGCGATAAAAAATTGCATCGAACGGGATTTTGCAACCGGACACCAGCAATTTTGCGAATATTATTGGTCTCATTAAGCATCGTTTAATTTAACGATTCCATGCCTTTGCACGATGCGTACAGTACATTGTATTAAATCTTTCTTATTACTTTACGAAATTTTTTTTTGTGTTCCACTAGTGCAACATGACATACGAGAAAATACGGGCGCAATTAGTTTTCTTCTCGCGCCGTGCTCATCGTCTTGCATTACCTTGTATTCATTCTCAGAAATCTATCAAGAAAGTGATACTCACGCGGAGCGGGCAAAACCTCGACGGAGGCGATTTTGTCGCTCAGCTTTATTAATGGAATCAATTTGTGCCTTTATTTCGTGGAACGAGCCTTCCCATTAGTCTTCGGAACGTCCAACGAAGTCCTCGTAACGATTCCATTTTGTTAGTGCTGATAACCAGCGGACGAGAGTTCCTTATCAATACATTGAGCTTGTGTTAAGCAGAGAATCATAAAAATAATTTCCTAAATATTGGTAAATTGTAGGCAAATTAATATTATTATAGAAATTGAAATGCCGCTTATAAATGAATCTGATAATCAAGATTTCGCATTTTGGTTCGATTGAAACAGAAATCCTCGCGTGGTTGGTTCGACCATGGTCGTGCTCGTCCTCTTTGTTAGGCCCCCAGCTTGTTTCCCTGACCGACGTGCTTTATTCAAAGAACCAGTAGACCGAAAGGCGATCGTCGATCTGACCGGAAGGCTCATCAGCGCCGGAAGATCGTGAAAGGCGGCGTAATTAATTAAGATGGAATTATTCTGTCGCGCTGTACGCATTGGGGAACAGAAAAACTCGAAAGAATGCCTCGGCGGAATTGAATTATCCGCGCGAAGGGTCGGGCAGCACTAACAGCGAAGTAATAGCCTCTGTGTGGCCCTGTGCAGTCGGTTGACTTCGAGTCTTGATTTTGATTTTGATTTTTCCCAGCGCCTTTAAGCCCCTTCCAGAAAGCTTCCGTTCATCAAACTCAAACACGGAATAAAATAAAATACTCGTAAAATGAAAAGGTAGCGAGGGCTCGTTCGTTTCACCGTGGAATCCCGGGGTCAAAATGCAGTCGTTTCTTTCAAATCGCAACGGATGTCCCCTTTCATTAAAGTTTTACGACACCCGGGCAAAGAACAACGCAATATCTGCGGTATATTCAACCGCGGACACTTTTCGACGCGCATATATTACGAATGTCATTCGTCCATGATTAAAACCGCGGTTGTTATCTTTCAGCTACAGTGATTACCGCATAACTGGCAGCATTCGTCCCCGGATAACTGACGCGTTACTATCTCCATTTGTGTTTCTTAAAATGGAAAGTTTCTTTTTACAAACTAAGTATTCCCAAGTCTTTAGTAATTTCTAATTTCAGAAAAAGCTTTACTTTGATTTTTTACAATCTTTCTACAACAATATGGATTTTGAAGTTTTTAATAACAGTAACCTTTTCAACGACGAATTGTTAATTATGTATGCAAAATAAATAACAAGAGCGCCTGGCCCGCGTTTGACGTGTACTCGTTGTTTTTAATTTTAATTACGCGCGCCCGCGCGAGATTTTTAAAATTCCGCAGTCGACTGATTAAAGAAAAAATATTCCCGTATTTTCTGACTCCTTCAAAAATGTTTCCTACGCCCGTTACGCGGGGAGTTAAGCGAGTAATTACGAAGATGTTTCGCAACAGAGGACTTTGTGACAGCGTACGCGACTTAATAAAGGTGTATTTTATTTCAACCCTGAATCGCGTCGTTAATGTTCCTCCATGGCAACGACGCGAAATATAGTCCCGTGCTTTTATCAATATTGCTCGCTCCAGTTTCCCCGGTTAACACGGGAGACCAGGAAAATCTTTCGTGACTCGACCGTTGCCTTTTATTTGTAATGTAAATATATCAGTCTGCCGGACAGGGGCCGTCGACGGAAAACAGGTCGCGATTTTTCATACGGTTCTCGATCCTTTCTTCGGTGGATCCTGCGCCAGGCATCGGTTCCCCGGTTCGTGTTGCAAACATTTTGGTCGTGGACTGAACTCCGTTCGTCCCGCTGCGGAGCGAATCACGAGATCGCATTAATTAACCTAATTTCTTTTTCGCGCGGAGAAAGAGCCGTAGCGGCGTATGCACGAGACGCGAGCTTCGGAAAAAATAATATTACTTGCACGAAGTTTGCGCAGAATTTAATTAATCGACCCCTGCGATTAACGGGCTGACGTAAACCGTATTTTACATGTTCACTGCCACGCGAATTTTTCGTGTCCAGAGAAATCGATGCGTGCTCGAACTACGGTTCGACCATTAACTGAGATCGCGAGAGGTGCTTTTACACCTTTGATTCTTTTTGATCTCAGGCAATACAAATATAATCATAGAGGAAGAAAAGTTTTGTTTAATCCGAGCCCCGAAGACGTATCTCTTAATTAAAACCGAGCTTCCGTGTATTTTAAAACGTTGTAATTTATCATAATTATCGACATATCATAATTGAGGGATCATCTTTCTGGACACGATGTCAATAAATCCAATATTAATCGGAAAATAAATACAGCTTAATGCCAGTATTACGGCACACATCGAATCGAAGCGCTGTCCAATTAAAGACTGTCAGATTACTTGAAATAACAGGAATTAAGCTGATTACGCAAATTAAAAAATGACACTTTCACTTGTTTGATGCAATTTTTTATGAAATGCGGGATTAAATTAAAACATAGAATATTCTACAGTACACTAAGTCACTTTTATTTTTTCTTAAAGTCAATTGTGTAACATTTAACTTTCGTACGTACGCGATAGGCTTGGGTAGATTTTATTCGAAGTAAAATAACTTTCTAACTTTATAATTTACGGTATATTATTATTTTTAGTCCGATTTCTAAAAGAATGCTTCCTCGAACGTGTGTACTCGAGCTAAGAATATTATTTTAGGTATTCGAATTAAACACCAGATATATGTATAAGATTGTTTATTTCCATGGATGTGACTATACACTTTCGTATGTATGTAATAGCATTTTGAAAGATCATAATATTTTGAAGTGATCCTCGTATTGCTGCAGTTTGGCCGTAAAACTTGTTGTCAGGGGTTGTATTTGTAAAAAAGCATCTGGTGCACGAATTCGCTTTCGCGGATATCGCGGGTTCATTGCGAAACCGATCAAGGATCTCTGGCTGTTGTAACCAGCCGGCCTTGAATCAGTAGGTATTCGATGACTGACGAACATATCGTATCAACACACGCGTCCGGATTGCTCGTGATCGTGACACAGAAATCGGCATCGAACGATCGCGGAATCGTTCGACCATTCTTGGAAAAATCGCTGCCACGGATATCGTTGCTTGACCCGCTGCATTCACGTTGCTGTGGGCTTATGACGCGACAAAATCTCATTAACCTTTTGATATTTCGCTTCGGCAGGTCCACGATCTCGATTCAGCTAATTACAGATTATATCTTCCACCCTATTTTAGTAAAAGTAACAATCTATTTAATATCAACGAAGCAGTCGTTTACAAAAATATGTTTTAGAATTAATTACAATTTACATCCAAACCTAGGCGAATTTAGGGTAACATAATTTGTAAACCTCTCTGACATCAGTTTTTTCATTGCAAGCATTACCATCGTAAGTTTCTACCAAAATATGGCATTGGTAATGCGTTTCGTGGAGAGGCACATAATTTGTATAAAATATATTCATATTTTTGATCCAACAATTTTGAGAGTTATTTCAACGTGATCCGTCACATGGTCCACGAATACGCGATTAAATTCCGCAGTTTTTCGCGCGCTTTCTTCGTGACGCACGCGGCGGTGCTTGTTGTATTCATAGTGGGAACACTTCCAAGAATCTTAACCACGGATTTGAACGTCAAACACACCGCGACTGGAATACCGCCTCGTTATGTTGAATTATTTTCGGTCGCCTATTAAAATTTTCATCCGCTACCTCGTTTAGTATTTATACGGTTCGAGGTGAGAAGCCACGAATTTCTTCTGTGTACGTGAATGTTTCAGCATCGATATTATCCAGTATCGTTATCGTCTGGATCGGTGATCGATCGTTCCTATCCGCCTACGAGCATGTCCAGAAATAAACAAAATTATTGGGAATAAATCTTGCTAACAAAAAGGCTGCGGGTGCTTTTCTTCTTTCGACCCTTTTCAGTCTTATCTCCGGACAGATTGGACAAAGAAATTCATGACGTGTGCAAAGAATATTTCACAGAATATTAACAATCCATACGCACTTGCGAAGGAACGTTTTCTTGTTCTTTTTTTCAATTGAATAAAATCACATACTGGAAAGAAAGCATCTCGCTGGTCTCGCATGGCGTGACAAACGTATCGTGTTAATGCAAAGTACCAACATGTAGCACATCGAGATCGGAAAATGCAAAATGAAAGATTGTTCAAGGCGAAAATGAATTTATTTCAGTCTCGTATAATAATAAATTATAATAAAAACATGAGAGGCATCGATTCTTACAGACAATATACATCTACATGTTTTCCCCTGAAAACTCTAAAATGGTGGTCAAAGTTATCCTCGAAAACACGCTTTTTAACACAATAAACTTTTTCGAATGTGCGTATATACATCGAGGTGTTGTCTTAACACGATTCCGTCTAAATGGCTAAATTTATTTCAACGAAACTTTGTGTTTATGTTCTGTATCCTCATTCCAAGATCTAAAACACGTTTCAAGAATTGAAGTATGAATAAAATTGTATCCATTGCATACACGTTGATATTTCTGCCTAAATGTTTAAATTATCTTTAATCAAAATGATATTACAGCGCTGATTTCATCGAGATTCGTTCTAAATATTGTTGGATATTTCGCTTAGAGTAAAATCGCGTGGTCGTTCGAGGATCGATAAAGTTAAACTATGCGTGTACAGGTACGATATCAAAGTATTTGTTAATTTGATCGAACAAGCATTTATCTGCATTGTTTTCGTTTCTGAGAAAATGCCGATTATGGCGTGAAAAAAACTTGGTGGTAGCGAAAACAGACTGGTTGCTCTTTGTCGGAAGTGTGTAGAGGCTAATGGAGAAACCCACAAGTATAACCACAACAGTCCGACGTTATACATCCGGCACTTTCAGCGTTTGCCCCGCGATCGATCCGACGATAGCGTGCAACCTTGCGTACAGCCAAGGTAGTGCATACTCGGTAACTGTTTCTGGGTTATCAGGGGTCTGCAAACGAATTTCTAACGAGAAAAGTTCGAAATTTGTTCTCGCGGGGCCGCGTGCCCGGGGACAGCTATGGGGTAAATGGTTGATTAGCGATCAACTATAAAAGGTTCTGAGCGAAACTCGGCCCCGTCGTTGGCTATGGGATGGGATGAAAGCCCCGACGTTGCGCCACGTGTTCATCTTTCCGCGCGAGAACGAAGATGGTAACCTTTAGAGCGAGGAAAGGTCCTCTTTGGAATTCGTTATGGCCGCCAATGTGTCGTTGGAGATTAAAAGGGTGATCGTACAATGGCCCATTTAGACGCGTGACGTGATTGGCATATCGCTGATAGCTTTCCGACCAACGGACCTCAGAATGGTTTTCACCACAATTGCTGGCAGGTGGCGATATAGCAACAATATGTACAGTACAGAACGTTGATAAACGTTCTTAGAAATTTGTACTTCAAATACTAGGTCGTCCTGTAAGCTCGTGTCGTTCGATATTTTGAAATTGTCGAGGATAAAATGGGCAATTTGATGGAGAATAAATAAGATTGGTCGGTTCAGATGTTCGATATTTTAGTAAAAACGTTCGTAACCGTTGACACTTTTTCCTCCGACTGTAACTTGCAATTTTATATCGAAAGTAGCGCGGACGCGGAAATTCGTTTTTAAAAGGCGGGTATCCTGGACGTTAATAATGCGGTCGATTTCCTCTGACGCGGAGGAAAGAAATTTTCAACGCGTTTTAGGTGATAAATGCCGTTCCCGAGATTCCAGCGCCGATGTTTTTTACGTGGGATCGGAAACGTTTTATCGGCCGGAATCGGATTTAATACTCGTGACTGCGTAATTAATAGAATCGATAATTTATTCATATATAATCGTGCACGACTTTATCTCGCTGCATTTCCTTTCTGCGCTCCTCGTGTTCCCCGTAAATAATTTTAATCGCACATATTACACGTTTTGATACTAACATAACAAATGGAATTTTTTTTTTAAGTATTAGAAAATAAACAAATTTGTGATGATTTCAGTAACTAGCACGAATGTAAAAATTTAATAAAAATTCCATAGATTTCCAACGGAATTATTTTTAATCGAGAATTGCTTCGAAAATAGTCGATTAAAAAGCTTCTGTTCTCTGTTCGTTGCTCTCGTTACGTTATCTTGTCGCGTTATCAGGTAGCGGCGATCAATTAGAGTACGGCACACGATAAATTTTCATGTAGATAAAGCAAACGAAGATACGGGAACGCGCGTAGATGCATACGGTCGATGTGAAACGAAGTGAATGAAACTGATGCAAAATAGAATTGTGAAACGAGGAAGCATAAGCAACCTGAGCGTGGAAAAAGTCAGTGAATTTCAAGGAAAAGAGTCTTCGTCGTGTATAAGAACTTTGTGAACCAAATTGTCAAACATGCATGTGGCTGTTCAATAATTCAAAATTAATATGTTCGAGATACTCGTGGTTATTACTTTGGCATGAAATCAGTTTCAAATATTATCCCATTTATTTTAAAGAATTTTAATGGGTCGGAAGCGTATAAGAAACGAAAATTAAGCCAATACGTTGTTTCCCAATTAGGGCTATCTGAAATAAAATCAGACTCGCCAAGCCACGAATACGTTTACGACTCGTTAATTGTTTTCGAAATTACCGAGCTCGTAAACACTTCTAAGCGATGTATTATATTTTCGGGGGAATGAAATAACATTTCAACGCAATAAAACTCACCTTTGATTAATATTCCAATACGTTTGAAACGCAACTTGGCTGTTCGTTCGTCACGATTGATTCGACTACTTTCTTATCTTATTTCATATCGCGCGGAAATTATACATTGCTACGTTTAATTCTACGGTTGACTTTATGTTCGTGATAATAGTAAAATCAAACTTTCGAACTCAACTTCGGTCGCGTAACCCTTGAAGAGGTCAATCGATCGATGCAACGAAAATGTAGAATACCTTACGTTGCATTCCAGTCCAAAATGGGCAAATTTTGTGTAGTATAAACAATTATTGATCCCTCTGGAACGAAACGATATCAATTGTATATTAGATTTTAAATTATTTTACTTTTGATCCCCGTCTTTCCCACTGTTACGCGCGAATATTGATGAAAGTAGTTGCCTGTCGAGTGCAATATTTATACTAATTGAAACTTTGAAGTTTCCTGTACCTGCGCGTTTCATTTATTCCCTTCATCCCTTTAACGAAGAACGAATATTATTCAGCGAGATTTTAATTGTAATTTGCTAGAACGTACGAGGTATGATATTCCCATTTTTCAGTAAATTCAATTTGTCCGTCGACACAACTTGTTTTCCGTAAACGAGATGAGTTTGCATCGTTAACATTATTTGCTGTTTTTTCGCGTATGTCGTTCGGCGATGATAAACAATTGTTTCGGTGGCATGGGAAATTGTACACCTAAATATTGAGGGACACGAAAGTCGGTCAAAGTTCAGTAGGAATATGCTATGAGGTTGGTCGAGGCAAAACACAGTCTCTAACACTGAAAACCCTCCACCGCTCTTGTTTGTGTATTGATCAATAAACATAAATTAAACACGTTTATAATGAACATAAATACATAAATCCTTATTAATGATTTAAAAGGGTAAAAACAGCCCCCCAAAGTTGGAGGTCGAAAATATATTTTTCGAAACATCCCAGGAACAAAAAGGGATAGAGGATACGCGTTCACGGAATTTTTTATTTCAATAAAGTGCATAGTAAACATTTTCAACGTTTCGATAAACTGTTAACAGTGTATGATGTTATTGATTGGTTTTCGTGTACCCACAAACGTTGCAGCATGCAGATTAATCCTTTAGAAATGAAATGTAATGTTTATAACGTTCACTTATCGACAAAATTAGCAAGGCAAATGAGTTTGACAATTTTCAGCGCGAATCACTAAGGATAAAGCAAGTTTGATTGAGTGCATATTTAATTATTTAAGATCGATTGATGAACTGTCGTTCATGAATGCTCCCTTTCGCGCTCGCCCATCATCGATTCCAGGATTCCACGAATTTGGCGGAATAATAAACGTTATGGCGAAAATAACAAATACGTGCTGTAGATTTAATCTCCGGGATTAATATCTACTCGTTACGAAATGCGTTTCGCGAATTTTCCCCGTCGAATTTATGCTTTTTACGAGCGCCGGTAAAGTCTCTTCCGACGTGCATTCTATTTCCATTTTTTCACTGAAAATATATTTCCATGGAATTTTTATATATGTTAATACTTTATACACTGTATTCCACACGGAAGCGAATTTAAGTGATATCTCTGCAGGAATTCGGAATGAATGAAATTGGAATTTCTTTTTAATTAAATCATTTTCAAATTAATTAAAAAAATTAAACGTTAGATGTTTTTTATTTTCATCTGAAATCTAGTAGACCTTATAATGTTCCTTGTAATCTATTACTTGTTTTCTAATACGTACAGAACTATTCGTTGCTATTCCTACAAAACGCCAACGGGTCGTAAATGATCCAACGATGCCAGTTGCGTGGTCGAGATGTCACCGACTGAGGGTTAAAAAAACTCGATACCTCCTAAAATAAATACCTTTGATTGCTCTTGCGGAAGTAATTGCTCAAACCACCGTAAAAAAATCAATAATTAATATTGCATTTCCGCATCAATGGCAGTTAATGGGTTAAAAGGTAAGAACAAGAATCGCCTGACACGTGACAGCCAAGCCACCAGAAATCCCGATAAAACGGAGCCGTGTAATTCCATCATTTTCCAATTCATCGTATTCATTCTGGGAAGCTTTTCATTCAATCTAAAACGGATGCCCCGGCGCGACGCCTAGAAGAATCGTCGTTTACCGAGCAATTTAAACGATCTCGTCGACGTTTTATGCTCCGTGCACCGTGTCACAGTACAAACGACACACGCAACCGCGTGCATGTTCCTGATAATAACTAATAAATTTTGCAATTTAGTTCAGTGGAACGTCCATTACCTCTTGCACCCTCGTTCCATGCACGTGTACAAAGCGTTGACATCGTTACCCGTTGCATAAACTTCGCCGTGTCAAAGTAATGGAAAATACATCTTCGATGGGAAACTGCCACTTTAATGTTGCAATTCTCCAGCCCCTTGAAAAGCAATCGAGGCCTTTGCAAACACATTTACCCGATTCAAATATTTCCTCAGCGCCGTCTCGACGAATCGAATCACTATTTCGTCTTAGGCATCGTCATTAGTATCAACGTTCGATATTAGGCCTGTCTAAGTTGTTTATTTGTCTCTTATTATCTTTCTTAGTAATACCAAGGTATATTTTAATAATAAAGTTCGCTTGGATAAGATTTGAAAAGTCCCAGGTGACTCGGTTTTATTTGGCGCGTTTTCTCACGTGAGCCAAACCGAAGTTGATTGCTTAGGCGACGCAACGGGGTCGGTCGCGTTTACGAGAGTTCGTTTCAGGTTCGAAATTATAGTCGTGACGTAATTAGTACGTATTCGTACGACCGCGTCCCGTGAAAATGACGCCCGGGCATGTGGATTCCCATGATTTATGCGATTCGAGCTCCGGCGTGATTGCATCGGGCATAATTAGTCACGGATAGTTGCAGCGGTTTCGTTGGAAGTTTGCGGTTGTCGCATGTCGCTTATGAATGTTTAAACATCGAAAGGAAAACCGAGAAAGAATCATTTTGTCGCGGAATAGACCAATTTGGGTAATATACAAGACTCGTGTATTATTATAGCTGCTATATTTGTTTTGAAATCGTAGAGTACCAACAGTTCCATGAATTCGTCTTTTATCGATGGTCGATCGGAAGCCATTCGGTAAACGAAATAATCGTTGGCCCTCGATATGTTTTCGAAATCCGATGAGCTATTTCTGAACGCGCGTCAAAGTGCATTTTGCTCGGAATTGGCGGTTAAGAATAGCCAATTTATTGTTGTTCGTTGCGAGGAAATTAGTTTTCGTAGAACTTAAGGAAATATTCTACTATGAATCTTTGAGGAAATCGATACTTTTAAACTTCATTTAAAAGAAAAACAGCAAACGTGTTTTTCAAAATCTACTTGGTCACCTTAGACGAGAACTTGCAAATATCTACTCACGATTTTTAAAGATAGACTTTGTAATACTCGTTTCTTTCTCTTATTTTATTTAAATTTAATTTTAAGTTTTACGTAAGGTCTACTCGTATACCTCGTCTGTGGTTTCGTATTCTCGAGAAATCGTAAATTTCGGGATACCATCCGAGGTAAGGAAAGAACGTCGCGGTGATAAATGGATTTCTTCGTATTGATAATTGAATCAAATCGACGGCTTTATCAATTTTGCTGATTTTTCCGTCCCGTCGCGTTCCACTTTGTGCCGATTTAATTTCTGCCCGCGAGTTCTTGGCTATTGAATTATGCGACGACGTTAAACGAGAAGCGACTTTCATCTCGGAAGCTTTTCGCTCGGATTCGCCGAAACGACGTTTCGCTACGGCGACTCGCGCAATAATTTACGATTCCGCGAGACGATCTTCGAGGCGAGACAGCACCGAGGGAATTTTTACTATTATTCAAATTAACAGGGACAAGAACAAATTCTCTCAACAACGACGAAGGAATTCAAGATATTTCTAAAACACCGCCGTTCCATTTTCTGATTCATTGCGTCAGATACACGTAACGCGTGCACAATCTCGCTGTTGGGTCTTTACGTTGCTCACGTGCCGCAGAATGTGTTCGAATCGTTTAATCCCGACCAACTTTAAGTCTGTCGCGCCATTGTGACGTAATAATCCGACGTCAAGTTGACCATAAATGTCGTTGGCACTAGACGAGGTGAAATTCGTGTCTCGGTCTGCTAACCATCGGATACCAAGGTCCTCCAACAAGAATTGGACGCTATTCGAATGAATTCTTATTGGAATAATGATTCCAACAAAGATCTGGTAAATTAAGATTTTATTTTAGCAAAGCAAACAGTACGCTGGATTTACAAATAACGAACAGGAATTGGAACAAGTTCAAATGCAGTTCCGTCTGCCCAATCCTTCATGCTTGGTCTCCTCTGGACATCAGTGCTTTGCAACAAGTGTTGGGTGTAATTCAAAGAAATTATTCCAAATAAAAGTTTATTGGAAATAAATACATCGTTTAACCCTTTCGAGTACATTTCTAGGTAGTATTATAATAGAAAATAATTTGAAAAATCATTCGATAACGTGTCCCGAACAGCTGCGAAGCGACACGATGCTTTCCAACTCTGAAAAGTTCTCCACTTCTGGTCTAGCATAGTGGGCCACGTCAAGGTACTGGGATATCGAGAGAGAGAATATCGAACGCGTGCATCTTTGATTCCGAGGTATTTTCCCCTCTATTCGTTGACCTATTACTGCAGCTGAACAGGTGGCATTTTATAGGCGCCCCTCGCGATGTAGCTTACGTCATTCACGTGTTCCAGAATGCGTGTCCGATCGAATGCACTCGGTGCAAACGCGCGCGGATGCGTTTTACGACCGATGCACATTCAGCTTCCGTCGAAATCATGTGTCTTTGGTGCACGAAATTCGTAAACATTAAGAAATTATTGGGTCCTTCGATTACTTTATTTTCTTCCACATGGATACATCAAACAAAAACAATTCAGGAGTGAAACAGGACCTCGGTCAGTTTCGTCCTTCGATTTTTCCTCATCGATTATGTTTTCGCGTATGAAACAAAGTGGGGAAAAAATATTTTTCACCGGAAAAAAGGTACCTCAGGAATTCTCAAACACGAATGCTCGAAGAAATCCTCGGTAAAATAAAGTGTACTCCGTGCAGCTTTGATCGGGCACTGCCTTCGAAAAAGAGGGAAACGAACAACGTATCGCTGGCGTACCCTTTCTGATACTGTTTCTGCCCATTTTGCTTTGCCCATTCTTTGACTGCTCGCTGATCAAAGGGTCGTTTGACGACTACACCGTCCTCAAAAACCGGCGAACGTCCCTTTTGGCTTGCATTACGTACACGAATATGCAATGGTTCTCGATTCACAATGCGTACGAATTGCGTGCTGAACCAGAAGGGACTGCTCCAGCATCGCACTGAAACTTGATGGAACGTAAACCTCGGGAAACAAATGCCTTCGCTAAAGATCTGCCAGTTCGATAACAATTGTACAACAACGTATTATCTTTTTTTTTTATCATGATTGCGATAGGAGGAGGTTCAGGTTCGTTGGATCTAAACGAGGCCCGGTAAAGTGTTAACAACGATAATTCTTTTTACAATGCATCGAGAACAATTTAGTTTTATCTTTGTTTACGAAAGTCGAAGGAAAAGTTTATGTTTTCGATTCGTTAAAAAGTAATAAAACCGGGTTGGAAAAGAAGAGTTAGCCAGTGCGTGACTCCTGAAATATTAAAACAAATTGAAGCACGTGGCTGGCGGAAAGGAAAGAATCTCGAACAAGAAGTTCCCGCAAATGGAAGGAAAACATTGAGTCACGGGAGTTAAGAAAGCGTAGAGAAGTTTAATTCGAATTGTCGGACTTGGTTCGTGAAAAATTCAAAGGAACTTCATACTCGCCACAAGTTGAAAGAACTTTGAATTTACGATGTTTTTGCTCTAGCGCGGTTTTTCTTCGTTCAGCGTTTTCTAGGACGATGCTACGAGACCGCCATAGAGATAAGGAGAGCGTCGTTTTTTTTGTTTCAGACGCTATTTTTCACCCTTAATCTCCTTCCAACACAGTTTTGTAAATAGAAGTTACAAAGGGAAAATAAATAATTCTATACCAATTCGAAGTATTAAAAAATCATTTGAGAACGCGGATGTTTTTATTCTATGACCAGATCGATAATTCCAACACAAATACTATTAGAACGATAAAACAATCGAAAGGAGAGTAAAAATAACACCAAATGAGTTTGCAAAAGTACTTGTACTTTTAACAAGTTTTCGTTGAGTTGTTCTTGCAGTAAAAAAGAATTATACTCTTCGCTTAGGAAGAAAAGAGTATACGTTAAATTGTTATAATTGTTTTGTGCAGCAGGACAGTTCAGAATCGGAGCGTTCAGAGGCTGAGGACTCAAATGATTTAGGGGCCATCGTCAGCCCCAAGATCTGCGCGATGGACACTGTGGACAGTGCCAGCAAACGGCAAGCTACTCGAGTCTTCAAGAAGTCTGGCCTAAATGGAAAGATCACAGTGTACCTTGGGAAAAGAGATTTCGTCGATCACATAACCCACGTTGATCCTATCGGTAAGATCTCGTCGTTTATAAAAGATCTTTTGCATTGATTTTACAAAGTATCATTCACGGATTTCAACATGAAGAATATAAGCGTTCTGACATTAATCAAATTCATACTTGAAACGTCTCAATTTCATATTTTTAAAGTCTCGCGGGAATTGGAAAATTCGATTTGCTCGATGGCTAGTTAATCCCCAGACGTCAAGGCCACTTAACGATTTCTTCATCGACCGCTGTTCGATCGTTACAGACGGGGTCGTGCTGATTGACCCGGACTACGTGAAGGATCGCAAGGTCTTCGGCCATGTTCTGGCCGTATTCAAGTACGGCAGGGAGGACCTGGATGTTCTCGGGCTGTCGTTCCGCAAGGACCTCTATCTGGCTGCGGACCAGATCTACCCCGTGGTCCCCGGTTCCCAACAAAGGGAGCTCACACGGTTGCAGGAGAGGCTGATCAAGAAGCTGGGCAGCAATGCCTACCCTTTTTACTTCGAGCTGCCACCGCACTGTCCAGCATCGGTGACGCTGCAACCTGCACCAGGGGACACTGGCAAACCCTGCGGTGTCGACTACGAATTCAAAGCGTTCGTAGGTGAGACGCAGGACGAGAAACCGCACAAACGGTACGAGTCTTGATTATGTCGCGCTCGTCAGTATAACTTCTGTGACCAGATAGCTTCCATTCTTTGGGTCTACGACTGATTCGTCGGTTGGTAAATGAAGAGCACCCGGTTGACTATACCAGCTGGTTTCGCTGTGAACCATAGGTATCTTAACACTTTGTTCTCTGCGTCCATTTCAAACGTTCAATGGGCGCTTACGCGTGTTAAAAAGTACATTTTAAAATTCATAAAACTGTGGCTATGATCCTTGTTAGATCGCTAACGTGCCAGCTTAGAATCAGTTAGGGAAACACTGTGACAGTCCTTTCTCACTCGTTCCTCGGGATAAATTATTCGAACTTTAGCCATCGAAGAGTTAGGTATTAGACCAGCTAATTCTGTTCGGGAAGGATCAACAGTGGTGAATTGTACCTTGCAGGGACCTAGTAAGGCTGGCGATACGAAAGATCATGTACGCGCCGTCGAAACAAGGGGAGCAGCCTTCGGTCGAGGTCAGCAAAGAATTCGTGATGTCGCCCAATAAACTCTACCTGGAGGCGTCGCTGGACAAGGAGCTGTACCATCACGGGGAGAACATCGCCGTGAACGTTCACATAGCGAACAATAGCAACAGGACTGTTAAAAAGATCAAAGTGACCGTGAGGCAGTTCGCTGACATCTGTCTGTTCTCCACGGCACAGTACAAATGCACGGTCGCCGAAGCGGAGAGCGAGTGAGTATTATTCGATTCACTATTCTATCACTCAGGCTCGCGATAGAGTACGTGTGACATGGTCAGTACGACGCGTGGCAGCAAATGGATCCATATGCAATGGCGCGGATGAACCGTGGGCGTACGAAGACCGATCGTTGCGTTTCTTCTTACCAACTAACGTAATTCATGCCCAATTAAGGTATTTGGACTGTAGAGTCGAGAGTTCAGCGAGACGTCCGACTTAGTAGCTATGTATTTAAAAACAGTAAATGTCTATGTGACAAACTGGTGAATCCTCAGAAGTCTTCTGAGAGCCTTACTATACATATAAATTTACTTGCAGATCTCACGCTTATTCAAACTTGGAGGTCCAAAGTCACATCCTGATTTTCCTTTTCGTTGCTTCTTATTTCAATTTATTGAATCTTCCTCGTGAATCTGTTTGCTGCCATACGCTCGTACGACGTAGATTCTCGTGTTGAAAACGTTCGGGCGTCGCGACGGCATCCGGTTCCCTGTCATCGATGCGGACAAACCTCGTTTGTTGCGTTAAAAGAACGAGAGATCGCGTGCCTGATCACGGTATCTAGTTCGATGGAAAATCCTCTTACGCGAAAACGGGACACCCGCGACAACATTGTCGATAGACTGATATTCCGTCTTCTAAATTGCTCGATGCTCTCGAACGAGTGTTTTACACACACACAGACACACACCCAAGTGGAGGGTAGCTGGAAAATTTACAAGTAATAGATTCGCCACTGTGACAAGGCACCGGACGCTCGAGATCTATCGACGCTGGCGCGGTTAGACGTAAATCGCAAAGTCCTGTAATAAATTGCCGTCCGACCGGGGAAAATCTCTATTATATCGAGTAGTTTGTGTCAACAATCGCCTTGCACTGGTTTCTGCGCTTCGAAACACGGTCACGGCGAAGAAAATTCGGCGAGTGTTCGTATTCGAGGCCACGATCTTACAAAAGGACAACGGGCATTTTTAATTTAATTAATTTTAGGCAATTTACTTCACCTTTTTTTCTATCATCAAGTGTATTGAAATCATTTAAATCCCCTTTTCCGTTTTTTCTTTTCGATGTTGAAATCAAACGTATAATCCAGTTTAACCCTTCTAGATTTCATTGAAATCTCTGTTAGGTTTGCAGTGGAAGATATTTGGATGATAAACTTTTTTGATGAATTCGAATAGTTTTAGGAACACTCGCCTCATATTTTCTCGCAATTTTCAATGTCGGGACATCGAACTCGAGTCACAGTTTTGAAAGAAGGTGGCGTAATGTGATACCGTCCCGACCGAGTATTAACGCCTAGGGTGTACAAACGATAGAACGCGATAAACGCCGAAAAGGATATTGTGACACGACGAAACGGAAAATAAGATGATTGCACTGACAGTATAGGGGTAGCGCCAGGATTCACCCTGAGCAAGGTCTTTTCTCTAAGGCCGACGCTTGCTGACAACAAAGACAAGCGAGGTCTTGCTCTAGACGGTCAGCTTAAACACGAGGACACCAATCTCGCATCTAGCACAATGTGAGTGCTCAAACATTGACCGACGTACTCTTGTTTTTTTTTTTTTCCTTTGCCAAACGTTTCGGAGACCGAAGATTGGAAACGGGCCAAACGATCCTGGGGAAAGATTATCGCGATTCCCCAGGATTTGTTTTTAAAGTATCGAAGAACGCGCGCCGTGGTTCCGAATATAAATGGACGCGTTCCAGTGGATCCATTCTTTCGGCGATTATTTGCCAGCTCGAAGAGGGGTGTATTGATATTCATGAGCCACGATCGTTCCATCCTTTCATTGATTTTTCAAAAATATTTTAATTTTGATCTATCGTTCGTGCAAGCAGAAAGTTTTTGTTCGAATCGAAGGAATTCGTTGCCAAAGTACCTTGCAGACTTTGATTAATTTTTGATCCTCGATATCTGGGAACAAAGCAAACGACACCCGATTCAATATTTATCCGATACGTCGTCGCGTCTTCGAACAAACCAATACACCCTTCGTCGGATCGTTGGATTCCGTTGTTTGTCCAGCTTCGGACAACAAGACAACCATATCGGTTTATGAGTCTGTTTTGCGCGGGAGAAGGCATTCAATTACGCCGCGCGACGAGGGGTAGCGACTCATCGAAGCCCGTTTGCAGTCTTCGCGGGCGACCATTGCTGAAACGAAGTGCGATATTGTATGGGAACGCCGTTCCAACGTGGAATGCCAGTATTTTTCTTGATGGTTTTTTTGCTGGGGACTTTATAGATATGGTACTCCATCGGTGGTGGTCTACCTTTTCCCCTGTAAACGATCACGTGTCCCTCTTTTTCTGCCCCCTCGTCAAAAACCCCTTCATCCCGTTCACTTTATTTCTCTATTATCTCCACGTCTGTGTCTTTCCACGATTGATATGCCGATCAACGAAAACGCCCCGTTACATCCTTGTTTCTATCACTCTTTCACCGTCTCTCAATTCCTCCTCTCCCGTATATCCGTAGTCTGTGTTGCAGTGTGACGCACAAGCTGAAGTTCCGTGTTTTACACGCATAAAGGCGCGTGGGTGTGTGTTTATGATCGTCAGTGTCCGTGTCAAGTAGCTTATTATCGCTCTGTCTCCGTCGAGATTCGAGTCGAGTCGAATGGTCGCTGAGATTTCGAGTCGCGTGATTCACCGAGATTTGGGGGTGGTTCTCCGGTATTTAATTACACGATACTCGTAGCGATTCTCAAAAGTTTCCCAAAAAAGTTCAAGACAATCGAATTCGAAACGATAAAGTTACCTCCAAGTCTCTGTTCTCGAAGTTTAAACCAATCGATCGGCAATCTTTAATTTGACACTTATTCTCAGGATCTCAGGCTTCTCGTTTGATCTTACATTTACTACGCAGTGAAACACGACTGTCTTTTTATGTTTGATACGACAGCATCTGCAGCCGAAAATCCGAGGCGAGTTTACGTTGGCAGCTTGCTCGTATGCCCCAAACACCCAGTCATCGCAAACCAAATTTAAATTTCGAACGCAATTATTGCGCATCGGAATCGCGAGGAGAGACCGGTGACTTCGTGAAATTTCAGTGCACGCGTTTTAATAGTTCGACCGCGACGGGGGTTGACGCGTTTCGATACGAATCGATACAAACGTCGACGCTGCTACGATCATTATTAAAACCCGAACAGATACGTAGAACTTTGATATAGTATTGATACACATCGCGATCGCTTCTTTAAGTCGAGGTGATTGAATCGGTCGAACGGGTTGACGAGCGAACAGTATTATAGTTGGATCAACGTCAATTGGCGGCTGAAGGCCACCAAAACAAGTTTACTTCCTACGTTTGGTTATATCTACCATTCTATTTAATCTTCTCGTGAAAATCTACAGGCGCATGTCCATCTTTCGCTGAGATATGCAGCGAGTTCAATAAGATTCCTAAGGTACAGTTAGGAATAAAAACATAGTACTATGTTCAAAGTACGTCTTATTAATTTGTTCCACTAATTATATTCAATTTTTCTATTTTTCTATTTTCTTTTAAAATGCGATGTTAAAATATCAAAACGAAGTCATCTAATCGCTAGTAATGACAATGTATCGTATGAAATTACATTTGAATATCATTACGTTGAAAATGTAAAAGTAGAAAACACGTAACCCAGGGATCGTGACTTGATAATTTCATTCTATGTGGTATTCCTGTTAATGGTAGAATATCATCATATACCGTAGAAAATTATATTTAATAGAGGCTACGTTGACTGCGCAGAGAATGCATGACATTAATTATAGTATAGAAACAGGAAACCATGTGGTCATATTTGTACACATTATTTAAGAATATTACAATCTCCGCCGTTTAATTTATGTTTCTTAGAAGCTATTTACGCTGTTGCGTGACAAGCTGCAAAATGCCATGCTATAATGATGGGAAAAATGGCCGTGAGTCGCCAGTTGATTTTGACGCAACTGTGATTTTCAAAATTCTTTCTCACAAACGGATTCAATAATTAATTCGTTACTACTATGCACCTAATTTTTGACGTTCGACATAAAATCTCGTTTCAAATACAGTGAGTTTTCAATTTATGCGATTAATTCGTCCACTTCTATTCTTGCTCTTGTCAAACTGAAGAGGATCGAACCATTTTTTTTGTGCGCATAGATAATTCTTTATGAAGTTACGTAAAAAGCAAAAGCAATGGTAATTGTTTCTACAACAAAGGGCAATATGCAAACGATAGTACGTGCCGCCTGTGCATCGGTAATGTTATCTAATACGCGAAACAATATCCGCTAACGACTTTCATGAAAAGGAAACCTCGTTTCATGCGTGAATACATATACACATGCAAGATGTGTATATACGAGTACGTAATTAGGACTATAACCGTGTATGTACGAATCTGTGTAACTCGAGGACTCACTGTACTGTTTAAACATAACAGTATGCATAAAATTTACTTGTCAGAACATTCCCAACACATCTTTCTTTCATAGTCTAGACAAATGTCTAGGACCTTTGCATAGTACTCACGGGTTAATAAATATAATTGTAATTAGGTCATACACAGTGGTTTATCCGACGCTTGAAAATTTCAAGAAAATTCGCAGGTTTCGCGTTCCCCTTGCCAGAAAGAAACAATACGCGTTCGATAATCAATTCCGTTCGCAATTACCAAGAATCTCGGATGAAAGAGTCAATAAACGCTGTACAGTCCGCTCCCCAAAGAAGTCAAACAATTACTCTAAATGCAAACGTCTCGACGAAAATAAAGGGTATCAGAGAAAGACGCAGAAACCAATTTTAAATGTGTACCCAGCCCTGGTGATCGGATGTGCCGGATGAACCGGAGTTCCGAAATCCGGATATTAGATCCGTGGCACGTTTACCTTCACCCTTGTGCTACATGTTTGTCAGGGAGGGGTGCCCGGTGGGGCCAGGTTTCACGCTGAGCAAAGTGTTCTTTCTGACACCGCTTCTCGCCAACAACAAAAATAAATGGGGGCTTGCCCTCGACGGCCAGCTCAAACACGAGGACACCAATCTGGCGTCCAGCACTCTGTAAGGAAACCGCCGCTTGTCGATGGAAGTCAACAACACGCCTGGATATATTTACACCCTGCCGCAACGAAAGTTTGGGTGCACGAGTTTCGCGATTAAAAAAAAAATTCCGTCATATTTTTCACCGATACTTTCTATCAATCGGAATCTCTCTGCTCGTTTTCATATCTTTCTCATCCGTTTCTGCTCTCTTGTTCGGTTGAAATGACGTTTACATTACAGCCGGAAATGTGTACAAGACGTTCGATACGTTCGATGACATTTCGAATAAATTATCGTAAATGATTTTGCTGTCTCAAAAGGAGACGTAACTAAATTTTGATTATAATTCTTTAGAAGTTATACCCACGAGTAGAAGTACAATGATAAATCCTCTTCGCTGATATACAGTCTGTTTTATAAGAGCGTTGGAGCGATTTTTCGAATGACGGAGCTAGAAGAGCGGTAACATTTATCAGATCTACTTCAGATGTTTATAAAGAGTATCGCGTTACTCGACTCGCGTCCCATACTCAAGCAGTATTCGTTTGTCAGCCCGAGCGATCGAATGCTTAAAAATGAGTGCGGCGTACGCTAGGCGATACGAAGCTGTATTTCTTTGTACGCATCCGAAAGTTCCAAAATTAAGCTTTTCTGCGACGGCTCGTTATATGAGGAAATCGACAGAGTTTGTTAGAAAGTGGATGAATCGTTATAAATTAGTGAAAAACGTTGATGACTTTGAAGGAAGAGGGAAGAAAGGTGGAACAACAGAGCGACAGGATAATGTGATTCTAAGACTGTTCGAAAAAAATCCGTCGCTGTCATTACGACAAGCTCAAAAACAGCTTGAAAAAAAGGAATCAAGCTTGCCGTTTCAACAATAAAAAGGCGATTAGAAGATTCCAACGTAAAATATAGAAGCACGCTGCGAAAGCCCTTGCTCTCCGCGAAACACGTCAGTATGCGATACGCTTGGGCCCAGAAAAATATTGATTGCAACTGGGACAATGTAATCTTTTCTGACGAATCCTCGTTTTGGGCGTGGGTACCTAAAAAGAAAGCCTGGACCAGCAAACATAATCCAATGCTACAACTAACTGTTAAACATCCAGTTAAGGTCCACGTTTGGGGATGCTTTTGTTCCCTTGGTTTTGGAAATTTGTTTCTCTTCACCGAAAATTTGAATGCTGAAAGAATGGTAAAAATTTATGAAAAATGCTTGTTGAAATCAGCTAGAGTGTGGTTTGGTGACAATAATGCTTCGTGGGTGTTACAAGAGGACAATGATCCGAACACCGCAGCCGTCTTTGCACCGAGTGGAAAAAAGAAAACGGTATCAATGTTTTAAGCTGGCCCTCACAGTCACCGGACGCGAACCCCATTGAAAATGTATGGGCAATTCTTAAGATAAGGCTTCAGGGAAAACAAGTATACACCCTGAAACAATTATGCCGCCGAATAAGAATTTTATGGAGATCATTACCAATAGAATACGCTGAAAACCTCGTCAAAAGTATGCAAAAACGCTGTGAGGCTATACTACAAAATAAAGGAGATTTCACACAATATTAGGTATTTGCGACGTAGTATTATAAATAAACTTTGATGCCCTCCATGAATTTTTACAAAATATTTACTTGTTGTTTAGATATAGCTCCAACGCTCTTATGAAACAGACTGTACGTATACAGCAATGCTTGGATAGCTGCTTGGAAAGCCCAAATTTTGCCATGATTAATAAAAAGTGTAATATTAAGATGTTTTCTGTACACATTGCCGATAAATACTATAAATATTAATTTAAAAATGTTTTAATTATATCGACGCGTTATATTTTCGTATTATATTGACGATCATGGATCGAATGTTGAACTTCTATTTTCTGTTCATCCGGGGGGATTTATATTCTGGACAAAATTCTTGGTTCATGGTGCCCTTACCGCCACCGTAATCGTTTCTGCGCATAATTTCAGCGTCCTCGACGGGGCACTGGTCGGAAATAAGTATAGCATAGTTACTCTTTTGTACATTTCTATTTATAATATTCCACACTGATTCTTCTACATTAATTTTTTTATACAATTTTTGAATAATACCACAACAAAATAGTCGAACCGGAGTATTAAAAAAAGAGGCCT
The DNA here is from genome assembly GCF_013123115.1 of Colletes gigas. Classification (NCBI taxonomy): domain Eukaryota; kingdom Metazoa; phylum Arthropoda; class Insecta; order Hymenoptera; family Colletidae; genus Colletes; species Colletes gigas. Next base: position 4,217,837 of record NW_025106637.1, read on the forward strand.
GTAACAACTTAACCTAATAATAATTACACCAATAATTCAAAAACTTCTAATTAGAGGTTTCGTCGATAACGTGTCCGGTATTTTATAAGTCACGCCACACTGTTTATATCGGATAATTGCGTATTCAACGAACAATTTCTTATTCCCGAAACTTTGATCCATCACCATCACCAATGTTTTTTCTCCTGATTTAAAAAGTCGATTCTTCTTTTCGTCGAAATGTTTATCCTCATCTTTTTCATTGTTAAAGAACACATTCTTCATACGCGTCGCTGCTGATCTAATCCATTCATTCTGAAATAACTTCGATAAATGTTATTTCAATTCGGATAACGTCTCTTTAGCGTCTCTGCTTTATCCCGAAGATCCCGGTGATGATAACCATAATTGTTTATGCAGACGTTGTACCCAAACTTTCGATCGGTACTGTGTGTACGTGCCTCTGTTTCTCACTCTCTATCCTTCTCTCTTTCGCTATTTATACGAGCACGGTTGATCACGCGTGCAATCACGATTTCTCTGTTGCGAAGCTGCGTGTGCCCGAAATTGCGGTCACGTGTGCCAAGGAACCTGTGGCTCGCGAGTTAACTTCGACATTATCGAATCTCCATTTTTGACGGCCACCTTGTAGCCAAATATCTCCACGCGTTTCGATTATTTGTTTCAACGAAATCGCCGTATCGAATCAGAGATGAGCAACATTTTATTAATTTTACCTGACTTCTATATAAGCAAAGGGCCAGTTTCTTGCAACAAAGTTAGCATTTCGGTTTAAAGCGTCACCATTTTGTTATTTTTCAATCGAACAAATCCTACGTCGAACGATAGATAACTTATATTTATGTAATATTCCATTATTAAAATTTAATTTAAGAACCTTGATATACCATAGATCGTCATACTTGTTTTTAAAAAGAAAAATAGGAAAAATATTTGTGTCTCATACGGCTAACTTCGATCATGATGGATTATTTTTACCATTAATTTATATAAACTAATAGCGTTACTACCGTGAGAACATATTTTTTGGGTAAAAAGGCGGATTTCTTTCTTATCGTGAGCATCATTCGTGGGCAGTTTTTGTCGATCCGTGCAGTACGGTGCATTTCTACTAGAAAGTGAACTACAGTGTTATGGTGCTCGGATTATACCCAGCTTTGAACGGTAGTCGTAAAAAAAGCTCTCGAGGTCTGTCTTTTGTCTTTCGGTGCTCGAGACGCAAAGAGAATTTCAACCACCGCTTTATCAAGTTTCACTTTGATGCTCGGAATCGTGGATTAGTATCTTCTTGGCTGTTGGTGTAAATGTAAACTACAACCATTATTCGTAAACCAACGCTGATCAGATCTTAGCAGAACTTAATATTGGACGTAGTTTGTTAAACGTCATTTTTACAAAAAATAGGCACGTCGTTCTTTGAGAAGTGCTTTGAAGAGAGCTGAGAAAAAAAAGCTTTCTGTAAGAAAATTCACTTTGTTCGGAGTCATAATATCTTGTAAACAACCATTCTTCGCATTTCTATGAAAGTATTAGCGAAATTCTATCGTGTAATGAGTCCGGAAACTCGAAACTAGTCGGGTAAGCTGCTTCCTTCGCCCAGAGAACCAGACTTTTCGTTCACATGCACGCTTCCACGTCATTAATCTCGCGTAATAAGATCCATCGAGACGTTTTTTTCATTGTTAGACAGAAGAACTGTCTGTGACACGGCAGGGGTTGGGCGAAGCTTTGAAACGTTACCCCCGGAAGGAGGATAACTGAAAATGGAAGAGACACGTGGAAAGCGAACGAGTTTTCTACCATCGACCTCTTGCTTCCTTCGATCATAAATTCTCGCATTGAACGCGATCAGAGGCGACTGAATACCTTACGCAGTTATTTATCAAACTGCCAAACGTACAAAGGAATTATTTTAAAACTCAGTAACAGTGGGTGTAGTCGTAACAAGCAATTTATTATTTGAACAAATGTCGTTCATTTGTATCCAGGAGACAGTCTGATAATTTCTTATCGATACGATTGCTTTTGTATTTTTTCGAAACACTGTGATAATCTTTGAAAAATTGTACTAATGTTAATTCAGAAGTGTCGATTAACATTCTAAAAATTCCTCTGTTTTAAGATATGACTTATTAAAATCATTCACTGCTATTGAGTTCAACGTTATAAACTTTATTCTTAATAATTTTAATTATTGTAAAAGTCATCCGATTCGAAGAGGGAACACACAACAATGGAGTCGTATTTGTTATAAAATTATTGTGTACAGAGACTGTAATAACTCCGCACGCTCAAAATGGAACCGTGTATTTTTATTATATCGACCTCACTGGTAAACGAAGCGTAGTTTTGATCGATCCATTTGCCAGATATTCGTACAGATATTCTAGATACAAATATCGTCGTAACCGTTGTACGCAGGATCCGTTTTGTCCTCGAAATTTGGTTCGTTCTCCCGAATCCCCCAGAAACGCAAATCCCTAATTGTTTTGAAGAGCATATTACGCTTGAACGAAAATAGCGGCTGTCTGCTCGCTTTCGTTGCGTGAGCGCGGTTCTTCCGCTTACGGAGCTATATTCGGAATTGAAACACGCGGGTTTTCTTTCGTTCTGTGGATCGATTCGATCGCGTTGCGCTCTCCTATTTGTTCAGAACGTTTCGTTGCTTCGCTCAGACCAGACTTTGTTACGGAACGCTCGCAGAATTATGGCTCCATTCCTCGTTCGTACGCAAGCGAGTCGTTCGCAAACGTACTTTGCATTCATTGGCATTAAAATTACATAATTTACATAATCGACAAACACACGTATTATTATTAATCCGAAGACTAGCTACTTGTTAATTATTTGAGAATCTTTAAGCAGAAAAATTCGGTTCGACGAAAGAAAAGAGTTGTCAAAAAAAAAGAAATGGTATTTAAAACAGTATTGAAATAAATTTTTGCATTTTTCCCCCATCCTCGCGTTCAGAAAGCGATATTCGCTTCTTTTTTTTAGCGTGGTTGTCGGTCTCGCGACAAAATCGATAGGATATTGCAAAATTGGCAAACGAAGACCGAATTCACTTTGCTCGTCAGTTTCGACGCTGAACTTTGTTTTCTATCGGCGGATAAATCAATCAAATGACGCGTAGCGCGAAATTACAACGTATCGCGCGTGCAAACATTAGGAAACGTTTCGTCGTCGATCTCAATAGAGCAACAATGATAGAATTAGAACGGTAAATACGCGGAATTATGCAAATATTCGCGTACAGTTCGGGATAATGGCGATTGTAATTCTGCAGAGCGACAGACGACGAGGAGTCGTGAAAAATGGCGCGATCGACTGTGCTCCGAGGCATTCTTATTTCGAATTGTTTCTTTTTTGGAGAAATGGCTGACGAATCTAGCGGACTGGCACGTTTAGTATCGATATCGGAAAGCGAGATTTTAAGCATCGCGGTTGGCTGCTTGATAGAACACTCTAGTATGTATTTCTGGCAGAGTCGGGGAAATTTTGTTCACGGACAACAAGTAACGTTTCTAGGTTCGTTCGTAAACTAATTTTTAGCGTGTCTATCGGTTTCAGAGATCCGTAAATGGATTCTAATTTACAAACGAAACGTAAACGAAAGGTGGCTTGCGAACGAATTTAAAATTTTTATTCCTCGTTCGCGAATAAAATTTGATCGACTCTGATTTTTAGACACGATTTCTTCTGCTCTGCGACGAGAACGGAACAAGTATCCCGTTAGGCCAGTCTCCGGTGATATTAAACGTGCAATAATTAGAAGTAGACATTTTATTGCATAAATTGAATTCAATATACTTTATTTTACCGAAACGAGCTGAAAAATCTGAAAAGAACGTATTCTTTCCCTTTTTCAGAAGTAATTTTACAGGAACATTATTAATTTGTTGCATTTATAAATACCGTTTCACAAAATTGTACATATTTACAGTTTTCTTTTCACGTTTAATTCTGAAATTGTTTCTGCAAAATGGAACGCATTAAATTCGAAATGCAGAAGAACTCTGTTTATCCGAACGCTCGGGAAACAAACAGTTCGTATAATTGGGTCGTTCATATAAATATTGATTGTTTGTTCAAATAGCCGGAGTCTACGTTCGGATTAATGAATTCAAATATACAGAACTTAATTGGACAGTGAGTAAAATTTCGTTCGAACAAGCGGTGTTCTACGGTCCATCCACCGGCGGAATAAAATATTCACTTCCAAGTATTGCGTTTCGCAACCAATGTTTTGCCTCCGGGGACTGGCCTTTGTCGTTTGATTAACGGAGCGTAGATTCAGAGAAATTTAAACTTTGGATAGTAGAGTTGCGTCGAAGAATCAATTCTGCTTCGTTGACACTGCTACGAAACCCTGAACGCTGTTGATCCGTGGAGAGATATGGCAAAAACGGACTAGTTGCACTTGACCAGCCCGCCGGAGGAGGAAATCGTCAAATAATTCCTCGACTTGTCGCGTGATTAAAAAAAATTTATCAATAAGCGTAACGTGTCATTAATCGAATTAATTAATTCAAGATCAGATTTCAGTGTCATTTTTTATTATAATTTTCTGTAGCTTAAAATTTGCAAAATTCGTTTAACACGAACGAGACCAGACGTTTTTACAATTTCCAGCGTTTGTCACGAGAATCCAATTTTGTTTCTCGTATTTATTTGACAGCCCTCTTTCGGCCGCGGCGGTCAGTTGCGAGAACCATCGAATCGTACAAATTCCAAAGCGTGTATGCTTGGACAAAATCGATATCATCCTATCCCTCCGCTTCTACTTGTTCGAATGGACGCTTTTGTACTTGTTGCTTTCGGAACAGCATGATTCCGCCGGTACGTTCGCTTTTGAAGCCTTCTCCTGCAACCCGAAAGAACAGCTGCGGACCGCGCACTTTTCTTTGATCACTGTCTGCAATCTCAGTTTCCGATACGTATCTTCTGACGTTCGCGTTCTAGCTACTATTTTCCTATGATTTCTCATGCTGTACTGTTCTCTCGCGCGCTGAGTATGTTTTTTCTTGTGACGAATTGTCGTGTAGCGCTAACACGTTGCATGCTACGCTTGGAAATTAGAGAAATTACAAACGAAATCGGACGGCGATGGTAACTGTACTTTTCCACAGTGTGGTGGATCCTTCGCAGCGCGAGAACCTTGGGATTATCGTACAGTACAAAGTCAAAGTGAAACTTTGTCTTGGCGCACTTGGAGGGTAAGTTTCAACGAACCAATATTTTTATATAGAATATCACTATTTCCTTCACTCGTGTACGTATAATCGAAAAAAAGCATCGCAAACGTTGGTAATTTATATTAACGAACATCAGTGTTAGTCTATCTTTATTAATTTCTAATCATTCGAAATCAGACGGTCTTACATTCTATATTTAAAAATTTTCGATAAGTCCGATTGATTATATTTTCAAAAATTTACATGTAATTTAATTATAAACGTTTTGATCATTTCTATATTAAAATAAATGAAAAGAGACTGCTCGTGGCTAGAAAAATTATTTTGCCATTTTATGGGCATCGAGTTTAAGTTTGCGGATGAAAATCAGGCGGACGATACTAAACTGTAATTCATACGTCGTTTACAGTGAATTAGTCGCGGAATTGCCATTCATTCTGATGCACCCGAAGCCGGAAGAGGAAGAACCGACGCCATCCACCACGCGTCCAAGCCCGACGCAAAAAGCAGACAGCGGTGAAATACCGCTCGACACGAACCTCATCCAATTGGACACGTACGTGGTCAATATTTAAGTACTGTCGAGTTATTCTCGTCGATCAAAAACGTGTCGAACGTTTCTACGAAATCATTCGTCGCTGACGTCTATACTGCCGACAATATGTCCCTTATTCGGCCCTCCAATATTAGTAAGAAGCGCTCGGAACGTTTTCTTGGAAGCGAAACTTTTACTTCCCGTGTCAATGATCTAGCGTTAGACACGATCGTACCCTCGTCTTCGTTAATTACCAATTAACGTACTGCTTGTCAATTAGAAGCCCCTGTTCCATTGCAGGGAGAAAGAAAGATTATGGTCGAGGGGAATATAGCATCGTGATTTAAGCAGGATGCGGACCAGAGATCAACAAACCATAAATTGCAATAACAAAATTACGAATAAAATTAATGTATACCGATTTATTCCAGACCAGGCATTTCTATAATTCGTACCCTAATTTTTTAATCTGGAAGTGACGAATGAATTGATCTTTCTTTCTCTTCACGATCGATTATCACTATGCTTGCAAAGAAGAAACACAGTCTTCAACGTTTCTGAAACCACTTTGCTGGGTCCTTTTTAAAAGTAGCAAAAGATACACTCTAATAAAAGAAATAAAGAAAACTTTAAAAATTAGTCGAGTCAAGTTATTTCATTGCTTTCTTTCTACCTTTGATAACTTTTGGAAACGTTAAAGGCTCGCGTGGACCACAAATTATCGAATCTACGTTATCATATTGTTCGCAGTATAGAGTCTTTAATGTTTATTATAATATTTCGGTGTTCATAAAGATAAAGCAGAGAGACATTCCATTTCTCAAGTTTTTCATTGACGACTAGTATTATGCAGAAGTTCTACAAAACGAAATGAAATTTGTCAAGGTCTGATCGAAGGATGCTCGAACCACGAGCAATCTGTTAGGTAATTCTTGTTACTTTGAGACGATGTTTCCTGTCTTCTACTTGAAACTATTTCTTCGCGCGATACCGCCAGTTTGCTAAACGATCTTTATCCTTCTGCGAGTTGTCTATCAAACATTTGCACCCACACTGAATTCACTTTCTTCGCTTACCACACTCGACTCGGTTTCATCTGGTTTTACGTCATTCATTGTTCACTCTTTCAACGTAGAAATAAAAAAAAAACGACTAAAATTTTGACGATACGCCGCCGTTGCGTGTATCCTCATTCAAATTTGCGTCGTTTCTTCCTGATTGCAGAGAAGCTTACGGCGAAGACGACATAATCTTCGAAGACTTCGCTCGTCTCAGGTACAAAGGCGAGACAGAGGCCTGACCAAGTCGTTCCGACACTATTCACTTATACGAAACAGCAAAACGTCCAATGTTTCGAAACGCTGCATCGCCGACGAAGCTAATTTCATAAAAAAAAATTCGATTCGATGGGAATTACCTCGCGATAAAAAAGAAAAGACAGTACACCGGAACCAAATACGATACTTCGCGAACTATCGCGAGAGGAACGACCGGGGATCGAACAGGATCTACGTCATGGTAGCATTGTTCGTTCGGAAGAAAAGAAAGCTCGTTCGAGCCACGAAGTAACGAAAACAGTTGTATCGTTCGACAAATCTATTGCTAAAGAATTCGTTTCCAATCTATTTACCGGTTCTATGGCGGATCGCTGTCCGACACGGGACAAAACACACCCTCAGAATGATACTAATTGCTGCACAAAAAAAAGAAAAAAGAAAAAGAAAAAAAAATGCAACGTGTTCTCCAAGGAGAAGAACAAACTATCAGCGAACGAATATGCTCGACGAAAGTTTGTCGTTGGGAAAACGCTGCTCGTCGTGACGGAGCGCTTACGCTTTGACGCATTTTATTCGTGACAAGTAACGAAGCATCAAAGACTGAACACACCGTTGAAGGAGGATATCCAAAAATCTTAGCCAATGACGTATATTTATTATAGCTCTATCGATTACAAGTGACGAGAGATGGTCTTTCGAGGACGGTCTGCTCGGGAACCACGTCGAAGACTATTCGGAGGCGAAACGAAAGTCTCTGGATGGGGGACTATAAACGGGCAGATGTTTCTGTAACTTTAATTATATGGCCAGTATTTAATGTAATGCAGCCAGTGTTACACGTTGATTCGCGCAAAATTATTCCTATCAGTCGTAGACTTGTCGTATGCGTACGTTTCTGCTCAAGTCGAAAGAAACTCGCGCTTCTTTAACGAGTACTCAAGGAAGAGAAAACGGTCGTCTTTGTTAGGTCAGACACACGGACTAGTATTTATTTATTTGTTCCCGTAGAATTACGATAGTTATTTTTTTTGTGGATCGTTTGGCCATACTGCAGAGAAAAATACACGTTGTACGTTACGGTTTGTTTTCACCTTCTTAAGTGACTTACAAGGGTTGAGGGTACACAGGGCGTATATAGATCACGTAGAGAGTAGAAATTCAATTTCAAATATTTAACTATTTTTTATTTTCTTGTTGCAACTTGGAAACTATTAAAAAGTTTAAGAAAAATTCAGCAAGATAGATCTAGTTTTAAGAAGTGACTCTTGTCTGAGAATCTTTTTTCTATCGTGCATAGTTTCGAAGTTACAACGAGAGAATCTAAAATAGCCAAATACTTGGAGGGTGAATTTTCTACCCCTTACGGTGAATTTGATTACACACGAGCTACACACTCCCAAAGTTTAAGAATTTTTTTAATTTCTGGGTAGGGGATGGAGCATCCCTTGTTAGACTTACTGTAGACGAATTTGAACGGTAGACTTAGAGATAAAGAATCTGTTTATGGCCTGAACAGCTGAACGGTAGAACAGTGGGTGGGTGAACTGAAGTATTGTTCTCCCTACAGTTTTTCTGGCCTGGAATTCAGTGCATTTAAATTTTTGTTTTCACGTTAATTTGATATATTGAGTTTCGTTGGTAACAGAGGCGGCCATATTTGTTAAACTAATCAGGCTACAGGCTACAGCCTTTTCTAACATTGAACTTCGAAAGATGAAATCCATGGTTTTGGTAACGCAATTAATGCGAATCTTGACTTGATCCTGTATTTAACGATGTCACGGAGCAGTATTTATTGTTAATATGCATGTACACATTTAAAAACGACAATTTTTACTGTCAGATATGATAGAGGTTTCTGAACGTGGAATGCGATTTCAATGTCTTGCAATCATATAAATTGGTTATATAAGAGGTTTGAATTGGTAATTTAGGGTTACATTACAGAATGACTGGATCATTGTCAAGTATCTAGGGCTATGTTATAGAGTTACTGTATCGTCAGGTACCGGAGAATTGTAATAAAGTATATTATAAAATATTTGACAACTACAATAGAATATATCACAGTATGTATCAGGAACCTGATCCTAGACTATAACATTAGTACGGCATAATAGATGTATTGGCATTATTGTAGTTTAAAGCAGTATTACTATCACAATGAAAGTTTGACACTATACTGTATCAGACTCTGCAGTAGCAGTCGAACTTGGGACCTTGATAAAGTCAATTGCAATGCTAGCAAACGATTGAAATCATTTTCCAAGAGGAAATAACTTACGCGTGGAAGCCTCTAACGATCGTATCTGTACGAACCTATGAAAAGGCTGTGAGAGCCTGAACGATCTCAAACGAATTTCTATCTCGAAACATTGCCTGAACGATACGATTGTAATTTCTAATCTTTCGACCAGCGTTTGCGACTTGAGACCATCGCGAACAATTATTGAAACAATGCGTTACATTGACCGTAGATATATCTTTGTATTTAGCGTTTTACACACGCGATCAAAGTTCACGTTTTAAAGATGTTTTTTGTATTACCTAATACCGAGTGACACACACACGCGTCAGGATTTCTTTAAGAGAACATCGCAACGAATCCTACTTAAACGTTATATATACGTGAATATATACATACACACATATATGTATAGATGTATGTAAACCTTGCATCACGTGCTTAACGATAAATTAAGCAGTGTTGGTTATAAAGAGGAATTAAATAAAAATTCCAGCGGTTTTAGCTTTTACACATTTATACCGAGGTCGAGAGAGCATTGGGTTTCTTGCGATGCTACTAATCGTACGATTTTGTATTCCTTTTTTATGTATCACGCTTTAGTACCGAACGTAACATTTATGGTGCCATCCTTATTACTTGGATTACCATTGAACATTCTTTTTTCTGGGAGATTTCGATTGACGCGGACAAGAATCGATCCAGTCCGTCACGATCTACGAAGACTGTTTGTCAAATTGAATCACCTGTTTCTATAAGGAGCATCAGTTCCGCATGAGTTTCTCTGGATCGTTTACGATTTACGTTCAGTGTTCGTCGGTGTAATAGTAATTCTCTAATCGAGAGACGGCATGAAACGAATCGAAGCAGAATTTACCGATCAATTCAAGGCGCAATTGAGAGAAAGGGATCATTCCAGGAGTACGTGATTTAATGTATAAACAATGCCTTTAGAAACAAACGTGAAATATTAAAGTAGACTCCAAGCGGCAGATCAAACTGACCCGACGACTCGCGGTTAAGTGATTGGAAAATGTTCACTGATTTTTAGTGTGATCGTTTATGTTCGTTTGGCTGAGAACAGGAAAGATCCGTGAAAGTTCCAAGTCGATTATAGACTGAATATTATACAACTACCGATTGAATTTTTGTTTTAACTCTTTCTTTACTATGTATTTAAGACTTGACGGTGTTATTTTCTTGGCAAAAGAAGTTGGAAGAAATTTTCTTTTCGTACAGCGCTGACATTAAACCGAAATACAATGTACCGTTGAATATACTTATTTCTTTGTTTATTTTTTTTTTTTTTTATTAACCGCGTTTCATGAGTCACTGGTTTGCAGCTCAGGAACACTCTATATTTGTTGTATTAGCACGATTGAAGCGTTAAGGCGTCCGCTGTCAATTAATCGTTATTTCATCGAAATTGATGGTAATTTTGCAAGGACACTGCAGCGACAGCGAGCGTGTTAATTAGAGCAACTTTTGCGTGTCGACGAGTGTAATTTACAATTAACGTAATTGTACGTCTCGAGGGGAATGATTTGTTGGGTCAAAACTGAAGGGACCTAGTTTGACAAAGTATTATTTTTAAGGACACCCTCGTCCAACGCGAGCCAACAGCTCGCTTGGATTCATTTTAGGAACCTCGTGGCCGTCGATCGCCACATTCTTTTTTTTTCTTTCTTGCGATAACGAACGAAAAGTCAATTGAATAGACCAAACGAACGGTAGCTCTTGTCATTCTCTTCAATTTTGACCCGCAGAGATTAGCCAGAGCAATGTCCGACCGTGCTCCTGGCGTTTTAACGTGCGCATGTATATACAGGAAGAATAGTATTTTTTATCGATTTAGCATTTACAGAGTGTTATTTAGGAGAGATTACCGATTATACCAAAGCCAGCATCTCTCTCTTCGATGTTTCGTGAACGAAGAAGCTTCTGGAGGATTGGGGAAAGGAAGCGTGCGTGTTGCGCGGCAACGAACATAGTTTTCTCTAGGAATTATTGATCGAACCAGTCCCAGAATTAATTGCGAATGTCCACTTAAAGTTTAACTATCTGTAGGTCGAAGTATGTCGCTGTCCGTAAGTTTGGGGTCGTTTCAAAATTAGCAAAAGCTACCCAGACTTCCGCTGCCGAAAATACCAGCACAAAACGATTCTCGGAATAAAATTAATCGAACTTGCCAAGCAATACTACTTTATTGCCCCGTACTAATATATAATAAAATAAAATCCACTTTGGCGTGTTTGGTACCAAAATAAAATCTCAAATTGTAATGCATACTATTGCTTTTAGAATTTTGTTCTTCGATCACGAGATTCGTAATTTTTACGTTCATGACTAATTTTATTCCAAGAGTTGCTTCGTATTGATGCATTCGGCGCTGTTCGTACACTCCGCGGATGAGACGCGTTTGCTGTGTGACGCGTCGACGAGGGTCGTAAGTCCTCGTCACGAATATTTTCGACACCCGGAAGAATGTACGTTTAAGATCCCTACGTCCTGTTAAGTCCGTTGGGATTAATTGGGTTTGAAATAATCTGGACAACGTGTGCAGGAAAAACTATATATTTTTGTATAATAATTAAATTGTGTTCGTGAATATTGTTTCGCGTTTTGTGTTACGATACCGAGTGCGTGGTATACTGGTCAGAAATCAAGTACCGCCCGGCGATCGGGACCCTGGCTATATACCCCTGGTCCCGATCGTCTTTTGGATTTTCTTCGCGCCGGGTGCAAAAGTTCGAGGCGCGCGCCGCGGAACATTCTCGGGCCTTCGAGGACCGAGAATATTCCGCGACACGTGCAATCGATCGATTTTGCACCCGGCCCGAAACGGTTGCCCCCGGCACCGTTTCTAACGGACCTCACCGATGAGTAATATAGAACATAGCAAGATTCCGTGTGCTATGGAACATCCTCCCCCCGTTGAGAGGGGACCGATCAAAATGATATGTTACGTGTATGTATGAATGTAAATCTGTGTAGAGTGTTCTGATTTAGTTAGTATTGTAGTGTACTAGTGATCTTCTCCCTCGAGTACTGGTTGTGTGGGTTCGTCCTGGCTGGATTGGTTGGGCAACGGGACGAGACGCTTGATGCTGCGATCCAAGATAGTCGTGGCGGTTTTGACTGTCACCGCACGGACAATGCCGTCGCTACCGGGGTGGACCTTGATTACGCGTCCTAGTGGCCACTGCATGGATGGCACATTATCCTCTCTAAGAAGGACCACGGTGCCGTCTCGGACTTGGTGACTCCCCTTGCTCCATTTATTGCGCCGGGTCAGTTCATTCAGGTATTCCCGATACCATCGGGTCCAGAAGTTCTGTTTGAGTTTTTGGACGTGTTGCCAACTGGACAAACGGTTTGATGGCGTATCCCTGAAATCTCTTTCTCGAAGACTCGTTAGCGCGTCGCCAATTAGGAAATGACCAGGCGTTAGGACTTGTAAATCGTTGGGATCGGATGAGAGAGGAGTGAGGGGTCGGGAGTTCAGAATCGATTCTATTTCAATGATTAGCGTGTTGAAATTTTCGTATGTGAATATACCAGCACCTGCGACGCGTTTGAGGTTATATTTAAAAGATTTTACGGCCGCTTCCCACAGACCTCCGAAATGTGGTGCGTGTGGGGGAATGAAATGCCACTCTATCTGTTTCTCGATGCAAAAAGATTTTACCTTGTCGCGGTGATCGTCGCTTTGCAACAGGTTCCGTAATTCGCGCAACTCGTTGGAAGCTCCAACAAAATTCGTGCCGTTGTCTGAATGTATATTCATACAATAACCCCGGCGAGCAATGAATCGTCGTAATGCAGCGATGAACGCTTCACTCGTGAGGTCGCTGACGAGCTCGATATGAACCGCTTTCACGGCAAGGCAGATAAAGATGGCCACGTACACCTTCACATTCGTCCGATTCCGATGTTTGCGTTCTTTGATTAGGAACGGCCCGCAATAATCGACTCCTACGTTAGTGAAAGGTCGCGATTCGGTGATCCTTGCTTCGGGTAGATTACCCATAATGTAGTTGATCGGTGGTGGGTGAGCTCGACAACATCGAACGCATTTCTTAATTATCTGCCAAACTTGACTGCGACCATCGATTGGCCAATAACGCTGTCGCACGGCGTATAACGTAGTCTGTGTGCCGGAGTGGAGATGCATGCGATGTTCGTTTTCAATTATGAGAGCTGTGACGAATGATTTTGGTAGTATAATTGGGTGTTTTTGTGCAAATGGCATTGTGGAGTGTTTGAGTCGACCTCCGACTCGGAGTATATCATCCTTATCGAGAAACGGGTTTAAATGTTGTAATTTCCCATTGGCTGTAGTTTTCTCCTTTTTTAACCGTCTGATATCTTCGCCGAAATGCACCCCTTGGATCATTCGGATGACTACGTTATGTGCGTGTTGGATCTCGGGTATTGTCAGTGTCGAACCCTTTTTTTTGTTTTGTCTCCACCGTAAGCACCGGGCAACGACTCGAAGAAGTTTGGGCCATGATGAATATCTTTCAATGATGCTGGTGTCGATGGATGCTGTGATCAAACATACTGCCTTTCTCTGTTCCGGTATGTCGACCGCCAGTATTAATTTTGATGTTGGCCAGGAAGATTCCGAATGATGGAGCCATTCGGGTCCATGACACCAGATTGTGGGACGCAAAAATTCCTCTGGTGATTGGCCTCTTGAAATTAGATCTGCTGGATTGTCCTGTGTGGGTACGTGTCTCCAATCTGGGATGTGCGTTTTCTCTTGAATTTCCGCGACTCGGTACTTAAACCTTATATTTGAGAAAACATATGACCTTTCATTGAAAACATATACTTATTAATATCACGTATCAAGACCTTTTATATTGGGAAGATACTAGTCTTTACCTAAGAAAAATCTCCCAGTGCCTATTAGATTAACATCCACTTCATCAATTGGTTCAAGTGTCGCGGAAATTTCCTGAACTCTTCTCCAACCGGTTGTCCCAACATCCAGAGTTCTGTGATTTGTTTCTAATTTCGATCGTAGTTCCTCCCTCAGAGTCGTGTAACTTGAGATGAGCGATTGCATAGATCGGCCACCAACAGCTTTAGTGGTGTCACTAGCCAAGTGATCAAAGAATGAGTCATCGAACTTTCTTTTTGTATGTCCACTGAAACATGGGACTGAAGATAACTGACTATATGAAGATGTTAAAAGCCCAGTTTGGTTTGCCTGAGACAACTTCGAATAAAAGATTTGTTGTACAGGATTAAATGAAATTAATTGTCCCTCTGTATTTGTTTTCTGAAAAATCCTGCCCATCTGTTCCCGCGTATCCCATCTTCCCTGATTGGTTATAGCTGACAATATTCCCAAATCTTCCTTGAAGGTACCAAACATGCTGTGGTAGACGATCTGCTTGGCAAAACTGTCTGTCCCTCCATTTAGATTCAATCCCCACTTATAAGAGCTAAAGATTTTATAAAAAAGAAAGGCCCCATGACCAGAAAAATTGAAATTGTTTATGAGATTTACAAGGGAATATTCAGTGTTGTCTAATTTATGATCGTAGCGGAAAACAAATGAAAAGGCTGCAGGCGGTGGGAACATCCTAGTTGCTTGACGAGTTGTAACTATTAGAGCTACATCAGATATTAGGGACATCAATGTACGTATCTCTGAAGGATCCTTCTCCTTAAGTAGTGTCAGTATTGTGTCAATTTCTGGGAAATGAGCGAATGCACGCTTAGCCGCAATCTCCCATTTTTTAGAATATCTACGATCTGCCTTAATGAAACATAGGAGTGATGTGAGAGGCCCAACAGATTGCGGCATAGAAGCCCTCTTCTCAGGTGGAAAGGTTACCCCCTCGCACAAAGGGTGGTGCACACCATAAATGCCATATTGTGAGAGAGTCACATCCCGCTGGATATTGTTCTTTTTATCGATCGGCATGGTATGGTGGCCTAATCGAAGTTCTTTCCGTCTTAATGCGAATCCAGATAAGAAATTTAGCAATGGATTGGCAATGCCATACCAATTTTCCTTGTCTTTTTGATCGTATTTGGCAAAAGGAACTCCCCTAAGAGTAGCTTCAGACTCTACAATTTTCAAGATTACATCCCTAGGCTTCGTTATTTCTGACTTTCTATAAGTAATTTTGAAGTCTGTAGTAGAAATTCGTGATTCCAGTGTTCCTCCGGTTTGGTTGTATCTTTGCCTAAGAATGGTGTAGCTTGTAAAGAGAATGTTATGTATCTGGTCGCCAAGCGATATGTCCATCAAATCCAGATCTGTTCCTAACATGGAAACTCCAATCTTGTGATGGGCATTAGCTATGAATAAAATGATCCTCCCCTTCTTTTCAATTTCTTGTGGCACTTGCGGTTTTTTTGCACTAGGTATTTCAATGTTAGGATCGTTAGCATCCACTATCACTCTTACTGGGGCATTTTGATTCGGAGCTATTTGTACTTCCATCTTGTAGATTTTATTCACTCAAGTCAAGTAAAGACAGAAAGCAATTGATCAGATGATTTTGATAATATGTTTTTATTTTTGAGGGTCTGTTGATACTACATCGCTCAAGTTCCCAACAAACCCTGCAACTGAGTCATGCAACAAAACCACCACATACGATGCTTCGTATTGATGCATTCGGCGCTGTTCGTACACTCCGCGGATGAGACGCGTTTGCTGTGTGACGCGTCGACGAGGGTCGTAAGTCCTCGTCACGAATATTTTCGACACCCGGAAGAATGTACGTTTAAGATCCCTACGTCCTGTTAAGTCCGTTGGGATTAATTGGGTTTGAAATAATCTGGACAACGTGTGCAGGAAAAACTATATATTTTTGTATAATAATTAAATTGTGTTCGTGAATATTGTTTCGCGTTTTGTGTTACGATACCGAGTGCGTGGTATACTGGTCAGAAATCAAGTACCGCCCGGCGATCGGGACCCTGGCTATATACCCCTGGTCCCGATCGTCTTTTGGATTTTCTTCGCGCCGGGTGCAAAAGTTCGAGGCGCGCGCCGCGGAACATTCTCGGGCCTTCGAGGACCGAGAATATTCCGCGACACGTGCAATCGATCGATTTTGCACCCGGCCCGAAACGGTTGCCCCCGGCACCGTTTCTAACGGACCTCACCGATGAGTAATATAGAACATAGCAAGATTCCGTGTGCTATGGAACAGGCGCTGT
This sequence comes from Colletes gigas, assembly GCF_013123115.1. NCBI lineage: Eukaryota > Metazoa > Arthropoda > Insecta > Hymenoptera > Colletidae > Colletes > Colletes gigas. The sequence continues at coordinate 4,234,280 of NW_025106637.1, forward strand.
ATATTTTGAGATGGTAACGCCGTGTACTAATTTTTTGCGAAGAGCTTTGTTCGAAAACATATAACGGTAGACTATCGTAATCGAGGATCAATTGACCTTCCAAGATCACTTCCCCCTCTCTCCAATGACTCGCATCGTGGATGGAACTGCGTGACAGTCTAACAATATGACGAAAGAGGGGGGAGAGTAACTTGCAAGCGACCTTCGTCGGCAATTGACCCCGTCTTTGAACCCAAAACGCTATCGTCGTCATCAAACGAAACCGACACGATGCAGTTTGGCGCGATCAGGTGGTGAATCCGACGCAGGTGGAAAGCTGGAGGTGACGACCCTAAGCTTATAGGCGCAACGCGGGAATAGAAAACGAAAGAACGCGGGCATGTACAGTACGCGCGAGAGTATATTTTATATTCGAGTGAATATTTTTTGTATGATAACCGAGGTTCTGTCGGTGCGGGGAAAAATGAGGAGCTCGGTGGACTTTGGACGAGCAGAAGCTGAAGGTAGTAAGGGAAACGGTCATCTTGAATGCACAAAGAATACGCAACCGCGGACGTGTTACTCTGACGAGTCGATAATGGGTGCTGTAACGAACGTTCGGTGTCAATAAATTGTGCTAGTTCGATGTAACGAGAAACGAGCACATTACACTCGACTCTGCCAACCTCGATATTCTCTTCTTATAAACGCGAGTAGAGTATAATCGTTGTACTCCGTTGATGTTGTTGGACACGTCTGCAGCCCCGCACGGGCTCGATGTAAAGATGCGTATTCGTAGTAGATTGTACATTATGTATGGAGTTGACATGCGTAGATCACGCAGGGCATAATAGTTAGTTAAGTTAGAGGGGAAAAAGTTTTTCGTCCAGTAACCAGCGTGTATGTACGCATTAACGTGTTCTGAAACGGGACGAGTCGCAAAATGGACCACAAGCAGTGCTATTCTTACGTGTAAATTGCGTTCCCAGCAGTTCAACTTATTCCCAATGGTTCGGTAAAGTAATGAAAAGGGGGAAAGAAAGGGGAAAAACGCGTGTGACGTTCAAACGACCGAATAATTCATTCTTGTGCAAGAACAAAGTATCGCGAGAGAAACGAGCATATTAATTAAGAGTGTGTATAAAAGAGAAATGGAAGAAGAGAGTAAATAGCGAGATACGTAATATATTATAATGTGCATGTAAAAATTGTGTATTCTCATATAATAATAGCTGTAATAATTTAATAAATCCTGTATATCGGATCCCGTTGTGTCTATCCTGGTTGCGATCGTTTCTTTAATTTTGGTAAATACATAGCTTGGTGATTGGTCGGGATTTTTGAGAATTTAACAGAAATTCTTAAACCTTTCCCGTACTTTAACAAGTCTGACTCGCGATGAAGAGTTTGGCCCAAACACGAATATCACGAGCTAGACTCGCGAACACAAGGTCGACCCAAACGTAAACATCTCGAGCCAGCCACGCGTAGTTCTTATCAGTACGCCATAAGAGTTGGTCGCGATTCTTATAAGCTCCGTTACAAAACAGTTTAACATCAGTCTGGTCTGTCTACCGTGCCACTGGAAAGGGTTAATAATAAGCATCAATTAAAATATGTCATTCACTCGTTTGTTAATGTTTTCTTTTACTGACATGTACATATTAGTTTTCGTTAAAAATCGTGATGAATCTGTTGAATAAACTTCCTTCCATCTTTAATAATAGCTCCCAAGGCATCATTCAAGGGTGAAACTTTTGAAGGCAGTTTCGCCCCTTAAACTTGAGTTACTGCTTCGAAAAAATTCGCATCCTTTATTTTTAGCCGATTTACTAGCCAGCAAAGTTTTAATATCAGGTATGAGGAAACTTTATGAATGTTCCTTGTTAGCGAAGAAATATTTCTCACCCCTGATTACTATAAGGTAAACCTTCGAAGACTTTATTTGAAACGTTTAAGATTCTTTTGTTTTCTTATAATATTTTTTTCGTTGATCCTCGGTTCTCACACTATGGATCTCATAGTTATTGTTGTAAGAAGTATAACGAACGAAATTACACATATTCTCATTTATTACAATGACAATCCAAAGTTGATAGTCTATTTTTTATTGAAAGTGTTCCATTTGGGCAAATTAATGATCATGTTACATTGGAAAATGAATCGAAAGAAAAACAGAATGAAGCGTTTCCACACAGATCTTTGTTTTATAAAGAATACATTTATTTTTGTAATGAAATTATTCGTCCACCCTCGTGAAAATGTTTTGACTGATTCTGACTAGTTAAACGTTGATGAAGACCAGAGAATATCGTGTGAATGTTAAAAAAACGCTAGCGTAAGTAGAAAAGTCAAGTAGTGGTCAGACGCGCTGGTCAAGTCGTACTCAACGCACGCGTACAACTTCAAAATCAATTTTCTCAAAAAGAAAGCGTCATATAACATAATTTTATTATATATTTTCCGTTTATTTCCTCACATAGAATAGTCATATTATCATTTGTTGTGTTTGGGATAAACATATTTGACATTATCATCGTATTACAGAAATCCAACTGAATCGTAGAATTTAATAGCTCCAGTATAATTAAAAAATGTTACTCCGTGTTAGTAGTTAATTTTAGTATTGTTAAACGTTGTTGTGTAACATTGGAGAGGTATTTAGTATTGTATAATCTTTATCAACAAGTAGTAATCACGACGGTTGGAGGCTAAAAAGATAAATACAATTCAAAGGAGGGCCACAGGTTAAAATGGTTGGGAAACATTGATCTGGACAACGTAAAGTATACCTTTGCGTAACTTTTCGACTAGATTTATGAGAGGTCTCCAGGGGCCTGGATTCTCGAGATCATGCCGCTATGACAAATATGACAATTATAAGCGTCTTCCGAAGTAAGTCGTTCTCCTAAGGAACACTCTTCCTTCATGGGATATTGAAGGATCGTGGAAACATACTGATCCATTATTTACGATAACGCCCAATTTCACATTTAAAAAATTACATGAAACGCAATATAAAGTATCGTCAAGGCTTGTCTCCAAGCGACTACTATACATTTAAACACTTTGATCGTTTAAAAAAAAAGGTTTGATAACGAGGAGACACAGATTCTTTTAAAAATGAGATAAATGCATATCTATTAAAATTCAACATTTAGAGTAGACTTGTTCTTCATTTTCATAATTTTCTAAGCTTTGGCGAAACATTCGCTATTATGCAAACTCGAGGAGTATGCAATCCTATCGTATCCTTTAATAAAGCTTTAATAAACTTTGATAAACGGTGTTTATGGGACATAAATAAATAGAAACTGTTATAGAGGGCGGCTCAAAATTCACGATGATGGGTCTGTCGTAAGAACAAATGAAAGTTTATCCGGGAGACTTAATGCATCGAGGACGGATGAAATACATTTAATCGGTATTAAATGGAAAGGGCGAGGGGGGAGAAATAATTTACACACTCGGTGCAGAGTCTGCATGGTGGAACCACGAGGGATGGTCACAAAGAGATCCATTACGTCGTAACGATACACTATCGCGGTTTACCAGGGAGCTGGGTAGGAACTTTCTGCCACAAAATGGAAACTTTCCGGCGTGTTCTACATAACATCGCGCTGGTACGAGAATTAGGGAGAACAATGATGATAATAATAAGAATCCCCGCGTGGGTGAAAAGTTTTCGCGAACTATGGGCGCGTGGGGAAGAAGCTTCATTGAATTTTCGTTACGGAAATCGACAGATAAAATTGTTTCGCACTCAGCTTTTTGCATTGTTCTTTCACCGTTCATGGTCGTCGTAATCCTCGTGGATCGACAGTCCGCGAACGAAATCGAGAAATCGAATTTTATTCGAGACGAGTTTCGAACTTTCAATCCGAAGCAGGGGAGGGTGAAAAAAGGATATCTTAAAACTAGATCGAACTACGGACAGTTTCAATTATACCGTGGGACAGGACCGTAGTTCGTGTTTCGTCGATTAAACACGAACTTTGGGAATCGAGCTTCGCATTTATTTCATTCCCTCGTTTCTTTTATTAGCAGCGGAGCCATGGTTCGAGCTGCAACGACTCGAGAGAACGTGGAAGATTAATTAGCCGCGTTTCCAGACCGACAGTACTTAAAAAACAAAACCACAGTCGTTTTCACGGTTCCTCGGTGCTCCATTTCGTTCGTTTAACACGCGTTTCTTTCGTGCTCGTAATGGATCTTCAAAATGATCGAAAGTCTCACTTTTGGAGTAGCAACAATATCATCGAAATCGGTAAGTGATTTACAGAAATTAATTGTCAAAAAATATTTTACATATTAAACTATATTGGCTAGTATTATTTATTTCTATCTTTTGTTTACTATTTTTCATTTTCAGTGTTCAAGAAACAAAAAATAATGATAAATTACTGTATCGAATTATTGGTAATTGTCAGTGTTTTCGATCCCTGTACCTTGTCCAACGAGACGAATAGTTCTGTTTTTATTCATCGACTGTTAATATTGGCGTTTCTGCTCGCTCGTCTCGTTGGATAAAGTATAGCCTCGCAGATCAAACAGTGCGCGCAGTATCGATTGAGAGACACCTTTCATTTTTTTCACTTGGATCGCGACTTGCAACGCTCACAATGGCCCGTCATTTATCATCGAACAGAAATTCTTGACACGAGTAATGAGCCGTGCGGCGCCACGGCGGGAATTTATCGCGTTCGACAAAGCGGGAACGCGAAATCCGTGTTCCAGTTTCCGCGCGATATTTACAGACAGGTGGTCAAAAAGGTTCGAGATCGCTTCGGTGCATTCGATACGCGTTTGTCGTCGGAATATGCGAATTCGCGATACAATTCCGTCGACAGTGATCGGTGCAAATAGAATACGACGATGCATTGAGCAATCGCGGATTTTTGAACGGGCCAGCGAACCCCCCCGTGGTAGAATAATTTTTTAAATTTGTTTCCCGTAAACTAGTCGCATCGATTTCTGTATTATTCGCGACGCTGAAGATCCTGCAAACTTTGGACGTAAAACGAAATATCAGTACCAAGTGAATTTTTGCTTAATGCGGCTCCCAAGAAATTAGAATTTCAATTAAATAGAAAAATGTAGTTTCTTGTGTTTTATTTGGACATTAGGTCGTTGAATTCATCTCGAAATCGCCTGTTGTATAAAATTACAATTTTGTGTCGATTAGTCAACCTTTCGTAAAAATATTCGCACAAACATTAGAATTTCATCCTCAACGCGAGTTGCCAACAAATTTCGGGCAAAAATTCCACAAGACAAACCTTATCACGACCCAGAAAACATGGATTAACTGGGAGTAAAAGGTCTCGATTCACAGAGAGAAGTTACTCTCACAACGTTATCCGAATGAGCTCGTTCCACTCGAGACGCGGGAACCGAATTTACGCTTTTAATTTTACGCCTCTCGATTTCGCGAATTTTATGGGGGTCAGTTTTAATGGCAAGACTGGTCAGAAGTTCGCGAGCATAATTTAAACGCGACGAGCTAACTCCAATTATGCCCACGTAAATCTCGTTTATATTTTCGTTGCAGAAAACGCGAAAACTCGTATATACAATCTGACCTTACAATCGTTAGCTTGTAAAGAGAGCTTTTTAAAATGTTTCCGTTTGTATTCTCCGCGTTCCTGGATCTTACCAGTCGCGAAAATTTCGAAGTTCGCCGCGGGAGATTAAAATTTATTATTCCAGGCTGGCCGGAGTTTTCGATATCGCGGTTATTGGATGTGCTACTCGGTTATCCAACAGCAAATAATCTCGGGGTTAATATCGAACGTGACTTCGTCAAGAACATACACGGTATCCAATAACTGGTAGTACCTGCTAATGGCGAGTGGGTCCTACGCGAGAAAGTGAATCAAAAATACAGAATAAACTTTTCTTAAACGAGCCTTTATTCACGAGACAGCCAACGGTAAATATTCATGCGTTATTAATACTTCACGTTTCACACGAACGAGCAATTTTAACGAGAGATCCGATGAAAGGTTCCTAACCATTTTCCGACACGAAATTTTTAAATTCAACGTTCTATAAATATTCAAATATTTCCTCTGCGTGATTCTAGCATTCGGTAAACATACAGATATCATGTTTGTTAATTCACAAAGCACGTTGATATCGTCATAAATATCAAAGAGAGCATCTTCGTGCGTCCCCGTATCCTCAGATACGTTTCTGAATTATGAATTTATGGGAATTGAAATTTCGAAACGATTCGTCGCTATTCGATGAGAGCAGCTTGACGTCGTGAATTAAAGTGGTATAATTGCAAACTAAAAAACAAGTATTTTCGCGAATTCTTTATTTGGATAGAAACATAAACTACAAATTTATTTGTTGTTAATGCTGATGTGTAGCGAGATTTGACGTATTTCATTTTTTTAAATGTCTACTACTGAATATTGTAAATCCACCAGCGTTTTCAGTTCTGCATAATGACACTTGAAAGACAGTTATAAAATTGTATGAAACTATTCTCTTGGTATTTCTGTTTTAACGTGTCATTATTTCCAGTTAAACGTATGGTGGAAGCTCTTCTATAATACAGTTAAATGGATTTTGAAAAAAAATCCAGCGCAAGTAGAAATGACCAGTAATGGTCGGACACGTTCACCGGGCCGTACGAATCGAGGGAATTTCGAGGCAGTTTCGGGAAATAAAACGAGAGTGTACCGTTACTTATTTCGAGAAACCATCCATCTCGAAACGAACAAAGGTAGAAACGGGTGGAAAAAGTTCAGAGGCCATCAATTAGAATAGATTTCCATAAACGTCTCACTCTCTGTCACGGCAACGAACAAATTATACGCGGAATGAAATTTTTGCTTGAACGAGACGCTGTAGAAAGATGAAAAGAAAGCAGGAAGCAAGGTTCCGGATAGGGGAAATGCTTCATAGTATCGCCTTTCTGAACAAGGTATCGGAATAAAGTGTGTTGCAAGAAACTGAATTCTCTATAGAAAATGATGAATAATTGAGTGGCACGGACGAATCGAAAAAAGACAAATCCAATATTCGTACAGTAATTTATATTCGCGACGATGGTCGAATAATAATTAAATCGTGTTTGTCTGACCTAAATTTACTCGTTCTTAAGCAAATAACTAAGAATCGTCATACCTCGTTTACATTTTCTTTAAAATTATTTTTTAAAAAAAGAAATAGAACACGTCGGAACTACATCGAGAAAGGCGAAAAATTTTAAAATTAAATATAATTAAAACCGATGGGGTCGAAGAAAGAACAACTAAGAAGATACGGAAACGAGACAAAAGCACGTCAAGGGGGATAGGAAAAATAAACCGAGACTCGAAGCAAAGGGGGTAACAGGCTATTGTTCAGAAGGGTTAAAATAGGATCACAAAATGGGAGAAAAGGAATGGTAAGAAGAGTTGGGTAAATAGACAAATCTTTTACTTTCTTATTCGAAAGGAAAGTCTGCTGTCGATGTAATAATTTGCTCTTACTTTTCGACATCTCCACCATTTTCCACGATTGAATAAAAATTTACTCGTAATAAAATATTTCGTGATGAAAATTAAAATTAAATAACCTTTAAGAAATTAATATATAATGTATAATGTTTCTTAAATTAAAGCATCAGATTATAAAGTCTGTCGGAAGAGTTGGAGCGAAATATAGGTGTAGCAATGGTCCAATTAATCTGTAATAAAGAAACATGTGCAGACTTGTTACGGTGAACGTTGCAATCATACTTAAAAACTGAAAGGTCATGCCTACACAGGTTGTCCATAGAACGTTCGTAATTCGAGGATCACAGTTACACATCACGTGTGCCACGTTTACGTTAAAAATTGCTCTTTAACCTGTATAGATATGATCTTTTAGTTCTTACAGATCGTTTCGACGTTCGCCGTTATAGTTCTTGCGCGCATGTTTCTTTATTACGATTTAATTGGAGCATTATACAGCTGCATTTTGTTCCAATTCTCTTAACTGATCTGTTCCCTGACTTCCTGTACAAAATTATACGATCTAGTTAATTCTATTTACATTCCCATGAGTAATCAGATAAACTGGTTTGTTTAATTAATTCGTAGCTTCATAAATATATTCTAATTTTTCCGAGTTTAGAACAACTTTCCTCGATAATTTTGTTATAGTTCTATAATATTGTTTCAGTTTCTTAAATGGGATAGAGTTCATCCTGTGAAAATATTGATTCGTTTAACGACATTTATGTTGTATTATACAGCTGGAGGTGTCCAATTTCATGGTCGAAAATGTTTATGTTTCCAAATAATATTATTTGTCAATGAATATTCACTTGTATGACCAAATTGTAGTGTTTATTCTGGATAATAAGTTTTGGCGCGCGTGGCAGGTCTCTCTTTCCCTCTCTTTCGCTCTCTCGGCGTCCCGCTGCAACAACTACCGTGCTGTACAATCCTCAGTATGATCCACGCGGCCCAACCGCGAGGATGTGTCCCTGGAAGTGTATATCTCGATCGTGTTTTCGTTGGAAACTTTACGAGCAATCCAAGTCGCCGTCAATTAATCTTGTGATTAAATATTATTAACCAGGATTGACCACCGAATATTTCGTGGAAATTAAATTTACGTGACGTTACGCGTTAAAGAAAACCGAATTTCAACGATTGATTTAGGATAGACACGACGGAGGAATATTTTTATTACGAACAAAACTATTTATTTCTTGAACATTACGAAATTTAAACTCACCGCGAGTTATAAATGGTTGAGCAGTTACGTGTGAATTTTTAATCGTTTTTAATCGTGTTTCTGACACGATTTTTCAAATATGTAATTTTCTAGAATTGTGGGTTTTTCGAGGGATCCGTGTTCTTAAAAAATCCGAACGAAGTAGCTGTATTTCGAGTGATTGGTATTTCTAAAATTGTGTACCCTCAAACGATAAATTTCTAACACCGAATGCTGAGTTACAGAATTTCTGAAATTTTCATGCATCCGAAGTTTAATTTCCGAATAATTTCGACTGGAATCCCAAGTGTTTCGAAATTGCAAATTTCCCGCCGGTGAGGAGTTCGCGAAGCCCTCGGATCTCAAAGTATTACAGTTCGTAATTTACCTAAACATTCGAAACTCATCGAAACTGTACGATACGAACTATCAGTCGTACAAAGTAAAACTCGCGTAGAGAACAAAAATGGGCAAAATTCTTGTCTAAATAAAAACTCCGGATATCGAGTGAAAAAATATCTAACGATCACGTTGAACGAATGGATACATATTTGCAGATCCGTTCAGTCGAATGAACGTTGCAATTAAATCGCGTTTTTATTCATCGTTGAATATAAATTTAAATTGTAGTATAAAATATTTCGCACCGAACAGATGAAAAAGTTACATAATCGTTGCGAATGTATTGCTTCGCTTTGATCTCGGTATTTGCGTAATATTCATGAAAAATCACTGCAGGAAAATAGTTTTCGTAACGGCGAGAACTTTTCAGTCGAAATTAGGATTTCGTAGAAAAGTGACTCGCGCGTCGTACTCGGTTAACGTAAACACTAGACACAACGTGGTAGTCATTGCATCTGCGCGCTGCGAGAGGAAAAAAGAAAACACGTAACCGGATATCGTCGAACGAAACTGCAACACTCCGCAGCAAATTTTCGCGCGCGATCTATCGATTAACAAAGCTTCTGCCACCGGGCGATTCTAACGACCGTGTCCACGAATTCACTTCTCGAAACCGAATGCATTAAAATTCAAACGAACCTGCACCGTGCACCGGCCACTCGAGGTTTAACGGTCCGATTCGCGGATTCATATCTTTCAACGAGCAATTCGAGCACGCTTCGCGTCGGAGATCTTTCGAGAGACCGATGAGAATCGATAATTATTGTGTTTGCTGAGTCTTAGCGCGATTTAAAATTCAAATCGTTACCGTTCCGACGCGAAAACAACCACCGCGAGCCGACGTTGCCGCCGCGTAAGTCTTCGAGGCGCCACAGATCACAATTATTCGACTATCGATTTTATTGGAGATCGTTCGGTTCCGTAACCGCTTTCGCCGTGAAATTACGACGGGCCTGCAGTGCTGTGAATCGTGATTGACGTTGTCGTTCAAATCCGAACGGTGAGAAACGAGGAAAGAATTTTGTGTGTTCAAGAATTCAGCTACGGGCGTGAAAAGATTTAAAGGGCGGAGGAACGTTGAAGTTCGTGACACGGGTCGGGACAAGAAGACGCTCGAAAAATGTGAGTAAAACGTTGATGGAATATTTGGCAGGTTAAGGAACTTTAAACCGTTCGATGAACATGTGATTTTTATTTAATTGTTTGGAACATTTTTTAAGAAATCTTGATCATTTTATCTTTCCTATTATTAACGTTCTCGATTGACTTCTCCTAGAAATGTAGTTTTCAGAAAATTCGATACGAGAAAATTGAGTTCCTCGTTTAATTAGGTCCGCGTATAGTTGTGCAGGATGAATTTTCCATTAATTTGAAATTACGGTCGTTTCCCTTCGAGCGAACAAAAAGCCGATATACAAATCGTGTTTCGTTACCTCAGAAGCTCGATTAATTTAAATTTACAGTTGAAATTCATCGTGGCGTACGCGTACGTTTGAAATGTGTTTCTATTCATCGTCCCATAATGGCGCGGATTCTATCATAACGAAGTGCAGTACCGCGAAAACGAATCTGTTGCCCCTTTATAACCCAATCTGGCCAGGAAGTGCAAGCAATTTATATCATCCCATCGTCTATTCCTTTTTTGTGCTACAGATGTTGTTGAAAAAGCACGCCAGTGAATTTTATGTACTACTTCGGCAATTCTGCATAATCGTCTCCTTTCGACCAATCCCAGGCTTTTGTTATCGATTTCCTTTATCAGAAAAGAATTCTTAAAAATAAAAATTTAGGACAGAACAAAATCGATACTAAGCTTATTAGAAGACTCTCAGACATTTTTATTCACTGTTTTCGAAGAAAAACAAAGTTTATTAGTTGGACGAGAAATTATTTTCGACGCTCTGTATAAGATTTATGTAATCCATAATAATCAGTTTCTCGTTATATAATCCACTCGCTAATTGATATTGTAATAATTATCTTTCCAATAATTATTCAATCCATAATTATTATCATTCGTTTTTCTCGTACTTGCTTTACATCTCGAGTAAGGAAATCGTTCGTTAATACTCCATCCAGGAGGAAATTTACTCCAGTTAGCAAACTGTATTTATAACGAAATACCGTTATGGGATATTGAATATTGATCATAGAACAAAGTCTATGAGACCGACATGCCCTTATAATCAACAGTTTGATGCGACCAAGATGGAACTAAATTAATTGCTCCCTCAAAACCGCTAATGAGCTGTCTCACCACCGTTTGGTTGTCCGTTTAGGACACTGATTTCCGATTTTATTGAAACGTACACTTTTCTATAACATATCACCTATCGTAACACGTTTCCAGATAGTTACATTTTAAAAAATTCCATTTCTACTTTAATTAATTTAACTTTCTGACGATGACACCGAACGCAAGGTCAAGACGTTGTTAAATGCTTGTTGAAGTCTTTCAAGCTACCGTTGCTGTTATTTTAACTTATGTTTGCATTATAATTTAATTTCAATCTTCGGTTAAACTTCAGCCAGTTTTCGCGTGTAACATAATTTTGATAAACACGAAACGCGAGATTAATATGATGTGTATTCGTTGATTAATTAATTTCCGCGCGTGTGTGTTAATGCACGTTACCGCTAACTTGTGACAACGAAATTTTGTCCGCGCTTGTAAATTAAAATTTATGCCCACGTGTACAAGCATTTCGCGTGCCCGTCACAACTTTGTTGACAATTTATTAACATTTCAGTTTGTTAACATTTCAATCGCATTAAAGTGTCACTCCGAAGGACTCTGTTTGAAAACTATATGTTTCTGCCCGGAACGGATTTTGTTAAAACCTTGCGTAGGTCCATACGAGAACCATTTATTCTCAACGTAATTCTAATTAATTTTTTCCAATTATCCAGCGATAGAGAACGTGAAAAATTCAAGCTCTCGTCGTTCGACATCTTTCCAATTAATTTTACTTAAAATGTACCATTCTTATAGAGCAAAAACGACTGGTTAAATTTTATTGTTGCACGTGTCCCTTGTACGTTGTCACACGTCTGAAGACGATCTTAAAAAGGGTCTCAGGGACACAACAATTTATACTTCCGGTAGATGTTAACTGTTTCCAACTTTCTACCCGACGGTAGTCAGAACTTTGTACTGAAAAATTATTACTCGCGATTCCGCTTGTGTTGTCGGATGATTAAGAATTTTTACCAAGAGTAGAAAGTTTTATTAACATTATGATGCACCTGGTTTCTTATTTCAAATTAAATTAGCGATTCAAAGCATTCCCTTTTTACAATTATACGTTGCAAAATTTCTGATTAATTTTTACCGAAACTAATTTTGTTCACCATTTACGAAACTCCGCTGTTTTTGTACAATTTGATTTACGCTGGAAATTTGAGAACGATTAAGGAACGGCGTGAATCGGGGATTTAATGCACTTTCTAAATAAACGTAGCAGAACGTAATTTCGTCAAGCTATGACTGATCGTTTGCTATACGATTTAACATTCCCTGTATAATCGCGACGAGCTCTTTGAGCGAGAAAATCTTGGGCCAAAGAGATGAGAGGTCTTTTCATGGTATAACGGCCGCGTAAAGCTCGTAAAATTACGCATAAAATCTCGTCGTAAAGTCACAGATTTTAGAGTGCAGCGACTGACTTTAATTTTATTTAGGGGATCGGGAAAACGCCGGTTCATAACACGCTCGATGATTAATTTTCCACTATTTTCCACCAAACTCGTTATTATAAAGTATCGAACAATTAATAATAGATTAATCGATCAGAAACCGTACAGCACGGAAGAGTAAATTAGTTGCAATGAATCGGACATATTAACTAAATTTATTATCATCGTTTATCTATTGATTTACTGTATTTCTGTATTTGTTGATTACTGGTTGCAGAAAATGATATATTAACGACTTTATTTGTACTGGATTATTAATTCCTCGTTTGATTTACTTTACAAATATCACATGTAAGTAGTAATTGAATAATAATAGGTGAAGCGTGTTAAAGTTGGCGAAGGGTAAAATATATAATGAGAATTTAGATCGAATGTTTAAAAAAGCACGTAACATTATCATTGGCCTTAGTGATCTCCGCTGTTGTGTCATATCTCGTTATCGAGTTGTATTATTTTTCGTGCGAGTCCGTTAACAAATTACATCCGTATCCCGCTCCCATCAGTCGATGGCCAATCAGCTAAATCCAAGCTTTGCTCCCCATAGCATAAGCAGAACGGCCGATGCACTTTGACCGTGATAACGTATGCACTTGTCGACAACGCGTTTTCAAAGCTGATAATGGCAATAATCAGTATTATTCTTTCCTCCTCAGTATTCCTATTCAAAGGTACATGTTATTCAAACATACATGAATCAATAATAATTTCGTTTCTCTCGAGCAGACCATTTATTTTGAAATATTCGGGTCGAAAAGCAAATATAGATTTGAAGTTTAATTTGAGATGGATACGATCGTGGTGTATATTAACGACAATCTGGTTTCTGTCGCGCGTATGATAAATGTTTTCGTCTTTCGACAGTTAATATTTGAACGCTAAGTAAGCTGGGACTTTGCTGAGACGTTGATTTAATTTATGACCAGAATCGATCGGTCCCCAATGGAGATACTCGATCTTCGTATTCCTAGGATATCAGGATTCTGTTCGCGCGACTTTTCCAAGTCCTAGGGTGGCATGTTTCAATTTTATCGCTCGAAAACGTAGAATTTTCGTCCCGAGAACTTCAGGCGAATCTTTGAGACTAATAACTACCCCGATTTATGGAGGCAAATAATATCTTTTACTGTTTTTTTTTTTTAATATTAATAATAGTGTATTCTAATCCTCTGTGAAATGTGCCTGATAGAAGCAATCCCAGTAAGATTGGCCAAGACAATTTCCAGAATTTGCGCGTGATTAAGGCAACCTTTATGGGCACGCCTAATAGCCGTGCAGGTTTAACCACTTAATTTATGGATGTATAAATAACCATATAATTTCTATTTTGAAACACAAAATGGGATTCGTGCAATAGGGGATTCAGGATCAAGTTATTAATGTTCGAGTGCTCGGCTATCGGTGACATAGTTATCGTTGCATAGATTTACGAGACTTATGTGTCATGAAAAACACGACTGATTGTTAATATCTGTCTATATTAATAAAACAAAATGTTTATAACTTTTTGAAAACTCAGTCATCAGGGTCCTGTGTGTTGAATTCAAATTTCAAACGAATAAAGATATTGTTTCTCGAGATGTTCCAATGCAGTTTTCATATAAATGTTATCGAATAAAGAAAATTCAATTTAGATTCTTTTGACGCTAGCAGTTTCCAAATTTCGCAACAGTATGTTCGGGTCAATGCTTTTAAAACTTGAATGTCCAAAAAAAAGGAACACCTTCAAACCGGGCAGATCCATTAAAGTTTCATTTGCAGTGGAGTCACGTGAGTTTCTTCGTAAATTTTACTGCCTGAAATTAAATCTTTTTTCTACCTCTAGCTAACTACAAAATTCATTTTCCTAATGGCACGAATACATTAAAAATTCTTGATGAAAATGTTTTTTATATTAGCTTCGACACTCGTACGATTCGATCGAATTTATAAATCACTTCGTATTTTGTTGTGTTTGTATTTCGTTACTGGTTTTGTACACACGTTATCAGTTTCGTGATACTATTTAGATTTCTTGTTTTTCTAATTTTCATAGCAACGTAAAGTTCTGGGGTTAATTAAACTCTTTCCCAAACGATCGTTCGTTCTCTATTTTCTGGCTGTTATCCACGCGACGTCGAAAGGTAATAACGTCACGGATCCCCGTAAGAAGATTCATACTAATCCGGCTCGCATAACGCGATCTAGAGCTTGTTAGACCATCGTCTTCGGTTTGTTCCCGCGACACGCAAATGTCTTCAGAGCCTGGAAATGTAAGTCTCATTTATGAGATGTCGGTTTTCATCGCCCCGCTAATTGCTGGGATAATTAAACAACGCGCAAGACGCTCGAGCGTTTATGGCGGGGAAAGTTGTACCTGGCTAACGAAGCAACTTGGTAGGTGGTTCTCAATTAGAAATCGTCGAGATGAAATGTTTGAAAACATTCTCCGGCTTCCCTAGCGCGGTTATTCGGACAGTTTCAAATTGCACGAATGAAAATTCCGGTCCATTGAATTATCCAATGTCTCTCGTTGGCAAATGTTGCTTATGGGGATCGTTCAAAAAATCGTCATAAAAAATTTCAAATACCTCCAAGTATTTTTTTAATTCAAATCCTTCGATTAATTGTACGCATCTTGCTGTCCAGACGTTAACTTTGTAACAACGTTAGTGGAACGTTTCCTGTTTATAATTTACCGTATTTCTTGCACAGCAGCCGCGTAATCCGACTGTAGAACGTTTTTTAGTAACGTAATATTCCTCGCGGCTGCGTAATATTATTGCCTATTAATGAACTTCGAACGAATACGAAAATAAGGTTTTAATTGGATGCCCACGTACGTTGTTTATTGCACCGAGCGCCGGTGTTTTCCAACCACGCGGACAGCCCGAACAATGAAATTTTAAATAAGTTTGAAAAAGTTTCCTCGCAACTTGTTTGCCATGAGAGATGGATTGTAAATGTATCCTTGCGTTGATTTATCGATTGGAGAAAAACCCCGAGGCACGGACAGACATGGCTGGGAACTTGCAGCAAACTTTTCGATCGTATCTGCTAAATCATTGTATGCCAAATTTTTTTCGGGTTGTGGCCCACTTCTAAGTGCCATTTATCTCTGTAGCCGTCTCCTCTTTCGCGAATGCCGCCAATTTATGAAAATAACACAATTTTAATGGGGAAATGTAATCGTGGAATCCTCAAAAATCACTTGAAAACAATTGCAATTGTTTTGTTCTCAAATCGAATTTCAATTTCTCGATATATCTTACACGATTCTTCTCAGTGCAAATACAAAATAATCCGCGGAATAATTAGTGATGCTAGAACACGAATTAACATTGTCGAAGGTTTAAAAGATTAGAGAAAGAAATTATACTGACATACATACTCGTACGATATATGAAGTACTGTGCACTTAATTCTAATTATGTTGTTTATTAAGATGTCCATTATCTTCTTCACTTTTTACTCGCCAAGTTGGCATTTATTATTATGTAGATCATAACCTAGGATGACGTTAATATCGTGTGTCATTTATTTATCCAGTATACGTGTCCATGTTGATATTTTATTTTGTTTGGCTTTCGAAATTTATTCAATTCTTATAATCAAGAATGTTTCCTATCTTACTGCTCGATACAATTCGTTACTTCTTGGTTATCAATTATAATTTGAAATCCTTCGTTCGACCTATTGGCTTACTTTTCGAAAGGGTGTATGTGTTTCGTTATCCGCGAGATCTTGGCAGTTCGAAAACACTGCCTCAGCAGGAACGATATCCACGCAAAGTAGACCAATTTGTCGTCGAAAGAGATTCCGTGGATCGTCTGAGATATACACGAGTGTGAAAATGGCTGAAATGTTGGCGGAGGAAGATAGGGAATGGAGACGTCATGTACTTTTCCGGTGTTATCGATAAGACGCGAGGGAAACGGTTGTAAAGTTAAACCCGTTCAATCGTAAAACATGATCATTCAACTTTAAACGCGTTCGAAAACATCCACTCCTTCCATTCCGTTGTTTTGTCTGTCAGAAAAAAACTGAGGGAAATCTGAAAGTAGATTTTGAACGGCTCTCGAAAGCATGATATATGGTGTTGAAGATGCTAAGATACTAGAAGGTAGGTAACAAAGAGCTTTTTAATCACCTCCGTCAAACATTCTGAACCCTCTTTTGGCTCGTAGGATCCTTTATAGTATAATGATATTGTACTAATTACTTGTGTATGATATATCACATCATGAATATTATAATACAGTATATTACCAGGAAAATAATAAAATTTGCAAGCTTTTGAATACAAATAGGAAGATTTTAAGATAGGTGAAATTAAAATGTTAATTTCTATAGTAACACTTCGTAACAGTTATTCAGAATAAAGGTGTTTGAGAATTAAAACACATGGATTGATTAAATGCAAAGGTCAATGGTCACTACGATGGGGTTGTACGCATGATTTAAAACCATGTAACCACCCCCAAATTAAAGGGTACCTTCAAGCAAAGACCATTTTGGGTGCAATTTACAGAAGTTCTGCATGTTCTGCAGCTGGTTTTCTTGGTTATCAAAAACAAACTACCAAACGAATTGCCAACTAAATAGCAGCCTTAATGGCGTTATTTTATGAACGAAAACCTCGAGTTCGTAAAGAGTGCGAAGCTACATCTGTCGCCTTTATGAATTTACTGTTGAGCTCCAGCAAAAGGATTCGTGTAATTAGAAAAATAGATTACGTGGATAGTCCGAGGTAGAACGAAAATTTAATTCTGCTTGCAATCAAGTATGCAATAATCTCGCGGTAGTCAAATAGCTGAAGAAACTCGTAAAGTTCTGTTTTTGTCGTCGAAGCGATTTCTTGACACTTGTCAGTGTTTTTAATCGGTGCATATCACTTTCCGTGAAAAAGCATACAGAATTTGATCAGAAAACTTTTTTCCCCCGTATCCAATACTTTTCTAGAGAACGCGAGAAACGCAAACAACCGTAGGATAAAATGATGGTCAGCAATATTTCCCCTCCGCGATATTCTATAACTGTCGGGAAAGTTGAAAATATCGAGAAATGCAATAAATCGGGATATGAAATTTTTACCGGCAGCAATACCTTTTTCTCTGTACTATTTTAGAATTGCTGGAAAGTTAAAATTGTTCGATAATATAATTTCAATTCTGTTATCGATACGAATACTATTTTAATCGATCTCAGAAATATGTGTACCATGATTAGCTCTCGATAGAAAAGCATTCTTCTTTTTTCTTATATATTTTTCGTTAGAGTTTGAAACGTGGTCTTAATTTTTAAAAAAATTCTTGTCTCTCTAACAATATTGCTAACGAGAGCACCAATATTTCTTTACACTTGTTCAGTAATCAACGCGGTATAAAACTGAGCTCGCGCGGTATCGGAAATCACACGAAACGCGAGTATTTCGTCGATCTTTCGACGTGTAAAAATTAATATCGACGCGTGGGAACGCGCAACAGTCTATCGATACTCGAAATTAATAAGCGACGCGTGAATCCCGATGCACGCATAGAGGCGCCTACAAAATTCGCTGATTTTATTAACCCGCGTGCTGGTTTCCGTACAAATCGAAACGCAATCAGTCGCAATTGTTTATTTTAACAATATTCTAATAAACACGTGGCAATTTCACAGTCCATATGCTCGCGTAAGTATCTGTGAAAACATTCTCCACCTAATTCTCATCCCGATCGAGAAGACAACCAAGTTTTGATCTTCGAAACACAATGAATTTAATTTCTTATAAATAAATAAAGTAGCTGTATAATAAAACAAATGTAAATTTAAATGTGACCGTTGTCAAGAATATAATATATGTAAAATATTATTTTATTATACTTTATTATTAATATTATATATATTATACACCCTGCAGAATAAATATTTTTTATTTATGTTACACGTTTCACTTACTCATATGTCGTTTATTTATATTATTTGAAGAATCAATTTCTAGATCGGATTTTATATCATATTTAAGTGATAAAAAAAGGTGCCTATAGGTCATATATAGAAAACGACAATAAATGTAACAAAAAGTGGACACGCGATGTGTGTGTGTTGCGAGCCAACGATACGATCCAATATTGGGAACTGTTTTAAGTCTCGATTCTACAGAAAGTACTTTTATTTTTGTTAGGTTTAACACCCACTCTCGCGGGTCTTTCTCTTTCGAGCTCTTGCATCATAAATTTCAACTTTACTGTTATCTCTGCTTAAATTAACCCTATAAACCTTACCAATGGACACTACGAGCCTCCTTTCTTCGCTGTTAATTATCTCAGTACTCGATTTCCCTTCATCTGACTAAACGATTTTGTATTCCCACGCAACTGCTGCAAAATGAATACCCAAGATTCGTTCATGGTGTATGTAAATACTATCAGATTACATTTCTATCTGAAAGATCCTCTTATTTAAATACGAGACAGAGACGTATACTTTGTCTTTGTTGTCTGATTCACAAAGTTCTTTCTACTGCAACACGGTTCTTTCTTCTACGATCTCAAGATATTAACTGGCTTTTCCGCTCCCATGAATTGTTGCTCCTTCAGCTATCGTATTCATTACTGAACATTAGCATGAAAGCTCCTGATTCCTCTTATTGCCTCCAAACTTAATATCTTGCTTCTATTGTATTTTTTATTAACCCAACTACGTAGGATATTTGTTTCATAAGAACGAAGAGGAGTGAATGTTTCTACAAATTTCTTCATAATCAAAGTACTATTATTTTATTAGGAGGAATAAGAAAGATACAAATCTAGCAAACCAGCGATCGTGGATAAAGTTCTCGTTATTACACCTCGATCTGAACTATCATTCCTTGGTCCAACATTAAAAATTCGTTTTCTTCGAAATCTAAACAGGAATTTATTTGCACGTTGTATCTTTGATTAACGAAGCACGTCGAATACATTGGAATATCTGGCAACGGGATTATCATCGGACGCAGTGTCGATCAGCAGCTCGAACGTCGATCAATCTGCTTAGAAGCACAATTTACCCGTGAAACAGCTCGACTGGGATTTAAAGCAACTTTCCGCTGGATCTGATCGCATTAATTACTGCTGGGTACAGCTGGTTACTAATTTACGTAGCGAAATGACCGTGCAACCGTGAATGGACGGAGAACGGTGAACATTCTCTGTTTTAACTAAACCGGAGTCACGCCGGCCGTGAAAATTTCCACCGGGATAAATATTCTAATAGCCGTTCGGAGGACTTACAGATCGCGTAGTTAATTTAACGTTACGGAGGCGCGACTCCTTGGGGAGAAATAACGGTTGAAAGGTTTACGGAGACGAGGAGAACAAACGGTACGCGTAAAATCGCCGACGTCGGGCTATCAGCCACGAAACTTTTCCATTCAAAATAAGACGCTTTTAATTAGGCTGTCCTGATTAACGGTAACTAAAAGAGCAAACTCGAACCGAGACGGGGAAACGGTGGGACGAGGACTCTTCGTTCCAACTTCTCACGCCGTTGTGGAAAAGGTCAGACGATTTTTCATTTGCAACGAGAAGAAAAACGTTGGGTTTGAGACTGGACCCTACTGGCGCGAATTAACTCGAGAACCTTTGACACGTGTCCAAGATGATAATTAGAAACCGTAACGAGAACAGACGCGAGACGGAACGTCCCAATTTCTATCCCATCGATCTTATTGCTACGATAGGCGTCGAAGAAGCCGGGCCGGGAGCATCGATAAGTATGGAATTAGAGTCTTTTCCCAACCTCGAGTGTCCTCAAAGGAAGCCTCGGAATGAAATAGAAACTGGGACGTAAGCGAGGACGTTGGAAGGATGCTCGATATTGCGCGATGCATCTTTTATGAGGAGATTTCAATGTACAGATTTCCGTGAGATTCCCGGTATTCATAATATTATCGAGGTGTTCGTTGCTGAAAGAGCATCGCGTATCCGGTAAACGGCGATATTAAGTTTTAGTGGAGTCTACAGCGACGAACAGGATGCATTCGATGAAATTGTCAAGAATAAACTACCACTGGGGCTATTAAAATAATGTAATATCAGTTGTTCGAGTGCTACGATTAAATAGGTTGTCATATTTGAGTACTCTTAGAGTATGGACAGTCGAAATGTTTGTTCGTTTAAATCGAAGGTTTATAAACTTTCAAGCTTTCGAACGATGTTAGCGTCGTTGGGGATAAATTGACAAGTATGCCATTGGATTATTGAATATTTCTGTCATTCGTGCTAAAATTGAAACGAATGTCAAGGATATTCGCCGGTCGACGGATTTGCCCAGCTCGGCGCTTGAAAAATCCCTTTTTTCGTGAAACTAGCGAAAAACGGGGATATATCAATTACAGGTCTGATTTGGAACTTTTCCCTGCGAGCTTGTTTTTCGTTTCGTTGGCGAGAAACTTTGCCAAAGTATCGACACCGGACCACGAGATGCAAGGTGTACGCGTAACGTGAAATATTATTGGCTCTCGAAAGGTCGTATTTATGGTTTCGACGGAGTTGCACTTTATCACAGCTGGCCGTTCCGTTCTGTCGCTATTAAAATCCATACACGAAGCGTTTTTACGAACGTTCTCGTTCATTTCATCTATCGCGACGATAAATTCTCAAATTTCGATTATCGCTGCTTGTAACCGACGAATATTGCCGCGAGAGTTAATTAATTTCGAATCAGTTAGCAGAGTTAGATTGATGGATTCCGTAAATCTAGTGTCAAATTTCCCAGTTTATCTAAATATTGAATTTCCACAAACAAGGGGTTAATAAAATATTTCTAAAATAAAATTGCTAGCACAAGCTAAGATTCTTCTCTAAAAGTTTATTTAAATTTCAAGACATTACAGATTACTTTTCTGTTTCATTGAAATTTCTAAAGATTCTCTAAGAAAAATGGCGTCGAAAGCTTTCCTATAGGTTTATTTCTCTCGAGTGCAGCGACGCTTTTCGAGCAAGATCGTTTCAATCGTGTAAACACGGAGCCCAATGCAATTGTGGTCGCCTTATTTGCAACCATGGGTGATGGTTTACAGTTCGGTTTTGAAGTGACACAGACTATTTTGCGGATAACATAAGAAATGACAGATTTTCCGCGATTTTCCACGATACAGAAAACCAGTGGCAGTGAATCTTTACGAAATTCACGGAACACTTTCGACTATAAGAAAAATTTGCAGAGCAGAAAGGGGCGAACTTTAAGTAGTTCAGTCGGAAATGCAAATTGCATCTTGTCCGCGTTGTAAACTGTGCATTACATATTTATGGTGAAATTCGTTCGAGCGTAGTTTTCTGGCTGGTACGCCATTTTCATAATTTTGCGAGACACTTGTAACAAGTTTGCTGAACGCTGGCTAAAAATGACGCAGAATCGGCCCCCCGATTCATACAATGTAAAACTAGATTTTGAAACTACTTTCAGCTTCAAATTGCTGTTGTCGTTTATCTGAAATATTTTTTTTTACATTTTCCATACTCAAAGGGTCGCAACAGTTCTTGGTTAAATAGTTGTCAGTGTTTTTTACAGTTACAAGATTTACAAGTTGCTCGAGTTCGTTTCTTCTTTCCGGCGTTGTTGGAATATTGGTTATAATATCGTCTCTAATAAATCACCAGAAAAAGAAGTCCAGAGGTAAAAGAGAAACGAGGAGGTTACGTAATAGATCCACAATGTCCTATCTACCTTCTATGAAATTTCCTATTTTGACGGGGACGTGTATTCCAAGCAAAATATTTCGAAACACCATCACGATGAAATCGTATTATTGCCCTTCTATCGAGGGACAGATTCTCTAACAGTTTTGATGAAAAGTTGCAATAAACTGTGCTCTATTTACTTTCAATTTAGTTTCTTATTTTTATCTGTTGTTTGATATTTACAACTCTTTTAATATTTACAAATTCTCCTTTTACGATACGACGTGTCCATCGAAAGGTCGGCTTATCGCGGCTGTAATTTATCAAGCAGAATCGCCAAGATAAGTACCGACGATGGTGTCGTCTTAAAAGCTCGTTTTATTATTGATCGACGCAATGCTATTATATCTGGCTGGATCCTTCGTCGACGTGTCTTGAATAAAATATAAGCAACGGGTATGTAGAAAATAACCCCGGTGCTTCCAGATTCGTTCGAAGGTTCCATGACTTTGTTTTTACATTGGCATTGGTATTGATTCCGAAACTCTCGTCGCTTTATAATCCTCGATAAATATTCCATTTGGACCGTCAAAGGTAACTTCGTTGTTCCGATAAACTAGCTAGACGGGGAAACCGAAAGTGATGTATGGATTATTCATAACGTTTCCTTCCGCGTAATCCACCATCGAGACAATTTCTATCCCACGGCTGACAATTTGCAAGCTTCGCGCCACCGGGCAATTATATTTTTGTAATTAATTCACGCGACCATATAATTCCATTCCCGATTTATGCGTTATTTCGTTTGAAAATATTCCACGTTCGTCCGGAATTTTATTCTCCTGCTTACAAATTTTTCAATTTAATTTCTACCGACATAATTATCACTGTTTATTCGACGTGAAATATAATTCCATTTTACAATGCAAATTGTTTGCATTTCATTCGTTATTGAACATTTTCTATCTAAATGAGGATTTTTGTCATCGTATTTTTCAGCGTCGTCTGTGTGCGTCAGGTTTCGTAAAAATCTGAAACTGCTAATTGGCTGATGAATAGTTTTAGTTGCAAATCAATGAGACAGTCAGGATTGATCTTCTTTCTGCCAAGAAAACATTTGATGTGGAATTTACCACGCTCTTAAAAAAGAAATAAACACGTGAGAAGTATATTCATCGGTATTATGAAAAGAATTTGTAAAATAAGCGTTCTTTAGACTGCTTTTCAAAAACTATTGAACATTCGGTGTAGTAGCAATTCAATAATGTTACATAATGTATTTACATTGATAATATGAGAATAATTACGATTCTATCTTGAACAGTTCGAAAGAGGCAATATTAAAATGTGCACAATCCACATCAATATTAGTAGATTAAGTCAATTCTCGTCTGAATATTTATAAATCTCTCAAGGTTTCCGCGAATCTCAGAAGTCTTCGACGAACAAGCATTCTAAAAAACACTTCATCTTTTTTATATCTCCGGCAATTCAAGCAGCACTCGAAGCACATTTCACAGTTTTTGTTTCCAGATTCTTCAAACACTGGAAATATCTCTTCGTATCGCTTATCATTAATTAAGGCTGATGACGAACAAATTCGTTGGAACATTCAATCATTCCTTTTTACGTCCACATAGTAAAATACAAAATGAATCAAATAAACATATATGAATCTTAATCACTAAGAATCAAGCAAATAATATAAACATTTATCATATTTTATTTACCATAATTATTTCTACCTGTTTCACAAACATTTAGGTAATCGTAATCGTAGATGGTCCAATTCTAGGACAGAAACAAGCAATTATAATTACTTTGGAATGATAGAATAATTAACATATAGGATATCCAATTCGATATCTCTGAAATAATTGGTTAAATGGTTTCTGAAAGCATTAAATTATTTATTTTTAATAGACTCTTGTTCGAAACGTATCCCGATATTTCTTAATCAATCCTCTCAACTAAAAACACTCCAGTTCCCCGCTAAAAATAAATCTTGGCACTCGTGTTTCCTCGTGGGGATCCGGCGTTCGAGTTACGAACGAGCTTCCAGTCGAAACTGTCCCTATCCAATTATCTTCTGCATTCGAATATTTTTATTTGCATAATTTCGCGATCGATCTTGACCTACTGACGAAGACGACTCCGAGACGCAACTAGGAAACGGATCGATTAATAATTTCAAAAAAGGGGGGGGGGCGGTAAATCTGTTCCTGGAGAGGGTGAAGTAAAAAACTGTCATCGTTTGTTTCAGATGGAGGAGGGGGCGGAATAATACACAGGCAGATCCCTTGGAACGCGAGCAGCATAGTCGTAAAATCGAACTTGAGGAATCCATAAACTACTCTAAAAACAGGGATCGCCGGTACCGAATAAACGCACCGTTCCTCCCCCTCTGCTCGTGATCGAGTATCCTGTGCCTAAGCCCCGTTGGTTTCTTGCCCCGGGATCAATTTGAAACCGATGCCAGGAATGGGGCGCATTTTACGAGGCAGCGTGCGTCGCATAACAGAAAGGGCCCTCGACGATCCACGCTGCGCCCGCGTTACCAAAGGTATGGCGGAACGCTGGACAAAGTAGTCGTGGTTTAAGGCAGGGCTCGCTGAACTACTTTCCTAATAACCCCCCGACGCTGTATCAATTTAATAAAACGGGAAACGTCATGTAGCGAAAAAATTTATCGGTCGTATACGGAGCGTCCCACGCAACTGGCAGAAGCTATATCTTTAGAACGGTTTCGGGGTAAAAAAATATATATCGAACGTCGACAGAAATCGAATGTATATTTATAGATTTTAAGCGGTATCAATTTTGATTATAAATTGCTTCGAACGGTGCAATGAAACGTATAGAGTTACATTTTTAAAAAACGATGCAGTTTATTATGGGGTTGCCCTCACTTTACGGGGTTGAGGAGCAACTTTTCCTAAATTTTTAGAATTTCCTCATATTCTCCATTAAAATACGCGTCGTTTGCTTTGTGAAACATTAAAATCCTTCAATCCGTTCAGAAGTTATGACGTTTCAAAGATTCGCATGAAAATTCAGGGGAACATATCAACGGTATGGTCAGACATATGAAATTTTCGGTAAGGAATTTTTTTCTCGAAAATGCGTAGGATTTCAGGGGTATGCATAATGACCAAAAATAATTGTAATCGACCCCTGCAACTAAAAATAATTTTTTCAGACTGATTTGAAATTTGTTTATTTTCGCCGAATTTGTCCACCTTCTATTACAATTATTATTTAATCAGTCTTATTATGGAAATTCTTTGCAGAACTGGATCGTTCGTGCTCGTGTATACACGTGTCGCGTCAAGGCCAGGTGGGGCGTTGCTGAATTCGCTCGGTGAACCGCGTCCAATCGGTGACTATGCGGATCGAAGGACAAAGTCGAGGTTCGGTATCCGTGGTAGTGAACAGGTTCACGCGGCACAGGCGTCATAGTTCGCTCGTGGACAAAGTGCCCTGGTGTCGAGGATGCCTCGAGGCTGGTGAACGAAACGCTGTCGATGGACGAGTCGCCGCTGCGTACCGGTGAAAGAGTACGGATGTAGCTCTGACAGGGTGTGGGACACGAAGGACACCATGGACGGGAACCTGACCGTCTGGACGAGCAATCTGACGGCGATGCTACACCAGGTGCCATGCAACGACAGCTTCCTGGGCTGCGTGGACGATTGCGGGTCCGATCTGTTGGGGTTCGATCATCTTTGCACGTCCGACAAAGGCACCTTTACTTCGTCGATGTCGTTGCTATGCAGGCCTTGCGATTACTCCTGCGACGTGAACGTGTCGTTGGTCCTCAGCGGGTTCGAGAGCGTGGAGGGTGTCTTTCTGTCGAGGATACCGAGGTTCAGGGAGTGCAACGAGACGGCGTTTGAGAACGAGGTAAGGATTTCAGGGGATCCTTTCATCGTCCATAACATTTTGACTATTAAAGGAAATAAATTTGAATAGTATGCATAATAGGATGAATTCTAGCTTATGAAAATAAGTACTCTGACAAATTTTAAGTTATATATTATAGTTTACAACTGTCTAAAATCCAAGTTTTGGTCTTATAAACAGTGTTACGATTTTGGTCTGACAGTCAACGTGTTAAGACCTTTTTTGTAATTTTTTTTAAATGGTAGACAGGGTGTTTTATATTAAAATTTTGAGGATACATTTACTCAGCTTGTAAGTTTGCACAGTATTCTTTTCGTCCAAGAATATTAAAAATTGTGGGAGTTGTAACTTCTTGTTTAATGGCTCTTCTGAAAAAGCTGCTACGCTGGCTTCCACGATTCCAACCAATTCGTTAGTCTGAAACAGAGGGGGAAAAAGTATTTTCATTAGGAAGGGTGCAGTTATGGCAGAAACAAGAGCGAAGTTGAAATCTTAATAAATAACAATATGACGGGGCTCGAAATTTAGAGTTTCGATTCTTTAGTTTTTTCATCTTTAGCGTATTATAAAGAAATAGCGAAAAATCAATATTTCAGGTCTACTGAATCTTGAGATATCATGAATATCTGTCGCGTCTGACCATGGATTGTCTTTTCTACTTGCATCGAAGTCAAAGTCGCACTCCATTGCACTTATTCGATGGCTCTTTAATACTTTCACTCTCAGACAAATTTAAAGGTTTTCTGTGTGGTTCGAACAATTTCTTCTAATCTTTATTCTTCACTTTAAAGTGACAAATTTAATTTATTTTTAAATATATCTCGACAACTTAGAAAGGATCCTTGAATTGAGATCAGGTGTCCCCATAGACTCATTTTTCCCTTCAGTTGCTTAACGTTTGCATTTTCACGATATTCCCAGTTCGAATCTCACCTCATATTTCTTTTTAATTAATAGTCGAGGACCCAACGCTGCAAAATATCAACCTCCTATCACGCTCAACTCCTTTTCGAAATCCTCGAACTATGCATACTGCGCTATCTTAAAATTTTCAAATACAAAAGTGGACGAAACTGATTGAAAGTTTGCTTTAGAATCGAGTTTCTTCGCGCGAAATCTCGTCTGAAACGAGCCTCGACTTAACCGAACATCAGTACGGTCATTAGAAACTTATCAAAGCGACACAAGTTCCGATTACTTCAGCTCCGAGACAGATTTATTCGCCTTTCTCTTGAAAAATTCATGGACTCTTCGTTTTCTTACAGAAAGCCACGTAACAACGTTTCGAAGCTGCGAATCCGTTTATGCGAGAGATTAACATTCGCGAGCGATGTTCCCCGATGTTCCAGGAAAGTTCCACTACTCGCGAAACGTCCGGACTGTTTCGAACGTTTAGTCGCCGCGAAAATAAAAATTCATCATATACTTTCCCCGCTACCTTTGCACGCGAGGGAACTGCGTTAATTAACGCGAGCTCGAGATTCGTTTTTTCCACGACAAGAACTGGGACAGTCTGAGAAAAATGTTCGTCGTCGATCGAATGTAATTGCACCCTTGAAGCTTTACGGTCTCGAGATATATAAACCGCCCGGTAATTCGTTCCAAATCCGAATCATTACTCGATCATTAGCAATAACAAGGGGGACAAGAATCGTTTGGAAAAGCAACTACTTGGCCACTTAAATATTAATTAATTAATGCTCATGTTAAATAACCAGTAACCGAGTTTGTCGATCTTTTAGTATCCCCATATAACATTATGCACATCTACAAAATTTCCTCAATTAATTTAATATGGATTATTTTTATTGCGTGGCTAATTATACAATAGAGAGTTAATCATGATGTGCAAGGATGTGGAAATTCTCTCCGTTTTGCTTTATGAATTTAAATAATAGCTGACACAGACAAAACGTGGATAGCTACGCTGGAACGCTGCAATAAATTTTGAAGATGTATTAAAAGAATAAAATACGATCTAATTGTATGTTTGCGTGTTTAGATCCTGGAATGCACGCCAACGGGAAACGCGACGACGGTGGACCTCGCGGTGTCCTGTTCGCACCGGACGAAATTAAGTTCGTCGACGAGGAGTCGCCGTTTCGACTGGAGCTTCCTGTTCGTGGCGGTGTTCATCGTGGCGGGCGGTCTGGGCAATATACTGGTCTGTCTGGCCGTGGGTCTCGACAGGAGGCTGCACAACGTCACGAATTACTTTCTTCTGTCGTTGGCCGTCGCCGATCTCCTCGTCAGCCTGTTCGTGATGCCGCTGGGAGCGATACAAGGATTCCTCGGTGAGTCCTCCGACGATCAAACTGATTTTACTGACTCGAAAACGTTGCAAATGTCGAATTAAAAAATCGTCACTCACAAGGAAGGGTTTTTAACATTCTGCTCTGCCATGGGTCTAAAATATCGAAAAGTATTCTTTTTATTATCTAATTCAAGGTGATAAATTCAGGTAACTTGCCCTCTATATTACGAAGGGATAGATACTAACCTCCAGAGCTCTTATCACAATTTTATCGAATTAATTCATTTAGTATTTAAAAATAAAATACAGCTTCGAAAACGTTGCAAATACCTACCTACTGTCGAATTAAAAATTCGTCACTCACAAGGAAGGGTTTTTAACATTCTGCTCTGCCATGGGTCTAAAATATCGAAAAGTATTCTTTTTATTATCTAATTTAAGGTGATAAATTCAGGTAACTTGCCCTCTATATTAGGAAGGGATAATTTTATCGAATTAATTAATTTAGTATTTAAAAAGAAAATACAAATACCTAACTATAGGACGACACATTTACGAGACAATAATAAAGATCACTTTATTTGTTTACAACGAATTTCTGATTCTTACCTTAACATTCTCACCTTACAAAATCCTAGGACTCCGTTAGCGCTTGAAATTTCAAGACCGTAAAAGAGACACAATCGTGGAGGGAGGTCGCGTTCATAGTACAATGAAAGGAAGTTAGTAGATGTACGAAGTTATTTAAGCACCGCGGATAATTGTTCGGATATAAATGGAGAATTAAAGGATACATTTAGAGCGGAATGGGGTGATAGCGAGAAATTCCATATTCTTAAAGTTCTTCCGAAGTCATGGAGTATTAAGAAAGTTTGCAAAGGTTTCAACGCGTACCGTATGGCGAGACAAGTACCTACAGCGTTGCGTGTCGAAGACGAAGTAATATCAACTTCAAATTCTAAACACGATCGTCGAATACCAGAGAGAACGGTCTATAACAGAAGACTCAAACTGTAATGGCGAGATAAGTAGGGCAATACTCGATAAAGTCAATATTATTTTACTATCTAGAATACGTCTTTGCAAAACGATTGGTCTTTTAGAGAAACGTGGGATAGATTTATGTCTTTTAGAAGTCTGATCCACTCCATTTGCGTCTGTATAATTCGTAAAAATCGAAACACGTCAATTTTCTGATCTAACGTTTTACGTGTGTTTTACGTCCTGTTCGAATCAAACATTTGGAGGCCCAAAATCGTACATGGCTGCGCCATTTCCTCTTGATTTTATTCCCTGGCGCGCAACAGAATCCGTAACCGCAGACACCGATAGTTTGGACCGTAGCCAGCTCGGCGAAAACAAAAGGAAAGCAATCAGTCGATAAAATCGAACTAATTAGAGAGATTTGGCAGTGTTTCGCGACATTGCTGACCCTGTCGATTGCAAAATGTTCCCCCCGATTCGAAGCGAAAAAAAAGAAAGCGATCCGATTATTAATTTCGAACATCGCGAGGATCTGCTTTTCGCCGGCAGGAATAACTTCCAGGAGTTTCACTCAGCTCCTCGACCATTAAAATTTATTCATCGACGACTTTGCCGAAGTTTTTAATAAATGTAATTCTTCATTATACGACTTCTCGTTCTATGTGCAATTCTTCCGCGAGGTCAGTTCCCAGCTTCACGTTGAATTATTACGGTTTACCTTAATTAACCGGGAGATTTCGTGGGACAGAAGTGGTTCGTCAAAAATCTGAATGCAAAGGGATTGTAAAAATGAAATCGAAAATATCGATAATATCGTTTTACGCTACTATAAAGTAAACGTAAAAAGGGCAATTTCGTTTTGAAAACTCTTTCGTAACAATGAAATGTAGTTATACGACATAATATCGAATGAAAATCCCAATTCTTTAGACTTCGACCACAACTTGAGACATAAAATGCTTTGATTTCACCGAAAGCGTGCAGGAATTTTAAGAAGATGTAAATCTAGCTTGTAACATCATCGTAGAAGTTCTTCTTTACGGGGCCAGAAACGATTTCACCGGGAATCGTCGTATAAAATCGATTTCTGGAGCCCCAGTCGTCGTTGTTTAGGCTTAAGTGCTTTAGGAAAGGTTCGTTTTTATTGTTTGCAAGTAAAGGTATATATGATAATCAGACGATCGCGAAGTTTCCGTTTCATAAGCTAACGCGAAACCCACACTTTGAGCTTCGACGCCAAAACCAATTTTTTCAATGTCTAGGAATTTCATGTATATGTTTCATATATTTAAAATAATACAATTGGTATTACATTACATCTAGTTCGGAATTTCCAGAGCACATACGTAACCGATTAGAGGTGTTTGATCAGTCGTGATACGAGATATTTGATCACATTTGATAGAAGAGTAATAGGAGCATGTCACAATTTATCATATGTCGACTTGCAACGACAGTCGTATCGATGCACAGGACTAATTTAGTCACACAATATAAGGAGCCATTTATCATACGAAGGTTGTCTTTATCAGAGTCTAAACAATCTGTATAAAATTGTGAATTAAAAATATCTTCGTCTACATAGTACTTGCATCCATCTATTACGACTAAAATTTTTTTAAAATATCAAACGCTCGAAGATCATTTTTCCTGACAAGGTATTAATTTGAACATTTTATTCTCGTTGTTTAATTTTTGAGATTTAAGTTAAAAAAGGACCAGTTTGGTCAGATTTTCGGGGCGTACCAATTACTATACGATGCCAGGTGTTCAAACTTGGTAACAGCGGGAAACTTGAATCGAGTTGAACGTAATTGGACCGTTTTGACGGCGAGAATGCACTCTAGTTGGATGAACTCGAGAAGGATTCCCGCGATTTTATCTGACCAATCTTCCATCGGGTTTGAAAAATATTTTTTTCACCGACTGCTTGAAAGTTTCGCTCCCGTTACAAGTGGCTGAAGGGGAGTTCCTTGTTGGCCGGGGAATTAGAAAAAGGCAAAGCCGATAACTCGAACCGCGCGCCGACGGGGAAAACGAGCCGTAAAACTTCTACAAGAAATCCAATGCGCCCAGCGAACTTACTGAATCTTCCCATCGAGAACGCTCGACGTATTCCGTTTAATTTGAGACAAACAAATATATTTGTAGCTTCTCAGTACGAGATTAATCGTAGACTTACCATTTGGTTGTAAGAATGATAGATAAAACGATTGTGCATTGCTCTTGCAACCAAAGAAGAAGTCTACATTAATTCCTCGTTAAAGAATTAGAAATATTTCATCAGAAGTATTTCATTTCAATTATTAATTGTAGACTTACTATTTGGTTGCAAGAATGATAGATAAAACAATTGTGCATTGCTCATACAACTAAAAAAGAAGTCTACATTAATTCCTCGTTAAAGAATTAGAAATATTTCATCAGAAGTATTTCATTTCAATTATTAATTGTAGACTTACTATTTGGTTGTAAGAATGATATATAAAACGATTGTGCATTGCTCATGCAACTAAAAAAGAAGTCTACATTAATTCCTCGTTAAAGAATTAGAAATATTTCATCAGAAGTATTTCATTTCAATTATTAATTGTAGACTTACTATTTGGTTGTAAGAATGATAGATAAAACGATTGTGCATTGCTCATGCAACTAAAAAAGAAGTCTACATTAATTCCTCGTTAAAGAATTAAAAATATTTCATCAGAAGTATTTCATTTCAATTATTAATTGTAGACTTACTATTTGGTTATAAGAATGATATATAAAACGATTGTGCATTGCTCTAGCAACTAAAAAAGAAGTCTACATTAATTCCTCGTTAAAGAATTAGAAATATTTCATCAGAAGTATTTCATTTCAATTATTAATTGTAGACTTACTATTTGGTTGTAAGAATGATAGATAAAACGATTGTGCATTGCTCTTGCAACCAAAGAAGAAGTCTACATTAATTCCTCGTTAAAGAATTAGAAATATTTCATCAGAAGTATTTCATTTCAATTATTAATTGTAGACTTACTATTTGGTTGTAAGAATGATAGATAAAACAATTGTGCATTGCTCATGCAACTAAAAAAGAAGTCTACATTAATTCCTCGTTAAAGAATTAGAAATATTTCATCAGAAGTATTTCATTTCAATTATTAATTGTAGACTTACTATTTGGTTATAAGAATGATAAATAAAACGATTGTGCATTGCTCATGCAACTAAAAAGAAGTCTACATTAATTCCTCGTTAAAGAATTAGAAATATTTCATTTCAATTTTAGATTTGTCATTTTGAATGTGTGAATTTCTGAATTTCTGCTTGAATGTTTTTCTGAGTGTAATTTTTTTGAAAATAGGGCGATGGGTTTCTTCGTCGTTCGGCCACGAATGGCGTTGTAAGTTGCTCGAAATTTCGGTGACGTTAAAAACGCGAGGGACCAATATTTGTGTCAGTTGTTACGGTTCCCTACGTAGTAAAGACAATTTAGTTTCACTCTCGTCGCTTAATCAAACAGAAGGGGGATCGATAAAGTTAAGAAGATGTGGGCCGTGGAATCCTTTCGGGGCACTTAGGGTTGATTTAAATCAACACGGTTTCAAGTGTAATATCGTTAAAGAGCCAGAAGGTTGTATCTCGGGAACAAATGGTTCTAGAAGTCGCGTTTATCGGAACCTTTTTGTCAATTTCGTGACGTCAAATGTACCTTCGAGTTTTTTTTGTAAATGTCTCGAGCTCACCCCATAAATGAAAGGGTCGTCTTTTAACTTGCTTGTCAATTCGCGATAAAAGTTGTCAAACATATTCCATTTATACGATTCTATAATGAAGTTTGTTCTGAACAAAATATAAATATCTCTAAATTAAACAGTATTTGACCCAGATTTTACAATCTCTTTCTTCTCCCGTGTAAGACAACTCTTCGATCGTATTGGTATTTAATTGAACGTTTGTTTACTTAGGATAAAGTGCCAATTATGAATGAGGCTTACAAATGTTTAAGAATTGTACGATAAAAAGACAAAACTCATAATTATTTATCGCGACAGGTCAGCACAAAATGTAGGATCAGATATTCAATCTGAATACAATCACGATGGTAAACTTTCATCAAACTGTTATCTCCGGCTTAAGGATCGTCTGAAGTGTGTATTGTAATTTAACAGAAGATCGATTTGCTTCGGTTAAAGCATTCTTTAAAAAGAAAGATGCAACTCCGTTTGATGGCACTTGATGTTTCGAAAGAGCCTCTATCCCCCTGAAGAAGTTTCATTCAGGCTTCGAGATTGAAAAAGTAGATTGAAGTACTTCGGGTCTTCGATCTGAGGAATATGAAAGGACTGTAATCATTCTATAGCGGTACTTCATTTCCTTTTACGGAGCACAATACGCTCTAACTCGTACGAAAAATCTGTTGAAGTTTTCTCCTAATT
Organism: Colletes gigas; assembly: GCF_013123115.1. Lineage (NCBI taxonomy): Eukaryota > Metazoa > Arthropoda > Insecta > Hymenoptera > Colletidae > Colletes > Colletes gigas. Next base: position 4,268,248 of record NW_025106637.1, read on the forward strand.
CTTTCGTCCGTTCGTTCGAAGGATCTTCCTCCCCCCGCGATAAAGATTCTGACAATCAATACTCGTCGTTATATCCCGCGGTAAGGATCGCGCCAGGAGATTAGAGCTCCCAGCAGCGTTTCATGCGCGGCATTAATTAACGACTAATCCGATTTAAATTTCATCGACAAAGCTCTATGAGCAGTTTGATCGGATCTGAGCAACGGGGGCCAAGAAAAGTCAGCGAAAACGTCGACACAAATCGATGAGTTTCGCTGACAAGGGATTCCCGGCGCAGTCGGGAACAAGGAATTAATAAAAATGTGTCTTCGATCTGGGTCGATGGTAAATAACACGTTTGACGAGTGCAAAGAGACTTTATCCAATTGCATTCGTTACCCGAAACTTGTAGAATTGCGATATATTTTCAAAAGTAAGTCGAAAATGTAAAATACGCTAGATTTCTCGAACGTTTCGATTTAAGAATGCGTTAAGGCTGACAATTAGTCGTCACGTGGATGATTCGTTTGTTCGGGATGAAACTTTAGCTTGCGCTTCCCACAGGGAAACAATCTTCTCTGTGTTAACGAGAATGGAAACGCGTTCCTCTGCAAGGAGCAATCCAAGACGTTTCGGGCGAAACACGGGACAAACTCGTTGCCGTGGAATAGTTGACGATTCGACGGAACGGACAATACGCGACCGTAGTGGATTCCAAAACGACGGAAGTGGAAAACGAACTGGAACAACTTGCGTTACGATTCGCTGCGTACTCGCCCGGAGCTACAACCTCTCAGATTACGCTCGTAACTCTAACTGGATAACGTTCTCGGCGATAGGGAACTGCAGAAACGAGAGACACGCGAAGAGTTAACCGGAGAAACATCAGACGGAATGCAAAACGATTCACTTTGAGCGGGCAATCAATTTTTCGTTTTTTTCTCGAGGTACCGTTCTAGCCTAAAGTTTCATGTTTTTTCACATCTACTTATGTTTCATGTTCAGAATTTTTTTCGAGCGCAAATAATCAAAACTGACCGAATTTTGTGTCGTTGAACGGGGTTCCTTTAAACAAAAATACAATTGTAGTGCTGTTTGAATATAATAATATTCATTTATTATCGTTTATAAACATCTGTAATTGCATCTTCTTCTCGTATAAAACACAGAGGGAATACTTTTCGTACGAGTCACATTGTTTGTGAAAAATTTCACTCGACTACGAAACGTATTACAGATAGTTCCTTTTACGTACATATGTACGTCTGGAAATTTACTTGGAGAAGCACAAGGGATATCGTGTGAGTTATGCGTTTTCCCAAGGTATTTGTAGTCGTGAGATACGAGGAAAAGTTTGCGTAGTTGGTGCTCGATAAACGTTGTAATGAATAGGTTTGCTATAGCGTGTTGTTCGACTTCGCAGTAGTACTCGTTATAACAGAGAGACTTGTTAGAGGTAGGGTTAAGGTTAGAATCGTTGGCGTATTTGTCACTCTATCACGAATGACACCGACACAATTAAAAGTTTGCAAGTGTTAGAGTTGAGTTTTCGTAAAAATGAGGAACACGTCAGCTGTATGCCAGATTGTCAGGGACAGTAGATTTCCATTTCCGCGTATAGAATGTTTCCCAAATTATCGTGGTCATGTTCAGCAGAGTAAACTGTCGGAGTCATTGAATTAAACCGAACTAACGACACTTTGAACTGACTTTAATTTCCGCTAACGAGTTCGAAACAGTTCCGCTCGAACCTTGGCGAAATTAAACCGCGTCTATGGTCAAGGCTCCCCGCCTTTACGGCTTCGAAGAATATAGGATCTCTATTTCTTTAAAATTTGACACTTTGGAAACACGGTGTTCGAATATGAAGGCGCGACTTAAAATATTATAGTATAACTTTCCTCGCGAAGCGCGTCTCAACTTTCTTAGACGTCGGACACATTTTTCTCAAAATAGGCGGATAACTTCCTCCGGGAACTTTTTATCTAATTACCTTGAAATTTAAATTGTGCGACTAAAATGGCATTCTTTATCGTCAGATGCATCGCGTTTTTGAAATATTAAAAGTGGTTCAAAATTCTAATTTTATTTCACGCCGAACGTTGAGTCTACAGATTAACACTTTTCCATGAAAGTTTGCAGAAATAATAACCAAATGTTGATATTTGTTTTCGATCTGAATACACGTCCACTTAAATTTTTGGTTTTCCTATGGAACGTAGGAACTCGAGTGCATGGAACAGCGGCTGTGCAGCGATTCTGTACAATAATTAGCATCTATTATCATGCTCTCGCTCGTGAACGTCCCGGCGTCGCGTCCGTTTCTATCAATTTTCCCGGTTTCACGGGGCAAAGCGGTCCTACGAAGTTTCCTACGCACACGCCATAATGACCGTGCCGGGGGGATAAAATGCGCCCGGGAAATTCAGGTCACGTTGCTTTAGTTTCACCTGTAGTGTCGAATATATTGCAATTAACCGGACATGCGCCAGTGGCGTTGTATTTATCGTCGAGACGCATAAATACGGTCGACTTTCTTCGTGTCACTGTTAGTCGGCTGTCCGGCGTGGCAAACGAAATTATAAACGGCGAGCGCGTCCAGCAAATAGAGACGAATGCAATTTTTGGACGGGTTTCACCGGGCCGAAATATGAAAAAGCGTTTTGTCGATTGCTTCAATTTTCACGCGAAAAACCAACCAACAGAGATTTATGATTACAACTATGGCTGATATGGCGATGTGGTAACGAAACTATTCGTACACCAGGATACGTTTCGCTATATTTGCTCTACCTACTCTATTTCTATTACATTGTGATTGGTGTATCAAACATACGAAGTGGTCATATTTGATATTTGATAATTCATTTTCATTCGACTAGAGGTAAATGATTTTTCTCTCATTAATTATATTTAACGTATAGAATCATACTCTAAAATATTTGCCATATTGTTTCCATCCACCTACTCTATTTCTATTACATTGTGATTGGTGTATCAAGCACACGAAATGGATATATTTAATATTTGATAATTCATTTTCATTCGACTAGAAGTAAATGATTTTTCTCTCATTAATTATATTTAACATATAGAATTATTCCCTAAAATATTTGCTATATTGTTTCTATCCACCTACTCTATTTCTATTACATTTTGATTGGTGTATCAAACATACGAAGTGGACATATTTGATATTTGATAATTCATTTTCATTCGACTAGAGGTAAATGATTTTTCTCTCATTAATTATATTTAACGTATAGAATCATTCCCTAAAATATTTGCTATATTGTTTCCATCCACCTACTCTATTTCTATTACATTGTGATTGGTGTATCAAGCACACGAAATGGATATATTTAATATTTGATAATTCATTTTCATTCGACGTAGACGTAAATGATTTTTCTCTCATTAATTATATTTAACGTATAGAATCATTCCCTAAAATATTTGCTATATTGTTTCCATCCACCTACTCTATTTCTATTACATTGTGATTGGTGTATCAAGCACACGAAATGGATATATTTAATATTTGATAATTCATTTTCATTCGACTAGAAGTAAATGATTTTTCTCTCATTAATTATATTTAACATATAGAATTATTCCCTAAAATATTTGCTATATTGTTTCTATCCACCTACTCTATTTCTATTACATTTTGATTGGTGTATCAAGCACACGAAGTGGACATATTTAATATTTGATAATTCATTTTCATTCGACGTAGACGTAAATGATTTTTCTCTCATTAATTATATTTAACGTATAGAATCATTCCATAAAATATTTGACATATTGTTTCTATCCACCTACTCTATTTCTATTACATTTATACTTGGGAATATGGAAAATTTAGTGACTGATGTATTTGTATCGAGCATTCGAACTGGACAAATGATTTTTCTTCCATTAATTATATTTAACGTATAGAATAATTCCCCAAAATATTTACCACGTTGTTTCTGAGCGAATATTACGCTTTTCACTTCATTTTCAGGGTCCAGAAACGCGCGTTGGAAGAATTTTTCCAATAAAATCGACGATTTTCGACATTGTTCTTTAAAAATTTCGTTCGAGACCTGGGAAACGCAGTCATCGACGGCAGGTCAGTCGGTTGATTGAACCTGTACAGCGCGTTCCGCATTTGCGGGAAAAAGGGGCCGTATTGTCCGGAATCGGGACGCGTTACGCGAGCGAAACGCGGAGAATTTATTATTTCCGCGAGATTCGAGGATTCGCGAGAAGGTCCGGAACTTGATGAATGGACTTGTCGAAAAAAAAAAAAAAAGCTGGAATTACAGCGATGGAGGCTGCAGCTGCGTCGACCGCAATTGAGATATATTTTGTTTTTATAGAAGGCTGACCGACACTCGGCGGTTCGGTTTTTTCTGCCCGTCAAAAATGGAAATTCGCCCGGGATTTCGGGTAAAAATGGCAATTTGCGAGCATCCTGGAATCGGGGGGGACCGCGTATGCTCGCTGGCGTGGTCGTTAGCGGTTAATTTTTCATACTGAATTCCCGTACAGCGCCTCCGTCGCTGCGCTATCTACGAATTTTCGTTCTTCGCGGATCGCGAAATTTCGACCAGGGACTTAAAGCGGCGCTCCAACTAAATATCACGTGATCGATTACCACTTTCTAGCGAACGAAATTTTTCAAACATCGTTCCGCAAAGATTAGAGTGACATTCGAAAAGCTGGTTATGTGTTTGAACTTTAAACAAAAGATTAATTGTTAAACAACTGCAATTTTCACGCTAAATTTACGAATGTTAATAGTGTGGTGAATGTACAATTATTTAAGAAACAGTCCTAGTCTTTCATCTTTTAACTATTAATGTAGGAAAAATATGGGAATGATGCAAGAATAGTTTTGTTTCTTTAGACATTTTTAAAGACAACAAATTTGCTTGTACGCGTTTTAATCTTGATAGAAAAAAATTCCGCGTTTAATCTACTTAAAGGAAATTTAAGTAGTATCGAACAGTACATAGTCAGACTAATACACTACAAAAAGCAAACAATAAGGAAACTTCCTTTGTTTGAATACTATAATAATTAGAAGGCTGCTCTGTGTCACAATGAATGCTTGGAATGTTTATTAAATAGTAAAATTTGTCAAGTTCTCTTGATTAAGAGAAATTAACAAAAATTCTTTAAATTCATTTTGGTTCAGTCTAAATGCGAACTTTATATAAATGTTTTTACTTTATACCCCACAATACTGGTTAAAGGTTGAAACAACCATATGAGAAAAATTTAAACCATATTGTGGGCACCTCAGCTTGTTAAATTTCACTTTTCACGATCGCAGTCGTTCCAGTCCTCTCTCCACCATGGATTGAAAACAGTTACGATATCGGTTTCAATTCTTGGAACAGTTGCGAAGAACTGTTATGTAGAACCGATATTATATCGATTCCAAAAGAGTTATATACCCCAGATGGGCGTAGAAAGATGATTTATCTCCCTATACAGAATACGCTGTAATAATATATTAATTATAATAAGCGTTTCCACAATCTTTGCTCTGAATGTGACTTTTTTTTTTGTTTTTAAACCAGTTGGAAAATTTTATCTCGAGGATAAACTTGATACGGCAGCGAGCATACGGGACAAAACTATTTTACGATCGTTTCTGGAATTACGGAATTAATTAATGCCGGTGTGCTGGCTTACGCGAGCACAGAGATGTCTTTAAACATGGTGGTCATTCTAATAATGCGAGTTCTGGCACTACTACATATTAAACGAACTCGAGCAAATATTTAACCTTTCGTGGTCCTCTGCCAACAGCCGGAGTCGCGGTTCGCTTTAAACTGAACACAACACGGTTATATTTGCTTATAGTTATGTTCATACACGGTTAGGTTTAAACTCGATTACTGTCAGGGAAATGTTAGGCAGCAGTGGTTCTCGAACGAAGCTCCCTTGGAAAATTAAACTGGACCTGGGACTTAACACTAAACCTACCTCGACAAATGATCCTTTCAAAATTTCGTTTAGAATTTCTAACACATAATATTATTTTAGCGCCATTTAACTTCACTACTTTTCTTATAGTACACGTACAATAAATTTTATAATATTTATATTTCTTCTTATTGTTTATTTTCTGAGAAAAATATGTAGTCTTGCCTACCACGACCGGTAGACCGGTTGAATGCTTTATATTTGAATTGGGTAAAATTTGGTGTCAAATTCTGGTTAGCTTCCGATGTGAATAGGAAATATATGTGTAGCAAAGAGAAAAGGAGAGAATCTTCAGTTTCCACTGTCTCAGAACAGTCTCACAATGGGTATTAAAATAGTTAAAATTTGGATTCGTGTAGTTTCGAAACTACTAGTATTTTGTCAATTATTGGGGCATCATTAAAAGCGGGAAGGCCTCCCCTTTAAAATGGCTTTTGGTTTTTGTCGATCGGACATTCCGTTTCGGAGATATCGCAATTTATGTAAAAGGGTAATTTTTAAAATTACACTGTCCGCATTACGGAAGCCTAGTAACACGTATTAAAAATACTAAAACTTTAGATGCGTGCAGTTCCCAAACTACTAGTGCTTTATCAATTATTAAGCCGTCATTAGCAGCGGTGAACCTTCCCCTTTAAAATGGCTTTTGGTTTTTGACGATCGGACTTACCGTTTTCGAGATATCGTAATTTATGTAAAGGGGTAATTTTTTTAATTCGACTATCTCTGTCTCCGTCTGACGCGTCGCGCTGGACCTCTCTTTCTCGCACGTGACTCGTGACTGTCGTGGCCGAGTGACCTACTTTCAATGTGCGCGCGCGCGGTCAACGACCTTGACAAGGCCGTAGTAAGAATGTAAACAAAGCTTCGGACCCTTATATTTCCGGAACTAGCCACCGCGTCGACTTGAAACTAAAATCGCCATATCTTCGGAACTAATAAAGCTATCGACTCGTACAAACGCTCATTTTAAAGGGCATTTCATCCCCTATCCGACGACCATATCAACTATTTTAATTTATGCTATCTTCCATGTTTATTTTCACATTTAAGGATGCATAAGAAAAACAAATTTCTCTTCAGTCATAGTGAATCATCATTATAGTTATAATCATCGTCATATGAGTGGGAGTAACTGTGCTGTCTTCTATATTTATTTCGCCTGGAAAGCAACATCATCGCAATGAGAAATTTACAAAAATTAATTCTTACGAACATCGAACCCTACCTAAAACATCATATTTACTAATATAGCGTCTATTTCCAACTAACTTCCGCTTCGAACGGATATTTCTACTCGGTTAGGCTTCAGGATCGCCACAAATTGTTGCAGCGAATTTCCCACTCTTCTTGTCCTACGGTCTCGGGGTTTGAATAGGACAAACGGCTTTGTTACGCGCGTCGTACGGCGAGCAGCGTCGAAAATGGTTTGGATTAGGTTCGGGTTAACTCCAGAGGTGAATCGAATCGTCTGTGACACGCGGAAGCTCTCCGAAAACGCCAATCTGCGCGCGCTGTTCTTGAGCGCTCGAATTCGAGCCACTTGTAGCGTATTAACGCGAAATTTCGCGATGGACAGGCGTCACTTGGTTTCGCCCGACAATACGAGCCTCAGACTGATTGTCATGATGTATATTGGATGTTCAGTGGTCGATGGTAACGAGTACTGTGCTCCACTCTGGCCAATTTCCGTTCAAACGACCGTTACTCGAAGCGGAATGCGCAGTTTCGAAAGAATTGACATCCATCTGTCAGGGAGAGATTAATAATTCTGTATTCTACTTGAAAGAACGGGAAAGTAACTTTCAAGGTAAATTATAATCATAATTATATTACTGATCGTAAAAGAAAATTGAATGAAAGTGATACAATAGTGATAATGTCAAGAACAATTACAATTGACATCCATCTGCCAGGGAGGTATTAATAATTTTGTATCATACCTGAAACAACGGGCAAGTAACTTTCAACGTAAATTACAATCATAATTATATTACCGATCGTAAAAGAAAATTGAATGAAAGTGATACAATAGTCAAGAACAATTTTGAACAAATTTATTATAAAATGTAAAATACACGAACTTATTGCCCAACCTAATGTAAGGAGATTTCGTTCGAAAGAATCAGAAATTTGCGTTTCGTCGGTGGCTTCGATCGAGTATTAATTGGCGTGAAATCGCCATGGCGAAATGATAGGATCAGTCGATCCCCGAAGCAACAACGAAATACCGACGAAATCGTCGGAATCGCGCGTAACTGCATTAAAATGCACGTTGCCGGGGGACCATTCGGTAACGTGTTTCATTAACTATGTATGTACAGAGAAGCGTCGACGTGATCGTGTACATTTTGTTCCGTGGCGGTTTCGTCGTATGATTAAATGACCCAGTTTGGAAATAAAGGTCTCGTCCCTGAATTTCGTAAGCATTCTTTTTGAGCTGGCACTGTCTCGCGATAACGGTGCGTACCATTCCGTGTTTGCCTATCCAGCCTCCGCGAACAATACGTGTTTGGAGACGTATGTACGTACGTCATGCTTTTATCTGAAAGTCACGTGAAACGTATTAAGAAAATGCCCCCTTTTTCAATGCTCAAAATGTCATCATCTAAAATAAGGATTTAAGGATCTCGAGATAAGAACGACAGCTTTAATTCACTACATTCGGGAGTAAATTGTTTATTCTATCAGAAGTCCATGCCCAGAACAGTCGTATTTCACCTCACGATCCGATGTATTATTTATACCAGTCGCGTCGAATCCATTTCAAAACCGAGTCAATTTCCATTTCGCTATTATATCGTGGACCCCGGATGTGCAATTATTTCGCAACGATAAACAGCACATCGAAGGTTATTTTTTACCCACAAGCATACGTACACCGAAGAAAATCTAATTTATTTATGAGCATAATTTTGTCCCGTATAAGAAGAAATTTCCTTTCCGTGCGCTTGAAAATAACAACGATACGTTCGACGGGAGTATTCCGAGCGTGCCATCGATGCTGTTCGAAATATTAAAAATGTCTTCGCCCGCGATGCGATTTTCGCTGGTCTCGGGAGCGAACCGGGAACGAAAATATGGAAGGTACGGGCAGAATTCCTATTTACCCGTTTATTTACGTGCGCGGTGCTGCACACACACGTTCGGGTTACACGCGTGTTCGGTAGATCGAACGCCCACCGACTCGATTCTTTCCCCGGGACTGAAATTTCTAGATCCTCTCGAGAGATTCTGCACACACTCGATCCGGTCTCTGTTCACCGACCGCGTATCGGGAATGTTTCGGAGACCAGTTTTTATTCGGAACTTTTAAGTCTACGATGTCTCAACCCTTTCCATCCAAACATCATACCAGTCGTATTCGTACACCGTAATTGTCAGGACCATGGAAAAATTCAATTTTAAATTTGTGTAATGGCTAGAAGGAAGGGAAAAAATTAAAGAATAATCCTTGAATTTTTTCCCTGTGATCCAAGTCTTAAAGTTATTTGCACTTAAGAAAAAAGATCAATTCCCTTCTTTACGTATCTTTTTAGCCGTTATTCGTGAAAACTTTCAACCCGTGAAGACTGTTGCCCGCATGGCTCGCAAAGAACTCTTCCTCGTAGAAGTTTATCGCATGATGCAACTCGCTATGGGGGGGGCGGTCTATTTAGGGGAAACAATAAGCCAACCACATAATGCGACGTTAATTACCGTATCATGCCCGGTTACGTATTGTTACGTTCACTATAATAACCTCCGGGCCAGGTATAGTTAAACGAAGCGTTGGATTAATTAGCATGGTTAGTGTATCACTACGTTCACTTATTAATATTCTGCCACAATTAAGCACCGCGAATAATACTATTTATTTTGTCCAGTCATCACAGGAATTTATTTAGCGATCGTATGCAAGTTTCATTTACAATTTTAGTAAAAACCATAATCGGTTTGTTCAGCGTGCGAGTTAACAAAGGTTGGTTAATTGAAACATTTGTACGGATTTAGCTTTATTTCGAGAAAAGGGAGCCCTTTGAATCTCCGAAATGAATCCCTCCTTTCAGTTTTCGTTCCACGATCCTGCTTGACAATGGGCACATTTCTGAATCTGTGGAAAGGTCTGCAGAATTATTATGGCCTTACCTTCGCGAGATTTGGTCTTTGACAGTATTTATTATTAATAATCTTAATCATAGTCTTCCGGTTTAAATCGATCGCAGGGTACGAGATTTACATAACAAAACATCTTTGCTGGGAGAACGATGTCGACGAAACTCGATTTCCACGAATCTTAAGGGCTGAACAAACCTCTTTCGGCGTGTCCTTGTCGTTACACTCAAGATAATTGCATCCTTTTATTCGTGAATGTGTTGATGCTGGAACCTTTTGAAGAAGTACGGATCGATACTGGGCATTAATTGAAAGCTCGCGATCATTCCTTCGTTCAAGGGAATTTCCGCCTCCGCTAAGGGACATCTCAAGCCCCCACTGATGGAAACTACGTATAAAATAAAACAACGCCTCCCTTGACGATATTTCGATGTCAAAAGGGATTCTGATAGCGTCTGATCCGCGATAGGGAACGCATCTGGCGGTTTTAATTTAGCTTGGGCATTCTCGGTGACAGGGATTTTCGCTTGGATGATTAAATATCACTCGCAAAAGACATGGTAACTAAATTCTGAATTTATTTTCCCATAAATAACAAACCTGTTACTTGATGATGAAAATGTAATGTCCGACCATGCATTGACAAGCTTCCCTGAAATTTGTCAGCGAAAAAAAATTTCAAATCGTTCTGGAAAAATTATTTTCGTTCGCAGGGGTCAATTACAATCATTTCTGATCATTAGACATACCCTCGAAATCCTACCCACTTTCGAGGAAAAAATTCGAGAAGGTGTGAAATTTTTGGACATAATTAAGAAATTTCAAATCGTTCTGGAAAAATTATTTTCGGCTGCACAGGTCCATTGCAAGCATTTTTGGTTAATAGACATGCCCTTGAAATCCTACCCACTTTCGAGAAAAAAAATTCGAGAAGGTGTGAAATCTTTCGATGTAATTAAGAAATTTCAAATCGTTCTGGAAAAATTATTTTCGGTTACGTGGGTCAATTACAGTCATTTTTGGTCATTAGACATGCCCTCGAAATCCTACCCACTTTTGAGAAAAAAATTCGCGAAGGTTGAAATTTTTCGACATAATTAAGAAATTTCAAATCGTTCTGGAAAAATTATTTTCGACTGCAGGGGTCAATTACAGTCATTTTTGGTGAATAAACATACCCTCGAAATCCTACCCACTTTCGAGAAAAAAATTCGAGAATGTTGAAATTTTTCGACATAATTAAGAAATTTCAAATCGTTCTGGAAAAATTATTTTCGACTGCAGGGGTCAATTACAGTCATTTTTCGTGAATAAACATACCCTTGAAATCCTGCGCATTTTCGAGAAAAAAATTCAGTACTGGCGGGACTTTAAACATTAATAACTTTTTAACGAAGCCTCCATTAATAAATTATTATTCTTGATTTTCGTCTTATTTTGGCCTCTAAAATCTTCCATTAGAATTTTCTCCAAGGGTGGAATACCCTATGTAAAGAGAAAACTACTTTTCGAACAACCCGATACAATGCATTTGAATAACATCAGAATTCCCGACCTGGTGGCAAGAAAGTGATCGATTTAACGTGAAATGGTTCTAACGAGAGTCTCGTTCTACTTGAAAGCAGAAGTCGAGAGTCTCGGAATCTTTCGGGGCATCGTTCTCTTACGTTGCAAAATTTCCGATCGCCTCGCCTTTCCACGGCGAGATTCGTCGGTATATTTTCGCGTCACGTTTCCGATTTTTCCAATGGCCCTTTCTTGGCTCGAGCCAGGCGAGAACGACCGTGAGATCCGAGGCATTAACAACGATATTCGCAGCTTTCGCCGGTTCGTTCCCGAAATCCAGCCAACTGGGTGTTTAATACCGCAAAATCGGCTTTGCGAAGTCGAGAATCCCTTGGAGACTGGCTCGAATGGTTTTTGTGGTCGCACGGATTCTGTTTTCCTTTCCTTTTTTTTTTCTTTTTCCTCGTTTTTTCTTAATCCTCCGGTGGCTTCGTTCTCATCGAGGTGGATCTCCGTATATATTTGGTGACTCTGCTTTTCGCGCTATCAGATTCAGAACATTTCAGATGCAAAGTAAACGAAATTTCGCTGTGTAAAAATTCCATTTCGCTTAACGAAATTCCATGTAAACTGCATTTTGATAATGTGTCTAATTTTTCTAAGCACTTTAAGGTTTGCAGAGGGCAACCTATTATTTTCTTTTAATAAACTAAGCGCAGTTTACATTAATACTGTTCATTTATACTTGAAATTAGCCGACTATATTTATAGCTACTGCCACGGTCTTCACTCTAACGAATAGCAAGAACGTACTTTGAAAATTTTAGCCGAGGATCATTGCTTTCAAATTGCGTTCGTTTAATTTCTGACCACGTTGGAGTTAAATATTTGCATTAAATAAATTTTAGAAGAGCTCAGAACTGGAACACGAATGTTTATTCATACGTGGCCTAGATCTATCGACCGTCAAGTGTTCCTCGAAACTGTCTAGAGAAAATAAGGCTGCGGAGTCTAGGAATATTATTTAACTTGTCGAGTTATACCAGTTACGAGTGGTGAAATCCCATTTCCTCGCAACTATCGGGACACTTCCTCTCGAAAGAATAATGGGAGTGGACCATCGTCTCGCGACACTTTGGACCATTCTTTGGGTCTATTTTTGACGCGACTCTGCCTCTTTGAGCATCTCCTCTCGTACCTCCTGCAGACTTTCCTCGACTATAACGACGATATGGAGCAGCTAGATAATGGGCAGAGCTAATGGGGTCGTGCAAGGTAGGTCGCCAAGGAAGATCGACGTGTCATCGTGATTTATTGCTCGCGATGGATGACGACCAGCCATCTTGGAGAACCAATTCGTCGGCCGGGAAATGCATCGACGAAAGTCGTCGGTTTTAACGACAGGTTTTTTCGTTACTAACGAGAAACACCTGACCCGTTTGCAGAATAAAGGATTCGAGTCGAGCCTTGTTTACCTCATCGACGAAGGCTCGAGCAGAAGGGACAGAAGTGCCCTAAAAGCAGAAACGTTGGGAATTATTCGGATCAACATTTTCGATGTTGAGTGCGTTGGGGGACGAGAGTGCTTCAATCGGAATTGTTGTATCCGCGACGATATTTAACTGTTTCTAACACAGCTATCGGCGTCTCTTTGTAATATCTGGTTCGCCCCGCGGCGCGATAATTGTCGATAAACAAGGAACAGCTGCAAACATTCGTCCGTTCCGGCGCCGTGGACGACAAAATTCATATTTGACGTACTAACAAACATCGAGGATTATTTCGAGCGTGTATTTCTATTTAAATATACGGATTTACCGTGCCCCGTGCACATATTTCCGTTCCAAAGGAATTCCACGGAAGACGCGTCGTCCTTTCAAAAACGTCTCGAGCCTTGGGTCCCATTTTTCCCATTTTTCCAACCACCCGGCTCTCCAGAGATCCTTCATAGAACGCAGCTCGACACAAAGACCCTCGCGAAATTCCATTTTCAATTCAACCAGTGTTCTACGCCCTTTAACTTCGCCGTCGAAGTTTCTTTCCAGTATGTTTGAAATTACAATGCCAGTTTTGTAGTACTCGGGAGAGAGCGCCGGGCCATTTTGTCGATGTAAATGGCACTCTGATTAGATTACTTTGTCGGTGAAACTTCGACTCCGGCTTTGGAATGTTGATTACGTCGAAACAAACAGGAACTGATTTTCGTAAACAGAGAATATCGCGAGCAGATGGCGAAAGTTTATTTTCTCGAGTCAAATATTAATTTCTAGAGCTCGAAGGAATATTAATTGTTCTTTGGTTGGAATATAAGAGGAGGAAAACGCTTTGTCGACGTTTCTCCATTTTACAATAGTAGATCTTCCTCAAAATTGCTGTCAAATTTGTTCCTTGTTACTAAAAATGTTTGCACAAACCATATTCAACTTCAATTTTTGTGGTATACGAGTAGGTGTCAAATCGTTCTAAAAAAATTATGGTCGTCTGCAGGGGTCAATTACAATCATTTTTGGTCAATAGACATAGACTCGAAATCTTACCCCCTTTCGAGAAAAAAATTCGAGAATGTGAGAAATTTGTTGACAAAATTGAAAAATTTCAAATCGTTCTAATAAAATTATTTTCGGCTGCGGGGGTCAATTCCAAGCATTTTTGGTCAATAGACATACCCTCGAATTCCTACCCACTTTCGAGAAAAAAATTCCTTCCTGAAAATATGTCTGACCATATCGTTGATATGTTTCACTGAAATTTCATGTATATCTTTAAAACGTCATAACTTCTGAACGGATTGGACGATTTTGATGTTTCAACAGGCAAACAACGCGTATTTTAGTCAAGAATACGTAGAAATTCTAAAAATATTCGAAAACTTGCTTCTTAACACCGTAAAGTTAGAAAAATCCCATAAAACGCTGTCGAAACTTCAAATGACCATAACTCCTATAGTGAATATACTTCAACGAAATTTTAGGGGGAAGTAGAGCTCGTGGGTGCCTACAAAAAAGTACTAAACAATTTTTCCATACAGCGACAAACAAATTGATTAAAAATCAAAAACAAATTTATAAGAAAAATCGAAAGGGCTTAGGTGCTAGAATATTCATTCGTTACTTGGCATTGCAAATCCTCCTAGATTTCCATTAAAACCGAATAGCAAAAATTAAATAAAAATAGAAAAACGAAATTCGTCGTCGTCGTTTTGAAATTAAAGCCGTGCTATGTTTGTACGCCTCGAATTAGGTGAGTTTCGCTGACCCGTTTCACTTCATTCGCGCAGATTAGAGGGGAAAATGTTGAAAGCGAGTAAAACGGCGAAAAGCTCGGCGTCGCTGCTCGAAATTCGGGCTACAATTTTCGCTAGTCGCGTGTTTATGAAACTGCGCCAAACGCGCGGCGCGCCATTCTTCATTTCGTTCGTAAATTATTAAACGCTCGCGGAGAAGAAACGATTTTTTTACATTTTCGTGGATATTAGACGTAATCTGAAACGACATAAATCGAGCAACAAATTCAGTTCTTTCGGTGTCACTGGATATATTTGAGATAAATTTGGAATTCTGCTGATTTCCTTTCCGTGAAAATTACTTGACGCAGGTCGCGTTCTGTTTAACATATTCTACGCAATTTGGGATCGTTCTTTCTTTCGACTAAACGAGCGCACAATTGAATTTGTCTCGTCGTCGTTGTCGACGAGGAAAGTCTCCCTCTACTTTCTTCTATTTTTCACCGAATGTTTATCGAGTGCAGCATTTCGTTTCGAGGCCGCAATTAGTCCGAGGTTGCCGTTTAGCTGGCGGGAAAAATTTCCATGAAGGCGTTATTAATTCGAGGCAGACGCGACATCGAGAAGAGTCCGCCCCGGAGGAATTTCATTAGATACAAAATTATGCGAACAAGTGTGCCTCACGGCTTCGTGGAAATGGTTACCACGCGTCACCTGTCGATCCCGAGTACAATACACCCTCGCTAACGTTCGCTGGCTCGGTTCAGCGACGCGAACATTATCGAGGGAGTACCTATTCCGGGAATTGCCAGCTGTTCTAGAATTTTTCCATTCAGTTCCCTGAAATGAGAGTTTTCGCCCTTAAGAGTCTCTTTCGAGGTTTCAATAGCTCATCACTATCGAAAATAATATTTTTTCTATGCATTATAGTTCTATTTTTATTCTACTTTTATTAGTATTTCTCACCTAACTTGCATCACCATCATAGAAAGAAATGTAAATATTTTATTTTTGTTCCTCCTAAATTAGGAACCAACATTAGTGGACAGTCTTAAAAGGAAATTAATAATCGTAAAATTCACGAACAGAGTTATTAAGAACACTCAGCGACTTTGCTCTTAAAACACCGAAACTTTCGCTTCTCGTGACCATGATCGTTTTTCCCTGGGTCTCTTCAATTGTCATAAAAGTTTATGGCGAGCAGGATGTGCCACCGGAGAGCAAATGGTTAATCCTTTCGTGCTCATGATCCTTATACGAGGCGCTAAATTTTACTGACAGAGACAAACATGTCCTCGCGTATCCATTAAATTGTAAAGTACTGTAAAGCCCTTAATATTACCTCGAATACAGTCGCGAGCCTTAGGTATAATTGAAAATGATCCATAGAAATTCATCGTAGAATAGAATAGCTTCTTACCGTGTTTGAACAAGTCGTGCAAGACTTTTCGTCAAGGGGCCTCTCGTTGCCATAAGCATCCTATTAATCGATTTATACGAAAGTATCGTACAACGTTGTATGATTTCCGTCGCAGCGATCTCGTTACAAAATATTTCTATAGGTTATAAACTCGTTTTATCGTCCGTGCTCCAGTTACTGAATTTAATGGGATCATTTTGCATCGTCACCGTTAGTTAGTCTGTAGATTTTGAAATTGTCTGCAAACATGGAGAATTTACTCTCCATAAATATTTTTAATAATTTCTACGACATTCGTTAATGAAATAATAATTGAATCAGAATTTATATCCTCTACAATTCGATCTTTTCTAGACCATTATTGGTATTGATAGGTTTATAGTTTTTAACATCTCTGACATCAATGATATTTATCTATAATAAGTAACAATGATAAAAATTTAGAATATCTTAATATAAAGATACGAAGTACTCCCATGTTTGTTTAGAACTTTATTTCATCGGAATTAACGCCACTTGTTGCTTACTTTTAACACAAACGACCATCTACAGAATTCAGTATGCGCAAAGTAACGAAACTCAAAGCGTTTACTGCACGTTTTAACACAAGACAGAGAGACTAAAAGAAGAGGCTAACAGCATATTTCATTCAGGACCACTTTGCTGCGCTATAATTCTATCTAATTATTTTTTCATCGAACTCAGAAGGACCGGTGCTATATGGAACTTGCATCATTCCATCAAAAGAAACGAATAAAAATAGATGTACTCCTCTCATCTTCGATAATTTGCCCGTAAATCACATTATAATTTTCTCCTTGTCCTCGTTTGCATCTATTTCTATGACACTTTATTTAAAAAAAGACAATTTAAAGAAGGATTAATACGGGACTTGTTTTAAAAAAATACACGTATAGCAAGAAAGAAATTTTTTTTTATTATTCCTATGTATGAGCGTACATATGTATATTAATTCAGATATCACTTCTGATATATCTGGCAATGTATAATGATTATTACTGGCTACTGCCAGGTTCTGTTGGTCTCTGTTGACCACTGCTGATCACTCCTGATCCTTTGGAAAACTTATAACGACTACGACTGGCTACTATCAGCCTCTCCTAGCCTCTGCTGGCTCCTGATGGCCTTTGCTGACCACCACTTATATTTCTGACAACGGATAACGATTGCTACTGTCTTCTGCCAGCCTCTGCTGGCCTCTGATGACCGCTGCTGATCACTCCTGACACTTCTGACAACGTGTAACGATTACTACTGACGTCTAACAGCCTCAGCTGGCTTCTGCTGGCTCCTGCTGGCCTTTGCTGACCACTCCTCATACTTCTGACAACGTATAATGATTACTACTGACGTCTGCCAGTCTCTGCTGGCCTCTGCTGACCAGTGATGACCACTCCTCATACTTCTGACAACGTATAATGATTACTACTGGCTACTACGAAGCTCTGCTGACCTCTTCCAGCATCTGGTGGCCTCAGCTGGCCTCTGCCAACATCTCCTGACGTCAGCTGCCCTCTGCTGACCACTGCTGACCACTGCTGACCGCTGCTGACCACTCCTGACATGTTATATATGTACTAAAGCTTTGTATAATGTAAATCTATGGCAATAAATGATATAATTTCAAAGAATTCTATGTGTTCTCATCATTTTTACCTTTCTTTTCCTCTCCAAATCATTGCCTTAGTTTTAAGAGACCGTTTTTCCGGTTAAAATTGGATTCCCAAAGTGTCCAGCTCTCGTACCTGCTGGCAAAATCGAGAATTCATTTTTTTCGTCAAAAAGTCCTGAAACAGCTGGAAAGTCCTGAAACAGCGAAAAAGCCCTGAAACAACGAAAAGTCCTGAAACGGCTGGAAAGTCCTGAAACAACGAAAAAGCCCCGAAACGGCTGGAAAGCCCTGAAACAACGAAAAAGTCCTGGAACGACGAGAAACCCCTGAAACAGCTGGAAAGACCTGGAACAACGAAAAAGTCCTGAAACAACGAGAACGCCCTGGAACAGCTGGGAAGTCCTGAAACAACGAAAAAGTCCTGAAACAACGAGAAAGCCCTGAAACAGCTGGAAAGTCCTGAAACCGCTGGGAAGTCCTGGAATTTCTTGGAAACACCGAAAATTCCTGGAACCCCTGAATTTTTAGCAAAGTTCTGAGTTTCAGGACTTCCGAGGTGTTTCAGGACTTCCTAGTGGGTTCAGGGAAACCAAGGAGTTTCAGGGAATCTTATAACTAAGGTAATGAATTTGAGAGGAAAAGAAAGGTAAAAAATGATGAGAACACATAGAATTCTTTGAAATTATATCATTTATTGCCATAGATTTACATTATACAAAGCTTTAATACAATGTATCATGTAAGAAGTGGTCAGCAGCGGTCAGCAGTGGTCAGCAGTGGTCAGCAGAGGGCAGCTGACGTCAGGAGATGTTGGCAGAGGCCAGCTGAGGCCACCAGATGCTGGAAGAGGTCAGCAGAGCTTCGTAGTAGCCAGTAGTAATCATTATACGTTGTCAGAAGTATGAAGAGTGGTCATCAGTGGTCAGCAGAAGCCAGCAGAGGCTGGCAGGCATCAGTAGTAATCGTTATACGTTGTCAGAAGTATCAGGAGTGGTCATCACTGGTCAACAGAGGCCAGCAGAGACTGGCAGGCGTCAATAGTAATCGTTACACATTGTCAGAAGTATCAGGAGTGGTCAGCAGCGGTCAGCAGAGGTCAGCAGAGGCTGTCAGAAGTCAGTAGTAATCGTTATCCGTTGTCAGAAATATAAGTGGTGGTCAGCAAAGGCCAGCAGGAGCCAGCAGAGGCTGAGATAGGCTGTCAGTAGCTAGTCATAATCGTTGTACGTTGTCAGAGGTATCAGGAGTGGTCATCACTGGTCAGCAGAGGCTAGTAGAAGCCAGGAGAGGCAGTAAGAGACCTACACATGCTGGCAGAGGTCAGCGGAGGCCAGCAGAGGCAAAGTTACCAGATATCTCTGAAGTAATAGCTGAGATAATATACACATGTACCCTCATACATAGGACTAATTAAAAAATCTCCTTTTCTCATTATGGTACTTTGCTTAAGTAAACCTTACATAGTTTGGAAAGTAACAATGTCTGGGCAGTCGAGATTTCAAATCGTATGCCATTGACTTGAAGTCTAATTTGAGTTGTTCAAGAACGAAAATGCAAATGTGATCCTTCCTCTCTCGACTCCCACGAAATTGCAAATAGAGATTACAGATTGATTAAGTGGAAAGTGTAATGTGGTAAAGCACCCGATCAATTTCGAGATTTAGTGTAGATCGCGTGGTTCGATTCACGTGTAAGGTCTTGGCGTGTTGGAAGAGAAACATTCGTTTTCTGTTTTAGGGTACTGGCCGTTCGGCGTGCACTGGTGCAACGTATACGTAACGTGCGACGTGCTCGCGTGCTCGGCGAGCATAATGCACATGTGCTTCATCTCGCTTGGTCGTTACCTAGGCATCCGGAACCCGCTAAGAACGCGCCACACGTCCACCAAGCGAATGGTCGGTTTCAAGATCGCGGCCGTGTGGCTGCTCGCCATGTTGGTCTCTAGTTCCATTACAGTATTAGGTAAATCGAGCTCAATCCACGAAACTACAACATATACACAGTATACCCCAGCTTGCTGCAACTTTCTTTCCCCGAGTTATTGCAACGCTCTACTTCCTCGAACCCAATAAATATTTTCATGTAGAATTATTTTCCAATGATGTTGTCACGAAAACAATGTAAAAACATTTCTACGAAATACATAATACGTACATTTTAATAAAAATTCTCATTTCTATCGTTTCCTTAAATTCGAACACAGTTTCGATCTCTTTGGTACTGTACAATAAAAACATTCCTACGAAATACATATAATACGTACATTTTAATAAAAATTCTCATTTCTATCGTCTCCTCAAATTCGAACACAGTTTCGATCTCTTTGGTACTGTACAATAAAAACATTCCTACGAAATACATATAATACGTACATTTTAATAAAAATTCTCATTTCTATCGTTTCCTTAAATTCGAACTTTGGTACTGTACACCATAATTAGCAATACAAACAAATGAGATTAAACAATATAAGAATATCGAACAGTATAAATCTTTCAGTATATCTTTGTGTACTGTACACCATAATTAGCAATACAAACAAATGAGATTAAACAATATAAGAATATCGAACAGTATAAATATTAAAGTGGCTCCGAATCGGTTGCACATAGAATTCGTCGGCGATTCGTATGCCGTCGATCGAGCGTGTTAAGGTATCAGAACCGTGTTCCAAAAACTACGTAGCACGATCGTTTCGTATTCATGGTTCAGGAACGCGATGGCCGCCCCGAGGAGGAGTTTTCCACAAATATCGAGGCGGGTTCATTTTGCTCGGAACGAAATCGGATCGGCCGGTTCTCGCGGAGAGGAACGCGAGCCCAAATAGAAGTTTTCGCTAAGTGGCTATTCGAGTGGGATGGTAAACGAAAAAGTTACGCGTACGCCTTGCTCGACTTCTCGCGTTTCTCTCGACGGAGGCGTACCCCCGATATTCGACGCTATCCCCGAATACCGAAGGCCTCCGTGCTATCCCGACCGGTCGATAAACGATTACGTTTTTCCGCGTTTCGACGGATAACTCCAATTGTTTTTCGGTACACAGAAATCAGGCGAGGAAAAATGAACCGTGCCGCCTGCGAGTTTCGTATCGGTGTTCGATTTCTTCTCTTTGTTTTTTTTTATCGTCCATTCCATCGACGAGCCTGCACATACGTGTGTATCGCTGTAATGCTTGGCGCAATTTGTGTATGCTCGCGGAGAATACAAGTTAATTCGTTGGCATGCAAATACCGTGGGATTTATAGCGTACGGTTGACTATTGTTGCAGCGGGCAGGATTAACGGTTTGCAAACTTCAACTGTTTTCAGTGCGCGTTTCAGATGGACTGCGAAATAATCTCTCCGGGACAGATCCGCGTTGTAATTATTTTTTAATAGAAAATAAATATTTCCCCGACGTTCCCTTATCCTGCTTTTATTAAATTTCCCCGGGTTCTTGTCTCCTCGTGTATTTCTTTTTTTTATTATTATTTAAATCCTCTTATCTTCCAGGCATAATCAATCCCGTGAATATTGTGCCACGGCCGGGCACGTGTATGATCAACAACAGAGCATTCTTCGTGTTCGGCTCGCTGATCGCCTTCTACATCCCCATGATCGTAATGGTGGCCACGTACGTGCTGACGGTGCCTTTGCTCAGGCAGCAGGCGCGTTTCGCCGCTGAACATCCCGAAAGGGATCAGTTCCGACGGCTAGGGGGCAGATACTCCTCGACGAAGGCGTCTTCCACGACGTCGAGCACCAGCACCGCGACCACCGCCTCGTTGGCAACTAGACACGCTTGGAGGACTTCCGGCGGCGCTGGAAACGACAGGCAAGCTCGTTGCTTTATCTCTCGATCCATCATCGTCGAACACAAATTCACATCACCGCCCCAAAGTATTCGATCGCGTGAAAAATTTATTTCCTTCTATTAATAAAAGGAAATATCGTTTGAATTAGCGCTGAACATCCAGTTTAACTCTATAGTGAATTGTTATTAGCAACAGCAAAGAACAAAAGTCTATGAACACGTATTAAAGATAGTGAAACTTTAGACCCGTGCAGTTTCGAAACTACTAGTGTTTTGTCAATTATTGAGACATCATTAGCAGCGGTGAACCTTCCCCTTTGAAATGGCTTTTGATTTTTGTCGATCGGACTTTCCGTTTCGGAGATATCACAATTTATGTAAAAGGGTAATTTTTAAAATTCCACTGTCCGTCTTACGGAAGCCTAGTAACACGTATGAAAAATACTAAAACTTTAGACGCGTGCAGTTCCGAAACTACTAGTGCTTTATCAATTATTAAGGCGTCATTAGCAGCGGTGAACCTTCCCCTTTAAAATGGTTTTTTGTTTTTGTCGATCGGACTTCCCGTTTTCGAGATATCGTAATTTATGTAAAGGGGTAATTTTTTTAATTCGACTATCTCTGTCTCCGTCTGACACGTCGCGCTGGACCTCTCTTTCTCGCACGTGACTCGTGACTGTCGTGGCCGACTGACCTACTTTCAATGTGCGCGCGCGCGGTCAACGACCTTGACAAGGCCGTAGTAAGAATGTAAACAAAGCTTCGGACCCTTATATTTCCGGAACTAGCCACCGCATCGACTTGAAACTAAAATTGCTATATCTCCGGAACTAATAAAGCTATCGACTCGTACAAACGCTCATTTTAAAGGGCATTTCATCCCCTATCCGACGACCATATCAACTACCCTAATTTATGATGTCTTCTATGTTTAATTACACATTTACTTTGACACTATGCACCCAAGGAAGTTTCAGAAATTCCTATCGATTTACAAATTGTTTATTTAATCGAAAATGAGTTTAAATTTCTATACAAGATGCATACAAGATCGCATTATTACCAGCCAGTCTTTTTCCGTAAATAATAGCTTTCTCTGGACCCAGCTACGGTATCGAAACAAAATTGAAGGTTGAATTTCTGGTTTCGAGAAGACAATGACTCGAGAAAATTTGGCCACATTGGACAATCGCGGTCATTATTCGACGGACGTCGCGGTTCCCTTGTAGATCGGGGGTAATTAATTTACCCCGAGGAAAGGAGCGTCCGAACGTTCGGCGTCTTCCATGTTGACGCCGGCGAATGCAATTTAACTCCCACGAGGACAGAGCCGCGCGACGCTCGGAGAGCATTAATGGAATTAAAAATTTTTTTTTCGTCCTGTCGTCGACCTTTCTTCGCTAATGGCGTCGACGTGCACCTAAATTGCCGCGAAGGGTCCCGGCGATCGAATTAGCAGGAGAAAAAATTAACCGGGGGAAAATAATACTCGCGAAACGTGACCGAGGGACGGTACTTAGAACGAAAAAAGGGAGAATGGAAAATTGGAGAAATTGTATTTTCCTTTACGCCCGTCCTAGTTATTATTCATTGAACATAGGGCCTGGAACCGCGCGAATGGAATCACATCGATGTCCCCATTTTCCAATCTTTTAATACTTCTTGGTCTTGAGTTGAATATTACGCTTATTGATATACAGACTTAAAATTGTTCGATATCGATACTCTTCGCGCGACGAAATGACCGACTTCGTGTTTCACAAGAAACAACCACGGTTTTCGGTTTGATCGAGTTACAGCCGCCACGTTTTTCTAAAATGTAACAGGTGCAAGGGCACGAAGCAGAGTAAACCGCGGTCGACGTTGAATTTCACTGTGAACGGAGCCGGAAGTCCGACCGGAAGCGCCGCTGGGACGAAACTGACGTCGAAAGTGGATCAAGCCACTCAAACGCCGGAGAACATTGCCCGCGAAACAAGAAACTTCACTCTGAGGGCCCTGAAGCTGCAACTGAACGTCACGCCTAACACCCTCAATTTGAGGTAAATTTTCCATGTATGATAAATTCACCAACGGCTACGAAATGTTACGTTTCAGAGTACAAGTCAAATTAATTCGTTCTTCGTACCGCAGTGGCGACTTTCGACCCCAGCAGAAGTTTATACACAACGATAATGTTGAGCCACGAGACGAGGTATACGAGTAGGTGTCAAAATTTTTCGAAAGAAAAAAAAAATTTCAGATCGTTCTAAAAAAATTATTTTCGGCTGCAGGAGTCAATTACAAGCATTTTTGGTGAATAGAGATACTCTCGAAATCCTACCCCCTTTCGATAAAAAAATTCGAGAAGGTGTGAAAGTTATTGACAAAATTAAAAAATTTCAGATCGTTCTAATAAAATTATTTTCTGCTGCGGGGGTCCATTGCAAGCATTTTTGGTGAACAGAGATAACCTCGAAATCCTATCCCCTTTCGAGAGAAAAATTCGAGAAGGTGTGAAAGTTTTTGACAAAATTAAAAAATTTCAAATCGTTCTAATAAAATTATTTTCGACTGCGAGGGTCCATTGCAAGCATTTTTGGTGAATAGACATACCCTCGAAATCCTACCCATTTTCGAGAAAAAAATTCCTTCCTGAAAATATGTCTGACCATACCATTGATATGTTTCACTAAAATTTCATGCACATCTTTAAAACGTCATAACTTCTGAACGGATTGGACGATTTTGATGTTTCAACAGGCAAACAACGCGTATTTTAGTCAAGAATACGTAGAAATCCTAAAAATATACGAAAAGTTGTTCCTTAACACCGTAAAGTTAGAAAAAACCCCATAAACGCTGTCGAAATTTCGAACGACCATAACTCCTACAATAGTGAATATATTTGAACGAAATTTTAGGGGGAAGTAGAGTTCGTGGATACCTACAAAAAAGTGCTAAACAGCATTTTTAATCAATAGACATACACTCGAAATCCTACCCCCTTTCGAGAAAAAAATTAGAGAAGGTGTGAAAGTTTTTGACAAAATTAAAAAATTTCAGATCGTTCTAATAAAATTATTTACGGCTACGGGGGTCCATTGCAAGCATTTTTGGTGAATAGACATACCCTCGAAACCTACGCACTTTCGAGAAAAAAATTCCTCACCGAAAATATGTCTGACCATACATACCATTGTCTTCGATAATTTTTAGTAAATGGTTTTCCTACCGTGGCTGGTGTTTCTGTGGAAAATCAATGGCCCTCTGGTTCGCGGAGATTGCTCGTCCGCTTAATTCCCTGCCTCGGGATTTTCGCGCGACGACTGCCCCTCACGCGAGGTTGATCTTGCATTAATGTTAGCACGGAACGTATTACGTCCGCGCGAGACTGTGCTGGATTAGCCTTTGAGCACGAATACCTATTTGCGAATGCAAATGGCGTGTCGACGGGCCACTCGTATCTCGACCTTCTCGAAATTGTTCAAACCTCCGACTGCCCTCAGATTCAATTGCAATCGCGAACTTTCGAACCAGACGTCTCCTACGACGATGCTTTCGACCATCGACACTTTCGATTCCAGTCGAAACATTTTCCATTTCCGTTTATCTGATCGCGTCAGAATGTTCACCATCGATTTAACTAATATTTAAGAACGTTATTCTAAGGAAAATTTGCATGGATGGAACTCGTAAGCTCCGTTAATAATACAATCCGTTTGATCAGGTTTCTAGCGGGCCGAACGAAAAGAAGATCCTTGGCGGCGAACGCAGTGGCCACGGAGCAAAAGGCCAGCAAGGTGTTGGGCCTAGTGTTCTTCACATTCGTCCTCTGCTGGGCGCCATTCTTCCTTCTGAACATTTTCTTCGCCGCGTGTCCCGAGTGCCCGGTGCCTGGCCACGTGGTGGACACGTGCCTCTGGCTCGGATACGTATCATCCACCATCAATCCAATCATTTATACCATCTTCAACAGAACGTTCAGGGCTGCGTTCATTCGATTATTGAAATGCAAGTGTTCCAGGTGAGTGGATTTGCCAAATGATACTTCTGCTAACTAAAACTAGTAACAACTGCTAACCCAAGTGATTGTAAATCTGCATGTTCTTCGAAAATTAATTCTTGTCTAGGCTCTCTTAATTTCATCATCAATTCTATGTTGTTTCAACCCAAAAATTCAACTCAAACTGATGATAATTTCTCCAGCAAAAATTATTACATATCAGATACTTTTAGAGTGGTTATATAACAACCCTCTTAGTTTGCATAGTCAGTATAATCACTGATTGGATTGACAATGCATTAAGCAAGCATAAGCACTAGAAAATTTATACCTACCTATTAACCACCTAGTATAGATACGAAAAATGACTTATAATTAAATCGTACGTCAAGGGATTAATACTGAGGCGATTTAATATGAAAAAAAATTGTTTTGCAATGTAAAAATGCCTCCTCATATCCCCGGAGAAATTCAACCCAAACTGACGATAGTTTCTCCGGACAAAAATTATTAAATATCAGATACTTTTGGTTACGTAAGGACCCTCATAGTTTTGTGGGAGGACGTGTAATAGGGTGGTCGGAGAAACCCCTGAGGGGACTTGACGACGTTATTATTCGTCCATGATGCAGCTTTCTGCAGACAGAACGTTTTCCAGGTCGGCAAGGCCACCGAGATATCGTTCTGTGACAGAGGGTGGTCGCAACGCGATGAGCCTCTGCACCCCGACCGCCCTTCCACTGGCCATTAGTCTTCAGGGTACGCCGTTGTTAACGCCGACGCCGAACCCGACGGCGACGCCAGCGTCAGGAAGTTCGTACGTGACGGTGATGCATCGCACCCCCAGCTCCCTTTACCGTGACACCTTTCACCAACACGAACACGACCAGAATTGTTGAGTGCTCGCGAAACGATCGAATGGTAAAATACCCAAACATTTTGTTCCTTTCATTCAAAACGAGACTAAAAATTCGACTCCATTTCTCGAGCTTCAAATCACTCTAACAGCGATTTCTCATTACAATCATTCTATTATTATACGACGAGCAATTACTAACAAAGAATTACTCCAAGTTGGAACATGAACCCCACATGTTCTGAAAACTTCCAAGTCGAATTTATTTTTAGAATAGTAATATAGAAGCATAATTATGGTGAACAATTTCTAAAAATTGGTGATTCTTTTTAAAAAAATTGTTGAAGAAGAGTCGCTGTTACTTTGAATATGAATCACGATTACTTTGAGGTTTTCTAAGTTTAATTTAATTATTCTACGTGAAATGTGACTGTTATTGGAGAATTAATTGATATATAGTATTCAACATCCTGTCCCTGGGACACCTTAGCTGTTTTTAATCCGCAAGTCATGGATGCTGGTAAATTATAGGCGAATAATTAATTAAAATGACAAGTATGCTCCATCGATCTAATTCCAGTAAGCATGGAACAAAAGCGTGACGTTTTGGGTATTTTATCATAAGCTTGATAAATGGGAAGAAACTGTCCAAGGAAGTGCAACGTTGCTAAGCGTATCATTGATATAATACATGTCACGTAACTCTGCATGTGTCTTAATGCTCAATTGTGGTAGAAAGCCAGCAATGAACTGTGTAACCCCGAAGTACGAAGAATATATCTGGATGTGATAAAAATATGTATTACTTTATTGAGGGTCATCCTCGGATTATAAGAATGACTACGAAAAAATGCGAAGAGATCGATCAGTGCATCTTTCATCGAACCAAAGATTTTTGTTAAATTAAACTATACCTCGTAGGAGAATTGTAAAAACTTATTTAAATAAAATATTACTTTAATTACAGACCTTGTTTCTCTGCTCGTTTTTAAAAAAGGAAATTAATCAGCGACAAACAATTGGTTTCCAAGTGCGAGAAGGAAGAAGCACTCCTACTTTCACCTTCGTTTGTACTAATTTCACTTTTATTTGACAAATAAAAAGTATCCATTACAAATAATTGTAAACTGTATATCTTATATAGTACACAC
This sequence comes from Colletes gigas, assembly GCF_013123115.1. Classification (NCBI taxonomy): domain Eukaryota; kingdom Metazoa; phylum Arthropoda; class Insecta; order Hymenoptera; family Colletidae; genus Colletes; species Colletes gigas. The sequence goes on from NW_025106637.1 coordinate 4,295,873, forward strand.
ATCGTGATACGAGCGAGTTTATGGCTCTCTCTTTCTCTCTCTCTCCCTCTCTTTCACCCATATATTTTTATATTACTTGTACACTTTTTTTCACTCTCTCTCTCCCTCGTTCAACCCTTCGCGGATCACGATTACAAGCTTTCCCCTCCTTTTTCTTCCAACGGGAGAAGAGTTTTCCGTCTCCACGCAGATACACACAAAAAACGCACCTAATTCTCTCCCTTTCACACATCTCGTGTACGCCTGTGTGTGTGTGTGAGTATAGGTGTGTGTATGCTTGTGTCACCTGTTCCGTGTGTAATCCTTATCGTGCGAATTGGCGTCGGAACGATTTAAAAATATTACATCCTCCACCCCCCTCCCCCCACGATTTGTTCCCGATCAACGATCTCGATATCAATTTTTAAGTTTACAAACATCGCGTGAACTTAAATGGAACAGGAAAATTCTTCCAAAACATATTTTAAATTTACATCGTAACAAAAAAGAAATGTTTAAAATAAGCGTTCAGGCTATTGTCGAATTTACGCGTTCACCCCGCTTGTATTCCTTCTTTCGTCTCGTTTCTAAGGGAGAAGAGTTGCTCGGAAATATTTTCGAATCGCCCCGTAGCCGTTAGACGGTATAAATTGATCGTAGAGTCGAACGAAAATGCACGCTGGACGTAATTTCCATTTTTGATTTTCGCACTTGCGACCGCGACGGAAAAACACAAAAGCTTGGGTGGGTGGATGGGGGGATGGCTGGATCGTCGTCAGGAGGAGGGGGTGATTTCTTTCGTTAAACCTAAGAATAAGGGGGCTGGTTCGGGGAACCGCCTGTCGTTCGATTGAGATGCGTTAAAAACAAAAAATGCCCTTTGTAGTCTCACCCCGACGAGAAGGGGGGTTTCTTGTCTATTTTTTTTCTACATTATGGTTGCTCTGTGTTGGGACTGTACCGTCGGGGGATGGAGGAGAGAGAGGTAGGGGTGTTGCGAGTTTTCCTCAGGGCACGGCGTTGGTCTCGAGGAAAAGGAAAGAGGACGAGTTCGTTCGAACTTTAGGTCGGCTTTTCGACTTCTGCGGCATTATCTGTTCCGAGAACCCGCGCTTCGACGTGCAAACTCCCGAAAAGGAACACCTAAACGTTCCCAAGGGGGGGTTGGAGACAGTAGAGTCGAACGATCGAAGAGGCACGCCACTTTTGGCGATCGATCTTTTCTTGCAAATAAAATTAAAAGTCTTACGAGACTTGGTGAACCAAATTAGTAGGTACAAGGTACGAGAAACGTTTACAGAATTACGGTTTAAAATTTGTTATACTTGATGCATTGTTATTTGGTATTAATCTGCAGTTTATTACTCGTATATGTTGACTCGTTTCTCGTAAATCGTAATACAATTGCACCGACTATTTTTAATTGTAATTGCAATTTGTCTTGATTTCATTAATTTTTCAATCGTAAACGTCATGCAATTGAGGTTTAAAGTAGTTTCAGGAAGTCTAGTTTCCTCTATTAGCTTTACGATTTTCAACTTCTCGAAAAATGGAAAATCTTGAAAACAAGGCAACCCCAAAGTAGAACAATCGTTATTCTAGCACTGTTGCCCTCTTCTATATTGAAACGCAACGTAGACGGTAAGGTGTTCCCTTTCAGACTCTTGACATCCGGTATTCGATGTTCGATACGTTAAACTTTAATAACACTGAGTACGAGCACTCGTGTAACCCAAGTAAACTGGCGAAATGACTGTATCGTTTCTTCCGCACCGTCGTCGATCAAACAGAAATGAACTCCGTACGGTACAGGAAGCAGCGTAATGTTCGTTCACTGTTCTTAAAGTTTAACAATCTCCACTAGCTTCTTAAACGTGTATTCATACGTTCTAAACACAGTATCAGACTTCGTTGCAAATGATTCTTTTTTTTTTCTTTTTTCTTTTCTTTTTTTTTTTTTTTTTGATTCCACCACACCGTGATTCGTCATCCCGATGGTGCCCCTTTCGTAACGCTTATACGCTTTCTTACGTAATTCTAGACACTTAACAATTATACCGCGTAAAATTAAGAACGCCCATTACGCGCTCGATCTACGAATGAGGGTATTATTAGTACAAGAGACTTGGGGGAAGGGAGTGAAATATAATTAATGCAAAATTATTCTTATTGATAATCGTACAGTAATAATAATATAATAATAATAATAATAATCATGATGCAACCGCAGAAACGTGGGTACGTGGCGATTAAGGAAAGGAAAAGGATTGTTTGTTAGTGGCTTCTCTTTTTCTCCGTTATTTTCTATAGCAGCTTTTTTTTCGTTTCTTTTCATATGTATATACAAAAATTCCTTCCGCGTACTAGAATAATTATGTCCCGTTTCGTTTCTTTGTCTTTCTCCTCTCTCGGCTATCCGTCCCTTCCTTTGATCTTACCGCTACATTTTCCACTGATTCTTGGCTTTACCCGGCCATCATCCCTTTCGCTATCAGACGACGTTATTACAATGGTCTCGCATAGTTATTTCGATATTTTTACCCAGCCAAATAGTTTCAAGCTTCCCGTGGATGAACACATTTGCGATTGAGTGTTTTTTAAGATACGACTGCAGGATGTGATTCCTCGACCAGAAACGAATCAAAATTGCAAGATACTATTTGCTTTTTTTCCCATTTCGACAAGAAAAACGACCTAGAAAATGGTCGTGCTCGCGCAAACTACCAAAAAAATTTCAATCGTCGTTCCAAACCGATCTTCTTGAACACAAAGCTTCGTACAAAAGAAAAAAAAAGGAAGCGTAGTCTATCGTTTGGACGAGAAATCGACTCCTGTTCGACGCCACCGTGAATATCAAATGTAAATATCTTGAGACGCAGTGATCGAGAATCATAGTGACACGTGTCAGGCAGTTGTCAGAGCCAATTGCTTCGAAATTATTACAAAATTCTTTCGAGTTACTTTATACGAGAAAATTGTTATCCGCGTTATCATTGTTTGGTTAAGTTTCCTGTTTCTATCCATTATTCGAAGAAATTATGCCGTTTCTCGAAGTTCGTAGCGATTCAACGAACTCCGCGAAGTATCTGTAGCGAGCAGGCGAAAGGAAAAAATAGACAATGATGTGTGTGCGCTTTAAAATCCGAGGGCTGGAAGCAGCCTCGAATCCTCCGATTACGATCGTATTAAAAAGGAAAAAAAAAAAAACACGAGGGGGAAGGTAAACGGGAAAAAAATGATTATCAAAGCTCGTCCGCAGACGTCGACAAAAATCATGCGATACAAAACGATCAAAAAGAAAAAAATAGGGTTAAGGGGACCGAAACGCGTACGCGAGAACGTTTTCTTTCTCGCCGTACGAAAAATAAAAGAAAACAATAATGCATTCCATTTTACTTTTTCTCTTTGGCCTTTCTTGGACAAAGAACAACGGTGGTTGTTCCTCTTCAATTTTTTTTTTTTTTTTAAATTCTTGACAGGGGGCGAGCGTAGAACTGTTTTACCGTTACTCGTTTCCCGTTTTCGTTTCCATTGCAGGCGGATCCGTGGAATCGTATGGAAATTATAATAATTCTCTCCTTGTCGAGTCTGACCGATCGAGGTTTTTTCTTCCTGAGAGAGGCTTTGTTCGTCTGGCAACGCACAAGGAGAAACTTGTGTGTTTCCGTGCGCGTGGGTTCCCTTTATGCGGATGAAGTCCGTAATTATCAAGTTTCCAGTTTCCGCTTCTCGCGTGAATATGCTTGCCCGTTTGTGAAGTATCCCTAAAAAAATTACAAACGCATCTTTGGCTCCCCCCGAATGCTTCCTTCACCACGTCCTAATAATGGTCTGCATTCTCGTGCACGCTACAACAGAAGTAACATACAGTCTGTTTAATAAGAGCGTGGACATTGTCGCGTTGAAGGGCATAATTCTTTTGACCAAAAAGGGGGGGCATTGAGTATCTGTATCATATAACATTTGTATCAACACCGAGCTCGCCTTTCTACCGAGTGGAACGCAAGAAACGAACAATGCTGTCCGTCCCAGTCTCATGCTCGATTCGATAGAAAATCATTGGTCAGAATTTAAACACAAACTCCTAGGGTACCGTGACGAATTCGAGAAATATGAAGATTTCTACCTGTGTCGATTAATGTTTATGAATTTGTTAATTGTTTCAGTGTCATCTTGTCCACGCCAATATCAAACATACTGTAAAAGATCCTCGATTAGATCCTCTCGACGTAGACGTTCCATAGATTGATTGCAAAAATTTATAGACCTTGCGACAATCACCCGGTTCGAAGCTATTATTCAAAGCTTCGACACAATTACTATAAAAGTAACATTTATGGAAGTTAAGAAACATACCACCACCAACGCAATTGTGATCGAGGTGATTAGCTGTACTTATAAATACCCAAGACGAATGCGGTGTTCTTTTATATGTAATAATACTTTGCGTTTTTTGTTTACACTTGCACTCGGTGAATCGAGTAGTATAACGATCCTAAAGTTACTATGAGTCCTGTTTGTTTAACACGTTGACTACCAAACTAGCATACCCATCATTTGTTATTCAATTTATTTTCACAAACCCGTTAAAATTCAAGGGCCCTACCTAGCTTTATATTCTTTGACATTTAAGCTTGAGAATTAATTTTTTTAACTCCATGGTGAAAAGTCGTGTCACCCATATTGTGGGTGACGTGGCAGTCAATGTGTTAAGATATTCAAATACACAAGGTCGCAATTTGGAGTAAGATGTACACTTTAAATAAAAGATTGCTTAAGGAAATTCCGCCATGCAATACCAATGGTAAATTCGATGATAAAGGGGCACAGTGATAATAATAATCATCATACTCGTTTTCAAATATTCTTGGAACAAAAGTTCTTTGAACGTTTCCGAAAGGAAGATTTCTTGGCCACGAACGATCCACTTACGTAATAACTAATTTACTATGGAGTCGAAGCTACGCTAGTTTGTAGGTACAGTGCACGTAATAGATTCCCGAAGCGCGAGAACAAGGGTTTTCGCTCCGTTACAGCGCGAGGATCGTGTTGCACGTGTTCGTCGAGCAAAACGGAGCCACAGCGGGGTTGATGTTAGTTCCAAAAGCAGGTCTCGGAAGCCGACGATCGCGAGTGCCTTCGTAGGATGATTAGTGATTCCTTGTTACATCGAAAGTAGAACAACAAAATCACTAGTCTTCCATACAACGGCACTCGATTAGTCCCACGTTTAAGTTGAGCCTAGCTGACCCCTCGTTGCTCTATATAGCCTCCTTCCATCGCAACCACGGTCCACCTTCGATTTTCTCCTCCACCATCGCGAGGGTTACCATCCGTCCTCCCTTTCCAACCCCTCCTTCGTTTGGTTAGTCGGGTTTTTGTTAGTTCCTCGTGCTAGGATGAGAACACGATGCGACGCGACGATGCGTGAAGCGGAATTAGTTGCTTGGCTGGCGTGAACTTGAGAGCGTGGTCGCTTGTTATATATATATATGTATGTACTATAATTGGCAGTGATAAGCGGATGTTAATGTGATATCAGCATGGCGCGAAGACTGGCAATGTTACAATCTGTCGTAATGGTTTCAACGAGTTTACGAACTATGGATTAGTAGCGGAGATCTGGTGACCCAGCGTTGGCCTTCTTTCGCGTTGCGCTCTTTGGAACTCACCTACATTTCTCAAGAGGAATCTTCGAAACTCTTCTGACGTGTAATCTCGTGTTACATAAGCGAGATTCTTGTTTTTATATTAGACGGACGTCCCAAAAATTATTGCGCATTTTAAAAACTCGACCGTCGCGATAGTCGAATCACCTTTTCAATACTCTGCCATTATTATGGAAATGTAAAAATTTGTATCTTGTACACCTCGTTCGAAAATGTAAGAAGTGACTGAAATACGCAATATTTCCTGAGAAAATATATTGTCTACACAGATACTTGAACATACTTTTATTTTAAGTATTTTTGCTGCACCTTCCAATTTACATTTGGTCTTACCATAAGAAATTTTCACAGAATCATTCGAACACTTTGTACAACGCTTTCCAAGAAACGCAATTACGATAAAAGATGAATTATAGAATATTTCGCGTAACTTTCGCGAATGACACATTTGAATATAAAGTTAACGCAAAATTAAAGGAGGGTATGATATTAATAAGGCGTAAGAAGGAAAAATGGCATTGTAATTATAAGTGGATGTTAATTGTTCATTATGACCAGAGTTTGTCGTTAAAATAGATGAGTGTACAAATATATGCGGTTGGAGCGACAATGTGGATTGTTTAAGGAGTAATTATACGATGCAAACAATTACCTTTGTTGAAGCAGGTACTGGGCCATTTGTATCTGACTGGGCATTCCGGTAATGGTGATGATGCGATCGTTACTACCGGGCAATGGTTCGTCTATAGTGATTCCAGCACCACTGTCCGATCTGATTTTACGGATTCTGGCGCCTCCCTTGCCGATAATGGCTCCAGCAAGCTGTAAATCGAAAAGACATTCGACATTTAACAACGTGTAACTGTCGAGAAATATTCACAAAAGGAAAAGACAGAAGAATGAAAAATAAAAATTTTCTGTAGCCTTCTTTTGAACGAGTCGATTGATCTACTATCGATACTTCTGTATCTTTGCTAATTTTTCAAAGTTCTAGACCAGGCTAGTTCCTAAATAAAATACTACTTGAGCTACCAAGACTATGATGGTATTTATTCTTTATTGGTTCTGTTTTAATAACTTGTAACAGATGAGGTTTGTTCACAATGAAAAATAAAAATTTTCTGTAGCTTGTTTTGAACCAGTCAAATGATCTGAGGTTTTAAGAAAATGTAGAAGGGAAGAAAAATTGATATTTTTAAAATTCTATACCAGATTACTCCCCCTAAATAAAATGCTATTTGGACTACCAAGACTTATTCATTGTTTATTGGTTAATGCTGTTTTCATTGAATTTTTACTTACGTCTTTAGGAATGGTGACTTGAGTGCTGGTCTTGTTTCCACCCATGTTGCCCTGGTTGCCTTGATTGTTACCGCCACCCATGGGCGGACCACTCATTCCAGAGTTACCTCCGCCGCCGCCACCTCCGCCACCCAGACCATTCGGTGCTCCACCCCCGCCTCCTCCTCCTCCACCTCCTCCACCGCCGCCTCCGCCTCCTCCTTGCATTCCCCATCCATCACCTAGGCAAAATGTAACAATTATAAGATGACAGGCGATCAAGTTACTTATACTATTCTCCAATACTCCGACAACCCCTATTTCCAGCATAATTTACCAAGATCACGATATCTTTCTACATCACGATATCAAGTATATTTATTTGTAAAAATCTTTTCTCCTGGATCTTACTAAGTTGAGATTACTTTCTGACAATCAAACAGTAGTGCACGCTTTCATTTAATACAGGGTGTTCTCGGCCACCTCTGGGAAAAATTGTAATGGGAGATTCTAGGGGCCAAAATAGGACGAAAATCAAGAATATCAATTTGTTGATGGAGGCTTCGTTAAAAAGTTATTAACGTTCAAAGTTCCGCCCTTACTGAATTTTTTTCTCGAAAATGGGTAGGATTACAGGGGTATATCTATTCACCAAAAATGACTGTAATTGACCACCGGAACTAAAACTAATTTTTCCAGAGCGATTTGAAACTTTTTAATTTTGTCGAAAATTTCACACTCTCGAATTTTTTTTCTCGAAAGTGAGTAGGATTTCGAGGGTATGCCTAATGATCAGAAATGATTGTAATTGACCCCCGCAGCCAGAAATAATTTTTCCAAAACGATTTGAAATTTGTTATTATGTCGAAAAATTTCAACCTTCTCGAATTTTTTTCTCGAAAGTGGATAGGATTTCGAGGGTATGTCTAATGATCATAAATGACTGTAATTGACCCCCGGAATCAAAAATAATTTTTCCAGAACGATTTGAAATTTTTTAATTTTGTCGAAAAATTTCACAGCTTCTCGAATTTTTTCCCCGAAAATGGGTAGGATTTCTGGGGTATGTCTATTCACCAAAAATGACGGTAATTGACCCCCGGAACCGAAAATAATTTTTCCAGAACGATTTGAAATTTTTTAATAACTTTTCAACGAAGCCTCAGTCAAGAAATTGATATTCTTGATTTTCGTCTTATTTTCTGTATGATGGTTAATTTGAACGATCCATCCCCGCGACTCAGTGTCTATTGGCTCGAGAAAGTCTTTAAAAATTCCCAAAGAACGCTGTTCTCAAACAAAAATGAGCCTACTCTGCCCGTTTTTTATTTACACATATCGCCTGAACGTAAAGTGAAATAAAAAATGAACCACGCATGAAATTAAAGCGTGCACCGCCGAACGTATTTATAATACTAACCATTATAGTTTCCACCACCGTATGGCGGCGGGCCACCCCTGTTGCCACCGTAGCCACCGCCTCGATTGCCCTCGTAGCCACCCCCGCCGCCGCCGCCGCCGCTACCACGATTGCCTCCGTAGCCACGATTGGGTGGACCACCGGACATTCCGCCGCCACCGCCGCCGCCACCTCCACCGCCTTCACCAGGAAGTCCTCCTCTTGGCGACAGAACAAAAGGTCGGTTCATGTCGCTGCGATGGTCGCGTCTGGGTATCATTCCCACGCCCCCGCGTGCACCACCGCCGCCCCCGCCGCCGCCTCGTACCCCTGGACCACCGCCGAATCCGCCACCTTTGCCCTGACCACCCTCGCCGCTTCCATAACCACCGTAATCCTCGGCGTAGAAGTCATCGAAGTTGTGGGGATCGTAAGGGTTGTTCACACCCTTCAGCGGGGACTGGAGAAAAAAAAAGATATCAACACCAAGCGATCAGAAACAATTTTTGAACTTCATTTAACCCTCGAAGACCAGAATTTCCAGGCAGCGGGGAATAATACCAAAAAAATGTAATCTCTGAATCGTCAAAATTTTATTTCTATTTTTCTACTTGCGATTCCCAGGGGAAGGTGTTTTAAGTTTAATAGAAATTATAAATATTCTCTGGGACAGAGGCTAATTTTAATTTCAAAAAGCAGCATCAGAAAACTGCATTATAGTGGCTAGTGTATTAAAATGAATTCTTGGGGTGCACAGAATCAATACTGTCACCATCTTTTTAAAAAGCTATTTAACCTTAACGACAGTTTACAGAAAATCGACTCAACACAGAGTCCAAAAAAAAATTTGTCAAATTACAGAATCTAAAAATTCCATTAGATTTCCTATTCCCACAGTATTGCATTTTGTGGCATTTCGTAGCAACAAAGAGGTTAAGAATCTCTCACTAGCATCGTTTTAAACGGAAGAGCTATAAACGAAACTGGCCTACACCTCTTGAGCCAGATTGCAAACCAGTCTCGTTCATCGAACCTAGTTTTCTCGACCCGCTCAACGCGATGCAGCCTATTAGCGTACATTTTGATCGTATTCAGAGAATTTTTTAAACATGATGAATAGAAAACTTAATAACAAGACGTCTCTGTACGGTCTTCTAAGGATTAGGTATACGAATGAACACGTAATACTCTACTCACGGTCTTGATGGTGGCGATCAGCTCGCGAATGCATTCGATGCACGTGTTCGGTTTCCCGCAAATGCTGATCAGCCGATCCGTGCTGTGGGGACAGCAGTGCGAATAGATCTTGATCCTCGCTCCAGTTTTCTGCAACACAACCGTAATTCGAGATGGTTACTCGCCAAGCACACACGAATCAACGAAACACAAATAATGCGTCCGATTCTTACGCGCGGTTCGCTTTCTTTTTTATCGTTCGATTCGATGCTATTTTTTTTTTTTAGATGCGTTTCGAACGCATCGATCATCCACGAGAATCGCGATCGAGGATGAATTTTTTAAAGACACGTATCCATCTCTCACGCATCGATCGAAAAGGCCAACAGCGATGAAAGTGAATCGCTGCTCGTCGCGTTTCTCGACTCGATAACTCGACGGCCGAGCAATTCTTAGGCGCCAATGGGTGGATCGCGTGCTGCAAGTTGGTTAACAGCCAACCCCCTCGTTCTCGAGATTGTGCTTTCAAAGACAGGGTCGGGTTAAAAGGGGCAAACGTGGCCATTCGGTCACCTTTTTAATCTCTCACCCCCCTCCCTCGCTCTTTCGAGCCGCAGGCGTGATCTCGTTTTTTTTTTCAAGAAACGTTGCAACGCAATTATCGTGCCAAGACCTCTTTGGTTCTCGACGGAAAAAAAAAAAATTACGTAAATCCTACCATCGAACGATTAAAACAATCCACGGGATGGATGAACGTTTTATTATTATTAAAATAAATATTAAAAATTCTACTGTAATTATACGGTCAAATAAAAGAGTCGCTGTCCTTTTTAATTAAAACATATATATGTATAGATCGAGGGACGTTAATTAAAATTAAGGGTCGTTCGAGTTCTACGCTTGCACGAGTTAGAGTCGTTGCTTCGAAGTTGGACTCGCGAAACTGCCTGACTTTTCGTCTTTTTTTTTTTTTAACGGACGAGAGGGGGTGTTGTTGGTCGTCGAGTCGAACCTTGGAGGGAAGTCGCGTGCGAATGATTTTCGGCGGAATTAGTGTAATTATTCGCAGACGATAAGGGGAAAGATCGCTGGCAAAGCGGAGGGTGATACTCTGTGGGTGGGAGGTAGATCCACAGATAACGTGTACCCTTGTCGTTAGCTGGCTAATGATATGTTTGATATCGTGGTGTTTCGACTGTGTAACTTTTCGAGTCTCCAGTCGATCGATAATGGGGCGAAAAAGTGTGTATATCGAAGGAAAACGAGAACGTTTAACAGCGAGATAAATAATTCGAACGAGCAAACAGAACGGTTTGATTTAAAATTAAAAAGAAATTGAATTAAAGTTTTATAAACCTAACTGGTTTATTTGTTAACTTCACTGCTAAATTACTTCCATCGATGTACCTGAATTTTCAACCTTTGCACGAAAATTCGAGCACTCTACGCTTTCCATGAAGAAGAAACCTTGTATAGTTCACCATAAAAGAAGAGCAAGAATTTGTATGCGTGGTAAATATTCAAATGGGTAATTAAAATTGATGATTAGCAATACTGATTTACAGATTTCGACTCGTCGAATGGACAGTATTCTTTTGAAGAAATGTACGATCGATTGGTTAGTTTGAAAAATAAACATTAAATTTCATCGTGTATGCATTAATTTACCAATTTTACGTTTCATGGATTTCTACGGTGTGGAAGTTCCTGTCATTTCGAACGAAATTATGTTATTAAATAATCGAATTAATTTTAAGATGTTGCAATCTAGCCAAAAGCCCAAAGATTCGGTTCGCTGGCGAGCAAAATACGCTTCCACCGCTCGCTGTAAGCTCGTTTATAATCGGCTACAGAGCGTCGACGTCCCACCCATCGATTTGTCGAGACAACAACGGTCACCTACAGTTTGATAATTAATTAACTCGGAAGAGACGAGGATAAAAGCATCCTCTTGTACCGGAACTCCCCAGTGGAGTTACGACGGGAAGTTTAAGTATCTTTCGATCGAAGCATTTCGAACTCGCGAAGCTCTCGCGAGATTCAGAAAGGGTTATATCGTCACGAAGGTCACCGACCGATAAGCGGGAAGTTTTATGGTTTACACACCGTTCGAGCAGAATGCAAGACGATTCAAAGGATTCGAGATCCACCTGACGAACAAAAAAGTATTACGCAAGAAGCAAAATGTATTGAAATTTATGTAATGTTTGTAGAGTGCAAACTCTAACGTATCGTAGAACACGATATATGGCTGAGAAGAGGTTTAAAAAAAAAATTGTACAAATCCACTTACGTAGTAAGTTTTTCTGGACGCTGTGAATATTCATAAACGACGTTCGAAGGTAAGATTTTCCTGATTTGTAGGAAACAATATAAATTTCACGATCGAGAAATTTCAAACATTGTAACATTCACCACCTATATTTGCTATAAAGTTTGATATGAAACATTGGGAGAACATCCTCGAAACTAAAACGTTTGAGTATGAAATTCTTAAAATAAACGATAACTACAAATTGTGAAATTTAATTCGTTTGTTTTGGTACTCATTTAAAATTGACAATAGGAAACTTTGGCTAATTTCAAACTATGAGTAATGGTAAAACATGCTTTTCCAAGGTTTTTGTTTCTGATATTAATTAGATCACTGTAAATAAAGAAATATACGTCCTCCCAAAAATACCATCGGAAATATTTATGCATGAGAGCTATATCAAAGACAGATTCAGATTATTTATAAATCGATTGTTTAAATTTCGACCGGAGAGAAATCTGTTCAAAATCTTTGTGGGCGTCGAGTTGTTAAAACGATCGACGTGGAAAAAATAAATGTCGGCCACCATCGTCGACGATAATAGACAGAACACGACGATTTTGGTAGTTTGATCGGGGATTTAATTAATCGTCAACGTAATACCATTCTGTGCAAATGATCGTTTGTCATGATCACGCACCACGGCTCATGCATTTTTATGAAATCATTAACCAGCGGGGAGAAAAAATATACTTCCTCAGTCAGTTCCACGCATCGACACGAAGAGCCACGAATGTTCAACGTTTTCCACGTAGAAAGACACACGACAAATATCTGCCAATCGAAAATCCAAGGTAAGTTTCGAAAATAATCCACAAGAAAATCGTGAAATTAGTTTTTTTTTACGAACCATCGCGTATCTAGAAAATCGTAGAAAACTTAATCGAACTGGATTAATTTTAACGAAACTGTTACCACCATTTTGAATTTAAATTAACGTCGAGTCAAGTATTTGATTTTTTTAATCGAGAATTAATAATTTTGCTGTTATTTTACAAAAACTCGTAAGAGAAAACGCGACGAAAGTAAATCTTGGTAAAGAATTTTTACTTCGTGGCATTAATATTTCCTGACGTCTGAAGATGACCTACATAAGAACCGTGCATTGTACGAACATGAATACGTGTCTCGAAAACATCTATTTCTTCTATTCATTTTATGTTAGTAAAAATACAACGCAGAAGAGATAAAAGTACACGGGAAGCGAAAATGTATATGAATAGAAATGCAAAGCAATGTAAAAATGCCGAGGTGCGGCTAAAGTTTCGTTAACGCACCTAACCTGAACTGTGCCACGAGATAAAAAAGTTTTCAGTGAGTAAACAGGCCTGGTTAGCGCTGTTAGGACGGATTTTTCGTTCCTTTATCCCGGAAAACGTTGATAAAAATTATTTCATCCTTCGAACGTTTAAAAAGTTCGCAGAAACGAGACAGGATTTTTCGCGGAAGCGAGTGCAAATGGGATCCAAGGCCATCGAAAGTCCCGTTTTAGAATTTCGACGTTGAGGAACGATGGGTCACGATGATACGGCATTAACTTCTATTTCTTTCTCATCGACTGCATAAAATCGAATAAATTTTATTCGCCAAACGATTGGAACGTTTATTAACCAGTAGGCCAAAAGTGGACATTTTGTTCGAGTAATAAACGGGCAAAAACATTGTAGAATAATTTATTACCAACGTTTATTGTGTAGTCATTGAAAGATTAGCTTTTGTTTGAAAAATAACACTTTCGATGTGACTGAGAGTGAACTCCTTATCAGTCTTACAATGAAACACTTATATCGAGATGATGTTGCAGTACTCGTAGAGAATAGTGCAATCACCAAGTATCATTGGAGCCAGAGATAAGTGAAATTCTTATCTGGACAAACATTTCGAATAACAAATAAGAAATGTTCTGAATAAAAATTAAAATTTGTTTAAAATATACAAATAAACATATAACGATTGATCGATTGATATCTGATAATTTCTAAAAGAAAAAACTCTCTGGTAAGGAAATAGCGCTCGATAGATCGAGAGGCCAACTTTCACGCGAAAAGAACTGGCAAAAGAAACTTTGCTAGTCTTCTTCCTGTGTCAGATGTTTCGCGATACACCACGTGCTGTTTCCCCTTTCAAAGAGCGTCGGCGCGATCTTATCGAGATAGAAACGAGAATAGATTCTGTGAAACTAGTGCGTGCGGAACTTCGAGTCTCGTGTCTGTCGAGCGATCTATCGAGTATTCTAACAGTGCATAATTCCATTTTCGATCCAAACGACGATCCTAAACAGCATACGAAATAGAAAAAAAATTTAATCAATCTGTCAAACTATTATTTCATAATTACTATTTTTATATTTGTTTCACAGACTTTCATCCAGTTAAGAATTTTGCCCCTGAAAGTAATTTATTTGTCGAAGAAATGCATTTAAAAATTTCTCGATCGAATCATCCGACAAATCCATTTTTCCCTTTCGAGCGTAGCCGGCACTGCGGACGTTTTGCATAATTTTTGCAATTTAATTCGCGCTGTAATTTACATCGACCATTAGTTGCTCATTCGAGTCGCCATGACTTTCAGAGTCGGTTCAGGAACGATGTCGAAAGTGTACACGGCGGAGGAGGTGTCCAAGCACAACTACGAGGAGGATCTATGGATCGTGTACAAGGACAGCGTGTACGATATCACGAAATTCGTCAAAGAGCACCCTGGCGGCGAGGAAGTGTTGGTGAACTCGGCTGGAAAGGACGCCACCGAGTGTTTCGACGACGTGGGGCACACGCTGGAAGCCATACAACTTAGGGAAACGTATAAAATTGGCACGGTGACTGGCACCTTCCCCAAAGCAGCACCACTCCCCAAGAGTACGTCGTAAATCAATTTTCGCGCGAGATCGAAACGATCGAGAAATCGTATTTCCGTACACTTCGGGAAAACGAATCGAACAACAGAGTTATGCGGTCAATTTAACCCAGACCCAATAAAACAATGTACCATTTGGGTAATACACTTTGCATTTTATTATTTAAACACGTAGAAGTTTGGAAAATTATTTATATTTTGTCGGTCGATCATCAAGCTTATATTTAGTATCGTATTAGACGTTTTGAAATAACACTATTCTGTTTCATCGATTTAGAGTATATATTTGTTGTTCATTTGCAACAGCGTGATTCGAAATTAGCGATTTATGAGTTTATTCGGTTTGATATAAATCTGCTATGACTCAAATTTAATTCGACGAGTGAATGATATTTCATATCGTTGTTATATAATATTAATACATAACGATAGCTTTTGCAATCGAGAAATAAAAATTTTGTCCATCGCTGATTAAACATTATCAATTTCACGTCCAGTAACCAGTCCACTAATAGCAAGACATTAGCATATACATTTATGCACATGAAACGCGTGGACGTGACGTTCAGATACGTAAAAACTTGAACAGATTATTAGATTTCGATAATGAAGTATCAGGTTGGATTTCTTAGTTATGAAACGTATTGTATTATATTTTCATTCTAATTCGAATTATTTTTCAGTCGGAAATGGGCGAAATTTTATTCTAATAATTAATAACGTAAATGGTAACGTTATTCATGACGTTTATTCTTGATCGACGGGTTAAATTATTGATCGTTCACTGTGAAATATTTAATTCTATTAATAATTTTAATTTATTCATAAAAAGTTATTTATCTATTGTTCGTTATACAATACTTACATTTACATAAGAAATGTGCATCTCTATTTTCAGTTATGCATATAAATAGCAGATAAGTATATTTGAATATTGTAAATTCCTAAAAAAAAAAATTACCCTTAAAGTTTAATTATTCACGAAATCGAAGAATGAAATTTCGAATCACCGAAGAGAGAATTAATTAATCTTTTAAATACGCGATCGATAAATAAAATATGCAAGATATTCGAATATCTTTGATCGAAAATACTTTTTCTTTTTTTATCAGGCGTCCCAGAAACGACGATAGAGCAAGACAATTCGGAACAGAAACCACCAAAGTATGAATTATTATACTGGATACCGGTACTAGCAGCTGTCGTTTATGCAATAATAATGTGGTTCTCTTAGGACCGACGATCGTTCCAAGTTCCTCGAATATTCATTAGATCGATGGAGAAAATGTACAATAGCAACGAATAAAATTCTTATCGTAATCGACGTTCTTCGACCGTCACATTCTTTCAAGCAAAACAGAGACTAAAGGATTAAATAATAAATAAATGTTAAAGGAAATATTGCCACCGACCGTGCAATGCTCGAAGCACAGTCTATTTTATCTTGAGGTTTGCTTATCAAATTTATGATAAGCGTAATCATTTAAAATTCAAATTGAGATATACTATCTCATTTCACAAAAATTGTACACCGCGAAGCCACTTCATTTATCGTATACCCTCGAATTGATAGCCGTTGTAAAAATGATATTCGATTCGAACCGATGTTACGAACAACAATTAACTCGAAACGAAATATGCAATTTTTCACGGAGAACCAAAGGTTGGTTACGGAGCTGCATAAAAATAATTAATTATACAAACTCATCGATTCCACGGAAAGGCTGTATTTTGTATTTCTTCCTACAGTTTCAATTTAATTAAAAACTGAAACGTTCGGGCGGGAGGAGCAAAAAAAAAATTTAATTACTTTTTACATTAGTTCCCAAGTGGTCTCGCGTCTTTTGTTATATGATAAAACTGTCTGCCTCGTAGAATCATATTTATGTAAAATAATCGATCGAACAAAATTTAACGAAGATTATTGTACCGCAAAATTTATAAAACTTCTGATTATCTGTAAATGGAACACCGATGAAACAAAATGAAATTATCGTTAGAAAAATTAGCGTAAGATAATTATAATCGTCGTCAAACAAGGAAAAGTGCCTTCGTCACGATGACTGGCAATTTCTATCGAGCGATAGTCTACTTTCTGTCAACAATTATTGCTTTCAATCGTGACGCTTCGATTAATTGATTCGCGATCAGTACGATTTGTTATTTTTTATTGGAAAGATCTGGAAACCGATATATCGAATAAAGGAGAATTGACTTTGAATAATGTCTCGTTAGATTATGATAACTATTAACACGTTCACTGCCAGATCAAAACCGTATAATATTCTGCACAAGTAAAATATTGATTTTAGTACTGCGTACTTATTTTCGTAACCTTGTTAAAATTCACAAACTCTATTCAAATTTAATTCCCCCGACGTCTTAACTTGAGAATTAATTTTTCTAGTATCATAATGGTAAATCCTGTTACCCATATATGGGTGACGTGGCAGTCAAAGTGTTAAAAAGCAATTATATGTGCAATGTGATATTTTGAACCTCTTCTATTTATAACTGATCTTTAAATTAATGATTTCTATATTGAATACAGTATAAAATTCTATTATTATAGATGCATGCTTAAGCTCGCCTATTTGCTTTTATCGTTGTTCTCTAAATTTATAATCGATGCTAGCAGCTTCACGAGTGTTTGCTAAAAGATAAGAAAATTTTTTAATTTCCGAAATTTCAAGCAAATTGAATTTTTTGGTAACGCGAGCCACGTCGTTGGTAGATTTGCCCTAGCTTTCCGTCATCGCGTTCGCGATGAGAACGGTGACAGCACTCGGGTGCATAATAAAGCCGCATTCACATTGGTTGAGGTCATCGTGCATGGTATAACGTTCGCGTTGAATGCAGTTGCATGCGGCTGATGGAGGTCCGCATGCGATGATGCACCTCTTGCGATCAATACCAAGTGTTCGAAGTCGGTTCAGGTCAGACTTCGTGACCCTAAATTTGTCACCGAACGACCTCGATAATTTGAAAAAAATTATATATTTCATACTCATAGAACACTCGTAAATACATTCACATTCGATATTAAAACTTGCCTGAATATCACACGAATTTTGAAACACAAAAAGTACATTGTGACAACCTTTTCTACGACACGTCGTAAATTTAAAAAATATTACGTAGAAGGAGAAGCATATTTTTATAATGTATTATGAATTTAAAAAAAATATTACTATTCGTATTCATTATAATTTACTTTGGAATACGTTAGTAATTTAATGAAATATACTCTGTAACAATTAACTTTATTTCTCTTTTAATTTTGGATATTCTGAGACAATGGTTAATTTTTTTTTTAAATAATCGTTTGTAGAATCTGACAATAGTGTTATCTGCTATTCTACACCATACGCTATAGATGTATCTCGATATTATTAGCTGTTTCTACGCGCCAGTGCTCTATTTATAGGACACGTCGTAATTTGAAGGAAAAAGTTGCTCGTTTCGTGAACAAATTATTTTTACCCTTTGATGAGCTATTTTTGAATTTCTCATACAGAAAGTAGACCTCAATTTTTTAAAAGACAATGACTTAATATGTTATTACAAATATCTGCCCTCCTTTTAAATTCTGTTGTTTTTTTTTTCTTTATTATCGAGAGTGAACTAGAAATGGAGAAGTTAGTGTGTTCAGAGGGCAGTTCGTGAAGAATACTTTTGTTACAAAATTCAACGAAGATAATAAAAGTAATAAGTACTTACGACACGGAGTTCTAGTTGCTAGTTCTCGCGTTTCGAACGAACGGTTACTCATTTGTCACCGTTACGTCGAAAACTGACAAAACCTATTTCCCTACGAACCGTTACTCGACAGCTTCGACGAAGAAATTTACAGTCGTTTCTTTCGTGCAAATGGCAGCGAAAGATTCCCATAAGAATGCTCACAATTCCTGAATACTCGAATTCCAACCATGATGACCCAGTTCAGAAATGGTCTATTGTAATATTAAAACGTGATATCACTTAGAGTGAGTTCAGTTTGTGGTGACATCACATCATAAGAATGCTCGATCCTATCGCGAGTAACTAAGCTCGAGTAAAAAAATGAAAACATCTAAGAGTCGTCAATCCACTAACAGAAATAGAAACGTCTCACTTTAAAAAGAACGTCAGTTTGCATAAGTTGCAAAAATTCCACTAAACAGTGGCAACATGTCACGATATTTCATTATATTTACATTACTTTGTACTTCTATCCAAGTAAAACGAAAGCAGGTCGAATTATAAAGAAATGTAAACATATTTTGAAACCTGATGTTTCAAAAAAGTATTCTCAGTACAAAAAAATAGTCTGTAACGCGTTATGGCACGTTCACTTTAGAGTGTTCAGCCGGAGAGGGGATGACCTCAGGCCACAAGTAATTAAACGAGTACTTATGACACACCGTGTGCGAAAACAATTCGTAAAATAGGAAGAACGTACGATAATCCTTCCAAAGAGATAACAAATTTCTTGACAAATAAATCATCGATAAAATTCGGTGCCCATGGGGGAAAGATAACAATTCGACAGAATATTAGAAGCTATGATACTTTCTTAAGCAATATATCGCAAAATTGTAACTTCTCACTATTGCAAAGGTGAAAGTTCACTTAACAGATCGAAAATAACTCGCAGCTATCCAAGCATCGCTATACTCCGTTACATATACACTTTCGATCGCTACATTTTTTCTTAGGTAAACGCGAACGAAGATAATTTCTGAATGAATAAAGTTCAACAGCTGGAGAAGTCGAAGAAGGTTGAGAACCCAGTGGCTGTACGAAATTCGTTCTTGGGACACCTAAATTCCCTCCCATCCGTTGCTCGTTAAACGGTTAAAGAAGTATTTAACCGCGGGGCGAAAAATTGCATCGCGATTCGCGGCTGAGATTACCCGACGAAATTTTCTTTATTGCACGGACGTAAATTTTGATGAAAAAGGGGGGGACAGAGATAAAAATTGGTTTCTCACGGGCTGGACGACGGAACGATACAGCCCGCCGGGGACGAGCGTCGGTGATAAGGCGCCGAGAGGACAATAATACGAATGTTTGCGCGATAACGCGATCGTTTCAGACGGAGGAAACCGGGGAAAACGAGGCTCTTGGCGTTTGTTGGAAGGCGCGTATAACGTTTCGATTTCGTTGATTTTGGGCAACTGGAACGGTCGAGGGCTGCGGATGTTTGACTATTGATTGACCCGAAAAGCAAAAATGTATGCGTTTGCTTGTCGTATCACAAATATCGCAGCGAATTGCCGCCCAAACTAGCATTTCATGCGAATGTTTAGATCCCTTATTTGGATTTGGTATTAACATGACTAGCAAATAGATTGCGTGCTCAAACGATACAAAATTATTGTCTTATCCGTAGCTCGTAACCTTGGTGATTACAAAGTAAACATATAGTATATTAATATATGGAAATTATAGTTGTACTAAGTTTATGCTATCGTAAATAGGTTAATTGTCGTACAGGTTTCTATAAGTACTTTGAAACTTTAAAAAATGGATTCCGACATTTCTGAAATTTGAACAAGGTTACTTGGAAACAGGCGTGACATTAAAGTGAATTATTGGGGCCATTATAGTGGATTATTATTAAAATAAAAATTGTTTACGTAGTCCCCCCATTAGTTAATTGTGTTTTTAAATGTTCGAAAGGAAAGTTGATTTCCATCTACCAATTTGATAAGGATCAATATTAAGTAAAATAATTCAGTTGAGATTGAGAGTCCACTTAAGGTGATTAGTTGAAGATTGAATAATTTATTTGGTAGTATACAATGATCGATACTGTTTTGTTATCTGTTCTGGTATTTATTTTTGTGAAATAAATTTATTAGTATTTAACGATCGATACTGTTTTGTTATCCGTTTCGTTGTCTGTTTTCGATTATTGGGTCTGTCAGGTGTACACGGCTTAGATCCACGGACAGTTCCGTGCACATGTTCTTAGAACGATTGCTCGAGGTCTTTCTGCGCGCAAACGGTTCTCATCTCGTGGGCGAAGGTGGCGTCCAGAGATCGTGCATGGGTGGGAAACCGAAGATGATAAGCTAGGACCGTGGTGGGGCAGCATCTAGAGGGGGCAAGGATAAAGCTAGTACGTGCTGAACTGGATCGAGCAGTGTTTGTGCCAGTGCAGCTTCGCGAGGAAACCGTGTTTTACTATCCCGTCGCGGATAAAAAGAGTTCTCTTCGGTTGGGTTTTGCAACGGGACGCACGATCGGAACAAAGGAATCGGAGGACCACGATATTGTCGAGTTGAACGCGTTCTCGTGGCGACTCGAAGGCAAGGTACGTGGGCCAAACCGGGACAACGTAGTCGTCGCGAGCTGTTTCGATCCACGGAACTCGGCTGCCGGAAGTGAATAATGTGCGTCGTGGAACGCGCGTCGCATAATTCCCGCTCTCACGGATCGTCCGGCAAACATCGAATAACGACGCGCTAAGCGGCGATTCGATCTCTCGCTGTCGCGAGTTTATGGTACAGGTTCATCGTCTCGTCGACCCGCGAACGATTTCCGGGCTCGATTCCGCGAATTCTAAACACGTCCGGTATTCATTTCTTTTTCACTCCTCGCGCCGCCATGACAGTTCACGGCACACGTCGTCGACGTTTATTAAAACGCGAGATATTCGGTGATTCGACTACGTGTCGATAGCTTATGGTAATTTCGATGGGCACTGGGAGTCGTTTCGAATTATAGGAACGCTAGAGTCCTCCGCAAACGATTTTAAAACAGGTTTGTACATTCGAATAACTGGTCGTTAATGGCGGTCGGCGTCGAGGAGAAGAATCTTTGGACTTTTCAGCGCTTAGAATATATTTTTGCAATTTTCTCAGTTGCAATACCATTAATATCGAGTAAAAAGTGTCTGCCTCCCGATAGCTTTCCAGTTTATTATTTTTAGCGATCAATGAAATAAAATTCACAAACGACGGAGAATTTCAATTTAGTTTCGATTAACGTTCGCAGTTTCTACTGAAAATTGTGAACAATTTACACGACCGGATTTTTGAAAATTCCCAGTATTAAATTTCGACTGCTCGATCGAGATAAAATTGAATTTTTAAATTCAGATTCCAATTTTTCATTGATTTCTTTGGGCTAACATTCTCGCGATTCAAACTCGAAATTTGTATCGATTTGTATAAAAAATGCGTTTTAAAAATCTCTAAACGCGAAGAGGCTAAATTGAGGTCAAACTTCCCGCGCGAGAAACGCGCTGATAAACAGTTAATTACGTAACCACGACGATAAACACGTTACATGGACATATGCCCGGCGAGATGCAAACAGAACCTCCAACGGAACAATATATATCTGGAATATTTATTCCGCGTCTTGAATCGATCGCTGACAGCCATCGTCGATTAAAATCATCGCCCAAAGAAGCTTCCAAAGAGCTTCGTTTCAAGAATCTCCATGGGGGATATTTAATTACTCGTTGATTAGATTGCACCGGTCGATAATTACTGAAATCGCGGCTGCTTGAAAATTCAGAGCTCGTTGCTCCCGATATTCTCCCGCGGACACGGATAAACCGTAACCAGAGACGGGCAATAAGCTATTAAACCCATTCTCGACATCCATTTTCTCGAAAACTTCGACTAATTAACAAATAAAGCGAAACGCTTCATTTTAAGCGAATTTAATTTTTATTCGAGAAAAACTGGTTTCTTTTTACTTGTTATCGATAAATGTTTGCCCATCTTCGAACGTTTATCGATTCCAAAGCCGTTTTTTTGTACGCTGTTACGACACCGTCATTGAGAAAGCAAAGAATCATCGCACGGCGTAATTGATTGTGTAATCTGGACGACCTTCGCGTAACTGCGGTTGATGTCAGATCTTTCGCGTAGCTCGTCGTCGAAACCATGCCTCCAAAATGTACCACGCGGTTAGCCATCGTCGTGAATCGTACGCGAATAAAATATAAAATAAAATAAGTGAAAACGGAGACTCGAAACCGATCGACGATCGAGTAAACAGGCACGAAGTGGAAATTATCGAGTCGATCGATGCTTATTGATACGTTCCTTCGACACTTAAACCCTCGAGACATTAACATACGCGAGGAGGGAATACATTATGCCACTAAGAGCGTAGATATAGTGTAAACTCGCGCCACCGTGACACAAATAATACTAAACAACCTGACGCGCGTGTTACAAACCATTTTTTGTATTTTAAACGATATGAAATAAAAACTTCTCTTCGTAAAATGGTTTGTGTTCTCAGCTACGTTTCTACACGAGAGTTTCAATTCGAAACTGTGACGAGGCATTGGAAAATAGTGCGATGTAAGCGTTGATTAGGTATTCATTGTACAGTAGGAAGTATAAATTAATTTTTTTTCCCCCCTCGTTTTACGGCTACTTGCATAACCGTGAAGATGAAACTGAAAAACTTCGATCGACTCTTCGACGAGACGATAATTTATTCCGAGCGATATTAAGTACAGGTCAACGCGTTCAAGTCGGTGATAGAGGGTTAATAATCGGGACCTATTTGCCTTATCAGATGAGTTAATATTAGTTGGACAGTCGTAAACAAACGTTTTGTAGTACCGTCGATTGCATTCACAATATTTGATTTTAAACGCTGCTATCGATAAAGATAAACCACCAGTTTTCATTCTCTTTGCACGTCCTCGATTCTACTGATTAAATTATACCGTTTTCTCTTATCAAGCGTTCACGAAACCTTAGGTAACTAAAAATAATTTGCCTCGTGTGAGGCGGTTGAAACGCGCGACAAAAACAAGGAAAAATTTAGAATCTATAATGGAGGCTAGAAACTCACGCTATGAATTTAAATAAATATTTTTCGAACATCTTTCCCGCGTTAGAAGATAAAATGATTTTCAACGTGATCGCCATTGGACTCGATATTGTGTTGTCATCGTCGTTTCTGCACGCACGAATTTGTTACATAATAAAAGTTGTAGAACGTTTATCGTAACGAGCAAGTGTCTTCAAAACACAAACAATGTGCTGGTCGAACAATGTGTCTTGGCACACGTTGACCACCATAAAATTTCGCCGTATAGATTATTTATCGATAGTAATTTTCCACTAACCGACTACATAAACAAGATACTGAACGCCATATCAATTTAACGCCCAATGAACACGAAATTAACATTCTAATCTATGGACGCTTGCCAAAGTAAATTTAATGGTCCCCGTTGCCAGTCGAATATTCCACAAATCTCGATTTACAAACGATGAACCGAACAGAATGATTTTTCGATGACAAATTGTAAAGAATAATCTCGAAAAACAACGACATTGCGACAGATATAAATTTCGTTCGACGTAAGCAAATAAATTTTGAAGATAAAATTCTATGAAGTCGATCGGTAAGTGGAGCTCGAATTGCTTTCGAAATATTGTATATTCCATGAGATTAATATTAAATGTGTCAGTATATTTCCAGTCGACGATAGAAATTCACATTTATCGGCACAGCTAGATAATGTACGTTTCCTTAATCACTCTCAACACGCTCGCTATAAATAATCAAGGATCGTAACGCGACTCTGGTGTGTGTCAAGGATGATTGTTTCTTTTTTATTCCGTTCGTCGCTGAAGAAATTAATGGTACGAAGAATTCCAACCTGTTACACATTTTTTGCTACCAAAACGGTTCGTCGGGAACTCTGCGTTTTTCAATACGGAACACGAAACACACACTCTGTATTTAGATCTTCCAGACGCGTTGTCGTGATCAGCCGATAGATTACGTAACAAAATAATCGAAGCTCGTGAGAAACTCGGGAGTGGACGAGAAGTGAGTTTTTAAAATAAATTCAAAAGTAATTAAATTTCACAGCAAAAATTCACTTTCAAACGTCACGAAATTTCCGTAGAAAATCAATCTTTTTTTTTCCTCTGATCCTCTTCCCCGAAAAATCTGTCGTGACCACTTTGACGAGGAAAAAATTCGATTTCACCCCCTCTGAAAAGCGAACGGGAGAAGCTAGTGCAAAATAAAACATCGTTCGTCGAAATCGACAGACCGACTTTGAAGCGCGTGTTTAGTTTTGACAAGTTTTCGATCCGCGGAACAAAATTCGCGAGATCGACAAAAAAAATGATCGCGAACACGATTTGTAATTGTTTAAATATTTATAGTCGATTCGATGACATTGCATTTTTAATCCTTGTGTATAATTTATGGGCATTTTAAACAAAGCAATTATCCAAATTTCTACGAATAGTTTATCAGTTTTAATAACATTGTTGGAAACGTATAGGTCAGAAAATTAAGTGTCTCTGAATTTGAATATTATTTACTGAATTCCAATGAAATTTCCAATGGTATTCTTCAATTTCAATTTTTGATATATTAATGAACTCGTTCTTTTTATTTACTAATACTGAAAACGATCAATGAAACTTGCTATCTTTAATTATTTTCAAATATAAACCAATTTTCTAAAAACTAGACAAATATAAATGTTCTGAACTTTGAAGCACTCTTGTTCGCACAATAAAAATAAAATACTGATATTTATACCAAATCAACGGATAAAGTGAATCAAAAAATTACTGAAATCAGTCTAAAACCACTCGTCAACCATGCGGTGAATGTTGAGTAGACCAATTATTCACCTATCAAACTTGAAAAGCAATTTTCACTTTCAGACAACTTAACATTGCAATTAAGAGTATTATCCCTAACTACCCCAATATTTTAAAGAAAATAAACCTAGATAGTACACTTGAACTCAACAACAAACTGTGGATAGTATTCAATTGTCTAAAAAGGAAGTGTTCCTGGACAATTTGAAGTGTCTGATATGTCAGTAAACGTATTGAGCCAAGCAGGTCCTGACCATAACAGATAGCTAACTACACAAAAGTAATCATCCTCAAAAGTAAAAATTGGGTTACTCCGAAACTGGACTCCGAATTAATTGCTAATTCCTGATTCTGTGTCTGCAGGTTTCACCCATCGAAAGGATGAGCAAAAAGTTCACGACCAACGAGGTTGCTGTCACTGGCAGCAGCAAGGAGAACACCTTGATAATCCTCCACGACAAGGTATACAACGTCACCAATTTCCTGAACGAGCATCCCGGTGGCGAGGAGATCCTTCTGGATCACGCGGGCAAGGATGGCTCTGACGACTTCGACGACGTCGGCCACTCGAAGGACGCGTTCGATTTGATGGGCAAGTACCTAGTTGGCGAGCTCGAGGAGTCCGAGAAGACCAAAAAGACGCCCAAAGTGGGCTGGTCGAGCACCTACACGAAACCATCAGAGAAAAAGGAAGAGCTGGGGATGTCGACGACCCTCCTGATAGGCGCTGTCGTCGGTTTCCTAGGCATTTTGTATTACATGTACTTGTAACCTGTAGCCAGAAGTCGAACGAACTTGCTTCAACTTCCTGCTTCTATCCGCGTTGAATGTTTTCATACTGACGAGCATAATCACCGCGAAGGCGAGGGCTCGAGGAGAAGATCAGCCTGCGTTATGGATGTCGACGCCTGTTGTAATCCGGCCATGGTCATCTCCGACTACGTTTGGTGAATGTTATGTATGCTTGTAGAAACGATTTCTGTGTTCCTTATTATCGATACGTTGTAAAGCCTGAGCCGTAATTGGGCGTTCATTGATCGACGGGGAGCGTTAAAATATATGCACTTTTATTATCCACAGTGTTATCGATCCCCCTTTCATCGTGCCCTTCCGTTGAATCGCCTTTTCTTTTAACTTTTTGTAATATTCCTTTTTTTTTATTAACGAGCGTTTGTATATTTTTGCGGACGAGACGGTCGCTTCTAATCTTGGAAGACGACGCGATCAAATCGTCTTGGAGCCTCTACTTGCTGATATTCACTTTTAAGTATGCGAGATGACTATAGAGATGCTTTAAATATAGCAAAGTTATTGAAATGGTTGAACAAAGTTCTTGAAGAGCAAATAATTAACCCTTAAAAGAATTAATTTTCAACTTTAAGAAGACACGAAAATAGATACTAAGACAAATTTTTAGTTACGAAGTTTACAATTGGATGAAATCAAAGTTCTGATATTGTAAAAAATTGTACTGTTTTGGTCTGCCAGTCAACGTGTTAAAATATTGCCAATAGTTCTAAGAATTATACAGATTTTTATTTAAGAAAGGAATTTGTTGTAATTTTTCAAACACTCTGTTACAAATAGAAAATAATGCGTTTAGATTATAACACGCGAGAATAGTAAAACAAGAAATTGTTTGATTCGCGAACGTGCTATTTACTCGAACAATGCAACAGTGTTGTTTTTCTGCCAAGTCAGGAAACATTGGAATGTTGCCAACAAACAAATGCATTTGATGATTAATCATTTGCATAGTCAATTGCTACGTGGAGCTATTAAAGTTCCTCTTGATATTCACGATGCAAGAGAAGTCTGTCTTTAAAATACATAGAATTGTGTCCATTTGACTGATGTTAAAACAAGCTTCTTAGAAAATTATAATTACTAAATTTGATTTTAATTCGAAAGCCAGTTGATTGATCCTTCGGGGCAGTGACAAACTAAATTTTATTTAAATGGAAATACTGTATTTATGGACTCGACTAATCTAATTTACTTCAAATTCTAATCCATTTATTGAAAATACAATTTCCAGCACAGTTGTAGAATCGGCTCTACGAGGCTCGTGTTTTATTTTTATTCAGAAAACGATATTGTATTAAAACTGTCCGCGCAGAGAGACTTACAGTAAATTTTCTAAATTGTATTACGATTCCTTTCCCAATTATAATACAATTACAACCTCTATGTATGAAGTTTGACAGCTATAATATAAAAATTCACTAAACCATCTGGCTTTAATTTCGATACTAAAAATATTAACAATGGACGATCAATGAAACCATACAGCGATCAATTCCCATGGAAAAACGATCGAAACGTGAAATATAATTTAATTTCGTACTGTAATTCTTATCCAAAGTCGTTCATCCTTTATTCCTCGTTCGAAAACGTTTTGTTTGCGCAAGTAATTCGCCCAGCTCTCGGAAAGAGAGACGAAATAAATAAGTCTGCCTTGGTTATTGAACGCAGAAGGAAAAAGCACAGATCAATTCATCGCGTCGAAGCGAACCGAGGAACAGCGAAGCGGATTGACCTGTGTTCGAACCACAGACTCCCACCTCCCCCGTCGGACTTAATCGTTAAATCAGTCGTCCTAAAGCGAATTGTCAAGAAGAAACCCGAGAGTGCATTTGCATCCGAATGGCTCGCATTACAAAAGCCTCGTTACAAGTTTTCAATGAGCGGAGAAGTCGGGAAAGCGATGCGATTCGATCGATCGAATATCTAATGCAGCGTCTCCTCAGTCTGGAAGGCACACGGTCTGGAAGAGACGCTCCTCTCGAAATTGTCTGTCGAAATTTCGCTAATGAACTGAATACCGTCGATAGGAACAGATCGAATTACCGGTATTCGCCTTCCACGATGTAAATTAATTCGATCTTTAGCTGCCACAATGTTCTTATGCCCCAGAAAATATCGCACGATTCCAATCCTTTTGCTCCCTGATGTTCTTATTTTGGTTTATTTTTGTTCGTTTAACCGACTCGAGTGTATTACCGTCGAGTAACAAATATTGGCAGCTGAGTTACTGTTTTGAAACTTTTTGAAACGCTTGGAACGAAACGATGGCGACCAAAATTCGACTGGTTATTGTGAATTCAAAGTTTATTCGATTCTGACCAACAGAACCTGAGAAATCCACCCTTTCGTGGGACTAAAATATTCCTCAAATATCGAAAATATGAAATATCGTTCAAAGTATATATTTGTAATATTCGTTGTGAAAAATTTGTACCAAAGACTCCGTATCGTCTACGTATTTCTTAATTGATCGTCAGAAGGAAACTTCGGTAACGTGAAATTTAATTTTGATCCCAGATTTCAGCCCTCTTTGAAATAAATTAATTTAAGTTTGTTCTCGAGGATCGAACAAAGCACGCCCTTTCGTGAATTTATGTAATTTGATGAAGCAATTTTCTGAACAAAAATCAAAAAGAATTTGCTGTTTACCCCCACTATAAATACTAATAAAAAAAAATATGTTGATAAAATAGCCTAATACTTCCTTGTTATCAATGAGTAATTATGATAAATACCTGTGATGAGAAATTCATTTAGCATGTTTTCGTGACTCACCTGAAACAGAAAGAAAAAGTCGAGTTAATAAAAATGAACAACGATTATAACTTTGTTTAGATTATTTTAATTGCTCAATAATTGCAAAACTCGTTCCAAGGCCTCCGTGATTATATTATTAGATTAAAATAGACACAAATATTACAGCTTCCTTAACTAAACAAGGCTAAAGGCTGACACGTTTGTATACTTTTAAATGCTAACAGAAGTACTTTATCGAGACAGTATTGAGATCCAAAATACTCTAACAATTGTCAAACACCTCCAGAGTATTCCAACGATCATTTTTACAACATCAAATATCCTATCTACTATAAATTTTAGAAAAAATTTACTAGAATTGAAGTTCAACACAGAAAGTCTAAAAATTCTTGTGAAACGATCCGTGGAACCTTTGATCCTGTATTGGAGTTGCTCGAGATTTTTAACGCTGGTTGGAGAACAATGATTCGACCAATTTTTTAGAGCAGAAAAGAAGGTTAAATAGCACCGGGTCTCGACGTAGGATCGCAAAGGGTTCGGCACAAAGTCTTAGGAACAAGCACGAATTAGTCGATAGAAGGAGATGACGTTAACAATGGGGTAATGTCTTTGACAGGAATTCACCGCTATTGGAACCGGAAGACCGTACACGTGGCAGTAAGTAATTGAGTTTCCTCGAATAAATAGAGGCGCTCGGCGGATCGTGAACGTAAACAGGTTCGATCTTTTCCTTTTCGAGACAGACGGGGGAGGAACAACCCCGACGACAGTGGCACCGGAGGGCTCCCTGGAAAAATAAGGATAATTGAGAAACGAAAGGAACGACTGCGTCTAGACGCCAGTATGCTTCGAAAGCGACGAAAACCGATTTAAAGACGCATCGATTCTCGCCTCTCATCGAATCAATGGGCTACCATCTCCTTCGCGGGCTCGCGACTCAGACCTGAATGTTAAATAATGCTTTCCAACTCTTTGCGGCACAGAGAATCCTACGCCTCGACTCCGTTTATTAAGAACGAGTATCGACGTTGTTGATGAAACGCTTGAAGAGAAAGGAAGTGCGTCTACGAGCCAAAGAAAGCACTAAAAGATCCGAGAAGGATAGTTATGGATTCGATTTTCTGCAATTCATCGATGATATTCGATGCACGCATATACGTCAATAAAGAATACCTTATTAACCCCTTCCCGTGGCATTTAGTTCAATGAAATCTGGACCCAAACAGATCAGATGATCTCAAAACTCAAAACTCAATGACGATCGTGATGTTTACGTTTGAGCCAAACTCTTCATCGCGAGTCAGACTCATTAAAGTATATGAAGGGGTTGATTATTCTAACGAAGGAGCATTCTACCTCTGTGAATTTTTCTAAAAAATTTGTATCGAAGTATATGCGTGTAGGATCCTATGTACCTTGTTTGTTTCGAGCCTTTTCTAGTTCACTTGAATAGTAAAAATATTGCAAACAGGTTATTTCCCCAAAACTATATTATTCCAAGTGTTTTCGATATCTCAGAATTTATTGTCTCGTACATTTCACAAATTTAAATTCTCGAAACAATGGAAATTGTGATCTTCGTAGACTTGCAAAAGGTAAAATGATATAACAGGGTATGCAAAGGGAAGCGAAAATGACAAGGTATAATTAGGTGCAAACTAAATTAACAAACATACAATTAGCGAGACGAAGACAAAGAAATTAAACGAAACCTTTCTTCCGGAACAAAGAGCATCGGAACGTTTAACGTAGTTGAATATCACAAAGGAACAACAGCTTTGCATTGCTATTGTGTATAAAACATCTTCACAGAGAAACACGTAGTGTTCATTTATCCGGAAGGAAGAGATAATACGAATTTTTTTGTCTTGCTGATTTTAAGTTTATAAATTTAGTTTAAATAGAGTATAAAATATTTGAATTTCCATTTATAAATATTTTCTATTGTTGAATTTCTGTTGCAATTACTTGGGATTCAAAAAAAATTGAAACTAATGGCAGAAAAAAATAAATTACCGAAGATTTAAATATTGGAATGGAAGAAGCAGATTTTGTTTAAATTCCTGGAGTCTATGCCCCGTAAAACGTTACACCTTATCGCGTGTATGTAAAAAATCATCCGAGTCCACAGATTTCCGCATTCATTGTAATTAACCGTGCCAAAGCCGAGAATTGCGCAACCCTGGTCGGTTTCCTTTTCATTCACGAAGAAAAGAATCGAGGCACCGTGTAACTTCGAGAAACAATGGCAGTATCAATTCTGATACAACCGTGACGCTTGGATCTCGAGTGGAACGGTACAAGCAAGTCAGACAAGTGCGTAAATCCAATTTATGGGAGCCAAGAGTTACTATAAAATGACGAAATCGGTAACGAATCGGAGCGATGACATAGGCGAGACATTCGACAACATCTTTGCACGTGAAATAAACTTTGACGAACCGTAAAAATTATTTTTGAGTAAGAACAAACTCAGCAAAAATCTCAAATACTAATCTCAAATAGATCAGTTAATAAATCACTCCACTCTTGGAAAAAAATGTGGGCGAATAATTGTCAGAAATATCCAAGATTCACACCTGTCCTTTTATTGACTATGTATCGATTAAATATGATAAACGATATTAGAGGAATTATTCAGAAGAAATAAAAAAAAAGAATTCCCAGTATAAAGGTACGATGAAACGTGATCACTGACCAGAAAATAGAAAATTCCTAAATAGGTTTACGCTAGAACGCATAAGTCAATAACGAAAGTAAAAACCCATCGGTAGAACAATGATTACATACGCGAAGTCTTACGTACGACTTTAGTATGGATGCATTGCATGCACCGTTATGCATTCCTGCAATTCCTGAAGACCTTACAGCACAACAGAGACCACGACTGATTTTAAATGCAACGTGAACGATAAAAATACAGATCATGGTAAAACTATAAATAATGTAACGATAATTCATACAATTAGTTTACATACAATGAAGGATTACTTATTTGCACTGCATTTTAAGTTTGTTATATATACGTATTTTCATTCATTCGCTACGGTGGAGAAGCAGTAGTTAAATAAATTCAATTTTTCGAAAATAGTGAATTTTGATCAGTGAAACTTAACGATCGAGTTTACACGTTCGTTTCTCCTTAAATAGAGAATAATTTTAAATAGTTAAATGGAGAATAAAATGAGCGCGATTAAGAAGAGGAAGAAGAAGAGAACGGAGGAGGGAGGGTTGAAGAGCCTGGTCGGCCGACGACCGGAAGTGGACGTCACAGGGGACAGATGGCGGACGCTCGACAGGAAGGATATGTGGTTTTCCACATGTGTCACCCACTCTGCGGAGCCCTGGAGTCGGCTGGCAAACCGCGCCCACGGGAAGAAGAAAGCTGGATCGTCGAAACGATCAGGAAGTTACGCTCGTGACCGTCAACCATGGCCACTTTCTATGCCACAAATTTTATCCTTTAACGTCCTCAAAACTATTACCATAATTTAATAAACAAGAAATTCATCCAAGCATCGATAGATGTATCCATAAAAAAAACAATAAAATGTATTTTATCCTTAATTTATCGAGAATTGCAAGCTTTTATTATATTGCAATCCCAACAGGCCCAAGAACGAAAAAAGAATACTTTTTTTAAATTGTGCCACGAGCTCGACACTAACATTGAAATACATCGTATGAACACGTCGACTGTCGAAACTTTGATTTCAGGTAATAGTAAACTACATAACCCAAAATTTGTCTCGATAAAATTCGTGAACCCTGTTGAATTAATTTTTTTAACATCCCAAGTTGAGTTATTTTTCCAAATGGTTGAAATAATTTTTTTTTAAGGGTGGAATATAATACGTATCCATCAAATTCAATATAAATAGCTAAGGAATGATTTTCTTAGGAGTTTTGTAATTTTACGTATGGAATAAAGAGGTTAAGAACCACTGATCTGCAGGGAGAAGAGAATAGACATTTTAAGCATACGGATCGGTCGACAACGACGCGGATAATTACCGCTGTTAATGTGCACCGTTGCCACAGGTGTCAGGAAAACTCGCCGTGTGCACTTTTGTTCACGCAACGTGGGCCACGATAATTGGGCGAAAGCGAGCTGTATGGTCTTTCACTCTTCGACTCTTTCACTGGCGGTAATCATTGTGACGCGCTCGACTAAAATTCTGTAACGTTCTGCTTTTGAATCTTTCACGGTTCCAAATAGTCCGAGAAATGTCTCTAGGAAGATTGAAAATGGTCCTGAATTTCCTTCTCTTCGAATAAAAAAAATTATTTATCAAGTTGAATGGTACCAACCGATATTTAGAACGAAATTAAATTTCTCTTTGACTCTGTGAATATAATTAATAATATTCGAGGAAAGTGTATCTATCAAATTGAAATTTATAATTGTCTCCAAGTTTCAACCTTGTTTCGAGTCTTCTTCAAATATGAATATAAAAAGGAACGAAAATACTTTCCATTAAACTTCAATTTCTATTTTATAACAAAGAAAGGAAACTATGAAAAGAACGTAGAAAAATATTTTATTCTGCGATGCAAATTCTGATTTTTATTTGTCGATTAATTCTAATCAGACACATGTTTCACTCGTCTTTGTTCGAAAGCAAGAATTTCAACAAATTATATTGTTTTATATGATTTCCGTTTCCTCGTTGTCGATTTAGCCATCAGGTTCGACTTATTAGCCGGAGTTTTTTCCGGTTCGTCTAAATTAATTTGAAATTCCCTTTACCAGCCGTCGCCCGCCAACAACCCCGATTTCAATGGGACGAGATTCCGAGACCCGACGAACGACTCGAGTGTTTCCCATCGAACAAAGGACGACGACGAGGAGAGGGGGAGTGGGGATAACCGAGTATCCCTGTCGCCCCACCCACAACTCCGTGAAATCGAGCATAAAAAAAAAAAGTATATCCGCGAGGAAAATTTCGAAGAAGAAGGTAACGAGTCTTCGAATTTTGTCTTTATTACGACCCCTGCAACAGCTCCCGGTGTCACCCGGTTTCTATTTCTCAGGACGAAATGCAGGCATTTTTCCGATAAAACGCTTTAATGGAGAAGAGAAACGTCGTAACGAGGCGACGTTTCCTCGCACGGCGAGAGAAAATAAACTCGAACGGTGTGTGGGAGGGGATTAACAGGTATACCGGAAAGTGTATACGCTGAAACGGTAGGTAAAGCTGTCAATGCACATTTTTTTTCTAGACAGTATTTTCATGACGTTTCCCGCGAGGCGAAAATACGACCCCCTTTGCCGTTATACGAATTAATTCTCGGAAATTGAATGGACCTGGGGAAACTGGTCAGGATATTCGCTTTGGAATTTCGATGAAACACTTCAAACGGATTATTTTACAAAGGATATTAAACATAGCGATAACAAAGCACAAATTATGTAGACCGTGCGTTGATAAATTGACTTCCAAGCCGACTACGCGTAGAATTTTTCTACCCGAACATTTTCATACGTTTGTCATTCACGAAATTAGCAGACTATCTTCATATTTTATAGTAAATTAATTATCTGTATCTTTGAAAACGATGTAAGCAAAGCCTATGGCATATTTTCTCGCTTTGTTCATAGAAAACAAACGATCAAAGATGTAGGTAGCAATCAAATTGGAAGAAACCATTTTCTACTGAAACTACTTTGTCGAAACAGATTTTTATTGACGGACGAATCGAGAATGAAGAATTTTCGTATTGGTAAACTTTCGATAGCAATCGCTGCTCGATCGTTTGGAAGGTCTGCGCTGTCGTGAACTTTGCTCGAGCTTTTCCGCGAGCAACCCCCGAAAGGGGGGGCGAGAATCTCGCGAAATTCCACGGCGTCTTCGCGTCGGAGGGAAACTTCCCCGTGGACAGTCTAATATCGCTAAAAGCTTTTTAATAAACAGTCTTTGAGCACATCGGTGCGGCTGGTTGGTTGCGTAAGAATGCGCGCGACCATGGTGGGGGGGATGGGGGTGTGTCTTCTTATGAAAATCTCTCCCTTCTTTGAGCGAACGTGGAAAGGAGGGAAGATTGAATGGGGAAAGCGACCGGTGGTAGCACGAAAAAAAGAAAAGAAAGATAGTAGGGGAAACAGAGGAAGGAAAATTCGAAGAGAACGAGGGAATAAAGGGATAGGGGGAACGAAGTGGGAATTAAGCGGAGGGAAATGGAATTAAAACGCGGATGAATACTGAGAGACGCGGTAAAGGAAGGGTTGAAGCATCGTGGAGCAGTCGATAGGTGAAGACGAGTGTCGCAGGCGATAAGTGGGTTGAGGAAAACGCGAGGATCACTCGCTATGGAGAAATTCATTGAGTACGTGGGGGTAGAACGCCAATTGGGGTTGAAAAACTACCGGTGATGGGTTATTCTTTCAACACGAATCCCCAATTGATTCATATTTGGGTCAAAATGAAAGGCCAGATTACTAAGGGTCAATTTTCTCTGTTACCGATAAAATTAGAAGAAAATTAGTTGCAACGTTAAAATATTTCTATTCGATCGAACACGTTGACCGGTGGTTATTGGAACCTCGAACTTACAACGTGTTGCAAAATTGTTTACAACGAGAGAACAAACAGTTATTAGAGATTAGAAGCAAATATTGTTTCCCGTTGTAAATCCAAAACGAATCGTCGTAAAACATCGAAAGAAGCACCGAGCAAACTGGCTTCGACGTTCTAATAAATTTCAGACAGAGAAGATCAGAGGGTTGATATATAATATCGCGGCAACAACAGAACAACACGGCTGGGACAACATTTACCATGCTGCAGTAATAACGAGCAACAAAAACATGGGGAATCTGAAGGGTAAAGAGAAACGAAACCCAAAGAGGACGACGAAAATGCAGAGGGGACCGGAAGAACGCGGCAGGACGAGAGTTTACCTTTCGCGAGCCACCCAGAGGGGCTGAGAGGGGGTTTGGGAGCGCATAAAAATGTAGCCTGCGACGAGGGTGGGTGGAGGGGCGAGGATGTACGAGAAAGAGGGTCGCTGTTTATTTTTCGAAGTAGCTAAGACATACGATATTGTCCCCGGCAAAGTGGTCCGGGAGCTTCCTTTCCGCGTCTCTCCGCGTCCGTTCCAACCCCTTTCAACCCCCCATCCCGCTCTTGTTAGCTCGGTTCCAGCAGCTTTTCTACCAGAAGCATAATTTCCCGTGGAGAATTATGGCCAAATGACACGCGAGATCTCGTTCGTTTGCCTCTCGCTTTAACGCCATCCCCGACAACGGGAGAGACGTCGACGGGGTTGCAGAGAGGACATCCCCGGGGTCTGACGCCATCATTTTTATTCTCGTTGACGCGTGACCTTCGCCAACACGTATTACGTAATCGTCGAGAGGGAAACTTGGACCACGAGATACAGCGATGCTCGGATAACTGCAAGACACTTTAGTCCGGATAAGTGAAAGTTCTTGAAGAATAGTTGTTTGGTCGAAATTGATTCAGTAGACTTTGAGTCACACCAAAAAGGTCATGATTATCTAAAAATTCTACTTGCGTGAAGTTTATTCGAATGAAAAATAATTCTCGTTAATTTGACCCTCCCAAAGAACATTTTTCGTGTTCGTTGTTTGGAATAACGTACGATTTTTCCACCGGACTGCTATTTGGCATTGTTTCGTGCTTGAAATTAACTGGAGACTTCGGAGAGAAAGAAACTGATTACGGAGTAGTTGAAGCATGCTCCGACAAATCGTCCTAATTTCAGGGTAATTTGGAATCATTAAAGGTAACAACATTTCAAGTTTGTTCGATAACGGGTGTAACGGCTTCCGTGTTTGCGTGGTGGCAAGCTGTATTTTGTATTTCGTACTTGCAAGCTGTATTTTGTTGTTAAAATTGAAATTGCAATCGATAAAACGTTGATGTTTAATGTCTAGAAGGCACCAAGGATTTTTGCTCGCAAGAGACTTGAGAGATACATGCTCGTGTGAAGAAGCTCTTAGGTTCGATACAGATAGTGAAGAGTAAAACTTTCAAGCGGGTAACAGGTAGAAAATTATGTGTGCCTACTTACTGATACACATCTAATTTAGCCTCCTTTCCCTACTCCAATAACCAGAGATGGAAACAGTTGTAGTACTTCTTCAATAGGTTCCGTTGGAACGAAACTTTCATAATTAAAATTTTCATATTGTAAGTTTTAATGAGAACAGACAAATAAAAATTCGAATTTAAACAGAATTTGTAAAGAATAAAAATAAAAAGTGCTACGAAGTTTGTCAATGGGTGATCAACTGATCGAATAATGTATGCATACTGGGCCCTTAAAAGTTGTAACACAGTTTCCATCGAACTTTTATTATGAAAAGTTTCTTTTCTATAAAACACCATAAGAACAAGTAAGTTTGAATAAAATTAAAAATAAAACGCTTCCTTCAATATTTATAACGTGTCATATTAAATAACGTAAGATTAAATTGACACGACTTATTTAGTCTGCATTAAAATCCTCGACTCACACCTCAAATAAGGACGTCGATAATTTCGAAACCGATACACGTAACTTTTAAACCGCGGGGTCAATGAATTTTTACGAACTCCCTGCAATTAGACTTCGAGTAATTAACAATTTATTAACCGATGCGAATAAATTTTAAATCGGTTGTCGATATCGATTTTTGTAAAATAGTATCTTTTGAGAACAAAATAAATTTGATAAACTTGCAAAATCCCTTTAAATATACGATTTAATCCACTTACTGTTCTTTCGTTGATGAATACCGCGAACCTTGTCACAAATTCAAACATTTCAGCCTGGATTCGCACGAATTTCATTAAAACGCTCGACACACGTCGAAAGGTTCTCCCTCGAAGGAGGAAGTCGATAACATCGAAGGACCCCCCGTAAAGAATAGTCGTTAAAGGAGAGGTTTCACTCGTTTTCTCGACGCCTCGGCTGGAAACAGCGAGAATCCGTGGTTGGCCACTTCTTCGACTTCCATTCTCGTTCGTTTGCCCACGAACCTACCACCTACGTGCCTCTGATTCGTCTTGTTGGACGCAATGAGCGCCATTACGCAAGAAATTCGACCATTATCGCGTCAATTTTGAGGGCGAATTAGTCGTAACTAGACACGATTGGTAAGAAAAATGGGAATGTACAATTTAGGTCAATAAACATACTTCTGTTTATTTAGAGAAGTAATTTCTGAAACAGTCGTTCGTTTATCGCACAACCGTAATTACAGTACGAAGTAAATAAAAATCTTTTTATGGAATTAACGTGTACTTAAACTCATTTGGAACCGTCAGGATTCTTTTTAATAAAGGAAAACCACGTGGGACCGAAACAAGTCCAAAAACGCGGAAAGTTAATCACATTCGAGTTAAAAGGATCAAGGAGGAAACCTCGACAGCGAAATTAAAGGAATGGCCCCCGTTCCCCCTCGAATTACAACGTGTTTCGCGAAACTTTTGCCGGCCAAACCGCTTCGAACGATAACAAGGAAAACAAAGAGGATAAGAAAGAAATCACTTAAGAACTCTCCCGACCCTCAGTCGTCTTCGCAAACTTACAACCACGTAACTTCAAAAGCAACCCGGAAACAAAAATAAAACAGAAGGGAGGGAGGAAATCCAGACAGCGATCGAATTGTCGCACGGGAAGCACGTGTTTCCGCCATTTTCGCGCTTCGATCGCGAAAATCTCAGCCTTCGACAAATTTTTACCAACAGCGTCTCTGTTACAATTTTAAATCATTTCTTCTCACGATCTTTTTCGTTCCTATCATCTTCCACGTTCGAAACATTCGATTATTATAGTATATTAAAATTGGATGTAAAGTATACTCACGACTGAACAAAATGCTTGTATGGGTTGAGGAAAATAGGAAACTTTTCTACCACAGACATTTACAATAACGTACCATTTCCCTCTTTACGTTCTATCTCATTGATTTTTCACGCATGCTATTTCTAAAACTAGTACAAATTATAATATCCAGCAATAGTTAAAATTTCTGTAATTAATGTATTCTTTCTGGTACGAGTTAAACATTGAAACAGAACTACATCTTTTAAAGAGCTATTCGATCTACCGGTTGTAAATAATCTCAAATGTTTAGAAAACAAAGCAAGAGCGCGTGGACTACTTTTACCTTCGTTCTGTGTCGATAAATTGGATAATTGTAAAAGACACACCTATGATAGATGAAGATTTCGCGAAACACCAAAATCCAGACGGTATTACAGCGGCCATAGTCGACGAAAATCACACGAATATTGTCCCGATTCACGACGGAGTCCAGGATCGAGGTAAACGGAGGACGAAGAGAAGTCGAACCCTCTCGCGCGGACGACCGACCGAGAACTGAAAAGGCAGAGGGTTCGAAGGACTGTCATGCGCCCCTGATTCCGTTTCGGTCGCTGTTCAGACTCCACCCACCTTCATTCATCCACGAAGGGAATTACCAGCCGCTGGTTTTCATTATTCGGGTCTTAACGTGCAGCTTTGCATCGCCTGCCCGAATCCATCCCCCCAGGAAAAGGGAAAGTTGCGTGGCCTGCGGTGAGGGAACAGACGCGTTTCCGACTGGCTAGAAGTTTCCGAGAAACTTCTATCCTCGCCGGGTCACCGCACCGCCAGTTGTTCCAACAAACTATTCTCCATGTTTTACCGCCAATTTCTCACATTTTAGACGCGCCGCCAACAGCCAATACGGATCTTCGTTAAATACAGAAATCTGTGTGTGCAATACCCAAGTAAATGTACAAACATACGTGTCACATATTTTAAATGCGTATTTTACTATTCGACAGTTCGAACGATTTCTCTTGCGAATTATTCAACGACTCGTAAACTCCGTCGAATCGCGTGGTTAAGCGAACTCAAAATGGATTTCAGTTACCGGTACTCGGTGTATCTAGGGACACCGCGATTGGCAAACTGTAACTGAACGAGCAAGTATAGATTCGCGATCTATCTCGTTCGCAGCGATATGAACAAGTTTCTTCGAAGCCAGGCATACGCAACGAGCCTGAACTTTGGCACTTTGACTGCCTCGTGGAGCTAAAACAATTAATTCCCAGGTGACAATGCTGAATAAATTTAAATTGAATTTCGACGAGGTTACTGAGACAAATTTTTGTCTACCAGTCAACTGAAAGGAAAATCGAAAAAATGAAAAGGAAGAAAATTCGTGGAACAACTGATAGATAACACGCTTCCCAGGGCGGAAAGCCACGAGGGGAAATTGTAAGTAGAAGGTGCGGGTACGTGAAAAGCTCCTGTTGCCGCCGCGTGTCACTACGTCCGAGGAGGTAGTTGCACCTGGCGTGGCAGCTGTTAAAAACCGTCCGTTACCTGGTTCACCAGCACCTGTTCGGATTGCGTGCCGCGTGGACCTTCGAGAACTGCCCATAGCAACACATGCTGCCCGAGGGCACGAGGAGAGCCCTTCTCCTATTAAGAAAAGCCGCGACGAACGCCTGTTTCCTCGACCTTTGGTGGTCTAGTCGCTGCCCTTCCAGGAAGAGGTGGATCGAGACTATACCCGCGATAACGAGCAATCATCGAGGGTGGATTTCATAAATTCTCTTTTGGTCGATCCTCCCCGAGCGAAAAGAAAACGGAAAAGACCGGAGCCTCGTTCGTTGTGTGGTGTCGACGAAAGGAGGGGATAGTCGCCAAGCAACAAACGAGGCTCGAGATTCTACGCGCAAGACACAAGCTGCGGGGACTACTTCTAATTGGATACCTTAATTATTGTGAGCGTCGATCGATTAAATGCTTCCCTCAAGATTCGATTCGAAACCGTAGCATAATCGAGCACTGAAATTTATTAGACGCAGGAAGATAAATTTGTCAATTTTATGGGTCTTGTAGATACTATTTCGTACGATTTAATTTTAATTATTTGTTTAATTTAGAAAATGAGAACTTGCAATCGATGTTCTGTGAATCTAGTATTGATTAAAACAGCAGCAGAAAAAGATTTGACCTGAATGATCTCTCTATGCAGTGCATCTTTCTCTAGCTATTCCTTCAAGTCTAATAAACAAGTTCAGTTCAAATTTAATAGAATCTAATAAATATTGTTAAGAAAAAAAATGTACGAGGCGAACTGAATAGCCATTTTTCTTTTATTTAAAATGAAAGTAGATTTAAATACAAGTGAAATCGAGTCTAGGTTGCGTAAAAATGATCTGTCTATGCAGCGCATCGTCGGTGAAGTAAAGTTTATCGAAAGAGGAATCGATACCGTGTCAGAAGAGGAACCTTTGAGCGCCTTTGAGCGACGTTTCCATGCCTCTCGAAGCGATGGCCGTTTCACCGTGAAGGGTTAAAGGGAAATTAGCAATAGAATCGAGGCGCTACGTGTCGTTTCGTGCTTCTTGCGCACTTTTTTCGCGGCCGTTCGCGTCTGCATCGGGCGCGGACAAAACGCCGGGCGCCGGATAACAAAGGCATCGCGTGTGCATAATTATATGGCGTACTTTCCTGGAATTAATTTTGAGCTACCCTGGAAGAGCTTTTTCTCCCCCCTCCCCCCCCGATCCCCACCGCCGTGGCCTCCGCCAGCAATCTACGACCACCCCCGCCGAGAACGCAACGCGCGCGAAACTTAGCCGCCGCTAACGAAACGCGGCAAAGAAAAGCATCGCGACACGGAATGCGACGCTTTTTCTGCGCGAAACTCCGCGGCCAAGCGGTTCCCTTTCCACGGAATTTCCAGGCGAACCTCAACGGGAAGAATTCGCTTCCACCGTGGAAAAAGAGCACGATTCCTGCTCGCTGTTTCGGAACGAGGTTTCTTAGGCAATTGGAATTTTCATGGAGTAAATAAATCCCGTATTCGTAATTGGATTCTAACTCGAACGAAGGCGTTTCTAGGTTATCGTTTAAAGACTGTTTTATGCAAGTATTTTAATCGTCGACGCGACTCTCTGGCTCGAGTGAACGTTTTCATCTTCGACGTTCGCAGAGATCGTACGAATTGGAG
Source organism: Colletes gigas (assembly GCF_013123115.1). Lineage (NCBI taxonomy): Eukaryota > Metazoa > Arthropoda > Insecta > Hymenoptera > Colletidae > Colletes > Colletes gigas. Next base: position 4,337,670 of record NW_025106637.1, read on the forward strand.
ACTTCGATGCCCGCGCAAGAACGATTCTTTGAATTTTAAACTCCGTAATATGATAGAAAATTGACCGAATAGTTTGCAAACTCTTCGAACCTGTTGTGTACTGCGATGTGTGTTAATATTATTAATAATTTGACAAATTTATTTAGCCTCAAATAGAAAGCAAATCAATATTGTACACTACACGCTGTTAATAAGTTTTTTTCTAATTCAGAATTCAAGTTCGTACTGACTGAGCACTTTCGTCCAAGATTTCACTGTAAGTCTCCAAATCGTAGAATAAATAAATTTATAAATAATATAATAATTAATAATTTCCTTTGGTTCCTCCAAAGGAAAATTCGCCATAAAGTTGTGGGAAAGATAGCGTATCTATGGTCGTCCGTCTCTCTGACGTGGAATTACTTGAAAATTTGATCGGGAGAAAAAAAAAAACGAATTTTCAGGCTGTGTTCGTTCGAACGCAACTGCGTGCACCGCGCACGCACTCGTGCGTGTGAAAACTCACTTTCCTGATGAAACACACGACCAGTCTGTCCCTCGGGTGCATGCACGCTTAATGATTGGCTGCATGCCTCCGAATCGACCGGGGTCTCACTCGTTTCGATGAGTACGAGCACCGGTTTTGTGGTTTGAACACGCGTCCAGGAAAAAAAAAAGAAAGGAATAATCCACGATACGAAATGCAAAGAAAATTGAGCCACAGGCTCGTAATTACGTTGCATAGCAAATTGCTACCTACTAAACCCATCATAACGATATTCGTTTCTGGTAATTTTAACCTTTTCCGCGCTGCGTTCGCTTATAAACGCCCACAGGCGTTCGCCAAATATTTCTCGACCTTTTAGTCACTTTATTTCCTTATACAACGTACTCGATCTTAATAAAATATAATGTATTTTAATATTTTCGACAGTAACGTTGCCATTTTCAGAACACTAGAATATAAGATACGAGACATATTTTATTATTGCGAAGAAATTTGAACTTTTCGTTCATCGAAAGAGAATATTTAAACTCATAGTTTGAACGACAGGGATTATCAACTTCGTCAAATATATTCGACGATGATTAATAAATTACGAATAACGACATTGCAAGGGAAGCAATTAATTCATCAAAATTAATCCCACAAATTGTCGAACCACACGTGAAACTTAAATTAATTCACGGTTGAACCGACACCGCGGAAATTTCAAATCGAAGAAAAACAAACAGAACTCTGATCAAATCCAAAACAGAAACAACGTACCGGGAACTCCTCGTGAAGTTCCACCCGGTCTTCCATCGTATTAATTTTGCTCGTAACCGCAAGCGACACAGCCTCTATTGATCGACCAGGTTAATCAATAGACCATATTAATAGCCGTGAAAGCAGCTAGGCGAGTTCTGTCCACGAAATCCCCTTCCGAGCGAGTTCCACGGAAATTCGCATGTTACTGACGACAATTTATTACGTGGCTGTCGCGTCGCGATACCTGAGGCCATTGATGAGTGCCGCTTGCCTTTTACATTGGCCAGGGCGCCGCGATTCGAACCGTTGGCGACGCGAGAAACAAAAGAGTGCCAGGGCACACCGGGGGAAACACGAGAATGTAAATTAAACCTTAAAATTACACCTTGTCCACATTAAAATATTATGAAATTAGTGATATTTATATTAAATGTAATTAGAACTGAAAATTCCAAACAATAGAGCTTACTTAACGTTGATTCGGTCGCGTTACAACAGTAGCTAAGCTCATCAAGCGTAAACAATAAGAGAAAGGAACGTCCAAAGCACCTGTTCTCCCTACGTGTATTCCTCTGGTTTGTTGATTCGCAATTATACGAGAAAAGACGCCATATAGTGGGGGGAAACTATGAAAATTGTGCCACTCGAAGTCCTATATTTTCTATTATTCGTTTGACATTGATTTCTACGAAAATTATAGCTTGATTTTTAAGATACCCTGTTTAATACACTTCCTCTATTTACAAATCGTTTGCAATAAATCATAATATTTGTAAAATGTTTAATGACGTTATGCAAATTAAGTATGAAACCATTTACCAAGAACAATTTAAATCAAATGAATTTTTATTCATCGATCGTAATATTTGAATAATGTTGCATATCTTCGACGTAGGTGTGGGTCGATTTATCGCGCGTTGAACGTGAATAATTATCAGAGGATATTAATTGCACCAGACGACGGGATATTCATTAAGTCGTGTCAGTGAGAGTTCTGAATCGAGTCAGACCGGTTTTTTAAGTCTTATCATTTCTGCTCCGGTAACGCAGGTGCAAAGAATCGACGATGATACATCGAAGCCCGACCGTGATTTTGTAATTCGTACGAGCGAGGCTCGAAGCTAGAGAATCCTCAGAACGAATATGGGAATGCGTCTCGACGGAAACATCGTTACAATTAATTTGCAGAAATTCATTTGCGTCGTTTACATAAAAGAATGAACGCTCTCGCGAGTCGAAGTTGAACGGTTTCCAAAATTACGTCATTTCTATGCAATTTCTCGTGTAAATTCTGTTATGTTGCAGTATCCACCTCTCACATTATCTATTAATAATCATTACATTCTCAATTCACGTAACGAATCGACCTCGAATATCGCGTTTACGCGTGTTTCCCAGGTATTGCTCTCTTCCATGGAAAACCAATCACATTTTCCGCGGATGAAGATCGTTTTCTAGGCCGCGGTGTCTTTCGACAGCTTCTGATTGATCTCGATCGCGCGTCGATCGATCTACACGGTGTTTAGAAATGGCATAAATCGGTTTCAGAAACTATTTAAAAGTTGGAAATCTGACAAAACTCTGAGCAAAGAGGTTTGAAGACAAAGCACAAATTGTAAATTAAAACTACGTTCTCCTAAATTTGATCGTATTACCCCTCTGTTTCAATGTTCTGGATGGTTAAACACATAGCAGAAATGGATTCTTTACTGCCCTGATTGCAAAGCCTCAAAGATTCCTATCTGTTCATGTAATTTACTCTTCAATTTACCCTTAGATGCTAAAAATGATCCAATCACCATGTTTCAATCTTCCTGCACTCCCTTATTTCGTTATTCAATTTTGCGTTTGTTTTCAACGCGTATGAAAAATAAAATTTAGTGGATATTTGTGGGACGAGGGAGTGCAAGAAATTAGGATAATCCGTGTCCTCCTCGAGGAACGATACTCCCACGCGGGGGGGAAACAAGCAATTCCTGTCGTATTCCGTATCAAGAAATCGAGAGCACGAGACACTGGGCAAAACGACGAGTTTTATTGCTTCCAACCGAGGAGGATATCCCGGAAGGTATCATAATAAACGAGACGCGTCTCTCGAGCCGAAATACTCGAAATATTGCACGCGTTAAGGGCGCTCGAGAGCGTCGAAATAGCTCTGGTTATTGTTGACAGCTAGAAAGGGACAAAGCGCGATCGACGACAGTGACGAGCACAAAGGGGGAAATGCACAGACATGCCGGAAAACGAGGAAAATGGATCGGGGAACTGCAGGACCATTAAAGTTCGGATTAAGTTCACAACAGGGCTGACACGTCGCCCATCCTTCTTCGCCCAACCGAACGCTCTTCTTTGAGTCTCCTTTGTTTGCCGCGGAATTCTGTGTATTTGACGAAACCACCGCCCCGTGACCTTAATCAGGAAACACCAGACGAGAAATCTTCCGCCAGGCCACAGTATTATTACTTAAAATCAATTAAGAAGGAAAATATAAAGAAATAAATAAGACATCTCCGGCCACTCGTTATATTTTCGGTAAGGAATTTTTTTCTCGAAACTGAGTAGGATTTCGGGGGTATGTCTATTCACCAAAAATGATTGTAATCGACCCCCGCAACTGGAAATAATTTTTTTAGAACGATTTGAAAAAATCTTTTTTCGCCGAAAAATTTCAAGGGAAACATATCAATGTATGGTCAGACATTTTCGGTAATGAATTTTTTTCTCGTAACTGAGTAGGATTTCGGGGGTATACCTATTGACCAAAAATGATTGTAATTGACCCCTACAACCGAAAATATTTTTTTTAGATCGATGTGAAATTTTTTTTTTCGACGAAAAATTTCTTTGATGAAGCAATACAATTTTATTAATGAACGATAAAATATGTAATATTCTTATGCTTTATTCGTCAACTGTTTAGTACCGGCGTCACTGCTGGATGCAATGTGGTGAAAGAATAGTCGACGGAAATATGCCCGTTATTCGGACATTCCAATCGCAACTCTACTGTATTTGACTAACATGTAATGTTTAGTTATGAGTGACTCGACGGGAAACGTTTTTCGTACACGAATGACGTAGCTCTCGGGAGTGTTAAGAATAGAAATTCGAAGCTTCTTTTCTCGCTTCTATTTCAACGTCTGACACAACATTTTCTCATGGAATATCGCGTGACGTCCAGAAAAATAGTCAAATTACCAAAAATAAACGTACGATATCATATTCTGAATCAAGGATTGGCAACCTGCAATTTTTCATCGGAATCTAGAATTTCTAGATTTCTACAGGAATATTTTTACTTGATGATCAGAACTATATAGTGCCACTACTCAAATGAGAATACAAGAATACACTGAACATGGTGTTTCATACACAATTTGGTCTTCGATCTTTATCTTTGTAGAAACGTCAAGAGATACAAAAAAAAACTGTTCCTTCTTACACTGATATTTTTCGACGTAGCGTTTTTAGTCGACGTTAACGTGGTCTCGAAATTGTTCGAGGAACCAGAAGTGTTCGGATGTTCTGGTAGGCTGGGAATCGATAGAGTCGACCCCCGACCAGCCACAAGTCGAAATAAAACGACTCTGCGACATCGCCGAGTGGCGGTGCCGCGTCTTCAACCCCTACCCGAGGCCACTGTCCAAGATGGGAAAGAGGTTGCGGTGGCATCGTTTCCACCGACTACTTTCATTATCTCCAACGCGAGGATTTTTCTGCTCGACAGAGAAACTCGAAACGCGCCCCGTTCCTGTGTTAATTCGGGTCGAATAATTCAAAAAATATTTTTCTTTACATTGTAATATTTGGAATAAAATGAAAACTATATTCCCTTTAAAAGAAAAATCGTAATTGATCGTTGGATAAGACTCTGTCGAAGATTCTGACCCGAAAGATACACGAGTGTGTCAAGATCGATGGAGGGTGGAAGAAATGGGGGGAGAGAAAGAGAGGCCGACAAAGCGCGGTAGGAAAGTCGCGGGACGGTCGAGTGGCATTCTGCGAGACTCGAGCCACGACAAAAGGTCTGCATCGTTCGGTTTTGCCTCTCCTGAATGCGAAAACGTAACGAGCCACTTGGCCACGTTGCATATTCCAGTATAACCTGGCCCCGTTGTTACGCGAAATCTGGCCACGATGAGAGATCGCTAATTAAAAACGACTTAATTGTCAGTTTCAGCTGCTTTGCTCGTCGACGCTCTTCGTACCGGCTGTACAACCTATTTCGTAATCCTTTCGAACGCACACGAGACACCCTGTAGATCGTTTAGATTCAAGAAAAATAAAAATAGACTAGGAACCACTTAATCTAATTAATTTTCCATCGATGCTACACTGTTTTATTAGTCTGTTACTCGAATGAGACTTTCCACGTCTCTGATTTTCATTCGAAACTTTGTATCTTGACAAATACTTTGCTCAGCTCTGAGGAAATCGACGGTAAGGTCGGAATAATTTTCTCATTGTCCTGGATGATGAATTCTACATTTATTAACCGCGTTTGCACGATGTTGGGGCGGACCAGAGAAGAATCGGTTGCTGAATTAACGATTTAATGACGGTGATTTAGATTTTAATCCAGTTCCGTGAGCAGACGTTTACGCAGAGATGTCCGCCAAGACTTCTCTGAGCTTCGTTCGTGACGATTGCAACGAAAATTTACAAACTATTCGATTTTCTAACTTGTGTACGCGCTGACTTATCAAAATAAATATTAATAGAAATATTGAAACGAAAGTGTGGGCGCCAACGCGCGGTAAACAGACCAAACTGACGCTAAACAGCTTTGTAACGGAGCTTAGAAGAATCGTGACCAACTCTTGCGGCGTACCGATAGGAACTAAAACTCAATCACGACCGTGATTTGCTGTGTTTGAACCAAAATCGTCATTATGAGTCAGACTCGCTAATGCACGAGAAGGGGTTAATGAAAACAATAATTACAACGAACTCACGAGTTTGTCGATGATGGATACCAAAATATTGCAATGACTGATTTTGACACTAAAGTCGAATGAAAATTTCTAGCAAAAAGCGATGTTTGGACGGTTTGAGGGAAAACTGTTATGTGGATTGCAAAGAAACTCGCGCAAATCTCGAGAACTAAATTCGTGGGACGAATCGTAATCACAGCCGGAGGCCTTGGCACGTGCAGAACGTGACAATCTGCGCGAGTTATGTCGTCCCGTGACTAGCGTTAGTGGTATGCTGCGAATATGACTCACCTCACGGAGCTCCTTGATCTTTAGGCCTCCTTTGCCGATTATGCATCCAGCTTGGCTCTGGTGCACCAGCATACGCACGTCGATCTCGTCGCTGCCGTGTCGAGATCCATTCTGAAATCATTTCGAACGTTCAGCATGAAACGTCTCGTGTTTTGGGTATCTAACTGATCCTCTTAAATTTCCACCGCCATTCCGGCGTCCCTCGTTCGTAATACCGCAGAGCTTGTACCAATAGCAGGGTGTTTCGCGAAAGGTACGAAAATAATCGGAGAGAAAAATTGCATGGCTTTTTCGCTGGCCAATTTAAGGGTTCGTGACTGGGCGATGCGATAAGAAATAAAGATTGCTTTCTGATCCTTTTTGTCAAACGTTTTGGACGAGAGGACGAACATTTACATTTACCGGATTCTATTTGAACATCTTGATTTCCGTTCGAGTAAAAATCAACTGAAATAAAAAAAAAATGTTAAAAATTTTTGAAAAAAGATTGACCAAGTGATTTGACTGCAATATTTATAATAAACAAAGTGTAACAAGATTTGTAAAAAAAAAATAGAAAACTGCTCGAAAACCCATTTTCTATTTCACGAAACACACTGTACGCACAGTATCGATAATTTGATTCTCCTTGTTTGGAATTTGTGTTTTCGTGGCGAGGTACTTGGAGCCATTTTGTCGAAAATGAACATTCAGTATCAATCTTTCCAACTAAACATCTTAGGTACCTCTGAACCGGAAGACCACGAGGGAAACGGTTTCCAATTCGCAACTTGTCAACGAAGTTGCGCAAAAATCAATGGACCTTTCGCTGTTCGATTACTCGTCTTCCCGGAAACTAACTCTTTGAACGTTCGACGTTAGAAGAAAATAAAGGATTGAAAAATAAAAATAAAAAAAGGCACAGTCTCGAGCAACGAAGTAAGAAACGCGTGAAAAGTCTCGCGGATCGTGTCATTTCTTTTTCCCCCGTGTGATCCTCTTCTGGTAGCAACACTCACCTCCTCGAGATTAGGTACGACCTCGTTCAACACCTGAAGAACGGTGGTCAGATCCGAGCTGATGGTAAGCACCCTAGAATCAGAAAGACTTCAACAATTACTCAGGTCCTCGGTGGCTGCGCGATTACGTGCTACAGGTTGCCCTTCATTTTTCTCTCGCATAATTAACCCACATGGAGCCCTTCCTCTCCTTCGTCGAAAATAAGCCGCGAACGGAAATTGCGTTTGCTTTGGCACCAATAGAACCTGGTTCCAGTAAGAACGTCGATCGAAAGAGCTTTTTCGTCAATTTGCACAACTTGAGATCGCAGGGACGATTAAAATTATTTAAATTAACAATTTTATATTTTTTCGAACAACAGTTTTGAATTTAATTCGTTTAGAAGAATACAGAAAAATATGTAATATATTATTTCTTGTAAGCTGATATTTATCTTTAAAGGGTGAGAACTACTCTCAAAGTTATGGATATTTTATTATGTCTTTCGAAATAGAATTTCTTAATTTATTAATGCTTGATAAATCTATAGAGCTATACTTGTAAAAAAAAACCCCCCATCATACACAAATTATAAAATTTTGTTGACGAATTTCATATCTATTTGGACCATGAAATTTAATTATGAGAAAGTGAACTTTTAATGTTGTCTTTATTTTCGATATTTTACCATTTAAAAATGCCTGATTTTAGCCTAATTCCCTCGATCGCAAGTGGCACTAATTTCTCTGGAAAATTTAAGCGACTCTCTGCACCCCTTTCGGTCACAAACATCAGCAGCCTGCCACCCCCTCGAATGAAATATTATCCCACGAGGAAATTTCTCGAGGGGGGGTGGGTTCAGAAGGTAAATACGGAACTTTTCAGTTCGTGGGGTGGAAATCAACACGCGGGCGACTCTCCGTCTGCTCCGCCGTTATTTTCTCCGCTCGTTCTTTTTAATGGCCTGCGCCGAAACTGCGGGAAAACGACGTCTCGTTTCGCCTTTTTACCTGTCACGACCATGGTAACCGATATAGCAGCTACAACAGCGATCCAACGTTCGTGAAATTCGACCATCGAAACGTTAAAAACTTCTTTTATCGAGCCTAAATTACAGAACGTTTTGCTAAGCCAGTGTTTCCCAAAGCGACATGTAAGCGATAAATATTAAACTCGAATATTTTCTTTCCGTGCAAGGAGAAAGAAGGAAAATTCTATTTTTAATTAAACATTATTGAATTAACGAAAAACGTTATTCACGAAATTTTCTTATCACTACCCACTAGAATGTTAAGTTATTTGTCAAGTCTTCTAGTTTAATAAACACTGTTTCGATACATTGACATAATATTACTACTAGCTTGTTATCCCTTACGTGATGTAACGTCTTTTCAGGAGATGCTGTTAATTACAAGTGATTTAATATTACATCCATTAACATGGATTACATCATAATCTACTGCCGGTTGATTACCAATGACATAATATTACGTCCCTTCAAAATCTAATTTTATTTTACGTAACATCTTAATTATTACATGTGACGTAGTATTACGACCCTTTTCACAAAATAATTGCCAATTCTCTATGACGCAATATTACGTTACATCGTATCCACAAAACACCCTACGAATCCCCAGGAACTATATTCTTCTGAGTTTTACCCTCGAACGATAAATCGATTTCAAAGTTAGTCGATCGCTAATAGAAGTCGGCGAAATCTCTGTTGTTTCACGCGATGGAATTGTTTTTTCAACGAACTGTAAAAACGTCGAGGATTCGGTGTAAATAAGTTACAACCGTTTCTCGGTTGCAATGTTTTCGTTCATTTTTCAAACGTCGATAAAATAATAAAAGAAACGGACTCGTATTTCCGATGCAATTTCGCTCGGTGCATTCGAGGGGGATAGAATTGCACGGATTTTCCCCGCAGCTTTTCAGATCAAGCCACTCGATCGAACGGATACCGAGGAGTAATCGAGAGGCTACAGACGTTAATCAGCAACTTCTTATCCGGCTTTCTTTCCTGCTAATTATTTTTTTACCGCGAAGGAGAGGACGGCGAGAATCGTACGGGGATTATTCGAAGCAACTTCGAATTTCAATCGACACGGCGCCGGTGATCTCTGTTGCGATCACGAGAGTGCTCGAAGGAAACTGAAAACTGCGTATCGATCACAGGGCCAACCCCCCAACCTCCCCCTTTTGACCCTCGTTTCCTCGGCGAAGTCGGCGTGCCTCGGGCGGCCAATAAATTCTACGACGATTTATCAACTTTACGATGTTTCGAAGTGTTTGGTCGAACGTTCGAGTCGAGATTAAAAATTCATCGTACATTTTGCTGGACGCAATATCGTCTCGAGTACTTTTATTTAGAAATACTTGGAAATCTTGTAACCTGTTATTGCTCGAGAAACGTTCACGCGACGCCTGGTTTGTAATTTTCAACGTGCGGAATTTAATACTGCGAATAGTATATCGGCGCAAATTGAAAACTAAAATATAGTTGGAAAAAGAGGCTTTTAAAAATACGATAAAAACGTTTATATTTGCAACGAATTGATGCTACGATATCGTGTTGTGAATTTTGTTGTTACAAGTTTCGATTACGTAAAATCGTCCGACTTATTATCCGCCCTGGCGCTCGACAAAACTGGAAAACACGCACCGTTCCAATCGAGCACTGTTCGTATACGTGATCTCCTCCATCGTCGAAACCTTTTTAACACACTGTTCGATCGTCTTCGCCAGAAGACATCGATTTCCACGCCGAACCAGCGAAACGAACGTGAATGATCATCGCTCTCGAAGAGCTTCGACGATCGCGTGATTATCGGTTACGCGTTTTAACCCTCGACTGGTAGAACGGGCGTCGAAACGCGCCCCTCCCCACAAGAAAAACAAAGATATTTTTCCAAAGCGTCGCGTCCAACCGACGACAACGATCGTCCAGCAGAACCCAGCATGCTCCGTTGCATTTCGAGCGTGTAAGCTCAACAGCCAAGAACAATAAGTCGAATTTATTGTCTGTCGGCGATCTCTTCCATCGATTTCGCAGCGTACGGTTTCGTAACGAGTTAATCTAGCGTTGACACGAGGACAGTTACGTGCCCGTTTAGACGATTTGTACGTCTCGCCTGTTCCGTTGGCGTCAGATTAAGCCCAGCTATTGGAAAAATATCATCGTGGCCACTACCAGCCGAGGGTTAATCACGCGTTTCACCTCCTAACTATCATCGGACTTGGCCCAATGATGTACACCACGAGGGAACAGTTTGTTAGTCGGCGACTAGTAAACCGTAAAAGCGGCCATCACCAACTACTCCTCGTTATTTTGCCCAGGTTTAGCAGTCACACAAGCTGAAACGAAACGGATAGTCGTGTGTGTGTTTGCTAGACGGACGGTCGAAAGTCATCGCCTCGAGGACGAGGCTGACCTATTTTTTTTTTTCTTTTTTACGGGACTTTCACGGACTTCGAGAAAGAAAAAATGAAAAATTATATATGAAAATTAAAAAAAAAATCGAAACAAAAATAAAAGAAAAAGAATGACGATGACTCTTTGGAAAAGTTTGGGCGCGAAGGTTCGACCTGGAGAGGATCGGAGGCCACCCAGGCATAATAAGGTCTCCGACGCGTGGATCGTCGGTCGTAACGGAAAATTGAATTAATTTGTCCCTCGTCGGAGACCTGACAGAAAGCATGGACGCGTGCTGAGGCGATAAGAAAAACCGTTCCTTTCTCGTGGGTTTGTTTAAGTCTGCTTCGAGCATGGGCAGGTGTAGACTGTTGCTGGTTAGAGACGATGGATCCGATTAGATCTTACAAGGAAACCTACCGAAGCGTTAACAGCCGATTCCGGCGAAACTTGATAGATTTGTAGAATCACTAAAAATATCCGACACGTGCCTCTTTTATCGATCTAGGCCGACGAAGCTCGAGAATGAACAATTAGTAACGTAAATACTTTATTTATATTGGCCAGAGTAAAATTTGAGAACTGTTTGACCAGCAAAAGAATTCGTATCGAATAAGTTTAGTTCACCTAAAAAAATGCAATAAATGAGTATTTAACGCTTCGGTGTGCATTGCATTGTCGGATCTATTCTTTCACACTTTCGATCATTTATCGAAGCGGGAAGGCGTTAAGAGACTGATGGAAATTAATTCCGTTCGAATCGATCGAGTCATTGAATCTATCTAAAACGAAAAACAATGCAGTATTCTCGTCAGTTTATAAACACGAGAGAATTTCGATTCGAAATTAATGAAATCCAACGCAAAGCTGTCGCAGTAATTCTCCAAAGTTTAATTTATTAATTGCCTTTGTATATTTGTGGCTAATTAGAAGACCGAGCTGTTTTAAAATTATCGTGCGATTTTCTACGAAAAGAGGACAGTCACGTGCGCGATATCGGTGGGCTCCGGCGAAAACTTTTTCGATTAAATTCTCGAAACGTCCTCTCGCCCGCGAATAGAAATCGCATTAAGGGCAGCCCCGAGGACTTTTATAGTCGACGATAAAAAAATTTACGGCCGCGGCACGTGACGTACCAGAATGAAGATAAATTTCTTGTTAGCATCCTGGCGCGCGTGTGTCACGCGCCCGAAAAGGATAAGAGCCCCGAGCTGCTCGAAAGATATCCTAATTGCTCGAGTTTCAGGTGAAAAAAAAAGGAAAATGAAGCAATAAATCCTTCGTGCTGTGAAAATCAAATGGCGATCGGTAGACTGCGGATTCTATGCGTTCGCGACATGTATCGACACGAAAATAATAAAAAATTTTAATCAAAATGATATTAAACAACCTGTGTAATATAGAGAAATATATATAAATATATAAAATATAAATTGGTATACAATATCGGTGCTTTTAATTAATATAAAATGTATATAGCAATATTTTGTGTACATTTTTGAAAGAAACCTGTTCGATTGTTTTATTTAACACCCATCCGGTTCAGGATCATTCAATAAATCGTTGTTATGTCCAAATAAAATACACGTTGTTTCAATATCGTATTATTAGTATTTCATTATTTTTTAACGTTTGCATTCGCCAGAAATTAAAAAATCCGCAATATAGTGATCAAAATTAATAACACATGTACTCGATAAAAATTTGTTGAGAATAAAATTTGTAGTACTTAGCTACTTATTATGTCTGATCAGCATTTTCGTTTAACAGACATAGCAGAAAATATATACAGAAGCGAAGGAAGAAAAAGTTTAAAAATAAATTTGAAAAATCTCTCTTAAGAATACGCACGTTCTTTGAAGATAATTACAAACGATCAGTCGAAAAGTAATTTTTACATGTGATTTTTCACGAATTACTGTGATAAAAAAAAGCGAGAACAGAACGTATGTGCAATTAGTTACCTCGATCGATCGAACAAGTCTCATATTTCCATCGTTCCCGCGAATTCCCTCGGACTTCGCCCGCGTGACCCTTTCGATATTGCAAATTCGATGAGCCATCCCACCGCGTGCGGAAAACGCGCTTGGGCGTTCAATGAGCACAGCGAAGGTACTTTGGAAATGTGCACAGTATCGAAAGGGTTGGAAATTAGATCCCGTGTCCGCAACGTTCATCATCCCCGAAAGAAGAACGTGAACAGAGAGTAGCGTGCAATTGAACCTTTTCATTGCTGGAAGGACTATTGTTCATAAATACATATATGATATGCAATGTGAAACGTGCTCGAGAAGTTGTAAATTGATGGACCAAAGATCGAGACAAAGTGTTAAACACTAGGATAGATTGTTGTGTTAACCTCAGAAAGATTAGGATAAGGATGAATATACTGAATATACTGCTTTTTGACACAAAAGAATTTTGAAAAAGATTAAAAATTACTACAACTTTGTTTCTTTGTTTATTTCGTATAATCACAAGTCATTGATAAACTAAAGGTTACCAAACAATGATTCAGTCTTTCTAGGGTTAATTAATATTGCTAGAACTGTGTGTGAAATTATTGTAATTAGCACTTGGTACTCGATGCACTGATTTACCATCAAATTTCGACCTTGAATATTCGCCTAGCAAACTTGGAAGCTAAACAAATATTACTGCTAGTGCTCTAAAGAGATATCAAAATATGAGCACAGAGGTCCACGTACAGTTTCATCAAGATTCACGTTTCAACTGCTGTCTGATTTCTAAGTTTGATACATAGAAGTCTCAATGTCTACGCCAGTGTTTCTCAAACTGTTGGATTAGGATCAAAGAGCTCTCAAAAAAAGGAACAATAATTCCCTCATATTATTTTACAGTAAAAAAGAAACTAGAATTAAACAACTTTAAAATTTATACGAACTGAAATTTGTTTCTCTATTTATTTATTCTATTTATTCCACATTTCTATTCAAAATAATGAAAGACAGCAAACTGTGTGAGTTTCGCCCGACCAAGATGCAATTTTATATGCAAAAAAAAGCAACACGTGAAACAAAACTTTGTAGAGTGTTTCGTGTTCGAAGTATCTCAATTTGAAAATCTGTCAGGAACGCGTGATATTGAATACAATACGACTGGCGGTGTCTGTCCATAACTCACTCTTTCTACTTGCGCCACTGTCAAAGTCGTACTCTTATTCCACGCGCGCCTTATGAATATTCAAAATCGATTTTCTCGAAAACGAACCACCGTACGAACAAATTTTCTTTCACGTTCTCGGCTTATTTTTCGAATCATGGCGCGTCTGGAAAGGTGACGTGAAAAGATGAGTCGAAAATGTGGAATAAAATCAGTTTCGACAACTGTATTTGTCACCCTCCTGGTTACACATAATAGCTGAACGATGAAATCACGCTTCGAGAATAGATTTGAAAAACACACGCATCTCACGAAGATTTAAAGTACGGTTTAAAAATATATCAAAGAAATAGTAATTTATTTTCATTTTAGGTGGTCCTTCAACAACCTTCGTGGGAATACAAGGTTTGAGAGACCACTGGTGCGCACAATGATTTCGTACGATCGATAGATCGGCTGAGAATAGGTTCTGGTGACAGTTAAAAGAGATCTCGAGTATGCAGACTCGATCTCAGCATTCTCTGGCGTTTTGCAGCAATGAAAGGGTCAAACGAAACCGCAACACGCGTGCACAAAACAGGCCATTAATGACTTTCGACTTGCGGACAGTTCGTTAATTACGTCGGCAGGTGTCTGCCGGGACGACAGGGGCGTACCTAGAAAGTAAGCGTGATAATATCGACGTTAAGCGTGGAATCGGCACTGTCGCCACGTTCCACGGATTAGCATCCGTGTTAGCCACAACAAAATTAGAGAGACACAACGGTGTACAATCATATATCCCCGACATAAAACGCGAGTGTGGTTTTCTGCGAGTGAGTGTGGTGTCGGGCGTGTCGTTCGCGCGCGCGCGACGATCCGAGGTGAAACGAAAAACAGAGACAGAGAGACAGAAAAGAAAATCGCTCCAGAGAGAAGGACAGAAAACAGAGGAGTTCGGGATAACACGTCGGGCAAACAGGATAAGGATCGAGTTGTACGCTAAACATTTGCGAACCTGCATCCTCGACGAAACGAGGGGATGAAGAGGAAATGGAAGTTGCACGTATCCTCGGGTAAAATTCAAACTGAGAGATAATCGACACTGGATGCCAAAGGTTGTTTTCTCGATTACGAACTTTGGTCCTGAATGCGTTTAAGGACGAAATCTAGCCTCGAAAGACATATTTTTCCACGTTATATAGATCTTTCTGTACGAAAATAATAATTTTCAGATCCTAGTATAGTTGAATTAAAAAAAGAAATTTTTTCGTAAAAATTTGCAACTTTTAAAAGATCGAGAAACGCCTCATCTTTCGCGATCCAAGCTATAAGGAAATGTAAAGAAAAAAAATAGGTTCTCGAAAGTTTCAAGACTAGACTCTCCCCACACGCGGATGAAAAAGCGTCGTTTTCAGCGGATTGCAAAAATAACAGGAACTACGATCGACACTTTCTTCGCGTAGTCACCGCAGGAAGTCTCAGAAGTGCCGAGGGGAGTGTTCCTTCGAGCGGCAATTAGAAAGGAAACAAGAAGCCTCGGCAAGTTTTGCCAGCTGAGAGAAGTTTCGAGGAACGTTACTTTTCTTCGATGGAATGCTCGAACAGTGCCAGAAAGCAGTGCCTGGAGTCGCCTAGGGTAAGCTGCGAGCAAGATCAAAGTGCTCCTACCAACGAATCGGAGTTGAAAAGTCCTTGTGATCCTCTGTCTCCTTGGAAAGCTTATTTGATTTGATCTGTACATCGTGGAATTCTTTGTTCGAAATAATAGGAGACTTGGCTGGATCTAGACTTTGTGATATCAAGTCCATTTTGAAAAGATTTTTTGAGGTATCCTAGAAAACAGTTATTTGGACGATTTATGCTTGTTAAAATGAATGTAATGAATTCTTGCTTTACTCTATTTAAGCTCGAGCTACTCCTATTTCCTAGGAATTCCCAGGGCACTCAACTTTCAGATACTTGTACAACTATAGAATAAATCATAAAATAAACAGGCCTCCGAGAAAATAAAAAATGATTTGTAAATTCGATTCTAACGAAATTCATACTGCAAAGTAAAGATGCTATCAGAAACTAGTCACGCTTTTAATATCAATTTTCAGAAAACATAATATGGTTCTTCGATTATTTTAATTTAAGAGAGAGAAAAAAATCGAGGATCCATAAATTTAGCAAAATGCACTACGCCTTTGTTCTCGTCGCTGAGATCAGCCAACGTCGAAGGTACCTCGTATTCGAAGTCTGACAAATGCAATCTCCAGTAGAGTCTCATCAGTCATAATCATTCTTCATCGAGACGCCCCACTTCGCTCCCCGGGGACTAGACATTCTTCTTCGACGCTGGTCTCAATCTGGGCGCAATCCTTTCTATGGGAATTCTTGAAAGGGCCGTGACGGGAAGAGGCACCCGTACGGACAAAGAAAGAAGCGCAAGAAAGAGCCACGGTGGACCAGGCGCGATCTGTCCACTTTGCAGCAACAGTGAAAGCACGCTCGGGTCCCGGGGACGGAGATACGTACCCCAGGACACGCGAGAGAGGACAATGGAAGTATCCGCGGCCGGAGAACGGCGAAAGGACGCGCGTAGAACCGCGACAGGTGAGAGTCACGAGCGCACCGTCGACGAGGAAAATCTCGCGATGAATTGTTGCGCGATCGCGCTGTAAAGGCGACGTGGTCGAGGACACGGTACAGGGTTCACGGAGAGGCTGGTGAGAGACGAACGTACAGACACAGGCGATTAAGACAAGGCAAAGACAGACAGAGACAGGTACAAAAGTGAACGTTTAACAGAGACAGAGAGCTAGAGAGACAGCAAAACAGAATATACAAAGAATATAAGAGAAATAAGGTATAGAGAGAATAGAGAGAGAGAGAAAGAGTAGAGAAAGAGAAAAAAAAACGTCGCTGTCGTGTTTTTTTTCTTTTTTTTTGTTAAAAAACAGCACAGCGACCCGTAACATCGCCGCTTTAGGTATTTTGTAATTAGAGACAAAGAAAAATAAGACATTAAGTAGTGGTGTTGGTCATTACCGTTCGGGTCCGGGGCAATCGGGTACAATGATTGAGGCTTTGTACTGTCGGGCCGTGGTGGTTGGTGGTTGGTTCATTGGTGGTTGGTTGGTGGTTGTTGTCGATTGTTGGTAGGGCGGTCCATTTGCCGATCGAGTCAGGGTCCGTCGTTCCGGGCAGGGCAACGGCAGGGCAACGGCAGGGCAACACCAGGGGGGCAACGCCGGGGTTGGGGCGGGGCCAGGGCACAAACCATCAACCAAGTTAGACATCGCGTCTCTCACGGCTGGATTAATTCGCGGCTTAATCGTCTAAAAACCCCTTCTCCACCCGATTCCGCTGTGCACGAACGTCCGTCGAGGCCATCCCAACCCACCCCTAACGTCATCCCGTGCTTTCCCGTGTGTTTTTGGTCGATTCGGTTTGGAGAAATGTTTGCAACTCGCGGACGCGTTCGCCCGATGGATAACGATCGCGATAATTGGCGAATCGAAAATTTCACAGGCGTTTTCTTGGGCTGTCTGCCGAAATTTTTCATGGAATCTTATTTATTTAATTTGATTCGAACTATGACTTTTTCCGGGATTGCTTTTAAAAACGTTACTTATTAAGGAAAATTCCAGAGAAGGGTAAATCTATAACTCAAATTGTAAAAAACGGAAAAAGGAAATTTATAAAATATAGAACCTTTGTATATTATTTTGTTACGATTTAATTCATTTTATGCTGTTAAGGATTATTCTTATTGTAAGAATTAAAGAAGATTGGTGGAAGTTCCACGTTCCATTTACGATACTTCTGTCAACCCTCTCGTGCACAATGGCTTCCATACGAAGCATCAAGCTTTATTATACTTGACACTTGATTCTTTTTATGAGAATTGCTTTGCATGGTCACACATCGACAAAAAATGCACCTAGTAATTCTTACCGTAAAATGAACATTGGCAAATAATAAATTTTGAAAATGATAAAATGATAGAATACAAAATTCAATAAATCCAAATACCAAAATAACAAATGTAAACATTAAACATACAGTTACCGAAGTAACCGCGCACGAGAGGGTTGAAAAATCGAGCCACGTGCATTGAATATTTATTTTTTTAACCATTCATGGGCTTCCCTGCGACAGAATTCCACCGGGTGTCGTGATTCACGGCTCCGAAGCTCCAAGATTAATTTACGAACGTTCGACGGCGTCGTTTGAGAAGTGGTTTCCTTCGCGATCGCAGCGGGGCGAACGCGCCGCGAAACGTAGTTTGCAAATATTTCTCCGATGTCGCGCGAGTTTTCCCCGCGAATTCTTTTTAAAACGGCCGTCCTCGCCTCGTAGGAGAATTTCGGCCATGAGACTCCCCGAAGCGGCGCACGGATTCCCCGGTTCGTTTAACGACGGACTCGCTGCAGGGAGCACGCTGCAAAGGGGACAGCGTACGGTTAAAAAAAAAAAAAGTATACGTCCCTCGGAGAAATTCGATTTTCCCTGGAAGGCTTTCTCTATCTCTCGGGTACCTGGCCTTCCACCTTGGGGTGACGCAGGTGCGTTACCTGCGAATCTCAGCAGCGACGCGGCGAAAGTCCCGGGCGAACGAGTCGGCCACTCGGTGGCTGATTATTTACGACGCGGGGACAAGATCGAGGGAGAATGACTGGGGGCTTGCGTTCGGTTAATTTCAAGTTTCGCGCGCCGATGACACCGAACTGACGATCGCGACGATATTTACGACCGACCGTGGGCCTCGTTTGCAATTGTACTATTCCTCGTAAATCTTGATGCCCGCGTTCCCTTTGGCCGCGCGATCTTTCAAGCCTGCAACGACGAGGTCTGTTTCTACGAACCGAAAGCGTCGACGCGGTCTCGAGATTCGCGTTTCGACTCGATAGCTTCGAACGACGAGCTCGCGAGTATTCTTTGGCGATGGAAAACAATATTAGGAACGGATTGTTCCATGGGTTTTCTTTGTTTACGTTTCTGGGTAAAAATATGAAACGTTTTGGAATAACGTAAGAATATAACAAATTATACATCTGTGAATTGGCTATATTTAGTATTTTCTGTAACAGAGCCAATACATGGAATTTAAAATTCGGTAGGAAAATTAAAAATGATTTAACTTGTTTGACCACATAGAATTATATAAAATTGACTGAAATGTTTGGTATTATTAACACGATTCTTATGTTCTAGAATATTAGATAAAACCTTTCTTTTTGTTTGGCCCATCAATTCCTTTTTGGTGCAATTTTTATTCTGCGTAATTATCGTTTTTAAAAGGTATAAACACCAAAACAATTTCCAATGGTTTAGTGAGAATTAAAAGTAATTATTACTGTGCTCGAAAAATGATTTATTCAACTGAATAATTTGTAATATTCTTACCTCACGTTTGCATTTTAAATTGCGTATTCTGAAGAGGATCAACTTGAAACGTAAACAGGGAAAACTATACAGTATTCGTTCCAAATAGCTTTTCCTACGATCCAAAAATCACTCGCGCGATCCGCGAAAATTTAACGACGAACAGAAGTCACGTATCGTACGAGAAATTCACCGAACGCATACTCTCGGTCAGGTTCGCTCTATGTCATCCCAGAGTCCGCGAGTTCTCGTCTGTGTTTGAATCGTGTGAAACTTGCGATTGTGTCCCGGGCATTGAAAATGAACAAAAATAAAAATAAATAAAAGCAAAATACCAAACTGTGTGTACGACGAAGGCGTGTATATGATCGATAGATCTTTCATGGGTCGCTGGAAGACAGCCGCCGCTGCATCGAGTTCATTCGCAAACGTTGGTGCTTCGACGATCGAATCGAAACATGAGCTTAAGCGGAAGCAAAACGAGCGCGTTGGACGTGGTTCGATGGGAGCTTAAGCTCACGTTCGTTGTTCGTTCGAACCGCGAGAACCAAGTAACCTGCCTGACAAAACCGCGCCAAGGCAACGAAATCGTCATCGACTTCGCTAGATCCAACGATCTTGTGCGTGTATTAAAATACACGTGTTACGCGCGTGTGTCGCCGTGAAAATCATCACAGAGAACACGCGTAGACGGTAGCGTCCCCTCGTTTCACGCGAAGCATATTAAAAACGCGCGGATAAAAAGAAAAGAAAAAAACAGCGTCTTATTTCACGATTATTTAACTCTTCGACCGCGAACGTGATCGATTGCTTCGTACGCCTATGAGGCGTTTAGTGTGTTTACAGGGTGATTCCAGTAACTGGGCCAGGCTATAAATATTTTCTAAATGGAGAAAGAAGAAGCTCGTAGAGGAAAATTTTTTAATATTCATTGCGTTCTGTACTTTCTCGATATCCGGAAGAATTTCTCTTAATTCCTTCTTTTCGTGTACCTTTTACGCAGAGATCTAAGGATTTATGAAAAAGAATCGGATAGTTCCATTTTGGTGCGTTGATGCATTTGAGCAAACAAAATCGTAACACGGGTAGCAGAGATCATTAAATCGTATAAAATTTTCCGCTACGGCTCGTTTATATGTTCACTTAGAATAAGAGCTACAGTCTGGGCAAATATTGGAATTATCTACTACTGATAACGCAGTCGAAGAGTTAAGACTGAGCCCATTCCAACATACGCTATTACTTTCACAAGTTAACAGCGAAACAATTTATTATTTGAACCATTTAAGACATCGAATCTGTCGCGATAAATGGAATTATACAAAATTAAACACGCTAGCGAGAAGTCTATGTGTATTTTTGAAAGAATTCTTATTTAATGAAAAGTGCACGCATCAATTTAACCGAATAAACCGTGATACAAAGTACAAATATTTGAAAGAGAAATTTCAGGTTAAGAAATATTTGCAATTTTATTATCTTGAAAACTGTGAGAATTAAAATAAATGATTAACGTATGAAAATAACAGGTCACGTTGGAATACTCTAGAAACTTCAATTCTGAGTTTCGAAAATTTGATCTATTAAATTTAGGGTTTTGCCTGTGTTTAATGCACGTGAAATAAGAAACAATATTGAGAGACGCGTGTCAGTGTATTAATAACGCGCGTGAGAACGTGTGCAACCAGAATTTCACGATTGCACGTGAAACAGGAGACTCTACTCGCGACCGTAAAGTCGTTCGCGAGCTTCTTGCTCGCAGATCGTGGCTTCATCGATCATCGCGCGGGATAAGCGTTACACGCCTCGCATGCCTACTTTTCTGACGTTCTCTCGATCATTTGGTTCGTGCAGGGTGAGTCTCGTCGGCGTCTCAAGGACAGCAAAGTCAAAAAAAAAATCGACGTGGAAAACAATCGACGTTGCGCAACGGAATCGAGCGAGAACTACGCGAGCGTAAAGCCTGTTACACGCCCACGCGAATCGAACGTTCGTAGAACAAATAAAGTCTCGTTTTTCATCATGGCTGCCTTCAAATTTAACTCGAGAAATGGATTCGAACGAGTTGACAACATGAATTGTTCAACATTGATATCCTTCCAAGAATTTCACTCATCGATCTAATATAGAACAAGTTGAAAATAAATAAAAAATGTATGTAGTTATTAGTCAGGAATTTAAATTTTAATAAAATGTTTCTAATTTTTATGTAGAGTCACATCCAACTCGTATTCGTAAGCTATAATGGTGATTCACTATAAAGGAAAAAAACTTGATTCTTATGAATCGAAACATTTAAGGTTTTATGTTTGAATAAGATAAAAATAAAGTTTGTCGACGGTCATACCACGGTTGGGAACATGTTGGAGGTAAATAGGAAATATATAGGAGAGAATCTTCAGCTTCCACTGTCACAGAACAGTCTAATAACGCGTATTAAAAATACTAAAACTTTAGATGCGTGCAGTTCCGAAACTACTAGTGTTTTATTAATTATTGAGGTATCGTTAGAAGCGGTGAACCTTCCTCTTTAAAATGCTTTTTTGTTTTTGTCGATCGGACTTCCCGTTTCGGAGATATCGTAATTTATGTAAAAGGTAATTTTTCTAATTCGACTATCTCTGTCTTCGTCTAGCGCGTCGGACCTCCTTGTCGCACGTTGACCCATTGACGAGTGACTGAGTGACGTCACGTTTACTATTTACTACGGTCACGTGCGGTCAACGACCTTGACAAGGCCGTAGTAAGAATGTAAACAAACGCCTCGGACCCTCGTATCTCCAAAACTAGCCACCGCATCGACTTGAAACTAAAATCGCTATATCTCCGGAACTAATAAAGCTATCGACTCGTACAAACGCTCATTTTAAAGGGCATTTCATCCCCTATCTAATGAATGTAAAAACTATTATTATTTATGCTGTCTTCCATGTTTATTTTAACATTTACTTTGACACTACGCATCCAAAAAAGTTTCATCGATTCCTATTGATTATACGACTGGCGTTTGATAAAAATAAGAAAAACAAATTTCTCTTCATTCATAGTGAATCATCATTATAGTTATAATCATCGTCATACGAGTGGGAGTAACTGTATGTATATAAGATACTTTGGTAGACGCAGTTATCGAGCAGGCGCGAAATTAATTTCGAAGTTCAGAGTTTGGAAAATAATTAATTATCAAATCGAAATCAAAGACGTTCGGTTCGTGCTAGCGTAGAACAGGCTTTACTCGTCGGCACACGAGCCGCATCTTTAACCAAGCGTTCAGGGACAGACGCAATTCCACGCCCATGTGTTCCCTCGAATCACGATCGTTTCAGCTGCACATTAACCGATGATCTAAGCAATTCCATGGTGACTCAATAATGATTTAAAAGGAAACGAGAGAATTGAATCGAAGGAAACTTCCCCAGTTCAGGAACCAAATGCACGATGACGGCATTTTCGTACGTGTGTGGAATAATAGTTTCGACATCGAACCGTAAACTTTCATAAAAATTTCAGATCTCTTTTGGTATTCGTTTAAGTCACCATCGAATCGAGATTGCAGAATAACTGTAAGAGAACACGAGTCCACACACGTTCCAGAAATACGGGCATCTTTCCCTAACATTCCAGCTAATGGATCACGATCGATTGGCACGATTACGTCGACGTGCCAGATCGGAACTGTTCGCCTCTAGGATTCGCACGGGATTAGCTCGAGAACGGAGTAAGAAGCTCGTGAAAGTGAATCTTCCGTTGATCGTCGTCGATAATAAGACTGGCGACATTTCTGCGACGAGTCCACGTTCGCCGTTTCAACATTCATTCTCACGACCTTCTTTGGCCTAACGCTCGAAACGTTGATCTCTCGCCCTCTTCAGCGTCCCGTGTTTGCCATCGACGAGCAACACGGGACGAAACGAAGAAAACGAGACGACGGGAAACTATAATAAACGAACGGAAGATGCAACAGCTTACCTGACTCCTGAGTTTGGTGATATTCTGGCCACCCTTGCCGATTATCGAACCGGCTACCTGCAACAGAAAATCATATCTTCCTTTATTAAACGTGTAAACCGGGAAATATCATATTCAGCGTATTTTATTTAATTATTTTACGCGCCAAATGAAAATACAAGAGCAACACGTCCATAGGGAAAGTGTACCAAGCAAAGCGTGAGGGCAAAGTTTAAGCGAATAAGGCTGTTTTACAACATAATCCAATTAACATAATCCAATAAACCTTATACCGATTAAACATACTCGATGGACGTGTAGAAAAGTGAAAGGTTGAATATTTGAAAACCAGGTACAATTTGCAGCACATAAAAAAATGATTTTTTCTGAAATTCAATTTGATCGTGTTTTTACTCTAAACAAATTTGTACGTTATTTTATATCGAGTTGAGAAGTAAATAAAAAATGAATGCTTTGAATATTTTATTGCTTCGATCAGTACTATATATGTCTAAATACATTTACTATTCTCTAATCTAGAATATATTTTTGTACTGATATCAACACTAGCAAGAGCTACTCGTAAGTAAAATATGAAATTCATTCCTTGCTCGTAAAATAGAATGAAATATTTGGCTACGAACACATAGAAGTATAATTGTTCGTTTATTTTAATTTCTATTTATTAGAATAAAATCATTTCCAATGGCTCGAACGACCCATCGTCGTGCTCGAAACTCGCGAGAGGTACTTTAATTGCACGAGGCTGCGTATTTTTATTTTATAAAATCATTTGCTCAAGGATGTACAAAGTTTCCTGCGGTGAAAGTTCCCCAGAGGTATTCCGTAGTTCAAAGGCGAGGCGATTTTACGACCGAGGCGACACACCAGCGACACACACACGTTTTCACCACAGAATTTTAAATTTTATTAATTTTATTTATTCAAGAAAGCTCTACTACCGAACAAATAACTGAGACTTCTGTCGATCACACGTTTAAATTCACGCAATCGATACCTCGAATAACGTTCATTCGGAATAGTTTGAATTCTTGCCTCTTATCGCCGCGAAAAAGAAACGAACGAGTATAATACTTCTTACCTCACGTTCGCGATAAGATTAAAATCGTAGAAACTTTTCTCAACGTCTGAACGAAGTGTGGCGGCCAAGGCACCACATACGCCTTAGCCGTTCGAAGCCGCTACAATGTATGGTTGCACACGAGACGATGGTTGCACACGACACGATGGTTGCACACGAGACGACCAGAGCCGCGTGAGCCGAAAAGCCGTTGTCGTCGTCTCTGACCGTCTGTTGTTTTTGAAGGCCTCTTGGTACGGTGGCGATGATCGTACCAGAGAGTCGAGCGTAACCCGCACCACGAGTCACGTCGTTGTACGACAGCAACAATAAAATTGTGCGGAACGGAACAGAGCGGAGTCATTATCTTCCCGATCCCACATTGGTGACCCCGACGTGATCTCGCCGCGCAAGTAAAGTTTTTTTTAAGAAAATTTGGACATTTTTTGTATACGGACAATATTAGTTAGTGTAGAGAGAAGTTTTGAGGTATCCAATGTAACGTCGGAGACCACGAAATTCGGGTACATTCTCGGCGCGTTAGGTGCGCGACACGCCGCGGAAGTAAGAGACATTATCATGAATCCCCCGGCCGCGGATCCGTACACGACGCTAAAAAATGAGTTCATTCGCCGGCTTAGTGCGTCGCAGGAACAGAAAACGCGGCGGTTATTGGAACACGAGGAAATCGGGGACAGAAAACCGTCCCAATTTCTTCGTCACCTGCGCGGATTGGCCGGTACGGCTTTTTCGGACGGTGTATTGCGGACGCTTTGGATGGGCCGACTACCTGCTAATATGCAGGTGATTTTAGCCACGCAGCGGGACACCCCGCTGGATAAGGTGGCAGAGTTGGCAGACGCTGTTGCGGATACGATGACACCGCGGGTACACGTCACGGAGGCCGCGATTACGGGCGTATCTACATCCTGCCAAATACCCCCGCCGGGCCCGAGCATCGAGGCCATGTTAAACATTAAGATGTCGCAATTGGCTCTTTCCTTGAGGCAGGAAATTTCTGCCATCCGTGAATCCTTGGTGGACCAGGGGCAATCTTCCCGTCGCAGGTGGACCCACCGAAATCATCCAAACTCGCGCTACCGCAGACGATCTCTATCGCGATCGCGAGAGCGGCCCGCGGGAGGACAAATGGACCATCAAGGGAAATGCTGGTACCATTGGCGGTTCGGTCCGGCCGCGCAGAGGTGCGTTGCACCGTGCAATTGGAACGCCACGGATCAGGGAAACGACCTGGGGAGTCGTTGATGGCGGCCAGCGACACAAATCCAGCATCACGCCGCCTCTTCATCTTAGACAACAGCTCGAAGACGGAATTTTTAGTGGATACCGGGGCCGATTTGTGCGTTTTTCCGCGCCGCCTGCTAGGCGGATTGCGAGAAAGATCGGAGTACCAGCTGGCGGCGGCGAATGGGAGTGTAATTAACACCTACGGGACAGTGTCGTTAAACCTGCACCTCGGCCTACGACGGGATTTCGTGTGGCGATTCGTGGTTGCGGATGTTACAAAACCCATAATCGGGGTAGACTTTCTCGATCACTTCGATCTTATGGTGGACATCCGCAATCGTCGCCTCGTCGATCGGACCACGTCGTTAACGGTCCGCGGAACACGAGCCGAGGATGAAACGACGTCGGTGAAGACAGTAGCAGGGACTACCATTTACCACCAGCTCCTGATGCAGATGCCGGAACTTACACGGCCTAGCGGCACCCCGATGAGGACTACTCACCAAACGGTGCATTACATCGAGACAACCCCTGGACCACCCGTTTCCAGCAAGCCGCGGCGGCTTGCACCGGACCGGCTCAGGGCTGCCCAGAAGGAGTTCGACGCGATGGTGAAGATGGGCATCGCTTGTCCTTCGAAGAGCGCGTGGTCAGCACCCCTTCATATGGTTCCGAAGAAGGGCGAAGAAGCTTGGAGGCCTTGCGGTGACTATAGAGCGTTAAACGCACGGACAATTCCCGACCGATACCCCGTGCGTCACATTGAGGATTTTGCGCAACAACTGAGTGGCAAAAAGGTATTTTCCACAATAGATCTCGTCCGAGCTTATAATCAGATTCCGGTTGCGTCGGAAGACGTCGGAAAAACGGCCATTACAACGCCGTTCGGGCTTTTTGAATTCCCGTACATGTCGTTCGGGTTACGAAATGCCGCGCAAACATTTCAGCGCTTTATCGACGAAATTTTACGCGGTTTCGATTTTTGTTACGCGTATATAGACGACATTTTGGTCGCCTCAGAATCCCAAGCCGATCACCTGCGCCATTTAGAATTATTATTTAAACGATTAAAAGATTATGGCATTGTTGTTAATCCGAATAAATGCACGTTCGGACAGGAAGAAGTTAAATTTCTAGGCTATCGGGTAAATGAAAGCGGCACTCAACCTTTGCCCGGCAAGGTACAAGCCATAAAGTCATTTCCCCTTCCGAAAAACGCGAAGGATTTGAGGCAGTACTTGGGAATGCTTAATTTTTACCGCCGTTTTATCCCAGATGCCGCTCGCTTTCAAGCACCCTTGAACGACCTTCTAGCCGGCAATTTAAAGGGCAAGACCCTGATAGCCTGGACTTCGGAAGCGCGTCAGGCTTTCGAAAATACCAAAAATAGTTTAGCAAACGCAACCCTGCTTTCTCATCCTGCGGTCAACGCTCCATTGTCGGTTACCTGCGATGCTTCTGATTACACCGTAGGAGCTGTTTTACATCAGTGCGTCGGCAACGAACGACAACCATTAGCATTCTTTTCTAAGAAATTAGGATCTGCCGAAAAGAAGTATTCAGCTTACGACCGGGAACTACTTTCTATCTATTTAGCAATAAAACATTTCAAACATATGCTCGAAGGCAGACATTTCACGATTTTTACAGACCATAAACCCATAACTTTCGCTTTCAAACAGAAATTAGATAAATGCTCTCCTCGACAATTCCGATACCTAGATTACATTGCGCAATTCTCTACAGATATTCAACATATTTCCGGTAAAGACAACGTCGTTGCCGATGCACTGTCCAGAGTGGAAACGGTTAACCACTCGATTAATTTCGAAGAATTGGCAAAATCGCAAGCCCAGGATGAGGAGTTGCAGCGGTTGTTGAATAGCGAATCTAGCCTGCAATTACGCAAAGTCTCGTTGCCTGGCACGTCTTCCGAAATTTTTTGCGATATTTCGACTAAGAATGTAAGACCTTATGTCACCCCTCCTTTCCGACGTGCAGTTTTTAATATGTTACATGTATTATCACATCCAGGTATTAACGCGACGATCAAGCTCATAACGCAACGTTATGTTTGGCCGTCGATTAAAAGAGATGTTCGCACGTGGACACGTTGCTGTATACCGTGCCAAAGATCAAAAATTTCCCGTCATGTGACTGCACCATTGGCTACATTTGTTAAACCTTCTGCGCGATTCGAACACATTCATTTAGACATAGTAATTTTACCGGTGTCCGAAGGTTTCAGGTATTGTCTGACCTGTGTAGACAGATATACGCGGTGGCCGGAAGCCTTCCCCATGGTCGATCAGGAGGCCCAAACCGTAGCTCGAACCTTTTATGACGGTTGGGTAGCGCGGTTTGGTGCTCCCGTACGGATTACCACCGATCAGGGTAGGCAGTTCGAATCCAAATTATTTTTTGCGCTGAACAATTTAATTGGATCCACACGCCTTCGCACAACGGCGTATCACCCAGCGGCCAATGGGATGGTAGAGCGTTTTCACCGACAGCTCAAGTCGGCTATAAGGTGCCACGGATCCGACAGGTGGACAGAAATACTTCCGACGGTTCTACTCGGTATTCGTTCCGCCTGGAAAGAAGACCTCGGCGCTACCTCAGCGGAATTAGTTTATGGCGAGCCATTAAGATTACCGGGAGAGTTCTTGTCTTCGCATTCAGCGGAAGGCACAGAAAATGCTTCCGATTTTACTAATAGACTACGCAACCATTTTTCTAAATTGAGTCCCTCTAATGCTTCACGCCATTCCGTTAATCGTACATTCGTTTTCAAAGATCTTAGCAGTTCAACACATGTTTTCATCCGAACAGATTCAGCCAAAACTATTTTACAACCCGCTTATGAAGGTCCATACGCCGTAGTGCGCCGAGGCGAAAAAACATTTACAATAAACATTAGAGGTAAGGAAATAAATATATCAATTGAAAGGCTAAAGCCTGCTTATATGCTAGCAGAAAACAGACCGGATCCCGTGAGCATAGAAAATCAGCCGGTCACACAAACAAACGTACCTGACAATGCGCCGGTTATACAGCAACGTGTCACGCGTTCAGGTAGACGCGTACGTTTTCCCGAGCGATTTCAAATTACGCGGTAGTACTTAAGGCTTGCGCATTATTATAATAAGTATCATATACCATTTATTTTTTTCCATCACTTTTATGTACTTTCATGTATTTTTAGGTATTACGTATTATATATTAAACTCCATGTAAATTCCTTTTTTTTTCAACTCTGTTCAAATACTGTAATGTAAATCTTAGTTAGGATAACGTATTTTATATAATAGAGTAAATGGTAGTGGTAATGTAGTCGGTCAATTTTTCGTAATTGTGCCAATTACTGGCAGGGGGGTAGTGTGGCGGCCAAGGCACCACATACGCCTTAGCCGTTCGAAGCCGCTACAATGTATGGTTGCACACGAGACGATGGTTGCACACGACACGATGGTTGCACACGAGACGACCAGAGCCGCGTGAGCCGAAAAGCCGTTGTCGTCGTCTCTGACCGTCTGTTGTTTTTGAAGGCCTCTTGGTACGGTGGCGATGATCGTACCAGAGAGTCGAGCGTAACCCGCACCACGAGTCACGTCGTTGTACGACAGCAACAATAAAATTGTGCGGAACGGAACAGAGCGGAGTCATTATCTTCCCGATCCCACAGAAGAAATATAGCCACGAGGCTTCGATACGTTCGTTTTTTAATAATTATTGTCTACGAATTTATATATTCGTAAGGAATACTAGGTAAGGAATACGATGTTGTTCACTTATAATTGAACAACGTGCAACATAGGATTCAGTGATTCTAACGAGCCGGAAAATGGGACGATTTTATCGCGAATTAAATTGGCTGTGTTACAGATACGAAAGGGACGAGGAAGAAAACAAGAGGGCATGTATCATGTAATTTCGAGTCGACCTCGACACGCAGGCCCATCGAAGGGTTTAATTGCGACGCGTGTCTCATTTCAATTTCTTCCTTTTTCGTTTCTCACAAAAGGCAATCAATTTTCGCGGAGCAACGCGAATCGTGGGCGGAGAATCTCGGCTCAGAAACGCGTCGGAAGGTCGATCGATTCTCGAATGGGTGCAGCGCCAAAGTTACAGCGATCAAGAGCGAGTTTTTCAACGCTAAAATAGTATTTATACGTAGCTAGAGGCTTATTAAATTCTCATAACATTTACACAGAATCTTAGCAAATTAATATCAAGTGCAGAAATCGATGAAGAAGAAATAACCATACTGTGCACCTTTTTAAAGAAAAAGAGTAGGATAGAGCATTGACCTGAAAATCGAATTAAAATTTTTAAATTGCGAACAAAGAAAAATTTAAGCTTCTATACTGAGAGATTTCTTTCAAATTTTTTATGCTTTTATTTTCGTGAAAAAACATTTTTCTAAAGGGAGGTAACAAATTTGGAAACTGTTGAATCGTAACTATGAATTAATAACTTGAAAGAAAATTATTCGACTTTATCGCCATTCGAATATCATTTTCTGCGATTTACTTTTGTTTACACTTGTTTGCTTCGCTTATTTCGTTACGTTTCGATCGAAACCACTGCGTAGATTTACCATGGTCGACCAGAGCGAATGGATCCGCTTACAAAAGAAACAATTCATCGTCGATTTCAAGACCGACCGACCCTGACACCGGCAGCCATTTTCACGGGGGGATCTCGCGATTAAACGCACGACAAGCGATCGATATTGTGCCGGATCGGTGGCGCGCGACCGTCTCGATCACGATCCAGATCGATGAAGACGAAATCGAGGGACGATCGGAACCGACAGGCGGAACCGCGGCGAATCGTAATCGCGTTTTGAAATTTTACGAAAGAGACAAGCTGCGCGCGTTCGTTATTGCGTGCTCTTTTGTCCGTACCTTTGTTTGTACTTTTTTTTGCGAGGGTAGGATGACGCTGTACAGCGGGGAACAATGATGACCAATTCAGATACGCGATCAATCGGCAAAAATTTTGATTGCACAGCGGTATTGTGTATCGCGCAGGAATTTTTTTTTTTTTATTCCCGATCAAAGGCGGAGGCGGTCGGTTCGAATGATTTCGTTTCGCGTATTTGCGTTCCAGCGATCAAGATAAACGAGTGGCATTGCGAGTCAGACATTTATTCATCGCGTAAAGAAATAACCAAATTCCGAATCGCCAGGTTTCTTTTTTTATCGAATTAAACGCGTTACACGATGGATGATAAAATTCGATTGGATTGCTTTGGGTTGTCTTAGACCGGAATTCAATTTGAGAATTTTTATAAATTATTGCTTACGAGATTCCTGAGAAAGAGTATACTTTTTGCGAAGGTTTGAGAGAACAATTTTTGGTTTGAAAAATGAAATTAATGGAAAACATCGATATCGACAGACACGTAGAATTAAGTGGAACGGATGATTCGATGGAATTGCACCGAGAGAGAGTGTCCATTTCCCAGCGGAACATCGGACGTGGTTGTGTCTATTTCAGGAAATTTCCCCGGCAAAAGAAAGTCGAAGGAATCCCGATAACAGTTCGTGGCGACAATAACCGGAAGAGAACGTGCTACCACAGCGAGGTTTCGCGTACCAGTCAGCAAACTTTTGCTGATACAACGCTATACGCGATAAAGAAACAAGTGAAAAACAGAAACGATCGCATGTGGGAAACGGAACGCAACTGCAGAGACACGCAGATTGTTCGCAGGCCTTATCTGGCTAGGAAAAAAAATGGCTGAGAAGGTTCTTTCGTGATTTTCCTCGGATAATCGCGAGGAAAAATTATTGCAAGAACGAACGATTGCGGGGGGGAGATCGTTATCCCTGCCTACGGTCACACACGAATTGTTTTTCTCAATTATTATAACGAAGCAACGCAGGTTCGCGGTACAAACGCGCTGTACTTAAACAATTGCAGAGATAAAAAGAAACTTTTGCAACAAGAAAAGGGATAATAAATCTACTTTGTCGAACGGATAGTTTTTAGACAGCCTTCGTTAACAATTCCGAGAAGTTTCTTTGGACATTATCAAAGTAGTCGGACATGGGAAAGTACTCGAAGCAGTTTCTCCAGAAGTTAGAAAGTATTCTAAGCAGTTTCTCCCGCTTGGTTGCTAAAAAATTTGCATAAGACACGAATATTGAATTTTCGCGAGAAATTTAATCCTTCGATCGCTAGTTTCTTTCCTTTCTATGAAGACTACTTTCGTGATTGGATAGATGGACGTCGAGTCTTACCTTGCTGGGGATCAGAAGACGAAGTTCATCGTCACCCTGTCTGTAACGCTTGTGAGGACTTGTTGGTCCTCCGGAACCTGTCATCGCGCCTGCATCAGCTTCTCTCTTCATTATTCCTGTAACAGAAAAATTAGTCGATCGTTCAATCCATCTGAACGAGTTCGAAAGGACTTAAACTTTTCGCGGGGTCAGATTACTTTGTTAGAAACGTGCAAAAGGTCAGGCTGACGTTCAGCAGCATTCTAAAAACGCGTTCACGTTATATCATTTAAAAAATCGATGTTATATATTCCTTTCGCGTTACAATATTCGAAATAAATTAAAATAAATAAGTCAACAAATGTCTACTTTCATCCAACAGTCTACAACATAAATATTCAATGCAACAATACGAAACGTATTTAGAAAATAATTTTATTTTTACTCCAACTTTTCCAACAAGAGGGTTATCACAAATTTAAGTTAATAAATAGCTAAATCAACCCTGTTTTCACCCCCTGTCTTTGTCAGAACGTCTACCATAAGTACACCTTCTCATTTTCGAGTAACATTTGCTACGGAAGATATTATGTAATAATAAGTGCATCCATTGAAACATTGAACGTCTCCAATGTAGACATAATTTGACGGTGGGTCATTCAGAGCGAATGGAAAGTGTTAAATGAGATTCGTCGGTGGAAAATCGATAGGGAATCTGACAACAGGAAGCCCCACGGCCACGTCAAGCGTTCGAATTCGTCACCGGGCTAAGGGAAACCCGAGTTTCCCCTCAATTTCCAACTACGTGGTACACGCGCTCCACAGGAAATGGCAGCGCGCGTACCGCTTCGTAATAAACCTATAAACTTGTTTCGCGTTCGTGTAACTGTCCGTTTGCGGCGACGGTTTGTAATTCATTGTCCGTTAAATCGACTTGTTCGGTTTAATGGCGCGAGTAGTATGGGAAACAGATAGAACGCGACGATCCCGTTCGACGTGTTTACGACGAAATTGCGCGCCCTAAATTCGTGCGGCGTACGACAGCGCGGAGGTCCTTGGAAACAATTTGCCCGACATTATGATCGTTATTGTTACGCGAACTGCAAGCTTGACAGTTTCCCCATCAAAATTTTGATAAACAATACCTGAGTAAAGCGTCACAAGTTTTCCTCTAAGTCAATCAAGATATTCCTCTGTTAAAAAGAGTAACGTTTCGAAAAGGGGGAAGGATTTAGATGAAAACTATATGCAAATTTCGCACGAAGGTCATCTTCACCGGCTAGATTTCCGTGACTGAAGGAAATTTGCGTTCCGTTGGAACGAGCTCCATGGAAGTCGCCATGTCGCGTCGACGAGGCGTGGAAGCCACGTTAATTAAGCGAATTAGCGGCGCGCTGGAGAAGAACGCGAGGTTAAACGCTCCATAAACGACGTCGGCGCGATTTTTCAAACCTGTCGTTCGAGAAGCCGCGAATTTCGCGTCTATTAATGTCGCGCTGATGAAGCACGCTTTAAAGCAGTATTTCCCACAGGTAAAATATTTTGTAAAATGTAATAACACAAAAAAAAAAAACTTTCACTCGATAATAAACGATGAATCAAAAATTCTATATAAATATTGGCCTAAAGATGACCAATCGTGCAATGTCGTGTCGTAATATGACTACAAACTAATGTATATTTCCGTCAGTAGATACTCTTAAATAGATATGAAACCGTAGATAGTGTTCGTTTGGAGTGAATCCATCGCTCTAATATAACATTGCATGGTCATTTTACCGCGAGTTGAGAACTGGAGGCGGCTGATTTGCAAACTAAAGGCTCGAACGACATACGCTGTGGAATGTTTATATCACCGCGAGGTAGCATCCTCTCTATTCTAATATCGCGATGGTCCAAGAGCTTTCAATAAAAAAACTTACGCAAGAACTCATTTGGCAATAAAGTGAGCACTAAAGGAGTCGTAAAGCCTCGTTTTGAACGACGAAGCAGACGGTACCCGAGCGCGATAAGATTACGAGAGTGACGTTATGGCGTCATAGATGCGGGGCACTGTAAAACAGCAGAGCTCTAAATTTCGCATTTCCGTCGGGAAACGAATTCTTTGTGGCCCAAGGTTTCCCAATAAAGAGTACAAAAAGAATCGTAAAAACTAACGAGACATTTATGCGGAAAATATTTGTGCGTATCCAATTGCTCGAGTGAAAAATTCAAGTTTTCCTGAACGGGTCGTTAATAACGCAGTTTTTGATACAACTTGGTTTTTGCACCGTAGATTTCTTTCCTAGTTGTGGAAATAATTCCTCCTCGGTCGCGCTGCTCATAAGTCACACACTACGTACTCAACTGTTCAGCTGTTCAAACACGTCTGAAATGTTCCCCATGATTTATTAGTTCAGCACGTTTTGTCAACATTGAATTCGGAGATAAAGCCGATTCTACAAGGTTTTATTTTTAACAATCTATTCCACTGTTTTCAAAGTGCGAGACATCCATGGGAAAAATTTTTACGCCACGTTTAGAAGACAAATATACTCCTGCAGTCGTTACCGCTTCGATGATTAATGTATTAACAGAAGGTGGCTGAATTTTCACCCGTATTCCGCCTTTATGCAAACCTGTTCTGTATACAAAAACACGCGCAAATCCTGGTTTATTCTTCAAAACAACAGAAATCTACAATTCCAACTGAATTTCGAGCAGCGATCGTGACAGAGCATAAGCAGCTTTCAAAGTGTCCGCCTCGCGTCGAGCATACTAAATATAAATAGCAAACAAATGAAACGCAAAGTGCACAGATCGGTGACTCTTCGATCGTCGAATCGTAGAACAAATAAAAAATATAAACTTGGAAAATGGTTTCA
Organism: Colletes gigas; assembly: GCF_013123115.1. Lineage (NCBI taxonomy): Eukaryota > Metazoa > Arthropoda > Insecta > Hymenoptera > Colletidae > Colletes > Colletes gigas. The sequence goes on from NW_025106637.1 coordinate 4,372,371, forward strand.
AGTAACAAAGCCACTTTTTGAAATATAATTTCTTACAGGGAATAAAAATCTTTGTTCAATCGAGAAACGCAATCTTGACATTTTCATCGTCGTAAAACATTTCGTTCGACAAATTCTAATATTTAATCGACCTAACCGAAACCAAAAGAAACGGTGTGTACGCTCATGTTTTATTCGCATTTGGTAATTTTTATTTGTACGCGAGTTTTGCCTGTATCTGGTTCAGGCGGGTGTTCTTTATAGCTGTACGCAGTCGTACCGATGTATGTAGCAATTTTCCAATGGGCAACGACGGCCGCTTGGAAATTGAAACGACGAGGAGGCCGTCCGAAAAAAAGGAACGCGCAGACCGTACGAATCGATACTCGAGACTGGTCGGACACGCGACGCTAATAATTTACCACGGCGATTCGGAGGCGAAGGGGAACCCCCGTGCGATTCGTCGTTTCGATTTCATTGCGGTCACGGGAAGACCAGCCAGAAAAAGGGTGCAAGAAAACGGCTGGCGGGAAGCCGCGTTCGTTCGCGGCTCGTTAAAGAATCACGAGGCACAAACTAGCGTCACGAAAACCACGAGTGTGCCATCTAGTCTGGACGAAATTAATTGACCGTTCAAGGCCACTTCCCCCTTACGAATCAAATCTCTTATTTTCTGTGTAACTTTGGAAAAACAAAATATAAAGTCAAATAAAAATCTTGAAAAATCCCCCATTCCCAAAGAAAATTTTGGGCAGTGCATAGTCTGGTTTGCATGGGTCGAACAATTTTTGTTTCGTGTAATTTGGGAGCCCAAGGTGTGTAGAATATTGTATGCAATTTTAAAAGTTGGCAGGGTTACAAAAGATTAATTTTGCGTTAAAATGCCTAATTTATCTTGTTGGATATCTACCATTCGAATAAAATGATGCCTGTCTCTGAAATACACTTTGTCGATTAGTCATGAGGAGAGTATTAGTAGGTTTGGGTCGAAGAAGCGGAAGATAAATTGATATGGGAGGCAAATGATACGGTGGAGGATAGTTTAGCTCGGTGGCCTTGAGCAGCCAATTAATTTGGCTGTGACTATAGCCGTGATCCGTTAACGGCAGATTCGTTAAAATAAGCCTAGGGACGGGAGTTCGTGCAATTTCGTGGTTGGGAAAATTCAACGTCGGTTTAGCGAAGACGTAACTTTCTCAATTTAAATGGATCTACTCGGAGGAAGCATTTAATAGCGGCAATAATTCCATACTCGGAGAAATTATTTGTTAACCACGGTCGGCTTAATAACGAAACCCCGTATTTATCAACTGCGATCGACTGTAATTTTCATTCCTGATCTGACGTAATTAGCTTGCCTCCGTACTTGTAACCAAAATTCTATTACCGTTCATCGCGATGAATGATCATTTTTTGCGAGGATTTATTAAAATTACATTTCGAAAATACTTCCATAACATCGTGATATGGGAGTAACAGAAACGAATAATACTGTTTTCATTTGTTTACGAGTAATTCTAAATGAACATCATCTATCTTCAAGTAGAAGAGGAATAATTTCATTGCTAAAATAAATTTCTTGGACTCCCGGGATCAAATAATAAGGTCCATTCACCCGTTTAATCGTTACTAAACAAAGTTCAACATTCCCAACCCCTTTTTAATGGAATTAAAAAATACGGAGGCATTGAAAATTTTCAATGGATCTGCCATACGAAATACTTTTCGAAACGGTAATCCAATTTTCATCGAGCCCCGAAAAATCATGAATATTAATGAAGACTCTTTCGCGGTAAATTCGTTCGCTTTGACAACGTTGTTTGTCCGCTCGCGTTCCCTCGATTATCGACTTTTTCGTTAAAAACGCGAAAGCAATTTCCCCAGACAAAGAACGCCGTCGAACAAGAAGGAACTTTTTCGTCCTGGCGATATTTCCACGCGATAACTCGATGAATTCTCGCCTTAAGATCGATCGCGGAACGATGGACGACCGAGTGAAGTGACTTCAACCCCTTCGCGAAAGCAATCGATTGTAGAAACGACTGTCGTTGAAAGAAAAGGCGTGTATAAGGCAGAAACGTTCTTATCGAGATACTAATTTTGAAAGAAAATAAAAAATAAATAATTCATAACTAGTAGTTGTTTTAAAAACAAAATTCACATTTAATTATTTCGAAATCCCTTTCGAGTAAAAGTTTATATAAATAGTAGAAGGTATAAAAAGGTAGCAAAAACGACAATTATTTATTTACTATTTTTTCGATTAATTTTATCTTATTGCAATTACTGTGCATTTATTTCTCCTATCTCGTATTTAATGCCGGATATTTATTTTTATATCCCGGCATACGTTACTTGTCCAATGTGCACGGTACTTCGCCAACGATAACGTCATAATTGATGGACACCCTTTTTCATGGTTAGCCATCAGCGTCTGCCATCAGCATCGTACAGAAAAAAATGATTTAGTTTTATTACCACCGCCATGTTTTCAACAAACAAGCCAACATGTGTGACCAAGCCGTGTCGTGACACGAGCTCGAAAGGACCTCCTACGTTTCCTGGCTGCCTCGCCATTACTCGAGGGTTGGAAGGGGGCGAACGAGCCGCGCTCGTGGGGGAGAAACGAATGATAAAATAATAAAGTACAATTTATTTTCTGCGTGCTACGTCGATGGACATGGCTCGAAAAATTTTTATCGCGTTTATGCGATTCGAGGTGCATCGTCCATTAAATCCCAAAAATATGAAAATCACTACGCGCTTAAAATTCTTTTTAAATTGTAAAAAATATAGTCGACTAAATTTTTGCAAATCTAAACGTTTCTTCGATAATTTAGCGTTGAGTGCATTATGTGGTTTTTTATCAAAATTTCTCACAAATGGAAGGAGATAGAGAGAATATTTGAAAATCTTTGATTTCGAACGGGTGTTCCAGGGAACGGAGCGTTGTAATGGGCAGTTTTTCAGAACGGGTTGATATTACTCGTTTTTCCAACACGTGCCGCCGTTGGAGCGTGAAGGGGGATTGGTGGAAGGGTGAGAAAGAGACTGGGAGAGAAAGGGGGTGGAAAAGGGCGCCGGAGAGTCTGCAATGGGAGTAGCGTGAGGCGCCGTGGAGTCCACCGTCGGCAGCAGTGCATCGACTAGCCAGTCCATAACCAGTCCGCACGCCACTCACAAGGGTCGCTGAGCCGATACACGGGGAGACACGGATGGAGGGCATATCGCAAGGGAAACTGATGGGGTGATCGTCGCAATTAGGAGCTCCGACCAGCTTAAACTCACTGAATTTAAGCTACGAATTTGAACTCCTGAAACGTGCACGGGACACCGATGGTCAACGGCGTACCGAGAAATGCAGCGACGGGGGTGCAATTAAACAGCCAAGAGCCCTCTCGCGCGATGATACTTGTATGCGATACCGCGTACGAGACACATGGAAATTTTGATCTCGACGCGGACAGAGCCACCCTCTGAACGATCCCATTAAATTACACGTACGGATCCAGTCGTACTTGTATCGCGTACGAGTATTCTTTTGTGAAGGGAGTCCAAAGTCAAACACGTCGCGGTAAAAACGGACCTTCGAGACCGTTCTTTGGTCGTTCCGAGCGTAGAAGGGAACAGCGGTAAGTTCGAGCGAAAGAAAAAGAGTCTGGATCGAGGACAGTGTTCGCCTCTTTATGGTAGAACGTAGAAAAGGACAGTGAGTGAAAGAGAGAAAAGGGTGCAGTTAGCAAACGATGACAACGAGTTATCTTTCACTTGTTAAATATGAAATTGTGTCGTGTTTAGTCTCGTTTTGATCAGAAGTATACGATTCATATACGAATTTATAAAAGGAGTTTAAATTAGAGAAAATCAGAAGAGATTATACGTGCAATTAATCGTTAATAGAGGATAAAATAATGCTTCTTTATAGACAATGACTAGTTACAATAAATACCTGTCATGAGAGATTTCTTTGAAAGTTAGTTGTGGTATCGACTGTGCGACTTACCTGAAACAAAAAGAGAAAATCGAGTTAGCGACAAAGAACGACAATTCTGGTTATGTAAGATGTGACAAGATATATGAAAAGGCTAAATACTCCAGAAGATAACTAACTAATTAGTAGCTAATTCTGCTCTAGAACGTTTTGCTATTCGTCTGCAGGCCATTTGATCAACAATTTTTGTTTATTTTATAATTTAAATAAAAAAAAACACTGCCATACAGAGATGTTTCGTTGTTCTTTGTTGTTTACCAAACAACGGGTATTTTAGTTCCATTTTTACACGTTACTTCGCGACAAATATTTGCACTGCGTTTCGCGAAGCTTTCCCATTTATTTTATTTCCAACACTCTTGTTAAAAGCAATTGCATAAAATAAAAGGAATTACGAAAAAGGTGCTTCCTATGTTTTGTTTTTTGATGTTGACAGAACCCTCGAATACCATTTAAATTTTGGAAATAAACTACTTGTTTGATAAAAAATGAAGATACAAGGGGAAATCCCTCGGGGTCGAATACAGTCGAAGAAAAGAGCAGGGCTGGGGAAACTTATTCGTCAATGTTCTCCACGAATGCACTATGAACGAAGGAACAAAGTCAAGTGTATTGAGAGGCAGAAGCAAGCAGAGAGGAAGAGAGAGAGAGAGAGAGAGAGAATGGAAGGAGATTAAGGAGCAACGGTTGCTGAGCCAGAAGAGCCGAACTATTCCAATTTTCGCGGAAGTTCGATGAAAGAGGATCGCAAGGAGAATCCGTGGAACGCCCGGAACGAGGGTCGACTGTTGTCACGATAATTGTGCCCCCGTAGTTATACAGTCCAAGTAATTATTTCGACGCAGTGCAAACGACGGATACCCCCGGAATAATTGCGGCGAGCGTGACAATGATGCCCGTCCCCGAAATTGCTCGACGCCTACGAAATATGAAGTTTGCGTGTCGGAAGGTTCTCCTCGGGATCGTGCATTACGGGACCATCCCCGTCAAAGATATCGCGATCCAGATAGCTGCGTATATTTTTACCCGACTATCGCGTTTAATTGCAGATAAGTGATCCTGCCTACTTCCATTATTATACCAGAGGAAAACCAGCCTACATGGAACACCCGAAGTATCTTAAAATCTACTAATATCGTATAATTTCATAATATCACGAATAATAGAAAAGAATCGGTTTTTGGACACGCGATGACCCATTACGAACCAACGTTTATACACTCATTGAAAGGATATGCATTGGTGAAACTTTATAAATTCTGTGACACTGAAACAACTTCGCTGTAATTATTTATTTTAATTTACCCAGAATTTTTAGCTAGTAGAATTAATAAGTAAGGATCAGACACGCTCGTCGCGAAGAAATTTGAGAATAGATTTGCTCGAAAAAGAATTCTTCATTCCCGAACGCAGAATCGATTCCTTTCCGATTGTTCTACGAATTCCGCCACGCCTTGTATATACAATGAATATGTAAATACGTAAGAGGTGCAGTTAGAGTACTGTTATCGAGCCTAACCTCGATGTGGCGACCTCTTCCATAGAGTGAAGCTTCCGTTCGACAAATTGTCCTCCCACTTTTGGTTCCAAGATACTAAACGTTCTAATTGTTATTGGTTGACCCTCTTTAAACGAAACAGCGACGATATTGCGCCGTAAAAAGAAGTCGATCGAAATGTTCCCGAAGTGTCAAAAGAGAATAACTCTTTTCATGATTCCGAGCCGACTAATTAAGCCAACGAACAATAAGCAGTAAACACTGCGTTAATTCCAATTAAATGAACAGACGTAATTGGCACCGTAACGTCGATCTGTTACGTTATTTGTGTAACGAGATAAACGACGATTATTCGAGACGAAGTGCAACAATACTATACTTATTGACCATAAATTATTAGTTTTAGGTCAGCGTATTCTAGGAACAAAAGTAAAATGAAATTGTTAGGGAGCAAAAATGATTTCTGGTAAACTATCAACTTTACGTATATTAAAAATACGAAGAAACTGAGCAGGTTTGTCTCGGTATCAATAACTATCGATACGCATGTACAGCCTTAAATTGTCATCATTGTTGAGCAAAAAATACGCGTAGTAAGCATACATCATTAATTTCATATTTAAATTTTTACCATTATCGTTCGAATGATAGCGTTAACGCTAATTTGTGCAAATCAACGCACGAAATAAGGAAGTAATTAGAAAAACAATTAAGTATTTATTTCATTCAGGATTTCTGTAACGGAGAATACCTGAGCTGCTAGAAAAGAATGTCAGTAAAAATACTAAGCTTATTAGACTCCATCTTTAATTATATTAACTCGATCGAAAACCAACTACGAATTTATTTGACAATATTCTTGCAGAAACAATGCTTGTTTTACATTTTCAGAAATATGTTTAAACTTTTACGCAGAGTTACATTGAACCCACGTTTCTGTAACATATGTATTTAATTTTTATTCATAGATACAGTTTGATCGTTTGGCTTGGAAACACCTCGTATAATAAGAAGAATCGTTACTTGCAAAAGTTTCTTCGTCAGCGAAGGCGTAACTCGAGCAACTCCAATTAAACGCTGCCGTTCCAGCAAACATTCCTTACGTTACTCGAACACGGTATGAAAATAGTTGGTTAACGATGGAATAAACATCGATAATTGCGTCTCGATTAGGCTAATAATTTCTTGTACCGCAAACGTAAATAATGTTTGGGAGGATTCCATTGCTCGAATCAGAAGTAAAAAAACTGGTTCTCGAATAACTATACGAGTCGCGTGTGTCTTCGAAACAGTCGGAAACGACCATCTTCAACGTGTCGCTACATCATAGAGCATCGAGAAGAAAATCAACGCGGATGAAAAATAGCACGGTAAAAAGTTGAATTCGCAACGAGCAGCGGCAATGCACTAAACACGAACGAGACCATAAATTCATGTCGCGGCGGCGACGAAAGAAGCTTGTTTACCGTTTTTGCTAAAGTTTCTTGTCTGGCTATTCCTCTGTTTCGCCCTCGTTTGCTCTGGCCAACCCTTAACGACGTTTCCCACGGGGCTTTTCCTCGGAATTTCGTAAGCCACTTTGCGCCCGCCCATTATACCCACAATTGATTTATCCTTGGTTTACAATCGGATTACGGAATCTCGTACGCATCGCAAGCTTTCTCGAGAAAGATGCCCACGAAAGTGGGCCAATCGTGTGTTAAATACGAGAGAATGAATTATTATTATCGAGAAACGGATTGCAGAGTGTGATTTATCAAGAGAAATCTTTAAATTAGGTAACTAATGGAATTAGGTATCAATTATTTACGAAGAATAATATTTAAACGTTTAAAGATTAATTCTAGGTACCTCACGATACTGAAATATCGAAATATTTTATTTCCTCGTGACATAAATCACGGCATTTTCCGCGATTATTTCATCGAAGGGAATTTGTCTCTACTCGACCATCGAAACGCACGAAGTATCATAAATCCGCTGTCTAAGAAAACAGCTAGTTTACTGTTTTCCCAGCAAGCTTCCGTAGTTTTCTTCCACACGTCGGTTTCTTCTGTTTTCTTTCATCTTTTATGGTCTACTCGCCGGCATGCTTGTTCCTCTGTCTGGTAAATAATTTATGGCCACTATATATTTCGTAACCATTTTACTTCTTCGTCCGCTTACTGACTCTTTTTGTCAGCGATTGCAGAAGCCACAGGCGCAACAATTTCTCCTGCGATATTTAACGTCTAATTTGCTCTCCAAAATGAATTCTTCTGCAATTCGACTCAGAATTAAATTAATGAACCATTTGGTTATATCAGGGATTCCATTCAGACGAATGGAGTTGTCTAGCGTTTAGTTTTCTTATGAATTATTTATCTGGATATAAAGTTTCGCTTTTGTCCGGTCCGTTTTGTCGGTATGCATACCGAAAAGGATCACGTCCAATGGTCGAAACGTTTATATTAAACCACGCTTGCTGCCACTCTTTTATTTATTTTTTCGTATCGAAACCCGTCGCGGTGTAGGTTCTTCCATGGTATGCAAAACACACTCCGAGCTGCCATGAAAGTTTGCGCGAATATGGATGAACGCGCGCGCGCGTGTAATATATGCGCTGTCAGGCGGGGATCGAAGGGACTGGCAGGCGAGCAGCGAGATTATTGGCTTCGTCTGAGACTAAACGAAGTTGGCTTGGAAATTCGACGCTTGACGTCACGCTTGCACGGCTTTCCATCGGCTTCTTTAAATAGAGTGATCAATGATATTGCTGATTGGACACTCGAGAGAGCCCCCGGGGGCCTGGACGAGACCTCGTCTCGCTGCCCAAACTGACAAGTATTTATGCATGACAACGCGTGGTTACCAGAACCGATCGCGTTTTCATCCGCGGTATGCGCAACATTACCGAAATGCAAACATCACATTCCTCATTCGACGTTTTCTTCTGTTTGGTTTCGAGTTATGGGCATTCAGTCTAATGCTTTTAAATTTAACACGTTAAAATCATAGTGTGAAATGTAGAAATATTCGATGATTCAACGGTGCTATTTGACAACACTCCTAATTAAAGTAGCGTTATTTATAATTTTACGAGTAAAGTATTTCATTCAACAGTTGATTACTAGTGTTTTCAAGTATGGATTTTATTAATTAAATTCATTTATATCGAGATGGAAGAAAACTACGGTCAACCTGGTAGGACTTTCTTATATCCTCATCGCGCCAAAGTCCTACTTGATGGACGAAAAATTAAAATTGTATTTTTACAGAATACTGACAATGATCCACAAGTATGAAAAATTTCGACAGCCCTCTCGGATTACAAGCGTTTAAGCGGTTAAAAGGTAAAGGAAGTCTTGCCTATCCAGCTATAACTTGGTTCTTTTTAGACCGTAGCCGGTTGACTCGTGGATTTTACGGTTTAAAACGGGAAGAAAAGGACCATCTCGAACCCCCACGATCTCGCGAATAAAACCATTATAAAACGACGAAGACCGAGCCTCTCGAAAGGCGGTCGCGCGCAGACCGGAAAAACTAGCAAGAACCGGGTAAACGGAAATATCGACGCCCGACTCCAGCATGCTAACAATTCAAATCGGTCGTGCAAACAGGCCCGGGCTCTCGTCCGCGATCCTTAAGGTCTTGATCCTTTAAAACGGTACGTCGAAGTACCGGGACTAGCGCTTTCCCAGCAAATAAGACAGTTATGTCTACAAGGGCCCGCGATGCCCGTTGTGCTCGTTAAATGTTTGACGACGTTTATGCAGCACGGTAATGAAACGGGAACCGGTTGGTGGTGCACACGCGATAATGCGCTTGGAAAGCAAAGACGCGCAAAGCTTCTATTTAGACAACAATTTCGAACGACGAGCGAAAGGCAAACAATCGTTCAATCCGTTATTCGTTGAATAAAAATTGAATTTTCATTTGCACCATGAAACATTTCACAATGAATAGATCGAACTTGTAATTGACCCCCACAACAGAAAATTATATTTTCAGAACGATTTGAACAAACTTTTCCCCGGCGAAATGTGTCAGATATTATGTTTTCGGTAATGAATTTTTTCCTCGAAACTGAGAAAGATTTCGGGGTTGTGTCTATTGACCAAAAATGATTGTAATTTACCCCCGCAACCGAAGATAATTTTTTTAGAATGATTTGAAAAATTTTTTTTTCGGCGAAAAGTGTCAGTAGAATGTTCCTGATCAGACATTATATTTACAGTAATGAATTTTTTCCTCGAAACTGAGTAGGATTTCGGGGGTATGTCTATCCACCGAAAATGATTATAATGGACCCCCGCAAATGATAATAATTTTTTTTAAACAATCTGAAAGTTTTCATTTTCGCTGAAAAATTTAGGTACTTCTTGAATTTTTTTCTCAAAATTGAGTAGGATTTCGGGGGTATGTCTATTGACCAAAAATAATTTTAATTAACCCCCATAACTGAAAATAATTTTTTTAGAACGATTAGAAATTTTTCATTTTCGCTGAAAAATTTAGGCGCCTCCTGAATTTTTTTCTCGAAACTGGGTAGGATTTCGGGGGTATGTCTATTGACCAAAAATGATTGTAATTGACCCCCGCAAACGAAGATAATTTTTTTAGAATGATTTGAAATTTTTCATTTTCGCTGAAAAATTTAGGCGCCTCCTGAATTTTTTTCTCGAAACTGAGTAGGATTTCGGGGGTATGTCTATCCACCGAAAATGATTATAATGGACCCCCGCAAATGATAATAATTTTTTTTAAACAATCTGAAAGTTTTCATTTTCGCTGAAAAATTTAGGTACTTCTTGAATTTTTTTTCTCAAAATTGAGTAGGATTTCGGGGGTATGTCTATTGACCAAAAATGATTTTAATTGACCCCCATAACTGAAAATAATTTTTTTAGAACGATTAGAAATTTTTCATTTTCGCTGAAAAATTTAGGCGCCTCCTGAATTTTTTTCTCGAAACTGGGTAGGATTTCGGGGGTATGTCTATTCACCAAGAATGATTGTAATTGACCCCCTCAACCAAAAATAATTTTTTCAGAATGATTTGAAATTTTTTAATTTCGTCGAAAAATTGTCGTGTTTTGTATGTGCAAACCAAGACAAATCGTGGAAGATCAGTATCCGCCTTTAAATCAATTTGCATGCGTTCGAATCGAGTGTGTTCTGGCTCCCTTTGCGGGCATTTATCTCTATTGTTTATCGCATTCCTTCGATTCCCAGTCAACGTGATAACGAGAACTGGTCGAACGACTACAAGATTCTCGCAACTATGCACGAACTCGCTTTGTGCAGTCGGCTCCAATTTGCGTCGACCAACGAAAGACGTTTCACCGAGCTTTCGTCCATTTGTCGTGGTCGTGTATAGCGACGTTCACTGAATCGTCCCTTGTCCCTTGTGCTCTGAAATTAGCCCGCAGCTTTCTGTAAGGCCGTTTGAACACTTTGAAACCATCGTTCATCCGGAGACTCTGGCATTCGATGAATCGCTGATTAATCGTTCTAAATGTCGATTTCGACGAACGAGTTTCGAACATTTTCGTACATCGTGCGCTTCGACGATATTTTAGAAATACGAACAACGTTTCTTCGCTGCTCTGTCGTTCTAAATAAAAAAAAACAGCGATTCATTCCTGACGTTCATTAAAATTTTTATCCGAACTTTTCAGAGCACATATATGATTCAAGATTTCTGAATTTTTTAAACAGTTCTTGCACAACACGGACGTAGCACGGCCGACTGTGAAGTTTGATTCGCGCAAACAACTGGAGCAAGACTATACTAGGTGATGAAACCCTTGCGGTGACGATTGTTACACTGATGTAACCTATTCTACCTCCCTCAGTTGTTAGAATTACATTACCAGGAATTTCATCTACATTTCTGAAACAACGTGTCCCCCCTCCTCCAATGACCGTATTTTTATCGCAATGCTATGTAACGATCATCGCCTGAAGGACCCAACAAACAGCCTCCTCACTCTGATTATTCGTGTAAATGGGATTTGTTCACCGAGCCAGTAATTCACAACCGAGCGAGCAAGTAATACGGTCGATCCCACGAATACTCCTACTTGCAGTACTGGACAAATGATTTCTCTTAATTTTCATCAGTAAAAATATTATCATAAAATGAATCCAGCAATTTATAAAGGTCAGAGTTAATTTATATTTTTATTGACGAAAATAAAAAATTAATTTGTTCCTTCGATTATCGATTCGTTTTGAACCAAGATTGCAAGACGAGATACTCGCCCAGCTTGCTTCTACTTTGCTCGACCGTAGTGGAGACAAACTTCTAAATGGGATTCATCAAGCTATGGAACAACGTTCGTCTCGCTAATCCCCGTATATTGTTCGAATACCGCGAACTACTTGCGTCGAGGAAAACAACTGCATAAGTAGTCACGCCCGAAATCATCGAGTTTATAAATTATCCCCTGAAATTGGTCTCGTTAATGATGCAGCCTGTGGGTAACTGTACTTTCAGATTCTGATTACCGTCATCAGAAGCGAAATGCCGACTGCGATGCTGCTCAAACAGAATTCTCCGGGTCTTATTGGTACAAGGACGATCTGAGCAAATAGCTGGCCATGTCGTTATCTCTAATGATGACGCGGTGATAACGTGTGATGTTGCAACTGCATCGAAAGTAACACCAACGAGTGATCGAAGACTGTGAATACTTACAGATTCACACTTTCGACGTAATTAATATTGTCAGTTGAAACGAATAATTTTGGTCAGTGGTTCCATAATTCTTTTATCTGGAAATTCTAAATCCACACTATTCTTCACAATTTAGGAAAATATTACATTACAATAAAATGACAAATTAAATAAAAAAAATAATAACTTCAAAATACATCAAATCGACGAGGCATCACCAAATTCTATTATCTACTAATTTTGTTACGAATGTAAAATATATAAGATTAACACAAGCGTTTAGAAAACAAGGAATCAAATTATTTTCGATTTTTAAAAGATTGGCAATTTTGGTCGTCTAGCAGAGAGCTTTCTAATACGTGAAGTTATTCTTTTGTGGCAATTGCGCGTTATCGACAAACAATAGAGCACCAGAGGGACGTCGAGAGAAATTCCTTTAAAAATTCAGTGGTCGTGGTTAATTTTGGGCGGTCGTTGAACGAAACGGGTATCGATCGTCGGGTTACGTGTTTTCTGCGTCTGATGGTTCAATTATTTCCATAAGACGAACATTTAACGAGCTCCCTTGTCAGCGTCCGTCCGTCCGTTCGCTCGGTTGGCCGAGCTTAAAATTAGATTCTATGAAACGAACAAGCCGGAAGCGAAACGACGAGGGAGCCGGCACGAAATTTATTTAGCGCCGCGCGAATTCCGACGGTCGCGCGAATTCATTCATTCCCGTCCAACAAGTGAACCGAGGCGGTCGAGATTCGAAAAAAAAAAAATTCGTTCCGCCGGCATTTCTAAAGCCTCGAAAAAGTTACAAGTAGCGAAACGTTTTTTGGCACGTCGCGACAACGCAATTCCAGTGCAAAAATTCGGTTTAGAATTCTATTGTTTGCTTCAAGTTTGTCTGGGAACAGAATTCATACATTTTGCCACGTGTAATTACTATCGTACAATTTTTATCGAATTGTTCAGGGTGGTCACGATTTGTTGATAGTAAATATATTTCAACAGCGATGAGGATTATGGTCGCTAAAATTATTTTAACCGTGTGTCCTAAATTTCGAACGCCACTAATTATCTAATCCGCTGGGAGTGCCCGAATGATGTCAACCGTGAAGGTACTTCTCTTTTACGATGCTTGCGCAAGTATAACGTTGAATCGATTATATAGTTTTGAATGGAAAAAATTGACTCGTTGAGGTATGTGTGAATTATGGTGTAAAGGTTGAAATTAATATTGGGAACCAACAATCCCCGAGATCTTACAATGACTGTGCAAATAATTTATATCTTTGAAACAACGCTATAATTCTTAACAAAAAAAAATATGTAATTTGGCAAGATATGTATAAACCATTATGCAAAATTTGAGATTGATACGAGAAACAATTTTCATTTTATAAAATTCCAAAGTATCCCAAATCTTCCAAGCTAGAAGATACTTGTACCTTACAATGACTGTGCAAATAATTTATATCTTTGAAACAACGCTATAATTCTTAACAAAAAAAAAATATGTAACTTGGCAACACATTTATAAACCATTATGCAAAATTTGAGATTGATACGAGAAACAATTTTCATTTTATAAAATTCCAAAGTATCCCAAATCTTCCAAGCTAGAAGATACTTGTACCTTACAACGATTGGGCAAATAATTTATATCTTCGAACCAATGCTATAATTCTTAACAAAAAAAAATATGTAACTTGGCAAGGTACGTATAAACCACTATGCAAAATTTGAGATTGATACGAGAAACAATTTTCATTTTATAAAATTCCAAAGTATCCCAAATCTTCCAAGCTAGAAGATACTTGTACCTTACAATGACTGTGCAAATAATTTATATCTTTGAAACAACGCTATAATTCTTAACAAAAAAAAATATGTAACTTGGCAACACATTTATAAACCATTATGCAAAATTTGAGATTGATACGAGAAACAATTTTCATTTTATAAAATTCCAAAGTATCCCAAATCTTCTAAGCTAGAAGATACTTGTACCTTACAACGATTGGGCAAATAATTTATATCTTCGAACCAATGCTATAATTCTTAACAAAAAAAAATATGTAACTTGGCAAGGTACGTATAAACCACTATGCAAAATTTGAAATTGATACGAAAAACAATTTTCATTTTATAAAATTCCAAAGTATCCCAAATCTTCCAAGCTAGAAGATACTTGTACCTTACAATGACTGTGCAAATAATTTATATCTTTGAAACAACGCTATAATTCTTAACAAAAAAAAATATGTAACTTGGCAACACATTTATAAACCATTATGCAAAATTTGAGATTGATACGAGAAACAATTTTCATTTTATAAAATTCCAAAGTATCCCAAATCTTCTAAGCTAGAAGATACTTGTACCTTACAACGATTGGGCAAATAATTTATATCTTCGAACCAATGCTATAATTCTTAACAAAAAAAAATATGTAACTTGGCAAGGTACGTATAAACCACTATGCAAAATTTGAAATTGATACGAAAAACAATTTTCATTTTATAAAATTCCAAAGTATCCCAGATCTTCCAACCTAGAAGATACTTCTACCTTACAACGATTGGGCAAATAATTTATATCTTCGAAACAATTCTATATTTCTTAACAAAAAAAAATATGTAACTTGGCAAGGTACGTATAAACCACTATGCAAAATTTGAGATTGATACGAGAAACAATTTTCATTCCATAAAATTCCAAAGTATCCCAAATCTTCCAAACTAGAAGATACTTCTACTTTACAACGATTGGGAAAATAATTTATATCTTCGAACCAATGCTATAATTCTTAACAAAAAAAAATATGTAACTTGGCAAGATATGTATAAACCACTGTACAAAATTTGAAATTGATACGAGAAACAATTTTCATTTTATAAAATTCTAAAGTATCCCAGATCGTCCAAACTAGAAGATACTTCTACCTTACAACGATTGGGCAAATAATTTATATCTTCGAACCAATGCTATAATTCTTAACAAAAAAAAATATGTAAGTTGGCAAGATACGTATAAACCACTATGCAAAATTTGAAATTGATACGAAAAACAATTTTCATTTTATAAAATTCTAAAGTATCCCAGATCTTCCAAACTAGAAGATACTTCTACTTTACAACGATTGGGAAAATAATTTATATCTTCGAACCAATGCTATAATTCTTAACAAAAAAAAATATGTAACTTGGCAAGATATGTATAAACCACTGTACAAAATTTGAAATTGATACGAGAAACAATTTTCATTTTATAAAATTCTAAAGTATCCCAGATCGTCCAACCTAGAAGATACTTCTACCTTACAACGATTGGGCAAATAATTTATATCTTCGAACCAATGCTATAATTCTTAACAAAAAAAAATATGTAAGTTGGCAAGATACGTAT
Organism: Colletes gigas; assembly: GCF_013123115.1. Lineage (NCBI taxonomy): Eukaryota > Metazoa > Arthropoda > Insecta > Hymenoptera > Colletidae > Colletes > Colletes gigas. The sequence goes on from NW_025106637.1 coordinate 4,387,896, forward strand.
AAACCACTATGCAAAATTTGAAATTGATACGAAAAACAATTTTCATTTTATAAAATTCTAAAGTATCCCAGATCTTCTATACTAGAAGATACTTCTACTTTACAACGATTGGGAAAATAATTTATATCTTCGAACCAATGCTATATTTCTTAACAAAAAAAAATATGTAACTTGGCAACACATCTATAACCCACTATGGAAAATTTGAGATTGATATCGGGAATAATTTTCGTTTTACAAAATTCCAAAAATGCCCCAGTTCTTGTACGCTGAGGGTAGAATGGCCCATTAAAAAACAATGGTTTCTGGAGTTGAGCCGCGATCAACTCGTCTCCCCGAGGGAAAACCTGGCAGAAGGCGTCGCGACGAATCCACCTCAGCGATGCGTCTCGAGTCGACGCGACTGAGATTATGGTAACGGTACGACAGACTCGCGTAAACATCGCGAAACCGTCGAGAGCGCTATCAGTAGCGTTCCTTGACCCTGCGCCGAGAACCCTCGAGCAGCCAGTACCTCGTTGCATAGGGTTCTATCCGTACGCTAACCCTTCTCCCTGCGGCATTCCGGGCTTAGACTTAGAGACTCGAGCAGTCAGCGGAGCAGGAGGACCGAAGGAGGACGGAGTAATAATACGAGACTGCTCCGCCAGCCAAGGAGTAACGTCCTGTTGCACCAGTCTGACCACTCGCCTCCCTGCGCCCACCGGATCCTTGCTCCCTTGCTCCTCGAGGCTTCCTTTTATTTCGCGTCGAAAGGATCTCGCCTCCTTCTTCGCTTGCACGGGGTTCTCGACTTCACAATCCGTTCGTCACAGAAATTTAGGACCATTTAGGGCACTTGGGATACACCGAGCTCTAATTCATACGTTATTATTTCTCGTTCACACTTTGACTGACACGTCATCCACGCATGGGTGACGGGACTTTTTCACTATGGAACTAAAACAATTAATTTTCGAGTTGAAAATTTGTCTTAAAAATCACGAATCCTGTTCGAATTCATGTCTTTTTGAATTACATAGTTTACAATTGTTTGAAATCAAAGTTTCAGTCTTGTGGAAAAATTTTATCAGAATTTCTCGAAATTAACAAACAATATTAAATTAATATTAGAAAATCACATCTATGAATACTGCGGTAAACGTAATTTCAATTATTTATTAACAATTTTAGTGGTTACTATCAAGTTTAAACTAATACCGACATTAGCTACAATTTTCCTAGACTCGATCAGCGACGTTACAAACCGGAAGCTACGAGATTACTGTAATCTGCGAGTAATTGCGTCGAGAATCAGAAACAATTACCGTTGTCATTCGCCATAATTACACAGGTACAAGGAACACATTTTTTTATGCAAAGATAAATTACAAAAAGGAAACTTTAAATTAATTCTAAGCTGGTGCGACGGATCGTTTGGGCAAAAGTGATTTTAATCTTTTTAAATAAAAAGAAAACGATTCGCGAAAACAGCGTCGTTTTACGCGAGTTCGGGCCTCGAATTCAATTGGGATCGAATCGAAAACTACCGTGTTACAAAAATACACGCATTCCCGACCGATTTTCGCAATTTGAATTTCATTCAGCTCGGCCTCGGCCACGTTTGTTTGCGTCGACGTAGCGCGGGAGAGAAAGAGAGGAGGTTCTCGACGTAATAGAGGCGTTCACGAGGAACGAGTTTCTACATCGGATCGCTTGCCAGTCGCCCAAGAGCCAACCCTTTGCGGTTGAATGTCTGATCCGGGCACCCGGAGTCATCATCTTGCATTAAACGAAAAAATAAATTATAGTCCGCGTAGGATATCTATGGGCTGGGCCTGCAACCGCCTAAGAATAATGATTTCTGCGGGTAGCAGCCTTTCAACACTTCATTTTTATTTTACTTTTTCCCCCATAATGATAAAGACTTCAGAGATTTCAAGGCTACTCAGAAGGAAACAACCGAAGAGACCGACGATGGAACAGTTCGCTGCTATTTTTAGACTTTAAAAACGAAGAATCATCCCTTATATCAGAGTATCTATTTTAAGTATTTCTATATTTAAATGTTACTGATGATAATATTAAAGATATGTAATTCAAAGATCGGTTAGTAACAGCTGTGCATTGCCTTTGCATAATTTCTTAATACACAAAAGCATGGTATATCAAAGACCTATTACTATTGTACGGATATTTAAAATTGTAATTTTTAATTCTTGTTAGTAAGATACGAGACAAAAGTGGGTCAAATATATTTATCTAATCTATTTGTGCCAGCTGGATTTGCTATTTAGAACTGCTGGAAATGATGCATGCGGTTACTAATAGCTATTTATTGTTAATATAAGATTGCAAAATATATCAGTTATTCTTGTCGACACAGATATGGTGTTCTATAGAAATTCTTTGCGTTATCATTATCTACGAATTTCAGTGGGCCACGAACAGTTAGGAATCGCCATTAACTTACGTTCGGATAGACATTTGGTTCTCAGGATGTGATTTCCTGCTTTCACGAAAGTTTAAACATCCTGAAATATCCGCGCCAGACCAATCACCAACTAATAACGTTGCAAAGGAAACTCTATTACCATGGCTGGTCGAATTAATGCCCCTAACCGTAATTGACATTACTCCACAAGATCTATTACACTCGCCCGTTCGAAACTGGCATTAATTTCACTCGAAGCCGCAAATTGCACGATATCTTTTCCAATTTCTTTCCCCTCCCTCAATTTATCTCTAAGCGTAATCGCGTTTGGACGAAGTAGTATTATAACAGAGTCGTAATACCAAAAATTAAACCGTTATCTAGGTATAATTGATAATAATAAATTATTAAAGATGTTATAAACGTTGTTGATTTCCAAAATTGTCCACTTTTGATAACTCTTTGTAATACATTGGTACGTTCTAAATTTGAGTAGGCGAGCATGTTTCGGTTTCCCCGCCAAAATAAATACATTAACATGATTGAGAGGCCCCAAAGTAGATTCTTTAAATTTATTAGTCATTCCATGAGATTACCAATGGATAGATTTAAACATGCAGTCATGTATCCCCCAAATAAATAACTCAAAAAATCACCCAGATCCTGCTCATTACAATCCCCGACGCGACACGGTTCTTGAAAATATTCTACTTCGACCCCGACCGAATTACAAAATTAACTCGTCCACCGTTTAATTCAATAACGCAAACACGGACTGCGAAGAGTTAATTAGATTTGTGTAACGCTTTCGAAATATTGTTCGCGTGTCACAAATCTTCCACCCCCCTCCTCTCTCGCAGTCGATAATCCAACCTTCGACCGCGGGGAATTAATTTCCATTCACCGACCAGGCGTTTCACAACGCGTTCGGCGAAACGAGTCCTCCAGGAGGAAGAAAACAAGAATTTTATTCCGCTCGATGCCAAGCGGGGACAAATAAAAATAAATATATAAATAACAGAAACGACGATAAATCACGAGTCGAAGGCTTCCCCCCGCGGCGGCGGAGAACCGTAAGCGCGCGTAAATTGTTCCCGAGGACGACTCCGGGACGAATAGAACCGAGCGTTACTCGCGGATTGTCGCTGGCTGAATTCCTCGACCGCGTGTCTTGCATGCGGAATGAAGCGTGGTTGCATTCCCGCCGCGTCAATGCGAAACTGTTACTCACCGATAATGGTGATCGCTGCTGCAGCCTCCGGGATGGATCGGCAGTGAATCCTGCACAGACAAAAGACAACCGTCTATTTAATCCTCTTCCTCGGTATTGCACTCGCGAGTGGACCACAGTTCTTAGGAATACACTGTGCACCAAATTAAAAAACAGGACGACGCGTTTCACCTAAATTTACGTTATACATAGAGAATTATCGAAGGTCTAAAATAAACGTAAATTTAGGTAAACGACTGGTATTTTCGAGTCTCTGCTACACACGTATATATTATTTATACTTCTAAGATTGCCACACGCCCTAATGATCGAAGCGATTAATCGAACAAGTAGTTGTTAACCTTCTTTTCTACGAATATAGAATTCATTTTCCTTTTTTAAAAATAACGTTAACATTAGTCTAAATAGGAGTTCATATCAGGCAGAAAAGGATGGAGATGTACTGTAGTGTTTTTAGATGTTGGCAAGTTCGTTTTTTAAAGAAATTGAACTTGGACTACACTCGAAGACATTATGCAATAATTTGTGAAAGGGTTATATTAATACTCTCAGATCGATGAAGAATTTCACAATTTCTTAGACACTGTACATTGCTTGGAGTTTACTTTGAAAGAAAGATTTGCTGGCTTGAGTTAGCAGAATAAGGCAAAGGGAAGCTATAAAGAAAGTCTAAAGATGGCACTATCACTTAAACTCCTTTTGAATATCGGTACTGCAAACGCAGCTGGTTAAACAACACAGTTGACGATGAATGTTCCCTGATAGAATCATAGTTGTCTAACACATTATCGGTACGGCCTCGAATCTCTGACGGGGTCAGTCACTGAGTACATTTTCCAAAACGACATACTGACTACTAATTGAGTTTCTTTCGCGAGTGAAAGTTGAGATTCCTCGACGTAGTGATGCGTCTCACAATCACACAAACGTTCGATCGATCTTCTTTTCTGATACGGATCCCTATGGCCAAGACGAAATACACTGTACTGAGAATATTGGAAACTATTCTGTTATTGAGATTATTCAACGCCTGGAGAGTATATACATACAAGCAATCGCTCAAATATCCATACAGGAAAACTTTAGAAGAACTTAAAAATAATTTCAGAAGCACTAAAAAATTCTTTTGGATAACGAAAATGTTAACCACGCAGGAAATTTGGCGATCAACGACCCCCCAAACACGATCGTAACCAGCACGAGGAACGTTTCCCCAAAAAACGACACTAAATACGTCCGTGTACGATATATCGGCGTAGTACTACGTCCTTTCGCGAGTGAAAGTCGAGATTCCTCGGCGATACGTCTTCCACCAGACCAAGCGGGCAGATTAAATATAAATACACAGATCGAAACAAGTGTCGGTATAATCCTCGTCGCTGATGTTGCACCGCTGACGTGTTTAAGCAGACCTTCGGTCGCACGGAATATACTCTTTATTCGTAACACTTGGCTGGCCGATGACGTACCGCTACGTCCACTCGCGAGTCAAATCTCGTTAACGTAGTAGTACGTCTTCCGTGTACGTCGATTTATCGTCGCGAACATTTACAATTCCCCTCCCCGCGATTATTTATTGCTGTTCGAGGGCCGCGTTGATTCACTCCCACAATGCCTTTAATGCGCTTCTTGGACAACGTTTGTTATCCATTTTTTTTCCACCGGTCTCCTCGTTCCAACCTACTTGCCATCCATCACTATCATTATCGCGCGCTTTTAAAGGCTCGCGTCGCCGCGGCGCGGACACAACAACAGCCACCAAAGAGCAATCGCCTCTGCGCCAATCCCACGCGGTCAGCTAAGCGTTCTAACGCTCGTGCATTCCTCGCGACCTCCCCAACGTTACGCAATTCCTCGATACAGGCACGATGCACCGAATCTAACGGGACCCCGAACACTTCACTGTCAGAAATCACACACACACACACACACACGGCGCCACGTGCGCGATCCTAATTAACAGAGAGCCAACCCAGCCAGCCAGCCGACCGACGTTCCACGATCGGAACGCGCTAATACTCTCCGCTTTAAAATAATCGTCTCGTCGACGCTAGCGAGCAAACGCGAGCGACGTATCGTTTCGAGGTCGAAAATCCCCAAGAGCTAGGTCACGGTCGTCGTACCTCGAGTATCCTCCGATCTGCCGCGACGTGGTATCCTGCGCGACCAAGGATTCGGGACCAGGGACGCGGGAGAATGGAGTTGCTACGGGCCAGAACCGACACTAGACGCCAGAACACGAGTAACTTTGCGAAGTGGTGAGCCCTGCTTCTTCCAACGAGTAGTCTCGAGTCTACTCCTCCTCCTCCGCCCTCTGAAACCCCTCTCCCACCCCCCACGGTCGCGTTCCCTCTTTCTATCTCGTCGTCGCGAAGAGGAGCGAGACGACGAGGGGGGTAGCGCGGAGAAGGCGAACCGCGGCGACGGGAGGTGGGAGGAGGGAGACGGAGGAGGAGGAGGGGGGCGACCGAGGCAAGGTGGAGGAGGATGAAAACGCACGCGTGTGTACGTAAGTGCACTCGGCCGCGAGCTGCAACATGAACGAATAATCCGGATGCATCCGCCAAGAGAGGGGGGAGGAGGAGGGGGGCAGGGGGGAGGGCGTCGAGGGGGAGAGAAGTCAATGAACGACTTCACCGCAATCGCCACGCGGCGAGAGAATTTCACGGTTGCGGGCTTCTCTCGGTCTATCGCGGCTGCCTGCCTTGCACGCCTCCTGTACCTTCTTTCTTTGCAAAGTTTTGCGATCTGCGCCCGGGACTGGCGGATCGATTCGCGAAATACTGCGTGCAGGGTGTAATTCATCGCACGAATTGGGTCGGATCGATTCCGCGGCGAAAATCAAGAATAGCGAAATTGCGCGGGAAAATTGAATTTAATCCTTTGCTCACTGATGTCTCCTCCAAGGAGGTGTTTGGAGACATTTTTAAAGCGATGTTTGTATAGTTTAGATAGAAAATAAATCTACATAGGATTCTTGAAATGTAACTATGATAAATTGTGGATACGCTAATTTTCAAATGTCTAAAAACTAGTTTGATCTGGGCTAAAGTCAACGAATTGAAGACCCCTTTCTGAAAAGAGTTTTGACCCCATTTTTATTAAGATGTATTTTCCTTTCACTGTAATATTCTTTATACGAGCTAGTGGCTCAATCTCCATTCGAGGCTACCCAAGTGTGAGACAGTGTACAAGCATTCGACTAATTAGCCCGATAGCAGCAATAGTACAAGTAAATAATGTCTGCAGATAAACTGCATTTACGGCATTCGCGAGTTCCATAAATAAATTTCTTAGGAAATAACACGACCGTGTTTAATCAATGTTTGTACGCTGTTTCTTGATCAACCGTGGTACAGGCATATTTAGAACCAAAGAGCTTTTCGGCTCTCGAGATGAATCTCGTTCGAAGAGAAACCTTCAGAAACCGACGATGTTCCGCGAAGCGCGCTCGCTGAAAAGTCATTCCTAAGATCAAAAGCGACGAAAGAGGAGCCCGAAACGAGCACAGCAAACGGTTTTGGATCCTATTCATCGACTGGAATTCGTGTTCCTCCGCCAACTAACCGAGAACTCCTGCATTCGCTTGAAAGCGTTCCCCTGATGCACCTTCGGAGTATCATCAAAATGGGAACTTTCAAAGCTGGGCCACGAAAAAGAGAGAGAGAGAGAAAAAAAAAGGATCCACCGAGCTCGATACTAATTCAAACGAACCGCGACAACAGTTTCCGATAATGTTCGCGTCAGTCTAATTTTCGCGAGAAACGCTCGACCGGGGGGGGGGCCTGCTCATTTGCCGGAAAAAACGAGCTGCTCTCGTTAGGTTAAACGAACCCGTTCGAAATTTCAGGATTAAATTTAAATCTCATTCAACTTTATCGTGCACGGGCGAAGTTGGATGTTGCACCAGGAGTTCCGAAAATACTCTATAGGTATCCACTTCCGCCCACTCGTCGTGAAAACGTTAACGCTAGCCAAGTTCAGAAATTATCTCGGGCCGTTTAAGTTCGGTAAATAATTCGACGACCGACGAACTTTTTATCGCGCCGCGATAACGTGTTCTCTATTGTTGTTCGATACGAGAAGCACTTTGGATCACGTTTGTACGTTTCATAAGTTTGCTAAGAATGATAAAAATTATCATTCTCTATGTTACTTTTTGTATAAAACTTAATTTCTTCCAAGTATACATAATATTCAACTGCAAAATATTCTATGGGCTGTGTAACGTAGAATTAAGTGTAGAGACGAGAAAAATTCTTATTTACGAGGCGCGTAAATTAACAAAGAAATCGAGACAACCGATAGCAAATCAGAAAACTATGCGGTGCTGCGATGACAAACGCGATCGATGAAGAAAAATACTGTCTGCAATACAGTGTTCCCCGTTCGTCGCGAAATTCACGAGTCGATGCTCGGTCAGGTGAGTTCGATGCGAAACGTGACTCGTAACTTCCCATCGAACGAACGTGACGGTCTTGGGAATATTCTCGCCCGTCGAATGACTCTTCTTTCTTTATTAATAACGATGGGAAGACTGATCGAACGGGTGACGAGTGATGAGGTCGAAGAAAACGACGCGTGACGCATCGATGAAAAGCGAGGCGTTGATGTCACTCGCGCGGGAGCAGAAAATTTATTATTACTGCGGTAGCGAAGAACACGTTCCGCGATACGGACATTGATGAAATAAAGAATTTTTGTGTAGATGTTTCGAAAATATATTTCAGCACTTTAGAAATTGAACAAGCTAGAAATTTAAAAAAATGCGAATACACATAAAAGTAATAATAATAAAGTTACTATCCTCTTTGAAATACAATTATTTCGAGGAATGTATAATAACAATAAAGTTATTGCATTTCTCGAAATAATTTTATTTCTTTGACTTTAAAATGAAACTTCGTCGGTGAATTCAATATGAATTTAAAAAATCCTTGAAATTACATTTTTGAACAAGCAACCATTATTTTTGTAACATGCAATGATAGCTACGGATCCAGGGTTAATTGATCTAAGTAAACTGACTTAATGGTAGACAATTATATTTGTTAGTATAAGAAGTTGCTTTAGTAATTACAGGATGAAATTTTCATGGGCGTTAATTTCGAAAAACGTTTCCACGGAAACGATGAAGCGGAACGCTGCTTCTGTCAGTCTGGTTGCAGGTGTGCGTGAATACTTATAGGTGCGCGAGGGTGGGCTGTTAGGGGAGGGGTTGGAAAGAGACTGCTACTCGAGGTTATGCAATTAACCAATGCACAAAATTTAACCAGGTTTCTGAAACGAAGCCCGTGCTTCATAACGCATATTCTATTCTCGACTGTTAATTGGTCCGATTAATTTCAGATTTGCAAATTGTAGTAGTTTTTGCGTTATAACAATTTTTGAAGCAGATATAATGATCATGCACAAGCAGGTACGACCAAGAATATTTAAAACTAATACCGAATATTTCTTAAACTCCATCAAACTTGAACATTGTCAGAGTTAATTGGTGCAGGTTTTATATCTTGATCGTAATTACTCTAAAAATATTTAACTTCGAGGGTAATTACGTCCATGATGTGGAAACTATATTAACCCTCTGCTTTCTAATTTTTCTGCACAACTGCACTTGTTAATTAAAGGATTTCAAAATTAGGAAGAAATATTAATTTTTATTGAGAAGGCTAGACGATGCAACGATCTTTAGAACCAGTCGCGTGTTAGTTCTTATAGAATATGTACTCATGCTTCAACCCCTGGGACGATCACGAGTCGTTTGCAGATCACAAACCACGTAATACCATAACAAGAAATAATCTTCGAGCAACCTAATGAACTGTTTCAGTCCATAAATCAACTGGTCGATATATGAAAAATAGCAAATCCTCTTTCAGACGTGCGTCTAGACCTCGTGGCAAAGCGTTGAGCGATCGAAGATGAAAAGACGCGGAAGGTAGGAGGTTATAGCCTCGTCGATATAATCCCTGAGACGATCACAAGCTGCTCAGAGATAATAACCACGCAACACCACGGCAATAAAGATCTGAGAAACAACTGGTCGATACAGAGAAGAGATTAGACCTATTTAGTGCGGTATCCTGCGACGGAAGTGTTTGAGAAAATGTGCAAAATGTATGACATGATTTCGAGATACGAGAACACTCACAAAATCGACAGGTGTAGGTACGGAATACTAAAACATAACAGTTCAACGTCCACGATCGCACAACACCAAAGCACAAATATTTCTCAAATAAACGACTAGATCTTGGGATAAAAGGGGATGAAACCTGAGTTCAAAAGCGTAAAATTAGGCATCTCTAAACATTCACAGAATGATTCTAAAATACGAAAAACCAACGTCCTTAGGAACATAAACTTCGATTGTCGATTGAAGAAAAATAGCAAATCATTTTATAGTTACGAAATTTGGGTCTCGTAGCAAGGCGTCCAGTGATTAGAATTTACTCAAGGTTCACGAAACCACTACCAAGGATACATACTATTTCACACAAAGATCACGATCACACAATACAAAAGAAACAAATCTTCCACGAGTGACCTAATGGTCAACCTCAGTCCGAAAATGTGCACAGAGAAAAAAAGTAAAGGCCTCCAGCGGCCAGAGGTCACCGAAAAGACGTCCAAGATTCACAAAAACGGTTGCAGTATACGTGGGAGAAATCGTATGGTCACGAGTCGTTCGAACATCACAATTGCACAGAACACCGTAGCAACAAATCCTCACCAAGACCTGATCTGACCTGACCTCGTGGCGAAGCGCCTGGCGATCTGGGAGTAGTTGAAAATCGACTGGTCTAAGTGCGAAAACGTTAATGGGAAGATCCTCGTGAAAACAACTCCAGGAGACGGTCACAACGATTCGTTTCAGATCCCAGAAGCACAAAAGTGACTAGGTGGTCGGGCACGGGCTACGGTCGAAAATCGTCGAACGAGTCGGTCGATAAAGAGGGAACAGGAAATTCTCTTACACGCGCTTCGTGTGGACCTCGTGGCGACGAATCCGGTAAACCGAGACGTCGGCGAAGGTTCGGGAAAACGGCTGGCAGAATGTACTGAAGTAATGGTGAGAACGCGAATGGTAGACAGAGGTCCTCCGGACGCGTACCTCCTGGCACACCTCCACCGTGAGTTCTCGTAGAGCTGATCGAGGATCGGCGTTCCTGGCGGTCCCTCGGGCCGGATAACCGCGTGCACAGACGTTCGTGCACGTTCACGCGTTCACAAAGTGTTGCACGCGTAACGGTTCGCACGATGCGTGACATGCGTGTCGCGCGTATGACGTGGCGCGTGTGCAGAAGTATATTGATCAGCTGATGGTCGGGTGGATACTGGGCTGCCTCGCAGAATTCACCATATTGTTGCGTCAGCGCGCATGCGCCGGAGCCCGCGTCCCTACGTTCTACCTTTTCCTGCGCTTCGACCCTTCCAGACCCATCCCTGTCGGCGCCGCGCGCTTCTTGCTCTATTGTTCGACGAAAAATATCAAGAGAAAAAGAGGCCACCGGAGAAAATAAATTCGCAATTTTCGGGTTCGGGATCGATGACCCGGAATATGGAAACGGAAACGCTATTACGCGACTCGATACATGCGTTTTTCGGCGAAATACTTATCGTCGAACGGATTCATAATATTCTGTGAGATTAAAATTTTGATTTTATACCATTGAAAAATGCGTAACCTAAAATTCACAAGATCCTGTCCAAGTTTATTTCCCTCCATGTCTCCACTTGAGAATTAATTTGTCTAATTCCGTAGCGGTAAAGAAAAAAGTTAAATATAAGCGGATGGTGCGCTAATGAATTACTGCAGGCATTGGTTTTTTAAATATGCGTTGCAAACCTCGGTCCAAGAGCAGAACTTTAATTTTGAAATTCGAACAATAGTTTGACAAAGTCTAAATCTGTCGTATCAAATGCAAAGTTCCTTTTATTATTTTTGTTTTTATCATGCTATGTCTTGAGTGTACGCATGTGATTTTTTTAGTGACACTTGAGATTTTATTTCTGACACGTTGAAGGTTTCGAGCCTCTGAGATTTGCAGGGAATTCAATAATAAAATTTTGTTCACTGTCCCTTGGTAAATCCAGAGTGTCTGCGAAGTGGTAAAATATCGCCAGAGATCGTATTGATTTAATTTCGAATAGAAGTTCTTCGAAGAGAATAGTATGATACAGCGAGGGGGGACTTTCCTTTCTTCTTTCCAGCTCCAAGAAGGGCAAGAATTTTGTATAGGAACTCTGCTATCCAATATTCTGTTAAAAAGGATTCGGTTGCCTAGAGTTTGAAAAACATCCCCCGTCCTCGTTCCCATCGTGGAAAAGTCCAATCGTCGAACCGACCGAGTGAAATTCATTCCATCCAAAGGAAAACGGACTTTTCATTTCGTTAGCGGTGCTCTTCGATACCAGTTGAAAACTAGTTTCACTCTGTTCAGAGCGAATCGCATTATGAACATAATGCGATCGCTCCTCGGGGCCTTTGTTACTTTTCCATTCCTAATAATTATACGTTCCGCGAGTTTCAGAGGAAATTTTTTAGTCCGACTTTGGCACTCGTCTCGCATACCGCCACAATTTAATTCCGTAGGAGTGTTTGCTAACGTCTCCAATCGAAAAACACACGCAATATATGAAATTCTCTTTAGACAAAATATTTCGTTTCGTCTGAGAATAGATAAATGGACTGAAAAAAAAAACTATTTAAAATGGTTGAAGAAACAATTTTACAAAAAATATCTTAACAAAATCTTCTCGTCTACTTTTTATAAAGATTCGGTAGTGTATCTTCCATCGTAGGAACCATTCGATCCGAAGGCAAGCCTTCCTTCAATTCCTTCGCGAAATTGCAAAATGTAACGCATGATTGGCCATGAAAAGCAAGTACTGAATCCTTGTGAAAGACGAGACGCGACTGTTTGTTACGAGGAATCGAGTTGTTTGAAACGTACAGACTCATTTGCCGGAAAATATGCGAAGAGATTGCGACACAAATTCGCAATCAAAGAACCTCGTTAACGATAAATGTATATGTGAACGACTTGCTGAATATTCGGAATCCGAGGATTAGAGCTATGTTAACTATCGGCTGTTTTCCTTTCACATGTAAATTACCCTGGCAAGGCTTCTCGTTACCAGGAGCATTTTAATGTCGAGATACCGTCGAATAATGGTAGGAGGCTGTCTTTGAAATCGAGAAAACTCAGACAATAGTGGAAACAATTTCTCAATTCTTTCGTTCCGACCTCAGTTCCGTGCCCTCTTCAAGGAAACGATACGTTAATGTTACAAAATAACTTAAAATCGATAAAATGTACAATCTCCCATTATATAACGAAACGGTAGATTTTATGTAATCATCAAATACAAAGGAAAATTAAATATTACAAAGTTAACCTACTTTCTATCTCAATAGCAATAGAGGTGTATGTTTTTTTTTATTATTATATATAAAATTCAGTTTTTTTATATCTAATGTGTAATTCAAAATTGTTATTTATTTTAAGTTACTTATGAATCTTTGAACTCTTTCTGTTCTCTTGCAAGCTTTAAGAGCTAATTTGTATATTTTGTCTTCTTCATTCGTGAATATTGAATGAATAAATATACAATAATAATGCAACTTTTCCTTCTAAGATTGCTTTTCTCACGAAGACCTAGAACTAATTTCGAAACGTATGATTATTTCTCGTAAAGTGGAACTGCAGCTTTGTTCCAAGGCCAACAAACGTTCATTTCACACGCATTCCGGTAAACAAGTTAATAAAGAATAAAGGCTCGGTCGATTTATTTTAATTTCTAAATCAAGAGAAGCACCAGACATAGCTCACGCCAATTTCTATCATTAATAATAGACAGTCAAGTCATATTTGATTACACTGACTCGGATCGAGCGACGTTTTCCGAATTAGATTCGACCCGCGTTTCAAATTCATCCAAAGTCTATATTCCGCTCGTAATAAGGTTCTGGCGCGTTTTCTTCGCGGGATAAGAGCCCAGATAACTAAACACACGACTCTATAAATTTTCTTTCCCATCAAGCCGTGAACATAACTGCGCAGATGCGATAAACACGACGAATGTTCTGCAATTATTTTCTCGGCGTATACTTGACGACAAATGCGCGTTGTTATAAGATTCGTGGAAAATGAGGCAACGTGGCACCCGCGAAGAGAGAAAAAGACGTAACGCGCTCGTAAAACACAAGGGTAAAATGGAGGAGTCGTGGGCTCTGTTATTTCATGGTTGGAACACGCGCTAGGATTCACAGTCACGCACCGTGATTCGGCTCTTGATCTACGGGGGCAAAGAAATGGAAAGCTTTATTTCACTCTCGTGCCGAAACTGGTTTGCCCGGCTTTTGGATCTATTTATTTATCGAAGCGACCGTTCATTGATCTTTTGGCGATCGAGAGCCCGTCGAATTTACAGTTTACTTAAAATCAATTAAAATTTTCGACAGTTTGCCCGTCCCTCTTTTAGTTTGGCGGGAACGTGAGCGTAAACGGAGACTGGGATAATTTTATGGTTGATAGAAGTTTATTGGAACGACTCGTTAAAGTTAAAATGTTACGATTTCAGTCGATGCTACGTGTACAGAACTTTGTTTACTTTGTAGAATTTACTTGAAGAACAAATATTTAATTTTAGTCTTTGACTGATACTTATAGATAACTTTTTATTTTAATAGATGTCTCTGTTTTATACACTGAAATAATGTGGGGGATTAAATGTTTCTTTTATATAGCAATCGGGGGGCAAATGTGTTAATATTAAAATTATTCAATTTCAGGTGAAATACAAAGTAGATACCGGAGTTTGCCATATCACCTAACCAGTTAACCCTTTGTCCTATGTCTATAGTGTCTGAACAGAGTATTTCGTTCCACCTGGTCCAACGTCGAGACAGTCAGGACAAAGGAATTCGTGACAATGGACATAGGTTATAGACACTCGGGAGAATATTTCTCCTAATATTAACAAATTGGCGTCGAATGACGCATATGTGTATAAGTCATCCGTGGTTTTCACTAGGGATCGGATGTCACGAAAATATGTTATTAATTTTCCTACCTACATTAAAATAAATTAAAAAAAAAAAGTGGATCAAGTTCTCTGCATAAATAACAAAATAGAAGTCTCACGAATTGAAACAATTGTATATACTTTCAACTGTTTTAAATTTCTTGGATGGAGGGGAGGGTCAATTAAAATGGTAAGTGCCTAAATTTTTCAGCGAAAATAAAAAATTTCAAATCGATCTAAAAAAATTATTTTCAGTTATGGGGGTCAATAACAATCATTTTTGGTCAATAGACATACTCTCGAAACCCTACTCAGTTTCGAGAAAAAAATTCAGAAGGCGCCTAATTTTTCAGCGAAAATGAAAAAATTCAAATCGTTCTAAAAAAAATATTTTCAGTTGCGAGGGTCCATTACAATCATTTTCGGTGAATAGACATACCCCTGAAATCCTACACACTTTCGAGAAAAAAATTCAAGAGATGCCTAAATTTTTCAGCGAAAATGAAAAATATCTAATCGTTCTAAAAAAATTATTTTCAGTTGCGGGGGTTCATTATAACCATTTTTGGTCAATAGACATACCCCCGAAATCCTACTCAGTTTCGAGAAAAAAATTCAGAAGGCGCCTAAATTTTTCAGCGAAAATGAAAAAATTCAAATCATTCTAAAAAAATTATTTTTAGTTATGGCGGTCCATTATAACCATTTTTGGTGAATAGACATACCCCCGAAATTCTACTCAGTTTCGAGAAAAAAATTCAAGAGGTGCCTAAATTTTTCAGCGAAAATGAAAAATTTCTAATCGTTCTAAAAAAATTATTTTCAATTATGGGGGTCAATTACAATCAGTTTTGGTCAATAGACATACCCCCGAAATCGTACTCAGTTTCGAGAAAAAAATTCAAGAGGTGCCTAAATTTTTCAGCGAAAATGAAAAATTTCTAATCGTTCTAAAAAAATTATTTTCAATTATGGGGGTCAATTACAATCAGTTTTGGTCAATAGACATACCCCCGAAATCGTACTCAGTTTCGAGAAAAAAATTCAAGAGGTGCCTAAATTTTCAGCGAAGATGAAAAATTTCTAATCGTTCTAAAAAAATTATTTTCAGTTATGGGGGTCAATTACAATCATTTTTGGTCAATAGACATACTCCTGAAATCTTACTCAGTTTCGAGAAAAAAATTCAAGAGGTGCCTAAATTTTCAGCGAAAATGAAAAATTTCTAATCGTTCTAAAAAAATTATTTTCAATTATGGGGGTCAATTACAATCAGTTTTGGTCAATAGACATACCCCCAAAATCCTACACACTTTCGAGAAAAAAATTCTTTACCGAAAATACACAATGTCTGATCATAAATGAAATTTCGTGCCTAATCCCCTTAAATTTCATGTGTATATTTAAAAAGTCTTAACTCCTAAACGGATGGGACGATTTTAATGTTTCAAAATACAAATAATGCGTGTTTTGTACATAACCATTCTAAAACTATAATTCTCTTTTAGATAAAATATTGTTGAACAACTTTTATGGCACAAATACCAGTATTATGTTATCAGGAAATGTTTTCGATGGTAACGTGTATGGAGGATGAAAAATCATGACGAAACGCGATCGAAAGAACCAAACAGAAGCCGTGGAAACACAGTCGAGGGAATCGCTCCGGCTTGAAAGAACGTTTAAAAGATGCAAAAGTTGCAAATGAACTTTCTAACCGTTCCCATTCATCCGCCGCTACCGTGAGAATACGTTATTGCACGCAAAAAAAAAATAAAAGAAGAAGGAACAACGCGGAGAGGAGTCGGCCGTTATCTTTCGACGCGGCTCCTATTTTTCTGTTCATTCGAATGCAGGCCGCGAGGCCCGAGTAACGGACACGTTATCTTTACGTGATCGGCAAACGAGCATTTCGAAACGTGGCTTTCGCGCGTGAAAACCGACAAGAGAGGGGGGAAAAACACGCGAAAACGTGGAAACGCGCGTCGTGAAAAAATTCGCCGCTGGAAGAGTTCGTTTGCCTCTAAATTCAGTTACTTCGAAATCACGGATCCCCCATCGGCGTTGCTGAGATTTTGTCAAAGATTCTATTTATACAAAACGTTTATCGAGGAATCTGAGACCAAGAGATTTGAAATTTCGAAAAATTTGATGCTAATTTGATTTAATTTAATTACGATTTAATTACTAATACTTTCCCAGAGGTATTTAATATTGTTTGAGTTTGTTCGTACATGCAATGCTCGTGGAAACGAGCAGACTTGTTTTACGAATATTTGATATGGAAATTTGTTCTATTAAGCACGTTACAATCCATTAGCTCCAGCGATTTCAGTATGAAATTTTAAACGCAATATTGTCGACACAGCGCTTCTGTTTTTTTAAAGAGTGTGCTCGACAACTTTGATACAGCTAAACCGATTATTTTCCAATTTGATAACAATATTCCTTGTAACGTTCCATGCGATCAATTTGTTACATAAATCGAATTCTCGATTATTGCTCTATCGTTTCCCACGCTGAAAATCGAACGGGGAGCATGCTTTCTTTTCCAAGTTAATTTTACGTTCAGTAACCGTGTGTCCTTAAAACGTAACTTTTAATGCAGATTGAATGAAACAGAAGACTCTGACGTACACCTTCGAAAGAGAATCTAACGACGGAAAAGTTGAAAACCTCTGCTCCGAACAATGGAGATGTTAATCGTTCTTATCGAGAGATCACTATTAATGGGGAAGAGTGCGAAACCGGAGTGCAATTAACAATTAAAGAGATACTTGTCTGGTATCGTTGCAACTGGCACTCATTTGCAATCCACGAAGGACTTAAGAGACAATCTTTCGCGCGTCGTTTTGAAAGAGGAGTTTAATTAGCGACTACAGAGATGCTCTTCCATCACAATGCCCGTGATTTCCGTTGCAAATTGAGCAGAATTATTTAGATGTTTTCAGATCGATCGAAGAAGAATGAAAAACTACCTTCGACGATTATTTTAACCGGTTCGTTGAGCCTTTACCGGTTCGCGTAAAAACTTTCTAATTCGACGCGAAACGTTTTAAAAAGTATTTTTATTCCAAATGATTCGACAGAATGGAAGCTACTGCTTCACTGTTATTTCTACTGCGATAAATTTGTCGTTAGTTTCTCTAACGTTCTTAAATATTAGTTAAATCAGTGCTGCAAACATTGATTTTTATAACTCACCTTCGGAGTTACCACCTATTTCGCAGCTGCGTCGTTCTCCTCGCTATTAAAGTTTGCTGAAACAAACAAGACAACAAAAGGTTAGTTTCTATCTTTCACTGTTGCAATAAACCTATTGACTTGTCACGCTAGTTTTTCAAATTGTAGCATAACAAATAGACGTATTTAATGGAGTACTTGTTATTTTGTACTATTCCTAATGTCGATGACATTATTCAAAAATTTACAAGTATTAACGTAGGTTTGAAGCGCCCATAGGAACTGTTTATTTTAGAATAGTAATGTTTCAGTTTTTACTGAGTAACAACAATAGTAGTAGTAGATAATACCTAGTAAATATTTACACATAGAATAAAAAATCAACGGGCTGACCAAGATCGTGCAGAATCATAAAAAGATAGAATCAAAAAGAAGGAATATCAAAGAGAAAAAGAATGATTAATGTTCCACGAGAAGACAGAGGAGTGTCAATTTACTTTTATAGTAAATTTTTGAAAATATTACTTGGAATTTTTCTTAGAGAAATGAAAGGAAAAGGTGCCATGGAGGAACCCTTGAAACAATTATTTCCAGTTTCACGTGTTTGGTGTATTTCGTAACTCGTTAGGGCTACTTATTGTAACGTCGTTTCTCGTTCGAAGCCAGCGAGGAATCTTGGCGCCAAAACAGCGGCGTATTCGCGCGGTTGTCGTTCGATAATGAAATAACTTAATTTCCCCATTAGCAAACACATAGATCAGCGTGTCGCGGGGGCGCGACTCCGGCTGTAAAATATGCGCCCGGGAAGCGAAAAGCGTGTTAAACCCCCGGGAGCACGGTGTAATCCACTTTGCCAGGGTTCGGATCCTGCACTCTTTCCACGACTGGGACGCCTACGCGTGGCTCGCTGAAACGACGATGAATAGTTAATCGGGACCGACTTCTCACGGACTTTCGGTCTGCATAATATCTTACGTCCGATGGCGCATTTCGGTCGGAAAAACTCGTCGACGCGACAATCGAACGATCAGCGATTTTCGCGAATCGAAGGTCACGGGTTGCCCCCGTGGCGGAACAGAGATCATTTTACCAGCGAAGAAATTGCAAGTTTCACAATTACCCCTCGAACTGCTTTTACTAATACTGTATGAATGGACGTGGAAAACATCACAGAATATCAAACAAATTTCGCGACAATATAGAAGCTTCCATCCCCATTTAAATTTGTAAACGTTACACTCTGCTTCTGCAGAGGGTGAATACATAGATGGTCGAAACAACCATGAATAAAATATACTCAAAATGCAAAATACAAAATGTAATCGCCAACAATTCTATGACTCCAGACATCAGAATAAAAATAGGTTGTTTAAAACTGATTGTTTATTTACTATGATGGCAAACTTTGATATTCTCATCTATTTTTATATGCACGAAACAGTTCTTTTAGTAGCTGTTTTAGCCGAGTCACTGGCTTCTGATTCTATATTTTAAAGTGACTTCAACATTTCGGGCGAAAGTTCAACGATTCGGAAACAAGATATTGTCTGGAGAACTTGGAGTGGCTGTTAAATGAAATTAATTGCGACTATATGGCTACTATATCGCCACTGTACTTACATATCTAGGGCACGACTTCCTGTCAATTGTTTCGTAGCGTTTAAGCTGCATATATCAATCACCAATGAAAGATAACACAATACGTACTTACGTATCCACTATTCAAGAGCTTCTTGAACATACACAACAATTCTCAGTTATGATTTGTTCGAAAAAGTCTAGAAAACATTCTGGTGAATTGAGACACACAAATCGTTCATTTTATAATCGATACTAGTGTGTAAAATTAAAAAAAAATGAAATTCCTAAATTCATTAAACGTATCTTTTGTGTATTAAAATATCAGAATATTTTATTTATGCGTAGAGAATATATAGTTAGATTGTAAAGTCACGCTAGAATAAGTTTAAGATCCACCTGAACTTTTTATAAATTCCTTTTAAAAAAAAATCGTAACTAATGATTTTGGTGCACGTTTACGAAACTAGCGCACTCGATAATGAGATGTACCGCATTTGATAAATGGAAGAGGAACGAGAAGCGAGAGAAAGCAGACTGATTTGATTGCGTTATCGATGGTTCCGCGGTGTTTGATCGATTGAGTTTCTATTCGATGGGATGCAGACGGTTTCGTTTGAAAAGTACAAGTCTTTTCGCGATGGATAAATCTGACTTGAAAACGTTTCTAAACAAAATTTCTTACACAAATTTTATTCACAACCAACGAATACAAATATCAGATCCATTCGTATGAGTTAAAAAAATGTATGAATTTAAAGAACTCGTTCGTAAATAAAATTTGTCCGATTCTGTCGTTTCGAGCGAGGTCCGCGAGGCTGGATTTAAACGACTCGAGGAATTCGTCGGAGGACAGGAGAACAATCCGGGGTAAAGACCCGCGCCAGAGTGGCATGGAAACACAGAGATGAACAATGGGTCGCCGAGCAACGAAGAAGCCTAGACAAAGCTACAGAAAAATTCAAAGAGTGGTCTGGAAGTAAAAAGGTGGAACCGGCGTCGCGACGAGACCGAAAAAGTGAACGTTTCGGATGCTAGGTCTGTGCAAACGATCCGACGCGAGAAACAACTATCGCGAAACGATTGAAAACCTTGTGTATTTACACGGATGGTAAAAAATTCTGGCACGATGATCAGCTAGCGGTGCAACGATAACAAAAACGAGGATAGAGTGCCCTGTGCGGCAATTAATAACGTGGATCTTGGTTACCAGGTTCATGGGAACACTCTGACACGAGGATTTCATAACTGTGCAGCAAACAATAGTATCTTGGGCTATCTTAGGAAGGGCACTCCCTATGCTGTTGTCTTTGTCTTGCTTGGAGAACTGTAGTCTCAAAATTCAGGATCGAGCCATCAAGAATGGTCCCAGACGGTTCAGATGGCCCAAATCCGAATTTCGGACTATCAGCTATTAATATATGTAGATTGTAGCTACTAATGCTACTGAAACACCTGGATACGAAGATCAGATAGCTGTGCAACGACTAATAAGACCTATCTTGAGTGCTACGTCTATGGAAACACTCTGACGCAAGGATCAGGTACCAGTGCAGCAAACGTCCTAGGATCGAATGATTGTGCAAGTACAACGATGGGTATCTTGGGTTTTACAGGTGAGATTCGAGTCAACTGAATCTTCAAAGGACACTCCCCAAACCGTTGTCTCTGTTAAAACGACAGGGACAGCAGTTGGGGCTGTTGCTGTAGGTCTACCCAAGCACCCTAACGCAAGAGACAAGTTTCTGTGCAGCAAACAATACCCTAAATTTTGAGGATCGAGTGACCGTACAAGTACAACAGCGGGTATCTTGGATTTTGCAGGTGAGATTCAAGTCAACTGAATCTTCAAAGGACACTCCCCATACCGTTGTCTCTGTTTTCCTTGGGAATCGACAAAGACAGCGGTATGAGTGTTCTCGGGAAACCAGTCGGGGCTTTGGCTGCTACTACAGGTCCAGCCAAACGCAAGGCAAGTTTCTGTGCAGCAAACAATAGAGATCTTGGGTGCAGACGAACACAAACACGCTAACTCGATCGTTCGGGCAACGGTGCCGATGAGGAATAAGCAAGAGAGCCTTACATAGGGCTGACCCGGGTACGGACACAGAGAATCCAAATCCAAAGTCGACGACGGAGCTGGACATCGGCGGTCCGACGAAGTTCTTCCCACTTGGTGGTAGACGACAACGACGATGACGGTGTCCACTCGATGTGTCTCGACGTCCGTTTGTGGGTCTCGGCGGCCTCGAACTGGCCTCTTATTCCCGGTATCGCCCAATCAAAAAAGCGGCAGCACAACGTGCGCGGATTGGTCGGGTACGGCCACCGTGAACACTGCAATTGGTCAATTGGCTCCGTGTCACCAATGGTTACCGTTGGCATCAACAACATATCCACGGTCGATATCACTACCTTGGGCTGCCTTGCCGCGCGTTACCTTTCTTCTCTCCCTTCCCTTACCACGCACCAGCCGCGATTAGCGGCTATAACCTCGGGTCGGAATTCGCGAGGGCGACCGCTTCTTCCTTTCCACCACCATCGTCAACCCCTAGCACGGCCCCCTGCGACCGAGGGGCACCAGCTACCCCGCCAGATGCGTCGCCTGACTCCCGGGGACTCTTCGCGACCGATACCCCGTTTTTTCAGAAATCATTTCGCCATTTTAATCACCGTTTCTCCTTTTATCAACGCTGGATCCACCGAATCTATCCCAACCACTGATTCTGAACCTTTTAAAAAAGGCTGAGATATTTTCTCACATTTTCTTGAGATCTTTAACTGTGTTTAGCTCTGCCTGGGTCTTTGTAGAACCGTATCTTACGTTTTGAGGTACTTATATATTTAGACAATTTGTAAGAATATTTGTTTCGCCCACTTGTTAAAAGACACGATGATCCTAATTTTCTTCTAAATATTTTCGAGTTTTGCGAAGTTTTGAGAAGTTGCTCTATGTAACGTCACTTCATCCTCACAAACAGGTGATTCAGTGACGATGACGACGTCAAACGTGAATGGACAATGTGTTTTTTGTTTCCGAAGAACCGGCGTGCAATTGCTATCAGAATGATGAGAGAAAAACATCGATGGTCTGTTTCAGGTAATCCAGCTTCGAATTGTTTCCTACTTTCTTTCGCGGGGTACTTGCATTCCAGAAAAATTAGAAACGATTTGTCTAGCGCCAACGATAGGTACTTGGACAAGTTCGCAATGTCTATTTTTTAATATCTAATGTTTTAATGCAAATGTTCTATGAAAATATTGTTCCAGGCAGAAATAAAAATAAAATAATAGCGAACGAATTGTTGAAACAGTTGAGAAAAATGTTTTATTTTATTCGTTCGTGTGTGACAATTCCAGCCGTTCATCTTCGGAGGTTATCTCGCGGTTCCATTGCAACTTACCAACATACAGTTGCCTACTCATGGCGAATTGGAGCAAAGCGAATCTAGAAAATAGGATTTTTTACGGTGGATATACAACGATGTCATTCTTATCGGTGGTTTTGATCAACGTAGAAAGTACACCGGCTATTTGTAACCAAAGTGGAATGAAAATACCTCGAACAAAGCCACACTTTTACGTACAATTTAAAGCAAAGCGACCCAGATAACGCCAGAGTCTGCTTCGTTCTCTTCGTCGCGAATTACAACCTTTTATTTTACCCCGAATTCGCGTGAATCAAATCCCAGCTTTCGTGGCTCCAGATTATTCGCGTTATTCCACGTAGATGTTATTGAAACTGAGATACTTGAAGTAATCGAGGTACTTGAAATTGAAATTAAGTGAAGATATACGAGACAACGCGTACGCGGCATCTACTCTCCGAATTACGTTCAAAATTCAAGGATAATAGATACACCTTTGTGTGTATGAACTTGCATTTAGTTGAAGCTCGTAGTTTCAGGTATTCTAGCAACTTCGAGTAATTTAGGTGGAGGACATTTACGAGGATCTGTTGCTGATATAACTTGAAAATAGATTGAATAGAAAGCTACCCTGCGAATATGCCTCGGCAATAACGCGTCCTTCGTATGAAATCTACGTAATCCTACAATTAGTTTCAAGTACCCTAGTAATTTCGAGTAGCTTAAGCAGAGAACGCCTGATGATGATCTACGTTGCTCCCACTACCTGAGGGGAATCAGGAGGTAAGTTTACGAATATACTCAATCTTAATTTTCTCACGGTAACGATACTTTATTTTCGGACTGTACTTAAAGGTGTGTGGATAGCCTGAAAAACCACTCTAAAATTTTCATACATTTTTATACATTCTTATTAAAATTTGGTGAAACTGAATACCCCACATTTGGGATCGTGTTTCCTTGCGAATAGCTGAATTAATATTTATCCTAAAAAGAATGAACATAAAAGATAATGCTCGAAATAACGTAACGAAACATTAAACGGATATCCAGAAAGACATTTAACATTATTATTGACAAACAATTTGTGCATTTATTTATGCATAGCATTCCAGACGAGGACGAACCAGCAGCCACGACCACCGGAGATTTAATCAGCATAAATTCAGAGTAAAATGGAAGGTTGCATTTCGCGAAGGAAGCAGATCTCAGAGACATCCGTCCAGGACGCTGTGCCTTAAATTGAACGCAAAAATAAAGTTTCGTGGACGGAACGTGGCTTCCACTTTGGGTAGAAACAACGCTGTACTTTATTTGGCGAGTTAGTTTTGCATCGATCTGTCCCAGGGCAGAAAATCTGCTTGAAAGGTGCAATAATACCGCGTGAAAACCTCGTAACGCGAACGTTTGGAAGGATTGCGACGGACGGACGAATAAAAAGTAGGAAAATGCGAAAAATATTCGGTGGCCGGATCGATTTACGGCGAACGGACGCATTGAAATTCACCCACGATCGCGTGATAAATCTTCCGATGTTAGTCGCCTAAATCCATGACCATGAAACCACCCTCGAGACACTATATCTGGATCTGGTTATTCCCGACGACTTTCCGAACGATCTTAACCTTACGATATCGCATTCTCGCGATTCACGGGTCTAAACGTTGTCCAAAATGGGGGGGGGGCCATTTGTCAAGAAAGTTACGAACGCGATCGAGCCAAACTTCATCAAAATCCGCTCGAAACTCTCGAGTCGTGCATCAACCAGCACCGTTGCATTATCTACGATTGTTTTGCCATCCAACACTCGACGCCAAAATGGCAGCCAATCAACAACCACGAAATAGTGCAGTTTGGAAACGGTGAACTTCTTCAACAACCAAAGACGAACATTTCATTCGAATAACAGATACTCGATCAAATTTGTATCTTTATAGAATGAGAATATTTGCGTAACTATATTCAAGAGTTTGAATTTTGCGAGGTGTAAAACGGTGATTTCGTTGGTTTTCTTCCAAATCGAAGAAGAACGATACTGAAAGGATATCGAAGATGAAACAGATTAACAAATGGAAAGGGAAGAATAAGACAAACTTCCACGGAGTATCTTTCAAGAATCCGAGATTGGAATCCGATATCCTATCTTTCTTATAAAAATGTTTCTGCCTTCGGATGTGGGCAAATATCAATTTCTTTCGCGAATCGAATTTGCGATTTGTCGCCTCGATTTCGCTCGCTTTACCAAGAATGAAGAAGTGGCTTTCGAGAGTAAAGCATCGATTCCATGTGTATTACGCGAAAAAGCCGTTTGGAATAAACAGATTTATGTTCGCGGGAAGAGCCAACGTGGCCATTTAAACGTTATTGTATTCCACAAATAATACCAATGTACACACTTCGCGTGGAAGAAGAATTTCAAATGTGTCGTGCATTGTGTTCCATTCATACTCTAAAATCTATCATTCTTGCTGAAGGAAATATTTACTTTATTTGACTTTATTAACAATTAATCATAAGGAATAATGTTTCCTGTTAAGTTAAATTTCCAACAAAATATTTATTTAACTATTTATAGTTACTTTGCTATCCCCCCTCGATCGTAATCTCTATTTAAACGCTTCGCAGATTAATTTGTGCTATGATTTAATGTTTTCGAATTGTTCTTGTACAGTGACCAAAAATGATTGTTTTTAAATACGTTGATTATCCGATCCTGACCTGCCCTAATGCTCGTTAATATCAATGGAAATTCTTATTTCATTCCAGTTTGCTTATTTAATAGCGACGAGGTCTGGTTAGCGCCGCAAATTCCATTTGCACAGCTCAAATTTGCTCCAGCGATTGAATTTCCAATTATGAGAGAATAGGATTCCAATAAGTAAGGTGATCAGAAACTCAATATCGCGATGAAATAGGATTCCCGGTCAGACATTGAAAACTACGGCCAGAACTATGCAACGAATGAAGGAAAACATGTTCGAAGGATAACTAACGAAGAACAGTTATTTTACGCTTTCTTGGTCGACTGAAAACTCTGTCAACATTCATGGTAGTCGTTGGTGATTTTTCATAGTTCAGCAGAGGTATCAAAATTAAAAAAAAAAATGAATAAATCCTCAAATAAAAGATATACAAACTTTTAAAAATGGTAGTTGATCAAACCTACGAAAAGGATCCCTTTAAATAATTGATAAAAGAACAAAAAATAAGCAAGCTTCTGATCTCTACAGAAAGAAGGTTGACTCTGATACTAATTCAATTCTGATGTCATCCAGTCACTAAAAGTACTGTGATTCGATGTAAACTTCTCACAGTTATTTCATCAGCATTTGCAACACAAGCTTGTGAAGATAAGATTAGAGTGATTTCTGATTATATTACAGAGCTAGTTCAAGCAGAGACGGTCCTCGTCCGATGAACAATAACACTTAAAGACAGAATCTAATTATTTCACGTTCGCAAGAAACACGTGATTGTGCAGCACGCTTTAATTGTAAATTACAAAGAACAAAAAGAGAAACACGTTATATGTGAAACATGCGTAAGAAAACCAGCGCTGCGCGTTGGAAAGTGTTTCGAAATATACCGCACGATGACTAATTTTAAATTATACGTCATGACGAAACATATTTTTGCAAGTTATTGCTTTGCTTGCGTTACATACATTATTATAAATCGGGATTTCTCTAACTGTAATAAGGAAATAAACCGTGGGATATAAATGAAAATAAGCAAATTGTAAATTTGAATTTTGAAAATTTTATCCCGAGTAACACGACGACAATAATAATAACAAAAGATATATTGTACCCGTTCGAAAAGGCTATGATTATTGTCGATAAACGAAACGTGTTTGGGACTGCAAAGGGTTAACGGAAGTTTCTAGCAAAGGCGAGAGAAACACAGAGATTTTCAGCGATTTCGAGAACGCTGGGGAAGAAATGATCCTGGGAAGCAATCGCGGAAGTGAACAGCGAAGGGACAACAATGTGATGAAGCGGGAGACCAGAGAGGCTGATGACCGGAAAAGGGTGAACGAACGGAAATCGCGAGTAAGTTCTGGGAGAAAGGGAGAGTGAAGGGAGGCATAGAAAGGCGCGGAGGTGAGAGAAGAGGAGCAAGAAGGCAGAATTTATCGTTTCTTTGGTCGCTTTGCTCCGTAGGCGTGAAATGTCTAAGGAAACGTCATCGACGTGCTCCATCATCGCTGATGGAAACGATCGAAGACCTCCGGACGTGACTTTGTCATCTTTCGTATCAACGAGTTCCTATTGTGCCCCATTATTAACTTAGAAAGCGACTGACAACTGCAATCGATAAGAAACGCGTAGATTTTATTTCACAAATTAAGAGCAAATCTGTACTTTAATGTGGCCAGTATCGAGTCATGTTTTTTTAGACGTTAACATCTGATTTAGTATGTCTAATATCTACCAAAAAACTAATTTTTCACAGTTGCTTAATTTATGTATAGTGGCTTGTATCTGTTCTTTTGTACGAAGGAAGATTGAATATTTTATTCAATATGTAGACACCCAAATAAGTACAAAATAAAGGTATTACTATAGAAAAAATGAAAACTTGGAAGCCTCAGATATTTTTAATTATAACAATAAACCTCAAATTAAAATACTCATCCATGAAAAGACTCGTCCCTGAAGTCTTCGATCGCGTTGTTAAAAATACAATAATTGTAATTTTTTTTCGATCCTGCGACAGAATTCGTGAAACGAAAAATGCTTCTTGGAAAACTACATGGGTAATTACTAATTACTGGCTAATTACTGACCTCGCATCAACGAGCTCCAACGTTTCTCTTCGACGGGATATTTTCCGACTTCTATTTCTTAATCGTCGTACAACGAACGAGCGCCTTAATCACGATAAAAGCAGAGCACGAAACATCGTATTAGACTTTCGTTAAGAAGAACGAATTAATTTGTGAAGTGACAATTGGACGAAATAAAAGGAGCAAAGCTTCCGAGCTAATTGCAACGACATTACGATAGCGAGCTCGTCGACGGGATAACGTAGACACGAAGGAATAACGACGTTTACTAAAAAAAGAAACTCGATTCTCTATGATTTTTCGACTTCGAGACTGCACGCGGTGTTTCGATATTAGAGGCCATAACTCTTCGTGCGAGTTCAGCGCGCCAGAATAATTAAAAAAGTTTATGTAAACGAGCGGCCTTTTCGTGTTTGTTTCGGAGTTATGAAAATCCTGATGAGAAATCAGGAGAAACTAAAAAAAAACTCCTTATTGCCCCGGAGTAAACGCTAACGGGAGAAATTTCACAGGAAAATTGTTAAAATTATTCCGAGTTGGAACTCGAATTATACTTATTTGTATCACTGCAAGTTTCCCATCCTCTCTCGATGAAAGAATATTCACTAGTGGTTTCCATACACGGTGGGAATTTCAATATCTCCAGCAGTAAGTGTAATCGACAAAGAGTAAGTTCCCAAATACCATATTAACCGTATTGAACCCTGCAGTGATCACATACCCTGTAGAAACAATGGTAGCCGTCTCGTTGCTTATACAGAGCCCCGGCGGTAACCGGCGTCGCGACGCGTCGACACAGCGTTCGCTAAAATGGACTTTCATAGACTCAATTTCAAAGTGACCGTGTTTTTAAAAAATAACGCTCGACAAGAGAAAAAATGGAGCTCTGTGGTCATGGTCAAAGTAAACTTCAAAATAAACATGGAAGACAGCATAAATTAGAATAGTTGATATGGTGATCGGATAGGGGATGAAATGCCCTTTAAAATGAGCGTTCGTACAAGCCGATAGCTTTATTAGTTCCGGAGATATAGCGATTTTAGTTTCAAGTCGACGCGGTGTCCGGTTTCGGAGATAGAAGGGCTCGAAGCGTTTGTTTACGTTCATTGTGATCAATGAACTCGCGCGCGTGAAAATAGTAAACAGTGCGTAGTAAATTCTTGGAAATACTACGCCCAAACTGGGTCACTCGGTCACAACTCACGTGCGACAAAGAGGTACAACGCGACGCGTCAGACGGAGACAGAGATAGTCGAATTAAAAAATTACCCCTTTACATAAATTACGATATCTCGAAAACGAAAAGTCCGATCGACAAAAACCAAAAGCCATTTTAAAGGGGAAGGTTTACCGCTGCTAATGATGGCTTAATAATTGATAAAGCACTAGTAGTTTCGGAACTGCACGCATCTAAAGTTTTAGTATTTTTAATACGCGTCGTTAGGCTTTCGTAAGACGGACAGTGGAATTTTAAAAATTACCCCTTTACATAAATTACGATATCTCCGAAACGAAAAGTCCGATCGACAAAAACCAAAAGCCATTTTAAAGGGGAGGCCTTGCCGTTTCTAGCAGTGGTTTAATTATTGATAAAACACTAGTAGTTTAGGAACTACACGCGTTCAAAATTTATCTATTTTTAGTACGCGTTGCTAGACGCTTGTAAGACAGTGGAATGATACTAGTGGCAACAAATGATGCTAAAACAACATTGTATGTTATAAATTGTAAACGAAACTTTAAAAACGTTCATTTAACCGATCGTGGTAGGTTTAGTGTCTTTCAGACCGTTGATAAGTTTCCTTTTTAATTTATTCACACAGAGACACTTAAATATCTCAATGTATGACAAAATGGATTTATACCAGCTTCAAAACCAGCAAGTTTTCAATTTAATTAAACAAAATTCAATGTACGTATACTATAAGAGAAGTCGTTTAGTTAAACGATGCTGAAATAAACGATCATTTGAGTGGTCTGGGTTATGTTAATTTCGATCTGCACGTGACAAATCATGAGTAGTTTGATTTCTGGGCGTTCTGTTCGCGTTCCTCGACAGGATCCACGGGGCTCTTCCGAGTCAAGGACCCGGGCGAGAAATCGCGGATCGCCGCGGCATAGCGAACAGTCGGTCGTAAAATTCATTCAACCCGATAGAAGAACACAATGGCGGCCGTGTATCGGGCGCCGGGACGTTGGGTTTCGCACGAAGCGTGAAGTTGCATCAGCAGAAAGACGAACAGATCCATTGTCCCGCGGAGGAGAGCCCCGTCGTCGTGGTCCCTTACCCGAGCAGGTTTCCGAAGCCGAAAAAAAAAAAAATATACTTTCAGCACGCGAGGGCCGGGGAGGAGAGAGAAACAACGCTCGCGGTTAGGATGGTTACGTTCGCGACTAGTCGAAGGAAAACCGTCCGTGGAATCTTTCTCACGGCCCGAGGCCATCATCCTTCGACCGCAGAGTCCAAGGATCGGCGTACAAAGGGGGCGGGAACCGGGGAAGGGTTCCTTTGTTTCTCTCCTTTCGATATCTGCGTTTACCGCGGCTACGTTGTATTTATTTGCGTCGTCGATGAGGCTTTTCCGAGCCTCACGACCGGCAAAATACCAACGTTGCGAAATTGGCTATGGGTGGGTAGCTGAAAACTAGGCAACGACTAGGAACGAGCAATTGGGTTAAGATGCCGAGCGAATTTATTCACTCTTTCGTTCACGCTGCTAGATAGTTGCACGTATCGAACGAAATATTACCATCGTTTTGATTTTCGTCTGTGAATATGTCGTCGTTGCGATATTGGTTGTGGGTGGACGCAGAATTGAGAAACAGGCAATAATTGTACCGTGCAACTAAGATTTTTCACGTCTGAAGATCGATGAATAAAATTTGTATATTTTTAGAACTTTAAATCTCTAAGCATGTTGCAAAATTGAATGGGTATCCAGCTGAGAACGAAGCTGCGATTGGAAACGAGCAAATTGGTTGATATGCTAACTGCGCGCATTAACCTTTTCACTCCCAATATAGATTATTGCTAGACATTTGTAATTATCGAATAAGATATTGCTATCGTTTGGATTTTCGAATCCCCGAATATGTCGTCGTTGCAAAGCTGATTGGATGGGTATCCAGCTGAGAGCTAGGCAACGATTGGACACGAGCAATTAGGTTAATATGCTGACTGGATTTATTAACCCTTTCATTCCCACTGTGGATCATTGCTAGACGTATATAATCATCGAATAAAATATTAGCATCGTTTAGATTTTTATATCCGTCGCGAAGTTGATTGGACGAGTGTTGCGGATTAATGTGCTGACCGAATTTGTTAATCCCTTCATTATATAGTACAAAATCATCACCGAAAAATCGAAACGGAGCATGGTATGTTTCTTTTTAATCGCGTAACACGGCCAACGTATTGCTCGTTTCAGCGTTTATATTGCAACGATGAACTGTTTTGTCGGTCTGCGAATTTATCGCATTTATTGCATGCCGGAATGCCTTATCGTTCCTCGCGACACAGAAATAAAAAGTCGATATATCGCGAGAGTCTAATCTATTTTCTGTTTACACTCCGGCGGGGATATGGAACGTGCAAAACTCAAGGCAAAATAATTTGTGCCAAGCTTGCGTAAGGAAATATATTTTACTCGATTACGAAATAGTATTTCTTCGGATATTCGCCGCTGGAAACGAACAATACCGTTCTTTCGTTCATATTAAAGGATCTGAATGTACAACGAACAGAATATATTAAAATACTCATTCATAAAAATGTTTTAAAGAATGCAGCAAAATATTATTTATTGAATCTACAAAATATCTATACATTATATATATCTTGTCAAACTTTATCACCAGGAATAACTCTTTTTGATATTGTCAAAAAATGTTTCACATATAAATTGAATAGAAATAGATAAGTTCGTATAGTTTTTGTGAATGGAAACATATTACTTTTTAATAGATTAATCGATCCAGCTGGTTAGTCTCCATTATTTATACTTAAGTGAAACGAAAATTCGAAGCAGTTGTTCATTTTAAAAATCGCTTAGCTATCGAATCGATAACGTTCGATATAATTTCCGGACGTGACAATCGTGCACAAGCTACGATAATTCGTATTTTGCATCGTTGCATAACAAAGTTAACCGACAAAAATTTCCATTTCTCGACGTCCTCACATTTTAATCGATACGAGTACAAGACGTTTCGAAACGCGTAATTCGCGAACAATGAAAATGCAAAATACCCCCGAAACGCCGCAGCTACCTCGCTCCCCGACGGTTTCACGATCATTAAGCAAATCTCAACGAGGCCAAAATATATAACCGACCGGTGGAAAAACACGTCACAGACTTCGAATCGGTTCCTCCAACAATTTCCATCCCCCTCCCTCTCGCGACTTCTTCCAATCGACCACCGACAAAGCACAGATCATTAAGCGAATTTCCATCGACCAGAAAGCTCCTATTTCTCCCTCTTCTTCGTTGAACTATCGTCGTTCGTAGTATAATCCAACGTCTCCGCACACGTACACACCATCAACCACCCACCGCCCACCCTCCTCATCCCGCTCCGTGTAATTCCAAAACGAAATAGCACAGTAGTTGTCGGATCGAGGGTGGAGAACAGAGAACGGTTATGGTGGTAGAGTCTGTTCGTGGTATCAATATTTTACGGGGGCACGTTCCGCCATCGATCGCAGCTTTTCTGCATAATTAATCGCGCTTCGTCCCTCCGCTGTCGCTCGCTCGCGCGCGCCCAACCACCCCCTCTCGCCTCCCCGCCGCCATTTCTTTTCTTCCCTTCTCGCCACGCGCCACGGCGGAATCTTACGAATCGAATTCGCGATGGCAAGTTAAATGGATTTCGATCGAATCTGCCTGCCCTCGGGGACTTCCACGCACCTACCCCCCCACCCCCCTGTCGTCTTCTCGCCCTTCGTGCTCCCAGGGTTGTGGGTGGATTCGCAGAAACTGGGAACGCGGGTCCGTCCTCCGTGGAACTTAATCTACCCCGTGTCGTTATGAATGCATAAGTTATTACGCCGATGCGTCGGGAAACTTCTTCGCGTTCGGAACAGCTTTCGTTTGATCGTCTTGCTTTCGTAAGAAAAGGGGGGAAGCAAGATTATATCCGCCCCTCTCGAGAAGCGTTAAAAATAGGGGTCTTTTCAATTATTTTACGCGAACGCTCGCGTGATTTAGAGGCGAATGTTTTTGGAATGGAGAGTTATAGTTAAACGAATCCTTATGTAACAAATTTGTCACTCTTCGTTTTAATTTATAATATCCTGGTATTTCGATAATTGGCACAATTTCCAATTCGAGAGGCAGAAAAGTGGCTGGAACGAGAATAGAGGGGATCAGTATTCATAAAAATTAGAGAAGTCGTAAGTCGACGGGGAAACGTGCCTTAGGAAGAAAGTGCTGATCGAAAGGGTGTAAGAAGGCGTTTCGCCAAAGCCGAAGTTCAATATTTAAAGGCGAATAACCCGAAGGGGATGCACAGACTCTAAAGGTCTTCCTGGAGGAGCAATGCCTCGAACGAAATGCAATGAATAAATTGGATTCTCGGCTTTGATCATTCGTGGATTCGACCCAGGTTCCGATCGATCAAACAACAGCAATTCCGTTTTGCACGACTGTCGATTCCTCCTTTCAAATGGCCCGGAAGTATTCCAGCGCCAACTGTATTGACCCACAATATTCATTTGAACGAAATTCGCTTATATCTTCCCGTTGCTCTCCGATATTTCTATCGATCGCTTCTACTTTCAGCTGCGACGCGCGGATGTGTCAATATTTCATCGATATAAAATGCTAACATCGATACATCTTCCATGAAGAATGGAAACTGTTGACGCGGTGCTAGCCTAAAGCTGATGACTTTCGGTCTAATACCGAGTATGACGAAACTTTATTCAAATAATTAACGAGGAATCGAAACACATTTATTCCAGCGAGGAATTGTTTGCGTTAATTTGTGTCCATCCAAACCGAAATGTATTTAAACATTGTTATTCGATTCTTTTATCTAATCAAAAATTCGAAGAACAGTCCAAAATAAGCTATGTAAAACCAAGAATAATTCATAGAAGCAAACTATTTTATTACACGATTACCAATTTAATAACAAATATAAGTTGCATGAAAGTGGCACAGAAAGCAAAAAGAGTTAATAGAACAAATAATGATCGCTTGGAACGGCTTCAATTAAATAGTAAATGCTGGTTGCAAAAAAAGATAAAATAGATAAAATTCATATTAAATAGCAACATGAAACACGATATTGCGTTCTTTGCGTTCAACCTCATTTTTTTCTACGTATCTGCTTATTATTTCAACTCTATTCCGATCGAAGTACACATAAGTCTAGATTTAAGTTATAAAAGTTTGTTGAATCTTTCATATTAGATATTTCAACTTGTACGTTCCTTTTCGTATAAATTTTTATTTTATATCACTGTTCTATACTACTTACTGTTTTATTTTATTGATCACATGTTTTATAGTGATTGGTGTACGTGAGAAACGACCATTGAAAGACGATCCAACAGTTTAAGATATTCCTTGAACAATCGAGGCAGCATTAAAAGCTCGAACGTGGGTACGTGACGCAATATATATGGTTATCGCCAAAGATTTTCCAGTTTCGATCGAGACATGGCGTCGACGATACTTCATATACGCTACGAGGGATTCGAAGATGTATCTATCACAAATATTACACAAGTCCTAAGAGTCTAAAGTCATGCCTTTCTATGCTCTGGTCAGCAAAATGTGCTGAATAACACTAATGTCTGAAATAAAACAAGTGCAAATCACGACGAATTAAACTAACAATTACGTCTGTTATAATTTTCATAGCAAGCATAGTAACCATACAATTATAAAATAGAAACTACAGTTACTCCCCCACTGGTATTCGTACAATGATGATTCACTATAAACGAAAAGAAGCTCTTACGAATTATTTATCATTTATTTTTTTACCAAATATTCTTTATTACCACTGTGTTAGATAGAAGATATGGTAATGTAAACTGTATACAAATCATTAATACGTGCCCAGACGTTTTTTTTTTTTTTACTTTATTCAAACACAATTCATAAGAAGCAAATTTTTTTTCATTTATACGATTATGTCTACGAATACGAGACACTGTGCATAAGCTTTGCATATTTGGTTCGATCGGATCGTGCTTTGTAATCATAAAAACTGGGAGCACCTCGTCCGTTCTATCCCCAAAAAGTAGCCAGGAATTATCGAACGACGGAAACGTGGCACGAAGAAGTGACGAGGGGGGGAGGAAGTAAAGGACATAACAGTAATTTGGGAAACATTCTGTGTGCACGTTGTCTCGTCATCGTTCCATTTACGAACCAGTTATTAGCTGACGCGTACCCCGTCACCCTCCCGCGTTCCCACCCGTATAAATGGTATATACGGCGAAAATAAAAATTGGTAAACGCGAGTCCCAACGACGGCTCTTCGCGTCGAATGAAAGAAACGAAAAGAGGGTGGTGTGTCTGACGCGCTGGGCAACGTTAGATTACCACCTTTCGGGCCTAATTCAGGCCGTCGTGTACCCGGCTCCCGAGAGTACGTGAACTCTTTTTGCCAGGCGTGCAACGCACGCTGAAAACTGTAATTACACGGCGGGAAAAACGTAGAAAGAGCCAGCAGGTCCGGACATGTTGGTCAGGATGGAGGGACTTGAAAACGGAGCGAGGCAGGACAGCGAGACAGGGAAAACAGGGAAACAAGCTGAAGGAGAAAAGGAAAGAGCGTAACGGACGAGGAAGAATGGCAAACTACTGTGGGACGACGCATCTGTCCGAGCATATTTGATATTCAACTTTTCTTCTTCGACCTACGACGCCAACCCAACCTCCCCTCGACCGTCTACCACTATCTAAACGTCGCTTTCCCTCCGTATCCACGATATATCCGTCTTCGGGGGTGTTGGTGGGGGGGCCACTTTGACCATTTAAAAATAAATTCAATTTTCTTTACTGTTCGCTTGGATACTTTCGTAAAATATTTAAAACCTTTTAGATCCCATCCGCCAGGGGCACTTCTTTTATTCCAGTATTTTTGACTAGAAACATTGTTGCAATATATCGATCGTAAAAATATTCGGACACCAGTATAGATTTGTCATTGTCAGGATAATGATTTACGAGTACAATGATTTACAAGCTTTTTCTGGACTGCTTTTTATCCACCTTGCTTTTGGTGAAACTCTTATAACGATTTTAAATAAAATATAAACACTTTGATCTTAAAAATACAAATTTGTATCAGGTATGGAATCAAATATTTCGCTATGTATAAATGAAATTTCAACTGCCACCGAATAAATTATTGACTTCGTTCAATTTTACGGAAATAAAATTTGGTCGATCTCTGATTTGTAGAGATATGAAAAGTTAATGACTTTTCTTTGTTTTTAATAACGGAAACTCGAAGGATGAAACTAACCCGAAATTATTGAATGTGTAACATCGAACAACTTTTATATGAATTTTGATGAAAAGGTGGATTAAAATTAATAAGAAAATCGAAGAATCGTTCCCCGATCCGCCCAAATCCACCACGATATGGATTGTTAAACATACCTGGCGTAATTTTAGTTGGGATAAGGGCTTAGGGGACGAGAGACACGCAGCGTGGGTGGACGAGAATAATGCTATGAGAACATTGCGTAATTGGTACGCGCGGGAAATGATTTGGTGGGTCAGGAAACGGGTGCACGCGACCCAGAGAACACGCGGATCGGCTCGAACTGCCATTTTTCTTCTCTTCCGTGTTCCGAGAGGCTTGAAATTGAACCTTGTTAAACATAACATTACCCACTTTGTTTGTCGCGTTTATCGAGTGGTTTAAAATTGATTCTATTCGCTAAACGTTCGATCTTCTAATAAATTTGTAATAAAGAACTTTCGATGTATTTTTCGAAGATCGAATATAATTTGGGTTACGGGGGGGTAATTTGTTCCATATGAACCGTTATATAAGAACCAGAGTGTATTCGCGTCGCATCTGCCCGCAATATGTATCCTGCCCTAGCATGCGACGACTTCACCAACGAACCCATCCTTCTATCGAACGTGCAACCTTCGTGGTAATTTACCACCAAAGGATACAGGTAGCAAGTGTCACGCTTGGTTGGAACAAGTATTCAGGCCGCTTAGAAATTTACGAGCCAACATTTCGCCTAACAGCAACTATGTAAACAATACCACCCATCCATGGAAAAACTCCACGTGCATCGTAAATTCATGCTTTTAATATCGTATATTAATTTAAAAGATCGTTATCTACCTAACCGTATCCAATTCCAAAACGTGACAATTTTGAAATGTATCATTTTCGACGCGCCTGGTTCCGATTGCGTGCATCGTTCTCCATAAAAATTTAGTTCGCGTTGCTCGCTACGATCGTTCTCCCAATGAAAACTTCGCGTAACTATTGACCTCTGTCCGCGATATTTAATTCCACGTCCGCCAGGGCAACGCTAGCCCGTGCACTTAGTTCAGATTCGCAGAACGTATGGAAAGCGATTCATTATCGATGACCGGCAACCCGTAATTAGGAAAGTACGGAGGCAAAGTACTGCATAGGTTCGAATTGTCGACTAAGTATTACGCGGCATGATCGATCGATAGAACCGACAACGCGAGAATGCCGCACGTAATAAGGCCGGTTTACGCGTTTATGCCATAATATCGCGGCCGTGCACCACCCGCGAGCACATCACGATGGACAAATTACGCCTGGACAGAAATACTCGATTCTGTGCCGGTTGCTCGAACTATGGCCAACGGTGCTCAATAATGAATAAGACGAAGCAGCGAAAGGTTGCCTGCCACCCCTCCCAACCCCACCGTCACGACCACGAAAAACAACGCAGGATGGGTATGTATTAGGCGATTATGGAAAATTGTACTATCTATGCCACGAAACGTAAAACTTTCTTAAGAGCGTAAAGTACCTACTTTGTAACGTTACTGGGGGAAAAAAGTTTCCTCTTACGAGCGTCGAAAATATGTACTTTTTATATGTAATTTTTTAGTGATCTTTGCGGTGTTTGACGAGACAAAAAGATGAAGATCGTTGCATCGAGTGAAGCCATTCGGTAAAACGAGAACTTTGAGAAGATGTATTAAATAGCACACACCTTGGTGCAACTAATTAAGAATAAGCATATTTATATTAGATATGACTATTCAAGACGAATGACATAATTTTACAAATATTAATGAACAAATCGATTTGAATGTTGGTCTGCACATAACGTCGATGATTCACTGGGAGTGCCGGAATCGTGTAAACAGTGAAGGTACATTTTTCCGAGAACGATTGCGCAAATGTTTTACATCGTTATGGCTGTTATCTGTTATGCTGTAAAAATATAATATGTACCTTGATAAGATACAATCTAAACTAAATCAAATCCAGCGTACAAGTTTCTATAACACCGATATTATAATGCTATCAATTAATTAACAGCAATGTATAGAAAGTACTGCAAAATATTCGTTCAAATTCATCAATTGAAAATATTCAAATTACTCAGAACACAAATGCAGACAATCTTAACATAGAGTACTAGATCCAGCAATAAAATATCTGTTTCTAAACCTAACCCTGGATAATTTAATCAATCAACTTAATTTTAAATGATTCTGAATGAATATAACAAATTTTTTGTTCCCATATCTCGAACGTAGAAATTCTATTTTCTTTGCAGGAGATCTATAAGCTCCACGCATAAGAGAACTTCCAACTGTTGCAGCATCCACTGGGAAAGCATTACCGGACGAGTCTTCTGGCGAGTCTAGGAGAAAATGGCACAACAGTGTTGCTCTATCAACCAAGAATATTACTACCTCTCGAAAACAAATCCTGTTTATAACCGAGCAATTCTCGTCCGTCCAGTTGCATCGAAAATATACGACGGAATTGTATCTTCCACGTCCGTAGGTGTACTTAAAATAGCATATTTACAACCGAGAGGTCAATCTATAAATACATCGCCGTCTACCGGAGTCAAGGTAGAATTTTGCATGCGGGAGGAACAAAACAAGAGAATTCTGCGTCGCGTACGATACGCGACGACGCCATGGCGGATCTGAGAAATCTGAGAACGTCTCGCGAATCAAGCGTACTACGCGTCATCGTCGACGATTACTCAACGGATCACCGTGCTCCAGTCAAACGATTTATTTCCACTGACGGTTCGCTTTTTACCCGTTGCGAAACGTTGCATTCTTTCGCGTCGCGCGTGCATCGCCATTTTCGTACGCATTCGCGAAACGAGCGGCTTGCTCGAGGCCTCCTTCAAACGCACGCAACGCAAGATGCTTCAAGAGTTACGTAAATGTTAGATAAAAGTTATAATATCGCGTTATTTATATTTATCATGCGTGAAACGAAAAATCTTCCTCTATATTTGTTTCAAACTATTTCTATACACGGTGTTCAACCAACCCTGGGAAAAATTTTAATGGGAGATTCTAGAGACCAAAATAAGACGAAAATCAAGGATACTAATTTGTTGATTGAGGCTTCGTTAAAAAGTTATCCGGCCACACAGTATATATTTGGTAAAGAATTTTTTTCTCGAAAGTGCGTAGGAACTCGAGGGTATGTCTAATGACCAAAAATGGTTGTAATCGACCCCCGCAACTGAAAATATTTTTTTTAGAACGATTTGGAATTTTTTAATTTTGTCGAAAAATTTCTGCACTTTCTGAATTTTTTTCTCGAAAATGCGTAGGAATACGAGGGTATGTCTATTGACCAAAAATGGTTGTAATCGACCCCCGCAACTGAAAATATTTTTTTTAGAACGATTTGGAATTTTTTAATTTTGTCGAAAAATTTCTGCACTTTCTGAATTTTTTTCTCGAAAATGCGTAGGAATACGAGGGTATGTCTATTGACCAAAAATGGTTGTAACCGACACCCGCAACTGAAAATATTTTTTTTCGAACGATTTGAAATTTTTAAATTTTGTCGAAAAATTTCTGCACTTACTGAATTTTTTTCTTGAAAATGCGTAGGAATTCGAGGGTATGTCTAATGACCAAAAATGGTTGTAATCGACCCCCGAAACTGAAAATAATTTTTTTAGAACGATTTGAAAAGATCTTTTTTCGCCGAAAAATTTCAAGTGAAACATGTCAATGTATGGTCAGACATTTTCGGTAATGAATTTTTTTCTCGAAAATGCGTAGGATTTCGAGGGTATGTTT
Organism: Colletes gigas; assembly: GCF_013123115.1. Classification (NCBI taxonomy): domain Eukaryota; kingdom Metazoa; phylum Arthropoda; class Insecta; order Hymenoptera; family Colletidae; genus Colletes; species Colletes gigas. Next base: position 4,427,761 of record NW_025106637.1, read on the forward strand.
ATTCACCAAAAATGATTGTAATGGACCCCCGCAACCGAAAATAATTTTTTTAGAACGATTTGAAATTTTTTAATTTAATTTGTTAATAACTTTGTAACGAAGCCTCAATCAACAAATTAATATCCTTGATTTTCATATTATTTTGGCCTCTAGAATCTCCCTATATACTGCTATATTACCACCCCTTGTTATGGATTGACCATCAGTATCAAAAATATTAAATTTACTTTCATCAGAGAAGAGTACTCTAAAAACTCTAAATTTGTATTTTTTTTTTCGTCCCACTTCTCTTAAATCGTATCTAGGATTTTTAAAAACTCTCTGGATAATTATACGGCGAACACCGACCTTATTTTCTATTTAGACACGTAAAATAGACGCGACAGTCGACCCGCCGATAGAAAGATATATTTATTCATGTTAAAAATGTTCTTTCGTGCTCCTCTCGGATTATAATACTCCTCCCCGGAGCGCGCGTCTCCCACTTTGAAAAACACGCAGCTTCAGTCGCTGTGTTGCACGGTTATTATGTCCGTGCGGGACTTAACGCGACGGATTCGAATGCAAAGCATCCCTTCTGACTACACGTTCGTGTTCCTCTTTTTCCTAACGTTTTACCACGGTCGTCGCACACCTATGCTGCGCGTTCTCGCCTTCCGTGTTGCGCTGCACTTGTCGCCTATATGGCGTCCCACATGCGCTGACTCTTTAGTCCGCACTATCGCCAAAGAGGCTCTGAAAAACGCGGTCGGGTTAAATTCCGTCGCGTAAACGAGCTCTTCGCGGGCGTTCGCGCGTTTTAAACCGGTCGCCACAAACCCTGACGTCGCAGCCAGCCCGTTGGGACCGTTAGTAATCGCTAACAAACCGTGCAGGGCGATTCCAGCGGCGAGAAATCTTTTCTATTAGGCTTTCCCCGACACCACGCACGCCTATCCTGGGCGCAGTTCGTCAGACACTTTTGTTAACTTTCTATAACCTTAGGGGAACAATGCTGGGTGTCCTCGTGGCTTAGAAACCCACCCTTGAAACTTCGAGTCTCCGCGCGTTTCTATTATTTAGAACCGATACGACTGGAACAAGTTCGAATTTTATCGAAGAATTATCTTCTGTTTCCTTGGACTTTATAGTGGGGATATATATATAAACAATGTAGAGCTACCCCCGTATTCGTACACCGTAATGGTGAACATGTTTCCTACGAATTCTTTCCATTTATTTCTATTAATGCTCTCTATTACACTGTGTTGCTTCTATTTAAGAAATAGATTCATTATTTAATATTAATGGGCAAGAAATGCCCAATTACGAAACCGATAGAGAGGTATGATATGAACTATGATAAGTAAATAGTGACAACAATACGTGGTGTTCCCTAAGCGGGGACACATCCTCTATAGAAATTTAAATTCATTTTCAATCAAATAAACAATTTATAATCCAGTTTTAATTATTAAATGTTTGTGTCGAATCATAGTAACTCGATAGGATAGACACAACAGTGACAAAAAAAATTCTTTGTCGAGCTGGATTCGACATAGGATGGCAAAGGGTTAGCTAGTCAGCTGTCTGATTAAATTGGTTAGATTTCCCTGCAGCCCCCGACGCGTTCAACCGATATGCGTCGAATTAACTAGATTAAGCGTCGACCGCCATGGAAATCCTCCATCTCGTGCAACATAGGCAAACAGATGCGTCGTTACACAAATCTCCCAAAGCTTCTAACACACAGCCCCGCGATTAGGGGCGGAATTAAGAGTACCTGTCGGCAAGCCAGACAGAATACGCTCGAATTACAAACGAGTAATTTTTAAGTAGGATTTGGCCGTAAGCAAAATCGAAACTTGACGAGAAGGAGATCCAAGGTGGTATCTGGAATTCGAGGAACATCGTAAATCAACCCCCTGTCGATGCAGCGGATTCTCGTGGGTAATTCCTGGCCTCGACGACGACTGCCATAAAAAAAAAAGTTTCACTGAGATCCCGTCGCGAGATGAAAAGTCGTGATCTTCCTCCGTGAGAAAATAAAATGTGACCCGATGAAAGAAGCCTGAATAAACGCGCGGGAACTGTGCGGAACGCAGAGAAGGGCGCGGTTCAAATTTTAACAAGCACGTACCCGTTAACGAGCGTCTCAATTAAAGCCGATATGAGTGCAAGATGACCTGAAATCGTATGACTCGCCCACTTGTCGACGAACTGCACCCACGTTCTTCACGATCCACTCCCGTTCCCGACGATCCGCCTCGTCCGTGGTCTAGACGCTAGAAAACCATCCGACGTTCCTACCACGCGTCAATTTCGATCATTTTTTTTAAACAAACCCCGTTCTCGACGTGGGAATTTTGTCTTAGCCTGATCCTTACATTGCCAGTTCCAAGTTACATACTCCAAGCTTCCGCACTTTCCCCATTGTTTTTAAATGAAGCACGTTCCTCGTCCACGGTCAACCAGAACACAACTCATCGTTTATGGCGAAAAATCATTAACTCTCAAAACAAGAATTCATATTTCCTTTCGTGTCGAAAAAGGTAATTACATGCTTTGCTTATAGTAGACAGAATGTAATCTGTTTTCACTTATTTTCAACATATTAATTTTACAAAGTGGTTGCACTGTAATTACACTGCGATTACAAAACAATTCTCGTGTAATTATAATATAAATGCAGTTTAATTACAATGCAATTTGCGAAAATAATGTGAACAGATTACTATTTACCCAACACCGACAACAAAGTAGAAACGTTTAGTCTCCATAGTTTCGATTAAAGTGCCTTTTTCGCGAAATTTATTGAACGATAATTAAAACATTTAAAATTTCAAATTTACTAATGGACGATCGCTAACACAAAAATCTTTTGTTTCCAAAGTTTTGAAAGTGATATATACCTATACGTTGTACACCTTTGTGTCTGTTTAAAGCATCCTTCGCAAGACTGCTGAGCAAGGTATTCTATTTATTTATTTACCTTTTGCATCGAATACGGGGGATAATAAAAAATAAAAAACAAAAAGACCGTTGTACGCGACGTGGGCAAGGAAAAGGCGGTGAATCGAAACGACGTCAGGTGTAAAAGAAATGCCATAAGGTGTTCGACGAGCTCGCGGAAGAGGACTCGTGTCGGTTCGATTCGTTTCGCGGAGAACCGATCGTTTGATGTAACATTAAGGCATTACTGGAAACAACCGGTCAGACGGAAAGGCGGTTCGGTTGCGAAAACAGCAACGAGTGGCACGCCATCCTCAATAATTCAGGGACGGTTCTATCTTTCACGACGAGTCACTGCTACCCCGGGGCCTCTCCGAAGGAGGATACTCGCCGAGGGCTGATTATGATCGCCAGAAGCCCACCAGCAACACGGACGCTCGAACGGGAGTGTCCATCCTCGAAGGAAAAAATAAAGCCTCGAGAGAGAAGAAACAGTGGCGGACGATAAAAGAGGAGTCCATTGTTCGTTTTGAATTGGCCGTTTCCAGATTCGGATGTATCGATCTAGCGGTTAGAATAGCGAATTTAACGAGCGCGGATTGTTACCGTGGACGCTTTAATATCGTTCCCATTGAATCTGCGAACTGGCGTTGGATAATAATGGACCTTAATAAAATATCGTCGTTTGTGCAACTTCATTATTCTGCCGATGGCGGGAAGAAAATTGCTCGCCGGAGCCGCAATTATTGCGGTAAATTTCAAAGAGAAATTCCTACACACGCGCCGACTTTTCCCAATCGTGATTTAGCAAAAATAAAAATACAGCAAGCGTTGCTTAACACTGTTTCAACCGCGGTTTGTATGCACGCGCATTTTGACCGGAAAGTCTTTTAATCGCGGAACGATTCTTCATCCCTTGACGTACGATTTAATACCAAATAATTTTTCAAGCGTATGCTATTTAATTTCAATTAATTTCGAATGGTCGTGAAAGAGAATACCTCGTTCATTTCAATTTATAAGACTCTATGACGAATCATATTCAAATTGTCAATGGTGACTTTCGCGTTTGGTAGAAATAGTGTTAAGTCTTAATGATAGGAGAATCTTTGATATTAAAATATAGTTTACCTTGTTCGTAAAAACGGGCCAATTTAGAAGCACTGATATACTGAAAGATTCCAGGAAAATCTGAAGATCGTTAGGTTCGCTTACCTCCGGGAGAGAATCTGGAAACAAAGATAAAGAAAAAATAATTCAAATCGTAAAGAAGTTTCTTGCGAGGAGTACGCTTTATGCAGAATCGGGAACTACAACACAGTATTCCACAATAAAGCTCCAATTAGACGATGATCGATAACATTGAAAGGAACACAGAATACTGCTCGACAACAGAATCGGAGCAAAAGCTGGTTAATATCAATTAATTGAAAAAATATCATTTTATTTCTATGTTATTATCGTAATCGTATATGTATTTAGCATCACGAATATATTTTTATGACGAAGTGGGCCAACTAATCACACTGTGAGACCCCTCAAGCTCAATATTTGTTTTCTTTGTGCTATCCACAAGGTTTACTACCAATTACCAATGAAACTGCTTCCGGAATATTTTCCCACCCGTAATTGACATTGATGACGATTATTGTTTCTGCAACGCGAAAGAATTCCGACCCAGTGCGCGACGGTCGATCGTTTGACGGAAAACCAACAGTTACCCTTAGGTCTCCTAAGAATTTAGGTCGCCTGTACCGTGAGTGTCTGCCCTTTAAGCCCTTCCGTGCCACTTTCCGGATCGTCGATCTCACTTGAACGCCCCAGCTCCGCACATCTCGTCAGAAGTATCCTGACTTCGCAATAATTCTACCATCCGCCCCCGCTGGGACTTCGTGTTATCGATCTGACCGCGATAGAACATCCCCTCGTATCCGTACGTTATCGTGCACAGATTTCACCTGTTCCCTTGCACTTTGTTGAACGTTTCCAAAAGAAAATCCCTTCCCATCGTCGTTCGTCCGCGGGTCTCGAACTCGAGTCGTTTGGGGGACTTTAGAACCAACGCTTCGAATTATAAAATATAATAACAGAACCGGGGATCGAAACGATCTTAAAAATAATTTTTAAACTGTTATTCATCGGTCTTGACCGAAACATTAATTCCAGAATGTGATATGAATACGGAAAAATCGACGAGGGTGTGAAATTATATGAAGAAATGTCCAATTTGGCGCGTAATAAATTTTCTTGCAGGTTTTGCGACACCTCTGTACTCGCGTTCTTCCTTTAATCGATCGTTGATTAAACCAGACTCGATTCGGACGCGAAAGTGGCCCATAAATCGGCGGCTAAGCCTGATTCAAGACTCCTGGTGTTTGTTTCTATCATCGAGGATCGCGATCCTTCCAGCGAACAGTTATTTATCGTTATCGTCGAATCCCCGAACCACAGAGTATCTCAGCCACGATGTTGCATTCTTTATTGTTACTGGTTGATACGAAGTTATCACTCGACAATCAGATATTCTTGTTTTAAATGAATTAAAGACAAAGTGGCTGATCGTATAAAAACTTTCCAATATAAATTATCCCGTTCGTAATAAAAATACAATAAAGAATTTTGAAATATTTTCGAAGTAATTGTTTCCATAAATCTGGTACTTTAATTTAACAGAACTCTATAGTTTTTACCGAGTTTATTCGATTCGGTTTTTCAGCTCGTGAAACGGAAAGCAAGGCTGATGCTAGCGAATCGGCTGGTCAAAAGGCCAAATGGAATTAAAATGCACAATATCGTTAAACATATGTGCGAATTCACGGCCTCATTCCCGTCGATCGGCTCTGACATTTAAATGGAAATCTCGCGATGCACACGAAGATCCTTTCGCGTTTAAAGAGTCCCCCGCGTACGCAATATGTCGAAGTTTCACGCGAATTAATGAATTATACGCCGACGAACGTGAGAACGTTCGTTTCTTGTTCGACCGTCTACCATCGACGTTGGAAAATTCTGTTATTCCGTTGTCTTAAAGAAGTTTACAGCTTCGAGGTGCTGAACAAATTTCATCATATTATTTTCAAAAACTGCATTTCACGTTGGTTACACGCAGAATCAAATTGTCTCGCCCGGGGAAGGAACTGCAAAAACGAAAGAGATATTTGCTCGTTTAATCGCGGCGGAGCACGTACCGCCGAGGAAATTGTTTTAACGACATTAATCCCTTGTTTTCAAGAAACACGTCCCTGCAAAGCGCGGATAGAAATTTAAACAAGTGGCGGGCAATTTTTATTTGGAAACCGCAACGGAGAGGACTCAGACCTTGGCAGTTATTTACCTGCTCGAGACAACTAAAAAACCGGAGGTAAACTAACTCCAGGCAGAGCTTGTAGTACGCTTTGCCCGGTAAATTGGCTGGAAAGCTGCTTCAATTAGAAACTTTTTCATTGGCCTTGTTGGCTCTCGGTCTCGATAAAAATCGAGAAATCAATTTAACGACAGTTTCTCAATTAGCGATAAACAAATTTTTCTTTGAACCGAATCTTCAAACGAGGACACAAAATTAGTACAGTAAAAAATTTGTATTTACTGAAATTCACCTTCCAATTTATATCTCGTCATATTGTATAATTTTTTATTGAGAAGCTGGACGTAATTTTGATTATGGAAGTTATAGTTATGTTGAAAAACGGGTGAATTCGTTGCATAAACGGTACTAAAGTAACGGCATAAAACTGACAATTTGTCTCTTTATCTTTCGAACGATCCTCGTATTTGAAATTAGTACAATCGTGTCGTTTGTCGCACGTGCTATTTTGTCGCCGCGGTATAAACGGTCGACATACTTTTCCATACAAATACCTCATTGTGCGACGTCCACGGAAATTTTCAAGCGAGCCTGAATGAAAGTATTTGATTCATAATGAGGCGGCGTCGACGTCTACTAGTTTCGAAGCGGTTGCCAGAGCCTCTTTGAAATGTTAATTCTAGCCATTACGCGCAATCTTGGCACACTGACCACTTTAGTTTCGCCCGTGAATGGAAGACCCAACGCCCGATTCTCGTTTCCATGCTCGAACGGGACAAGGAACCGTGTATCCTTTTTCTCCACGTATTATTCCTCATAAAAGAATCCCCGTCCGTAAAACTGACACTCGTAAAAAACAATAAAAACCACCAACGCGGGATACTTTCGGGTTTCATTCTCGTAAGGGGCAAATAAACTTTGCGAGCATCGATCGTAACCGCCACGAGGAGCAAAAGGAACCTAACGTTTCGTGGGAAATAAATTCCGTCGTCCAGGAACGCCGAGACATTTAAGAAACAAATCGGAGGAAGGTCGACGGAGACAAGCATCCGCGAAAATGTCATTCATAGTCGCAATATTTGCTTGATGTTGTTCTTTAAACGCAGAGTCGATGGTCAATAGCGTGGAACTTCATTTATTGGAACGAAATATTCATCAAACACCTCTGGTCTAGTATTTTTTATTTTTTTTTTTAATGGTATCTTTACTGATATATTTGTTAGGTTTTTCTGATTAAAATAAGACCGAACACGGTATAATTTGAATCATGTTTGCGTATTTAATGAGTGACAATATACTGTATTAGAAATATGTGAAATTATATCGTGATTAGTCTTATTTTAATCGGAAAAATAGAAAAGTTGTAAAAGATGCAAATAAAATTAATTTACAGTGTTTGAGAGATTTTAAGGAACTAGTATTTGTAAAATATATCTACTATTTTCACTGTTCAACCAAATAAAGAATTTAATTATCAAGCTTTATCTAATTACTGTCCTTGCTAGACATTTCCACGTTCACAAAAGAGGAACAAGCTAAATGTATAATTAAATTCGCTTATCTAAGGATTCCAGTTAATTGAATGAAAAGTTGTAAATAATGAGCACAATTAGTGGATTATATGAGCAATTTCACATAAATTCCGCTGTACAATTGTTTTGGGACGTCCACGTATTGCGGAGTTTCCACCTGTTATACGACCCTTTCAACTTCCTCAAATCTCTATTATAATACGAAGCTGCTTCGCGGGAAAACATATTCCATATGTTGTATTTACAAATAAAATTGAAACTCGTCTCTACGTCAACGTGTTAATTGCAGATGCACGGGTAGTTTCCAGATGGAATAAGCTAATTAACCCACTTTTAGTTCGTAGATTATTGCTTGTACATTCAACGAACAAATATTACTCCTCGACTCTTGTGAATTTAGAATATTTGTATAATCGTTTAGACTAATCGTGCAAAAAATAACATTTCTCCTACAGTATTTCTGAGATATGACGTTGTGCTTTCGACTAGAATCCGACGTTTGGTGTCCACGGTAGAGTTTTGCTCTCGAGAGTCTTTACGCGCTGACACGCGATGATCAACCTTGCTGCAATTACGAGCGAGGAAACTTCCAAGCACGAAGGTTCCTCTCAGCGTGAAAGAAACCTCCCCCGGTCGCCTCCAGACGTTGATAGCGACTCTTGAGAGCCAAAGCTCTCCGCTGGATGCCAAAGCATAATGGCGGCGTGCGCCTGAAAGCGCCTTCTTTCTTTTTCGCTCGCGAGTGCGTTAAGGACACGTGGCGAGGAACGCGAACCGAAAGCGAAAGGATCTGCTGGTTGACAAGGTGGAGCAATGACAGGTTCAAGGTCATCGAAGAGGGAGATTGCGAAACAAGGACGACTGCAGCTGTCCTCGGGCACGGGACGCTACACCTGCGAGACCCACGACACACTCGACGCCCACGTTCCTCTCACGATCACCATTACGAAACACCAAACGAACTCGAGCAGCCAGTTCGAACGCAGAAAACGAGAAGAGCTTTCGAGAACACGATCGATGGCGAGGGGGAGGAAAAATGACGAGGCAAGAATTTGGATACATTCCAGATTCTTAACCCTTGCAGCCCTAGCGAGATGCACACGATGTATCGCGTAGATTAAAAATAAAAATCGAAACTTCCGAAAGAACCCTTATACTTTTGCGAATCGATCGATGTACAAGAAAGTGTACATTTTTTATCGAACAAAAAGGATTTTGCTAATTTTTATTACTCCCATTTCTCGTCAACCGATCACTGACTAACTTTCGTTCGAAAGATTTTTTTATTGTTTTAGCAGAAACACTTCAAACATCGTAGTGATCGTTGGATGACTACCGTTCAGTTATCCGATCGAAAATGACGCACAGTTATCCGAGCATTGCTGTAATAAGCACTTAGTCTTTTATAATTTCACAACCATTGATTTTGAATAAAAAAATTTCATTTTTATGTAGGAAAAATGATTTTGTTCAGCCAGAATCTGTCTCAAAACTTTTGAACGACAGTGTACTTGAACTCATCGCTAGGGAACGGCAGTCCGGTGCAGACCGGCTGAAAACGCAGAGGATCGATCCGCAGTCAGGGGATCGAGATAGATCACGGAACGCGTACCGATTATTCAGGTCTGTTCTTTTTCAATCCATTCATCGGTTTGGTAAACATCGCCAGACAGTCATTACTGTCGGAAGCCTTTAATTGAAGCACGCCGACGAGAAGCCACGAAAGCGCGCGTATTTACGGGACCTCGCAATTTCTTGTGACTTTTCCGCAAAAAGCTCGCGCGCCTGTCCGCTAATTAACGTTAATTACCCGCGCCGGGTAAGAAGGGCTGTCGCATTGAATTAGACGAATTGCTTGTTGCGACCGTTTTATTGTTTGTCCCCTATTATTTATTTTTTTCCCCCTCGAACCAAAATTATTTTTACACCGAATCTGATAATTGTCGAAAAATTAATTGTAATTTTATATACGTGACGCGCTCGTTCGTGAATTCCAGCCCCTGTTACTCCGTTCGACCATTACTCTTTCGCTGCAATTATTTCGGGACTCGAATTATAACGAAATACAATACACGATGTCCTGTAATCGTGGCGGAAGAATTCGAGAATGTAACGACAAAATGAAATTCCATCCAGTTCTTTTACGCGACGGCCATTTGCGGAATTCACGAATTCTATTTGACCTCTCGATATCGGAGATCCTCGACCCTTCGAATAAATTGTTTAGGAAAATTGTGAATTATTCTCAAACGTCTCTCTGCTCTCCGTGTTTTCAATTAAACTACCGCCCCGGCAATGTTTACATTTCGTCTGCATAATGAATGAAATTTAAAAACGTTTGCTTCCGCCAGCCCGGCAAAAAGGATCGACTTCGTTCAACAAAATCAAAACGCAACCAACATAAAAACCGCGACTCGACGTTACTGTTTGGTTAAATACGTTTCCATTTCCATTTAAAAGTTTCGAAAAAATCACCGGACCGTTCTCGATTGGCTTTTTCCACTTGCTTTTCACGTAGAAACGAATGCAGCCCTGAGGGATCACCGAAAAAAAATTAACATTTCGTCTTTCTCCTTTGGTCTCGCACAGTGAAACGATTTAACAGTTCAAAAGGCTTCTATGGCGGACTGTGGTCATAACTATGCGAAATACAAAGGTAAAGAATAACACTTAAAGTAACGAACCGTTTGAAACATTTCAATTCATACTCTGATCAGATTTTTTTAAAAATATTAGAATTAATTTCTTAATCGTGGCGTTTAATGCCCATAAGAATTCTGCTTTCAGTTAGTTTCAGATATTATGTCTGACTGTGTGTAAACTCTTGCTCTTACGACCTAATGAAAGCATCTTTTTCCTGTCGAATACTACACTATTTTTTTCACAAGAGCGTTCGTTAGTCAGTATTCACAGCAATTAACTCTAATAACCGTAGATGATAACAGCTGCGCTAATTGCCATTGTAAAATTAGTTGTACCAGTAGCAAATGATAATGCTAACGGTAGTAATAATAATAACGACGATTGCAACAACAGTGGTAAAAGAAAAAGAATTATGTTTATCGACAGATCTATCCGCGAACATTAAATCACCGAGTAATTTCAATCTACGTGGATCTAGCAAGCCGTGCGAAATTTTATTCATTACTTCGCGTACATCTCGCGTAAACGATGAATGCGTTTTCTGTCCATTCCGCGCTAACGATGCGACCATTCAGGACGAAAAGTGAACCGTCCAATAGCGAAACGCGATTATACGCGTATGAAACGAGGGACGAGCCCCGCGATGATTTGAAATAAGTTACAAGCATTTCGTTGAATGCGAACGTTCAACGATTAAACGATGAAAAGTGATCTTTCAATTACAAAATGCCTTAAATTACCGGACAAAGTGCGGTAATTAGCGGAGTCATAGAACGTTAACGACCGCTAGAAATTCCAGGATTTTAACACCACAACTGTCCACGGTTAAATCTGAAAAATCTGTTCCAAACTGAAAATCAGAATGGGATTCCATGGATCTAGTTTCGTTCTACCTTTAAAAAATTAACTTTCGTTCGATGTAAGAATGTTCCGAGTTTCGATCCTGAGATTTCCTACTCCCGCTATAGACAATCATATTGCGTCAAAAAGGATGGTTGCGTCGTAAAAAAGTCGAAAGTACGATTTTAGTTTTGGCCACGCAACGTCGCTTTCCTGGCCCCATTGTCTATTGTCTCATGGTCTCTTTGTGTTCAACGGCGTGCATAACCAGCGGCATCAAAGGAAACGACCATCAGGGACGCGCTCGGCGAGGGAATTTACGATCATCTAGAAAAATCGTCCCTCGTCCAGCCTCCTGGCCGGGTCCAGCCACGATTCCGCAGAAGGACGACCAGGAATCGTGGGAATTGATCGAAGCCTCGCGATCTCGGCGCGAGCACCGACGTGCAATTTGCAAGAGAGAACGTGTTAAGCGAGCGTTTTAGCCGCGGACGGTGCGTAGTCGAACGCGATACGCCGCGGCGCGTTCCCCGCCGGTAGAGACCTAGATCAACAACGAACGACACCGTCGATCGCTGCATTCCATCGTTGTAAAAGTACACGCCGCCGTGACTCCAAGGACTACGAGTCGCCGAGGGAAGAGGTGGCGAGATGCAAAAAGGGAAACTCTAGCGCCAAGGCAGAGGGACCCCGGAGACGCTGTCGCAATTTTCTTGGGCAACGAGCGCCGACGCCATCGACTGGAATATTCACGGGCAAGATACAGCACCGACCAACCACCGGCACTGCCCCGCTACTTGCAACGATCTGCGTTACGGATACATGCCACGGAATCGTCTCCTCCCCACCACCATTTACGTTCTCGTGGACAACTCTTGAACTACTATAAAACGCGTTTATAAATATTTTTTCATAAGGAAACTACGCAAGTTCTTGCAGCGAGGTTTCGTATATATATTTATTAGTCTTTTAGTGATATTCACGAATTTTTGCAACGAGAAATAGTCAAAATTAGTGGCAATACGGAGCCTCTAATTAGAAAGTGTTCTAATGGCTTCCATGATTTCAGCAGTTCTGTTTGTCTAAGTCAAAAAAGAATGAAAAAGATACTTAATGGGGATACATTTCTGTTACTAACAGAAACAAAATTGATAGAAACAAAATGACAGCATTTTGAAGTTGTAATATCGATTTTTTTCTTGTTTTTAAATTTAGCAGGCTAAAAAGAAAATAGAATAATGATTTTGAATTTGGCTTGATTCTAGTACGAGCTATAGCGACACATGTACTGAAGATACATACCAAAACGAAAAAGTAGTTCGAGAAATGTACTTTCGAAAACATTAAACATTTATCAGAAAAAAGATATTATCTTAATAATTAATATAACAGTACCAACCATACCAAGTATACACTCCTTGTTGAAAAGATCGAAACAATAGTTCTTTTCGGAAAATCCATAAATATTGAAACAACTTTACCGTAATTATTTATTTTGATTTGGTCAGACTTTGAGGCATCCGATGGTATGCTGTTATATTGTTAAATCATTAAATAATTTACCGTGGTAAATGGCGTATTTCTAAGAATACCTTTTCAGAGTTAATAAGCTGTGGTTTTCAAATACAGGTCGACGAAATCTGACAAAGAAGCCGGGCTTTTCACGAAACATTGTCTTTCACGGTTCGCTGGTCTCTAAAGGGGATCTCCCGAGTCGGGAGGGATAGAAATGCTCCCATCAGGGGCTTATTTTAAGAATCGTTACTACAGATCGACGAAAAGCAGATTTTTACCGAGAGTCCGTCCTTTAATCAATTTGTGGGATGATCGAAACGCGTCAGCGCGATAGCGTTCGCGAGCAAAACAATGCTAAACTCCACTCGATGCTTCCCTCTCCATTAACGATGCAAGTTCCCTGGTCTAATTCGAACTGTTTAGTAGCACGTGTTGCATAAAACATTATTACCCTCGGAAGTTTACGACGCCGTTGCATTATCGATAATAACATTCGGTGTAATTAGTTTCGCGGGTTAAGATCGACGCAGTTGCTCGTTACACGATTGCAAGAAACCGAACGCACTTGTCGATGGGATTTATACACCCCATGAATAACACAAAACTGACAAATTGACCGAATGAATTTGATGCTAAACTGGGGAATATTAATTTAATTTATAGTTTGGAAAACAATTATAATAGTGGAACAAATAATTATGGATCAATCTATGTACTTTTCAACGAGAAATAAAAATCTAAATTTTTTTCACGATCGACCTCACACTCAATTATAGAACACTATAAAATAAAATACGGAGAATGTGTAGGAAATAATTTACAATATTTCGTGAAATAGCCATTATTTATAATTAGGTGCAATCGTTACGACATTAATCGAATTTACATATCGAAAAAGTTTTAAAGGCCATCGTTTCCTACAACGTGCTCCGTGAACACCATAATTTTATCACGCCGTTAGACGCGACACACGAGAATGTGTTCTCGCCACAAGGAACATCATGTTACACAACACACATTGCCGTTTCGTCGACCACAGCCACGATATTGAAAATAAAAAACACCTATTGCGTAACCCCACCGTTGGAATTCTTCGTTCTTTTTCTCAATTACCTCTTCCTAGTGTTGCAAAACAGCAATCGCGGGAACACGCTCGGCAAACAAATGACTCGTTCAATCGATGAACCAGAACTAACGGAATTCCACGCCAGAAAATTCTCACATATTTTCACGTTGCCAGAAATAGAAAGTTCAGAGGTCAATTAACCTTTAAATGCATGATTTTTCAATTTTGGCCGAAAAAATACGTAGACTATTATATATTCATTCTGCATACCGTATCATTTTTTAAACAAATAAATCAAGCAAAAAACCAATGCAATTTTAACGTATTTTAGTAAAAGAAGACGCTTATCAGCATAAAATACAGTCACTCGGCTATTAAATATCTTTTCAGCAAAAATGAATCTCCAAAAAATTTAATTTTATTGTCACTTTGATTAGGAGTTAAGGATGGCTAAGTTCCGCAAATTTCGTTAATTTTTTCTCCAAAAAATTTAATTCTATTATCACTCCTAACTTTCACAAACTTCTTCCTTTATTATTGTGGATGGACCAAGGTAATATAGCAAAAGTAAAACTTTCACTAGGGTCAATACTTTGATTAGGAATTAAGGACGACTGAGCTCTGCGTGATGGAATAATTTTAGAAATAGATTGCTCCAAAGTGCATTGGGATAGTATTTTTATGCCCCTGATCTTTCTACATCCGCACAATTTGGTCGAAAAGAAATGCCGCTAGTTTCGTGATGAAAAACCGAGGGATCTGGTCTTGATTCGATTCCAGAAAGAATGTGCTCGATGCAACCGAGCGGCGTAGAATTTTCCTTTCGGGTTGACACGCTCGCTCGCGAAAGAATACGCGAGGCAACGGGCAGGAAAAATGTGTCATCGATTCCGCCGACTTTTGTGGCGTTCCAGTTAGCCACGTGGATTCGAGGAAAACACTCTCTCGGGTAAAGTGAAACTCGCATGTCGAACGCCGCGCGTAAATGACACAGATCCGAAACGACGTGCACCGAAATGGAAAATGCACGGCTCTTTTCGCCCGATAAGGCATCGGAACGATTAACTGCGCGCGTTTCTGACCATTTTCCTCACCCCTTAAATCTTTCGCGTTCCTATCACACGCACTGTCCCCCATCGATTTCGTTTCAGCGGCTCCCAGCGACACGCACTGCACCGCCACAAGGTTCCACCACGATCGAGAACTCTGCTACGAGGGAGCAAATCTATTTTTATCGATTTCAATTAGAAATACCTATTTATAAAACTGTCCTGACGAATTTACGCGTTATTAGATGCGTGTCGAAGTTTTCTTTTAAAACGATGGATAATCGACCCTAATCGTACCACGATGTGACTCTTGCACTTATGAGAATCATGGGGATAATTAAAATCTATATAAACATAAAATATTATACACAGACCATATATTTTTTGATCTCGATTCATAGAAAAGGATTCAAGGATTAAGTCCAAAGTCCAAATGTGACTCAGAGTCGCGTCACTACAACCAAAAGTGGAATTTGTATAGAGTAATTATTATAAATTTTGTAAGTTTCGTGAGAAGCCTCCAAGGACCGAAAATCGGAGAAAAATGGTTGCTTATAACGTGAGAAATTACCTTCGTGAGTAATATATTGCGAATAATTATTGACTTTAGGATCTTTATGGATAATAAAACATTTTGTCTACCTAGATTCGCCGTTTCAACACCGCTGTGCAACGTATCGCGTGGTTTTTATCCGACGTTCATCGTCATTCATACGACAATTGCCCTTTCCTCTGGGCGCAGGAAAAAAATAAATATGTTACGAAATGTGTATCTGGAGCTGCGACTTCGTATACAACAAAAACTGGAAAGCATCGAGGCCAAAGTAACCCGCATTTTATGCAAATCGAGCGTCAGGTGGGATAATTAATTCGCGGGAGCACGCGTGCAATCTATATTCGTACGATTACTTGCGTTATTATTCCGATTAACGTATCCCGCATTTATGGACACGCTACCGAGTTTCCAATAACCCACACTCGCCGAACGATTAACTACATCCGTGTGTCAATTAATACTTTTCGTCGTGCAAAACATTTACGCGATAAAAGTAATGAGAGAAAAATGACGAAAGATAACACTTCGATGAATTAAAATTGCATTCTAGCAATTTGAAACCTTTCTGCTTGTCCTGCATAAAAAAATATTAATTAAGCTAGTATCAATTTTGCTTGTTGCTGTTTAAAAAACACACTGGAACAGAATTCTTATTTAAATAAAAATTTGTAATAACGAATGAAATATAAGACTGTTTATTCGTTACTGAAGAAAGAGAAAACTTTCGATTATAGAATTAGATATTTCATAAAGAACAAATAAAAACTTTTGGAGTAAATATCATTTATTATTGGAGCAAAAGTATCGCGTAATCTGTCCAACGTTGCAACTTATTTCTTTCAGAATATAGCAAGAATGGAATTTCTTTGTAGATTTCTAGCATCGTGGGAGGGCATGAATGTTATTTACCTCGTCATGGTGTCTCGAGTTGCATTTTATTTTTCGAGAAACCACTCTCGTTACTGACCTTGGCCAACACGGCCATTACGCCATCCGTAACGTTGATGTAATTACAGACATAACGAGCTTCCTGTGCATCTCGATGATATTCGAATTGCACCGGTGCATCCTTACAAAAAGCTTCAGGGAACACTTTCCATCCAGCAGTGACGTCGATACTAAACAGTCGATGAATAAAGCATTTCTACCCATTATCCATGATTACGTTTACTCAAAACCAAAAACAAATTTTTAAGAAAAATCGACAGGAGACTGAAATTTTTCGACGAAATTAAACGATTTCAAATCATACTAAAAAAATTATGTTTAGTTGCGTGAGTTGATTGCAATCATTTTTAGTCATTACACATACCCTCGAAATCCTACGCATTTTCAAAAAAAAAATTCGAGTAGATGCTAAAAATTTCGGCGAAATTGAAAAATTTCTAATCGTTCTAAAAAAATTATTTGCAGTTGCAGGGGTCAGTTCTAATCATTTTTGTTCAATACATATACCCCCGAAATCTTGCGCATTCTTGAGAAAAAAATTCGAGAAGATGCTAAGAATTTCGGCGAAATTGAAAAATTTCTAATCGTTCTAAAAAAATTATTTTCAGTTTCAGGAGTCAATTACAATCATTTTTGGTCAATACATGTACCCTCGAAATCCTACGCATTTTCGAGAAAAAAATTCGAGTAGGAGCTAAAAATTTCGGCGAAATTAAAAGATTTCTAATCGTTCTAAAAAAATTGTTTGCAGTTTCAGAAGTCAATTACAATCATTTTTTGTTAATACATATGCCCTCGAAATCCTACGCATTTTCTAGAAAAAAATTCGAGTAGGTGCTAAATATTTCTAATTTTTCTAAAAAAGTTATTTTCAGTTTCAGAAGTCATGATGATGAGTGAGCATCCTGATGATTGTGAAACTTGACATTAAGAACTCGTATTTATTTCAACATTATAATATTCTCCAAGCTAACAACATAACAGGAAGTTTTGTGTCTCTTCTTATGAACTTTGAGGGGTAGCTTACGTAAACGTTAAGTAAAATAATTCACTTGAGATTGAGAGTCCACTTGAGGGTTAAGAACGCTATAAAATGGCAATTACGCCATCGAGCTATCGAATATGTCTTCGTACCAAGGTGAAACTTGTGGGAAAAGTGAAAACTGGGCTCCCCAACGATGTTCCGTCAAGGTCTCTAATTATTCGCGTTTGAACTTTTTTTTTTTCTCGCAAAGAACGCCTTCTTTCCGCTTCCAAGCAAGAATAGTCCCCATAAAAACTAAAAACTTTCGAAAACAGGGGTCGGGGGAGCAAGCCATCCTTCCCCGTTTCCCATTGTTTTCCACGCGGCGGTGCGTGCGCCGAGCACGCGTGCTTGCGTGACGATGGGCGTGCGTGTGAACACACGCGCTCTCCCACCCCTCTGTAGGCCAATCCCCACCCCCGAACCGGCGGGTCTCTCTCTCTACGGAGCGTGTGCCAACGGTAATGTTTGCAGTCACAAGTTGGAAAGTTTTGTGATGGCAACCCCGAACGGTCAGTTACCCTGGTAACGCTTTGTTGTGCCATTGTGTCGAACGGTAGATCCACCCTACCCCACCGATCCCACCCCCGACCCGTTTCACCCCTCCTCCCCCTTAAACGAACGGTCACCCTACCTGGATTCTCGACCCAACTCGGCTTGACCTAGCTCAAACCGTCTTTTCAACTCCCGCGCGTCCCCTCCACCTCCTCTGGATCATCCATGACAAAATGACGGGGTTGCATTTACCCTGGAGCGATCCTGTGGTTCCTCGAATTATGAATGGGTTAGGTTTGCCCAATGTAAGATACGGAAGCAGAGGAACTCGAGAAAACGAAGGAGGATCATGTGGAAAGCAGTGGAGAATATTGTACCTGTTACGATGAGCTAGCGAAAGTGGAAAGTATGGTAGCGATTGGGCACACCATAGACAGTGAAAGTGCTGGTAGGGAAAACGAAGGGCCAAGGAAACGATTAGGGACAATGAAACTGGCGAAGAAGCTACGGAGCAAAAAAGATGACGAAAGTGGAAGGGGATTACTAAACCCTTTCAAAATTATAAAGTAAAATTTAATTAACGTACAAATTTAGTTACAGTTATTCAAATCTGGTATTTTAAATTAGGGTTGAAATATTTCTTTCTCGCCCTTTCAAATTGTAAAACGTCTTCCTACTTTATTGACCCCCACAAGTTTAAACTAATATTGTATAATATTTGTCAAAGTAATTATTTGAAAATTTGTGCGTTCATTATTTTTTAAATGCTTTAAAGTAAAATTTGGTAAAAATCAACATCAACTAAAATAATTCAGTTGAGATTGAGAGTCTCATTCGAGGGTTAAATATTGAGCATTGAATGGAGAGAATAATATCTAGCTGCCAAGGTGTTCCAGAATTCTAAGCACGATCGTCTATTATATTTGTAACAAGTTAGCCATTGTGCCTAGGAAAACTATTTTCACACAATGGCCTTCCAACGACTTGACTCCGTGCTTGTATCATCGACCCTCTTAATTACGTAATTGGATGGATCGGGATCTATTCTTCATTCGCGTAGACTTTCGAGCCAGGTAAGAGCGAACGAATTCAAATTAATTGCCTCGAAACCATACGAGTGAGAATTGAATAGCACAATGAAACGTCCGACAACGTAATTAACGATTTAATTGCAACGCGTAGTTATCGTTAGAAGGAAATAAATCGCGAATTAGAGTCGAAGTTCACGGCGAGACGATCGGAAGATACGGATACACCGCCGAAGGACAAAGAAATCATTAATACGAGTGAGATAGTCCGATAATGAACAGACTTCGAATCATAGAAATTACGAACGCTGGATCGAGCTGCTTAATGGCCATTCGCCATAGTCTGGCTATTCCCTGTTGCGTCCTGAAACAGTCTGGACCAATTAATTGATGGAAATTCACAATATTAATATCCTCGATCACAAATCGCCGAATTGTTCCTCGCTTTTAATATCGACGAGTTCAAAGAAATTACCAACTTCTGTAAAAATTGGATTCATTATTATTTTAATCAATAAAGTAGTAAAAATGTAGAATATCATTATTAACGTTTCAATAATAACTTATTAATTCAATGATATTTTGATATTATAATATCATCTGAACAACTTTAACGGAGAACATTTTCCACGTCGAAATATATTCGTAAATATGTATGCAGATTAAAACCATTAACTATAACTTACGAACCATATCAGTTCGCTCGTAATCTGTAACTATTCCAAGGGATACACGAAGAAATCATACAATCGTCCTAATAACAAAAATAGAATATTGTTGATTGGTCCAAAATTCATTTATTCAATTACAAATTAATATTTATGATTCGATGTTATAATATCAATTGGAATTTTAGTTTACATAAAACATTTCGTGGCTAATCCACACCTGACAAGATTAAAATGATAAGTACATTATGAAAAATATTCTTCGTTATTGAACTACCGCCACTAACATATTAATACAAAGAAATGTTTAAGTTATCCACGTTTTTGGAAGATCCAAGACGATTTTACTGGTCGCGCCCCCTGCTATGGAAAACACTGAACTAAATTTCGTTTGCACATACTGTACATGTGTAACCGAGCCTAACTGGTATATCTTCAACCTTGAACCGAACGAATTTCCATCAGAAACTTTCCCTGTACAACCATGATATAAACAGACTCGTGTCGCAACTCAGGGTCACGTTCGTTAACACGTAAAAACACTAATTCTCGACCTCAACGAACAACGTCGCCCTCGTCTCGCGAGGGAACTGTATTTCGTCGCAAAATTTGATTATATACCATACAAATTGTATAACCACAGTTACGTGCAATAAATCGATCGCTTCGACCGCGCACTGAAACATTATCGTATCAGAAAAGTTACCTTGAGACACTATTTCATCATGGCTCACATACCGCTTAACGACAATGTGAAATATTCTATCGAGCAGAGCGTACAGAAAAACTATTATGCAAGTTAACACGTGATAGTTGACTATTGTGTCATTTGTTACGGAACATTTTTTTTTTCACATATTTGTACGTCCTGCAACAAATAACAAATTAGATAACGAATAACCACCGAAAGCACGCTAAAGATTAATTTACGAAGATTCGTATTGCCGATCGAAACGAGCGTCAGCTATTAACGGTTATTCGATAATATTAACCTAAATTGAAACGCGTCAATGTCATTATTAATGCAGTACGAGGAACGTAGATACGTGCGGTGTAAACCGGCCAGCGCGGTATGTAGATCCAGCTCTTATCAAGAGCAAGATAAAAGCTTATAAAAATATCGGTGAGTCGGTTTCGTTCCGTTCCGTACGGTTGGTTTGTCGGTTTGCACGATGCTGTACGGCGGAAAAATTGATCGACCAAAACCGGTGCAAAGATGCCGCATGCACGCACGTTGACGCGGACACGAAAAGCGAAAAATTTTGTACGGGGGACTCGAGCCTCGTCGCATGGCCGAAATTATTGACGGAGATGCACGACGTAGTATCGTCGCTAGAAAAATAGCGGACTCGTTATCGTGCTCGACGTATAACCTCAACGAGCCCGTCGACACTTTGGAACCGACTATTGTTGCTATGTAATCGTCGAGAGAATAAAATGTTGCTAAAACTTGAGGGGAAAATGAGCCGAATGATTGGCACACGGCTTGACCACGCGCACGAAAGAGGGCTGACTCGACGCGCGAGGGTCAGAAACTAACCCCCAAAAAATGTCGTCCCACCGGGACAAACCACTTTGCCGGCGTAATCGTACGAAGTATGTGAAATGCACGAATCGCGTTCGAATCGCGTTGTAATACGATATGATTTTCGACTTACCCAATGTGCAAAAGGATTCCAGAACTTGGTAAACCGGATCAATTCTCACTCACTAACACGAAACTTTACAGCAATCACGATACAATGGCGAACAGCGGGTGCGTATCGGAGATTGAGCTAACGCTCTCGCCATCTACCGACCTTTACGGCAGGTTGCCGGTACAAAGAGCTCGCGCGATTGGTCGGCCTCGACCAATGAGGAAATGGCGCCCATTTACGCGGGAATGATTTGGCGCGTTGGCAGCCATGTTAGTTACTCGTTCGAAACGTACTTTAGTCGTGTTCTGTAACACAAAAGAAAATGGATTACGAAAATGCAATCGATAAGTCCGAAAAGGAGATCGATACTAAATCCGAAACTGGTATTACGCGTAGAAAATTCATTTTTACTTCCTCCCTGCGATAAATATTGATGCTATGAATAATTATATATTAACGAAAAAATGCAATGTTTTTTTACGCAGTATCGAGGTGTGACGACATGCCACGAACCTCGAATTCGTACAAATTGTATGAGATGGATAAAGAAATAGGGCATTTCAAAACTAAATTAATTGAATATCGTAAACAATCCGAGTCCACCGAGACTGAAATACTGAACGTGAATCAGTTACAAGATAAAGGATTATTTATATTGAAAGATATGGAAAGAAAATACAAACAAATCGAGGAGGAAATGAACGAAATCCATTGTGAATATCTAAAATGCGTTAACAATGTAAAGTGTTATGAAGAAACAGTTCATCGAAATGTCAATTCTTTAACATTGAAAAGAGACAACTTAAAAACAGAACTGGCAAACTTAAATAAAGTTGCAAATGAAAATAAGAAGAAATTGATGGATATAAAGAAGATGATCGAAATTCAAGAAGTACGCACATATTTCAAAGTTTGTATTATTTTAACACGCCGAATTCAAGATCTTATTTTCAGAAAAAAAACATTGCATTGTTACGAAAATTGAAAAAAACGGAAGAAAGGACGAACATACCACAAGATTTGAAGGAAAAAGTGAATGAAGTTCTGTCTGATCCCAGAGGTACTAAAATAAATATTTCTAATTAAACTATGAAGAATATGGTACAATAATAACACTTATTTACTAAAATTAACTCGCTAATTAAACGGAACAGTAATTAAAAGAATGGCCCAGGTGTCAACACTTGTAACTATGAAGCTCTTATTTTAATACTTATATACATTTTCATTTCAATCTATAAAATCCATTATTGGCGCTTAATATTAAATAAAATCTTAATTAAATACTAAATATAATTTCATTTCAGGACACTTTTTTCTATGTACATTCCAAATTTTTATCATTTCTGTACAAAGTATTTTGAATATTTAAATATATTCCGTCTTCTTATAAACAGTCACAATTTTTATATAGTATATCTTATTTATGGTCTAGCATCTTTATACACTTCTCTAACTGTTCTAGTCTGTTTTGTAATAACATTATCGTAATTGGTGAACTATTTAAAGACTGTGTTATACTGTCGCGTAGAGCAAATATTTTCAATCTCTTTTTCGCAACAATCTCCATTAAACGTGTATTTTCCTCTTCGATTTCATTTACTTGTTTCGCTAATTGATCGCTCGCATCTTGGATCTCCTTCGCGTCCAAAGATCGTAAATGCAAAGTTACATTCCCTGGCGGTCTCCTGAAACAATGCATTGAATATCAAAATAAAGTATTACCAAATATTGATCGATATTTCGACTCACCAAGCGTCCTCGTGTACGGACGAATTTGCATCGGACAACATAGCAACTTTTTCCAACAACTCCCGCAAATTACCTTCCTCCAATACGTTTTTCAAATCTTCGATCATGGAATCGTGAAGTTCCTTGATCATGGCTTCGTGCAATTTTTGGGCAACGTTTGGTTTCGATTTTAACAGGGTGAGAATGTCAAGAAACTCGCCTGTACTGAAAGAAAAATTTAAGGAACGATGGAAATATTTTTTAAAACATGGAGGTATAACCTCTCGTTCATTTCGTATATTTTATTTCATAAGCGAATTCATTGATGGGAGATCGATGCACGACGAACAAAAACGTGTCTAGTACCTATATGCTGTTGCGTGCGCAGTAAGTCGAGCGAAAAACGATTCTTTTATACGAACACTAGATCGGATAAATATGTGCTTCCGTGAACGACACAGATTCAATGATCGGCTGTGCCTGTGGTGGCTCTGCTATCGCCGGAATTAAATTTTTCTTTGTTTACTGCACACAAAGTCCTGGCGCGACTGAATGGGGAGAACCAGTATCCAAGCAACCCAATCCAGTTATATAGTATTATAATAAGCATACAATGGCAAGTCGTAATCGTGTTGCACAATATCCGGAATTTTTGTTCGTGCATTGAACACGATTAGTAAGCATTAGCAGCATCTTCTCGTGGTCGTGAATAGATTAGAAAATAAACAATTTTTATTCATTGGCGTACAAAATGTTCCTTAACGCTATTATACAAGTACGGTGAGGCACAGAGTTATACATTAGGCTCGTATAAATTACACAATGATGCAATACCGTGCATTAACATTCTGTGTATATCGCTAGTGTACTGTACATCATAGTTCTCGTGGGAAGCGCATGAAATTATGAGGATAGAGCCACACCTTTGATTCTTCTTCCGTCGTTTCACGCGCACTCAATCAGGCCGGGACTGGTGCAATTTGATATTGATGCTACATATTTGCATTAGTCCAGACCTAGTTGAGTATGCTTCGTCCATTTCCATTTCCGATGCGTTCCGATTCGACCGAGATTTCCTATGAGAATGAGAGATAAATTTTCATCCGCTGACACACGAACGCTAACTCCCGGCCCCGTGAATACAGCACGAAAAAAATACTACCGAGTAATTTACGCTGTTTTCGACGAGAAATACAAAACAAAAAAAACGGTAATAAGATCTTCGAAGAAACACGAGTTAAATGTAAATAGTACGTAGTCGGTTGACGCGACGCGACGTCCGTTTAAGCGTGTTCCGTTAGTCATTAAATTATTCTAACGTGAGAATAACGGAGAGCAGAAGCACGCGCGATCCCTGCGACACGCACTGCACGAATGATGTGGCCAGCCGAACGATGGTGACCACGCCATGGGCCCTTTGTTTCCTCGAACACTTCGTGGAATTCCTTGAAGGTCAACTGGTGTGTTGGGTTTCAAAGACCGACAGTTTCTGGGAAGCGGAAACTAAAGGGAACCGATTCCGGGGATCGACTGCGAGTCACGCTGATAGAACACGACCGAACGATTAGCAATTGCTCGGCCACGTGAACACAAACAAATTAACATGCGAGTCACAGAGGCCAATGACATCGAATAACACCGTCGTACGTTGGGGTCATTAATGACCCCAAATCCCTCGCCTCGTGGCGTTTTACCGCCAACAAACAAGGTATCCAAACGTATTACAACAGCATTTCAAACGGCCCCGCTATACGTATCGTGCCCGTGCTCCCTTGGGCTTTCATTCTTAATTAAAGCAGCATTCTTGACCGCAGCCCGTACTTGACACACTTTACATTGGCAGTACTGTTATTGTGCGAACGTACGCAAACATAACATAACCTGAAACTTGGCCGCGTCCTGGCCAAAGCGGACGAATATTTGGCAACTAACAAAGCGTGCAAGTTTCATTCATGTTACTAGCATTGATTCCCAATGACTCTTCTTATTTGTTTCAGAATCATCCTAACAGTCTTTTATATATCCGCTGTATTTTAGCTTAACTTCCATTCGCTGCCAAAGACGAGTATACTCGTGTTTGATTCTATGCATGTAAATGATTATGTATGATAATACATGTGCTTTTACCAAAAAATAACAGATAAATGGCAATGGGAATAGCTTCATATAATAATAATATAGGCTTGGCAGCGAATGGGTTAATCAATCGAGAACTTTTATTTACAGATTATATGAAAAATTTATTCTTTCCGTTATTTCTTCAAACTACACAATTAAAATTTATTGACATTGTTATCGATAAAGAAATTTACGTATTACATTCACAACCAGGGTTTATTATATTCAAGTTATTCATTGTTTAGTATTTTCTAAATAAATCGTCATTGGATTTACAATGTTTATACAATCAACACATTCTACGCATTTTGTAAAAACTAAATCTAACTATCTAATGTATTTTGTTTGTATATTAGGTTAAGAATTTATAATTAAGAAGTTTTAAGTAACGCACAACATTAGAGAATTAAGTTTGCATATTAATTTATCACGCATGCGTTTACCGTGTCCAAAAGAACCGCGAGCGCCAGCAACATATATGACAGTTTTCATAACCTATAAAAATAGCTTCTTTACATAAGTTTCCCGAGCGCAATGTTAAAAATAATGTTTCATATAAATTAAGACATGCTGCTTCAACAAGTATTGAGATTTACGTATGTACAAAATAACGCTACTCACCTTACAGACTCCGCGATGTTTTTGAGATGATTTGAAATGGCGAGCCGAAATAGAAGAACATTGTTTAAATACTTGTGCTCTTGATCCTCCTCCATTTCCGACTGAGCTATACGTAATTACTGAATTCTCGAATTTCGGTAACCGAATACTTCAACGAAAACTGGTGATAACGGTTCTTGCATTCTATACGTATACCGGACCTCCACCTTCGCGACTCCAAACTGTTGGGGTTGGGAACAAATCGAATTGCGTTCGAAAGTATGTCGGACAGTCGGAGCTTCGTGATAGTTCGAAACGCTCCCTGAAGATGGCGGGCCTATAACAAAATCGTTCGAATACAATACTACCAACCTTTTCCCGCGTATGACAGTACGTTGGACATCCTGTAATTCGAAACAAAAAAAGAAAACAAAGGGAAGCCAGCGTATGAAACATAAAAACTTATTGAATAGATCGTTTAGATTACAAGGCGAGTATAACGTTTGAAACGTTAAAAAAAAGATAGAGCGTTTAGATATTTTAGGAATGCATCTGTACTAGCAAAACGTAACGATGAACGGGTTGCTCAACCAAAGAGAAAACGATTTCACATGAACAAAATTAGCAGCAATGAAAAATTCGAATTAAAGATATTGTAGCTCGCAATACAAAACAGTCGCAACCGCTAGTCGCGCAATAATTTCTATCTAATTAACATTCTTCTCAGATTATGCAGAAACGCGCTACCTGTCTAAATTAATCACCTCTATCTTTATTAATTAGATGCAACCTCGCATCGATTTTAATTAGAATGTGTCTCTTGGAGTGAAATCTGCGAAGTTTTATAAAATCGTCATTACTTTACAACTCATAAACGCGTCACTGTTGTAATCCCGTCCTAAACTATCTCGAATCGTGTGGCGTGCACTGCGTACGAAACAGTAAGCGCGAATCTAAATCAATCTTTCAACATAGGTAATTAATCCTGCATCATAATGTCAAACCTGTCTTGTATCTGTTTAGAAATCTTAAGTGAGAACGATCAATCCTAAGACTACCACTAGACACCTGAGCTCGTAACAAGTCTATACAGGACCTCCGCTATTCTCGCACAGGTTTTTGAGATTATTCAATTTTCTCGTCTCTTATTTTCCGTGTTCATGGGCGAATTTATGTATTTTGATTTGGATAATATTGAAGCATATATCAATAAAATCTTGTAAGCGGGTATACCGGATTTTCATCGCGATCTTATATGTATAAACAAAAATTTTTAAACCGACATCCACGCGAACGAAACCGTGGGAAAAGCCAGTGAATAAATAAAGATTTATCTATCCGATCGAATAACTGTCGGTAATAAATTGTTATAAGTTAGTTTTATCGGTTGGTCCATTGTTCGAAGGACTCGAGTGATCTTCCCTTATATTCCGCCGACACTCAAGGCGAACAGGTCGAGTGTTCGATGGTAGTATGTGGACAGTTGGATTAGAAATTGGATCATCCACCTCTACGTAGCCCCGAGGCTACGGCTCCGAGCGTATTGCTTCGTTACACCACCCCTACCTCCGTTACGAGCGTTCTGCGCCATCAACTGCAAAGGTCACCGTTGACGGTGGAGAAGAGACGCGTTCGCTGTTACCGTGGATTCTCAAAGTAGCTCGCGTCGAGTTGAGCCTCCGATCCATTATGCAATCGGTCTGAACTATATTTTCTTTACCCGGCTCACCTAAGCCACGCAGGAGAGAAGGCACTCGAGACGCTACCGTGGGCACCCATTCACTCGCTCCTCTTCGCGAGGTGATCCTCTTAAATCGCGAAAACGTTCTCGTCGCGCGCGAGCCTCGATCGTATCGATCGCTATCGCCGTGCATCCCGGTTGGAAATATCGCGATACATTTTCAAATTCCACCCAGGCCGGTAGCATTCCATCGTGGGGGACCTTTGACAAAAGACTCTACCGACGACAATCTTATTTCCAACTCTATCCTTTCAAGAGCACGTGTACTCTTTACGAGATGGAACAATTTGCTCTCGCTCATTTATCGAAAACTAATAGTAGACTCCCTCTTGTCTGCATCGAAGCATAGATTGATAACGTTTTGTCATTATAGCAGCATTTACAGCAAGCAAATTTTGGAATCAAATCGTTCGATTAAAAAGTTTATAGTCTCGTCTCTTGTTTCTCATGATATGTGAATCCTAAATATAAATATAAAATATGGAAAAATATTGCAGAATATATGCAGTTGTCACAGTTATGGTTATTATATAAAACGATCGACAATTTTGTACATGAAACTAGCAAGGGCAGGGTACCACTTCGATTTAAAGTATCTTTCGTAAAATGATACGTTTGGAATATTAGCCAAGTTACATGATAGTTTTAAATGTATCTTGAAAATAATATTTCTGAAGTACATATGTATTCCATCATCTTACAAAAGATCGTTAAAATCAAAACGGTACAGGTCCTTCCTTCGTAAGTGTCAGTCATCTTGAAAACTAGCTCTAGGACGCAACGTTTTTCTCTTTTCTCACGCATTCTTATTGTTGGGAGTATTCCAAACTCTCACGACATTTTATTTTATTATTCCCATTGCACTAATTCAAAGAGATAACATGAGTATAACTATATATAACTTTAAAACGTTTAAGTAATGGAGCCAAGTATTTTTGCTTTAACAAAAGAATTTAGATTGAAGAAGCAAACAGAAATTACTGGTATCTTTGTTAATGTAAAATGGCAAAATAATTGAGTCAGGTTTTGCAATTATTAAGTTTGTTTACAGAACAGATATCGTTGAAACTCTAATTACTAAATTCTTTTGCGTTTACTGTACGAGTGCAATGCGCATGATTAATTACTTTTTGATTATCAATGAACACTATGTTCCAGAAAGTTTTTTATTTTAACGAACGTCTGTTAGATTCAGCGCGCCTACAAAAAGTTTACCTTTCTATCCGCGCACCTTTCGCCTCCGGATCATCATCTTTTAACCCTTAAACGACCACATGGAGCGTCCATTAGGAAATCCATCCTTATTATTTCATTAATAATACTTTCACTAAATTGAATCAATACCTGTCATTTAAAATAATTCTCCCTTTTAACCTCTTTAATCCTACGACATGATTACACGTTTATAAGTTATTTTCGATTGATTGAAATAAAGTAGTTTAGACCTGGAGGCAATCAAAGATCTCGCATATCGCTTCACACATTCAACGCGTTGCACGCTGAAACGATTCTTAATATTTCGTACTCCTCTTGTTTAGGTAATAAGTCTTCGGTTAAACAGACATTGAGAAATTTCGCGGGCAAATAAATGGTAGTTTGATGTTCAGCAAACCCAAAGAACCACAATATCATTGCCACATACGTGTAAGTAACAGCCCCCGACGCGTTGGCTGATTTACTGATTTTACAATCAAAAATATATGCAATAATTTAAGAAAGTCCACGTTTACTGGGCCCCATAATACGCGAACGAAACCATGAATAATTATTTGAAATTTAAGTTACCACATCGACTCAAATGCAACGATTGAAATTTGTTAAAAAAAATTCTGTTTTGCCCCCCATTCTTGGGGGTCGTGTACCCTGCTTTAAAAAATACTGTTCAAAAACAGTATCCTCCTACGGGATAGAGTGACCTTCAGTGGGGGAGGGGGCGTGTAACCATCGAACGGAGTCGCGAAATATAATGTTACATCTAGAACGACGTGGGTAACATTCACCGTAATGGCCAAATGAACACCATGCATGATTATTGCCCTGGGCGCCAAAATACCTAGGCTCGGTCTTGATTATACTCTTGGAGAAGAGGATGACCCATCCAACGCCCGTGGAACGTTAATGGCGGTGAAGAAACGAGGGGCAAAGTTAACGACTCTTATTCAACAACTATCCAAGTATTTCCCTCGTATCGTTTCGAGCTTGCAGAAATTCTGTTTGTTATCGCGTAGGGTGTTGCTTGAGAAGAGCTCCGGTACCAGGTAACGCTGGCTCTCCTTGTTCGACGGATTATTTCGCGGAGTTTTCCTTCCATTATTACCGTCGTCGCTGACGTTGTTGTTAACCCCCCGGAGGCACGGTGTGGGATGTTTAAAATTTATACACGTTACCGTGAACGCGAAACGATTATCCCCCCAACGGCGTGCGGTTGGCATCCGGGATGAAAGTACCGGCACGTATTTAGGAATTCCGATGCACGAGAATCCCACGTTGCGTCAGGGCTGGATGGAATTGCGAGAAGATGGCTCGTTCGGTGAACACCGGTCCAGTCCACTCCATCGTCCTCCCTGTTATCATCGTCCATGTCGGCGGTCGTTGCGTCAGGGCGCGCTAGAACCGCCGAGACCGCAGATTCTTTTTTTCTTTTTTTTTTTTATTTCTCCATTCGCGTACGACCTCCCGACGTGGATCTTTCGAAATGGTACACGATCATCCAGTGCTGACGAGGTCGTAACAAAGAAAGCAACCAACGGTTAGTCGATCGTACGCGGGGTGGAGGAGAGGGGGCGGAGGCACCGGTGCGTGTAGCCCCCCTGTCGGGAAATCATTATTCAATAACGATGTGCTAGCTTCCGCGACTCGTTGTTGCTCGTCTTCTTGGTTTCGCCTGGAATTTGTACCAAGGAGAAAGTTGATTGGAATTGTCCTTTGATTATTCTGATTACGGGAATGCGTCGAGGCACCGGGGGCACGAAATCACATTTCTCTTTGCAACGTGCACGTAACGCGCCTTGCGCGCATAACAGCAATTAGCCAGGCCATCATCAAGTGTAGACGAGAGTGTTTCTTAATCCATTATAGCTCAACCTTTTCTGGACAGGTATACAGTAATAATTCTCGCACGGTGTGGATACGATTTCATGCGTGGCCTCTTAAGTGAGTCGTTCATTACGAGACCGGTATGATTCTGTTTAAACAAAAAGTAAATCACGTTTGACGCGATTTCGTTTGTTCGTGTGTTGAGAAAAGGTAACGAGGATTATGAGATTTCGAGCTAGTGTGCGCGTACAATTGCCAGGCCGCGGGTCTGACGCAAAGGAAATCCATAATTGCGCAAACGCAAATATGGATTTAATACGACATTAATGGATTAGAGTAAAATACGCGATGTTATGAAATTTATGTTAAATCTCTGTCCTTAAACCAATAATTATTTGAACGTAAAGAATGAGACAAGATCGTTAATAAATGCGACGTTTATTCTGTATCCATTTGGAAATAACGATCTTTCGGTACCAATACCAATCATTTTGAAATTACGCACAGACACGGTATCGAGGATCAATATTTTCAAACGGGAACGGGTTATGTGGCAGAGGAACATCGGGTGTCCATTAACGATTGCGTCTTCTGTTTTATGTTCAAATAATTACACAGTTACGATCGATTAATTAAAAAACCAATCTTTTCCACTTTCGTACATTTTTTAATCTTAATCCGTTAGATTCACGGTTTGGAACAGCCTTTCGTGCCCTTCTTGGATCACAAAACTAACGACCCCCGCTTTGAAAAGACTAGTCGAGGGTTAAGTTCAAGGGGTTTGAAATGCTTAAACGGATGCAAATGCAACTTTCAAACCACTCCTTTATCAAGCCCTGGTCGCTTCCCTGCCTCAACCTTTGGCTCCTCTGAAGTCTGATACTCCGCGAAGAGGCAGACAGAACCAAGTGTTCCAGTTCCCGGTATAGCGTTTTCCCAGCCATAAATAACGAAACTGAAAATGCCAAAGTAACAACAACGGGCCCAACCCCTGCCGCCCCTAACTGGAGACTCGTCGAGGCAACAAAAGGAGAGAAAAAAATGTCCGGCTGTGTACAAAGGTGTCCACGGACGAGACCGCAACTTAATTCCGACAAAATATCGCGACTCCTTATTCGGCCTTTACCGCGGAGATCGGGTGTCTCTGTTTGGAAGGATGGAGCGGAACGTGGATCACTTATTACCCGCCTAGGTCTCTTCTCGTCTTCCACGATCCTTTTTTGGCGACAGCTCCCGCCGTCTCTCGACTCGGCGAGCATCAAGACCACGGCTGAGCACTTCATGAAGAACTGTTCCCCCGTTGAACCTCACCTCTGGCATAACACGAGCAGCAAGATAGATGAATGCGCGGATAGCACGCCAAAGGGCTGGGTCTTCTCAAAGCATATCGGCGCATTCGGTGACTCGATCCGTTTAGAAAGCATCCCGCTGTACATTCGAGCTAGATACATTGTCTCGGGACGGTCGTGGTATCCTATTATCGAGGCACTGGATCACGATCGCCCCGTTTTTTACGCGAGCCGCACCCCTGGATCGGCTAATTCGAATGGCTCGCAGCAAGACGTTCCTATCGATCATCGAATCACGCCAGTTTCTGTATCCTGTCCGATGTTTCACCCCGATTCTCTCCGGTTCGATTGTCTGGATCGCCTCGAGATATCCTTCACGGATCACAGACTGAATCTATTACGATCCTCGGATAAGTGTATTAGATACCTGAGCGTCGCTGGTACCAGCGGTGCCCGTCCGATCTGAATTTGACGGATTTAGTACCTGATTAAACGAGACTCGGTGTCGGGTCGTTCGGTCTTCGTGGTTTCTTCACGAGGCTGCAACTTCACGGAAACTAGAAAGCTTACTTTGAAGCATCACCTGAAAATAAAAAATTAAATTAACAACTTCGACGCTTCACTTTGTTCATGCAACAATACTACATTCTTCGATAATATTTCCTCTTGTATTATTAAGAAATTAATTTACCTTACTCCAGAAAGAGGAATCGACGAACTCTCCGTAGGGCGTGGTTCGTAATATTTGTGAACTCCGTTTCGTGCTCACGATGACAGTAGATCCACCGGGATCGTTGGAATGAGAAATCGACGTACTGGCTGCCATAAATCGATTTTAGAAATTAAAGGGTTTACATAACAGCGAAGAGTACTGCGAGATAACTCGCCGGGGGAGTGAGATGGATTACCTCATCGGCTCTGGAACTTTCTTTCACAAACGGTTATTATGAACCACATAGAAAGAAAGTATGACCGATTACGTAAGTCATTTCGCTCGCCCTTTAGGCGAAACGCGTCGAACACTAGACACGGTGTCAAAGCGATTATGTTGGAGGCTTTCAATGCAGATTACGAGCGCCAATAATGGGACTACATATCTTGCAACCTTTATTACATTATTTGTAGCTGAATCCGTGAGTGACACTTCGTTTAACAGACCCTCCGATGCGTGTTGCTTAACGGGTTGATTGTTTCGCGGGATAATCATAACTTGACCATTCAAACTTCTAAAGAAAACGTTTCGATGAAATCGGGGGTTTGTTTGTTCTTCGTGCACAATTCCTTACCGAACACTTCAAGAAAATGATGAAATGTAAAATGACATTTACCTGTTTCGTTATGAACATTCGCCGTTACCACACGTATTGTAATTAAGAGAGTAACGACTGTAGGAACACTTAATGTACTGGGAACAGAACGCGTCTCCGAATGTCTCGTCGAGAATCTCGCGAGCGTAATCATACCTCCGTTACAACAATTAATTAATTGATTCGTTCCACGGCTCCAAAGATCGAATGAAAAAAAATTGCTATTAAAATCTTGATTATTTAGATTAGTAACAGATAGAAATGTTAATAATTTCTCTTCGAGCAAGCCTTCTATCCATAGATCCATCTCTGCGAGGGAACATAAAACAGAGCAAGAAAGTTTATAAAAACGTGTACCCCATTTGTTTCCAAGTTATAGTGATCGTTGGGCTCCGCCGACGTATAGCTGTTCACGTTACATTTTCTAGTGCTCGACACGGCCACGATCAGCCTGAATACAAACCCGCAGTCGTGGTCGGAGTTTCTCAATCTTTAAAAAATCCCAGGTGTTTATCAGATTCGATCCCAGCCGGTTTCACCACTGGCAATGAACGTTGAATAAACAATTGTTTTCAAGTGGATCTGGAAATCAAAATTCAGTGGATTTAAATCCGAGCAGAGAGCACGGCTAATAGGTCCTGCACGACCTATCCATTTGTTGGGAAATCGTTCAAGAACTGTCCAACTACATCGGCTAAAATGCGATGGTGCACCGTCATGCATATAACGCTTGCAACGTAAAACATCGAGTGGAACTTCTTGCGATGGTTCGATTGACCGCTCAAGAAATTGACACACGATTTATCTGTTTATCTAGCATCAAGATAAACCTGGGTCCTGTTCGATTATCGCTAATTAATCCTGCCTGTGCGTTTGCGTCAAATTGCTGCTGGCGATTCGATTCCTCGGCGATAAACATCTGTGGAAACCAAATAGAAAAGTTAATTCTTGGAGAAAAATCTTTCTTCGTTGCTATTACTCTTCTACTGCTATTCTAAAAATTGAAACTCTCGAAAGTCTTAAGTGTCTTGAATGTATAAATTAAACTATGTAGCTACGATCTATATTACTATATTAAACATTATAAATGTTATATTAAAATTAAAATACTTAATACTATTCTAAAATGGATGCAACAAAGCCACATTTGAAATTGATATAACTAGGAGTGATAACGTTCGAGAGTCGAGAGAAACACAGTCATCCAGGATGCAATCAAGAGATTTCTAACAAACACAAAAATTTTATAAACTCCCAAGACCACGTACGATCGTTTGAAAATCATTTTCTCGGCGAAACGCGCGCGGGGGAGATCGTTGAAAAAAATCCTCGAGGCCGGGATCCTCGAGTACAATCGCCAGGAGGAAGCCGAGGGAGAGGGTCGAAGATGAGCTCTCTAGTCAAGGGACGCGACTCGAGGATCGGTGTGACGGCAGAGGGGGGGGCAATGATTGCGCAACCAGGGTGATACAGATCGGCGGGCATCTCTCGTTGGACCTGAAGGTCGGCTAATCGGGTCGACATGAAAGTGAACCATGCTCGTCTCTCGTACAAGAGCCAGCGAAGGGACGAGCGTCGATCGCTGTCGGAAAAAGTCAGGTTACGGAGTACGGGAAAGGACGGATACTCGAGCGCAAACGGACAGAAGAAAAGAGCGAAAAGCGATGGTAGGGGAGCAAGAGTATTACCCCGAACGGTATCGATAAGATATCGTTAAACGTATTAATTAGGAGGGAATTGCATCAAATTTATTTCTTTTTGTTACAATTCACCGTGTAGATAATATATTCGTATATTTAGGTTCTTGTTCCTCTATTGGAATAAATTTGGACAAGTTTTGAAAATATTATAATATGGTGGAAGCAAATAATAATTATCAAACGCAAAATTTACATTTCGAAAGAGTACTTACGCGCATGTCTGATATTTAACTTGCAAACATTATAAATTCATTAAAATAGAAGAACAATAATACTTTGGATGTAAATTAATACATTTTGAATAGTTTTATTGCGATTAATACGTTTTTATTCGACTCATCGATACCGATTATTATTACCGATATTCATCGATATAATGGAACTATCGATAACATTGCGATATTATCTCTGGCTTGAGATATTTGAGAGTACGGCGGCGAATCGGCAGAGTCTCTGTGATATCGTCTAATCGCGACGCGGGTTCCTTCTTTGTGATTATATCGGTTGTCCGACTGCACGGGGTCGTCGTCGATGGATAGACGTAGATGATGGCTGGCGGAGAGCAACGCGTGCTCCGCAACAGTTCGCGATCGTTACGCAACCAGATGCGTTGCGTATCGAACCGAGCTCGCGAGGTGCGTGTAGGTGTGCAAAACGTGTACATGCACGAGAGGGAACGCTCCAAATCGTTTGTAGCGTTACCGATCGGCACGTAACTCACCGCTTAACGATCCCTCCCGGGGTCACCGTACTGATGCTGCCAGGCAGACGCCTCAACTCGATGCCGATCGCTTCCCAATACCTATCCGTTACCTCTCGCGGCTTATTTCGCCTCGCAGGGAACTTCAGTTCCTTATTCAATTCGTGTTGTTCACTTTTACCGGGTCGATTCGGTGGCGTTACACGATCTCGCCACAGACGTTGGACAGAGGAAGAGGCAGAGGGTTCCCGTAGATACTCGCGGACCGATACGCCGCGATTAACCCTATGTAACTTATTATGCTGTCTAACGGAACAATTTCAGTTCGTTTATGGGAAAACGGAGGCCTAGTTTTAGGGTAAAAGTACCGATGTCGATGCTTTCAGGAAATAAGAGCGAAACGAAAATAACTGCTCCAGAGATACGTGTACAGGACGTTTCAGAAACACGTGTGAATGTGGGGTGTTCCAGTCCAACGATGGAGAAACCAGTTTCTGGAATTTTATAAAAGAAAAATTAAGATAATTAGGATAGGTTCCTTTCCACTATTACAAATTGCGTAAATTTTTACGTACAAGCATACATTGTAATTTTAAGGATGCAGGCTACTTACTATACATTTTCTCCTACATCAAATTCTATCTATTTTGAGTCGTTACATCGGTAGACCAAATCTGAAAAACGAAAGAAATTATTAAGTTACGTGAGTGTGATCACGGTAAAGAAAATTATCAAATTTGAAAATTGTCATTTCATTTTGATCGTCATATGCAATAATAGCACTATTTAAGAAATATTTTATTTAAACATACATAAACTATAACACGAAATATTGATAAAATATCAATTTTCGTAAGGTACCACCGTCGCAAAGGTATCGATACATTTGTATGGATATCGATAATCGATCTAGATTTTCAAAACACGACTCGAATTCTAGTAGTCGAAAGCGTTACGAGTTCTCGCGATAGAACGAATCGACTGGAATAATCGACGAGATTTTTGAACGCGATAATTGATCGATACCCGATTAATAAGATGTAAGAACATTTTAATATGTTTTTTTCTTGTTTTATTAACGATCGCTGCTTCCTTCTCGCCGATCACCGTGCGACCCTTTCTCCGTCGATCCCCGACGTCGCGGGTTCGCGAACTTCGCCGAGGGACGCTGGCACCGGGTGTTCACCGTAGCCGATGAGACTCTTCTTTCGGCTGCTGGGTGGGAGGAAGACGATCCAGAGGCACGGATCGGTATATAAGCACGGTTGCTCCGACCTGAATCTGCACAGACCAATTATTGCCATCGTTTGGCGATATATCGTCTCACTGTGCAACGAGTATCATCGGGGAGGCTCGTTCTCAGACACACCGAATTTCTTCACCGGCGAGATGAGATCGGTACGAGTAACAGTCGATTCCTCCGTTTCCGGTTCTGAGACGCGCGACAGTGACGGGCCCGCGAATCTTGCGACGGTTCTACGTATACAGTTGGTGAAACAAACGTAGCAATCTGCTTAAGGCAGTTTCGTGTGGTCTTTTAACCGATATGCATGTACGTCTGTCTGGGAAAAATTCTTATCTAGATAATAGTTTCGAACAACGAATACGAGACAAACTTGTATAAGTTACATGTCGGAGAAAAATTACAATTTTCATTCAGCAACGAAATACTTCACAATGATCTAGAAACCTTTATAACCATCTAGCTTTGCAATTTTTAAACAAAACACCGACCCAGATTTCTATTTTTGCTAAAGCAAACCTGCAACTAAATATGAGTTGGTCTTTTTCCCTGTTTGTTATTTGAATAAAATTTTGAAACGAGTACGATTTTATTCGAACAACAAGCTTCGTATTTTACAATTTAGATTATAGTTTTTGCTCGACAAATAACGTATCAGGTGCTCGTCTA
The DNA here is from genome assembly GCF_013123115.1 of Colletes gigas. NCBI lineage: Eukaryota > Metazoa > Arthropoda > Insecta > Hymenoptera > Colletidae > Colletes > Colletes gigas. The sequence goes on from NW_025106637.1 coordinate 4,465,131, forward strand.
ATATTCGTTATTCGAAATTTCGTGTCTACGTAAGAATTGTAACTGTAAAGTGAAAACTGCCGAATAGGTTTTTTCTGTGAGATGTCTGTCGATTATAGTTTGCTCGTTATTAGAATTGTTAATAAGTGTAATTGTGTAATTGTTAATCGTTAAATAAGTGTTAGTAGAACTGTCTAATGTACAGCAGAGACGAACAAAATCTTGAAACACATTTCATTTTAGAGTTGAAATTTTTATTTCTCTCCAACACTTGTTTTTCATTCGTTATTAGAAATTGTTATCCAGGTAAAAAATTTGGTTCGTCTCTGGTGTATAATCGACACTTGAAAAGACACCTTGTGGCACCGTTGGGATACAGGAGGTAGTTTACAAGGTAGAACCTCAATTATTGAAGGAAAATGAGTCTGATGATTCCTGCAATGATCGAGGTCCGTGCAATAATCAAATCGATTCGATACTAAGGGGTTCCACTTATACAGTAGCTATCCACTGCTTCTAGTCGCTACCAGTTACTTCCCTCGCTAACGTCATTCGTTCCAAAGCGATTACGCTTTCCACTTCGCATTGCAATAATCAAGGTTCCATCCTATTAATTCTTCGAACAGATATTTTGGTCGAGAATCAAGATTTCGAACAACGAATGAAAAATTAAATTAGTATATTGTCCAGTTCGACAACGTGCAAAATTTAAGTCGATATCAAACATGGAGGATATGGTAAATTTCTTTTGTTTGCGAGAACAGTTCAGAAAAGTTAGAAATGTTATATCAACTCTATCCATTACTCGTAAAATAGAGATAAAAGATTTCAATCGTAGAACAAAATATTTCGAATTAACGCCATAAATTAATTAATATCGATCCTACGTCTATTTATTCATTGCTCTGAATAAACAGCGTATTCTATTCGTGATCTATTTGTACCAAAGAAATTAAAACGATAGAGACGTGAAGAAACATATAATGCAATGGGAATGAATATTTATTCGTTCCTTTATAGGAAACTAAATTTTCAAAAATCCAGTCGACTATATATTTCACAAGTTTTATTAGAAATTACGAACGGATCGTTTTGACTGCTTTGGTAACTCTAGTGTTAACCCTTGAGTGGATTATTGGGGCTGCTGAGGCCCTCCGTAAGTTTAAACTAATAATTATTTAGTGTATGTTAATGTAATCCTCCGTTGGTTCATTATTTTTTAAATGTTTCGAGGGAAAGTTGATTTCCATTTAAGCAATTTGGTAGAAATCAACATTAAGCAATGCAGTTGAGTCCACTTAAGGGTTGAATACGTCCCTTGACTGATAGAATCGCCATTTTTACAGCTCGCTGTGGTATTGCTGGCCGTTGCTGGCACGTGTTACGCTGCCCGACTGGAGAACACGTATCTTCCACCGGGTAACGCGGGCACCGCAGGCGGGGCAGGATTGATTCAAGCACCGAATCGAGGCGGGGGCGGTCCAGGAGGTCGAGGAGGTCCTGGAGGGCCAGGAGGCCACGGTGGTCCTGGCGCTCCTGGTAGACCAGGTGGATCTGGTGGACCGGGTGGATACGGCGGGGGTGGTGGAGGAGGATTCGGACCTGGAGGCGGTGGTGGCGGCGGATTCGGACCTGGAGGCGGTGGTGGCGGCGGATTCGGACCTGGGGGTGGTGGTGGTGGTGGATACGGTGGACGTAAGTATTGATTTTATTTCTACCTTAAAATTTTGTTTCACCTTCGAGAAATGGCCTATCAAACTGGAACATTCCGTTTATCGGCTACTGCAGTTTTAGGGTATTCACAGTGAGCTGTGTAACAAGTTCCCTAATAAAAATATACCACTAATTTTGTATAAAACACTCGATCAATGACGTCCAGGGTGTTCGAAGAAAGGAATAAGATCCTAGGAAAAATGAGTTGAAAAATTAGTATTCTCAGAATTGTAAACAATTTTCTGTTTACGACAGAATCGATTACCTCACTAGGTTTCCTGTTGAAGATTTTCCACGTCTGTTCGGTTATACTTAAAAAAAAAAATCGAGATTTAAGTCGAAAATCCAATCGTCCAATCGTAAATATTTTACGTTCACTGAGCTTCCCAGATATTGCAATTTTCATTGCGCAATATCTCGCTGTGTTCAACAAAGTTTCCCATTACAAATTGCTGTAGCCGGGAGCGCGAAAATGCAAACTGAATTGCCGCTCATAATACTATAATAACGCAATAAATATCCCATACGAGCGTTTAACGTCGCACGCGACGTTATTAAAACGTCGATTGGACATCGACTGATTCGTCTTTGGTCATCGTCGTCGCTCTTCGAGTGCTATCTGCACGCGATATCGTTCTCCATCCAGTGAAAGGTGACAACCGTGAGTCCGCATTTTCTTCCGAGAAGAAATCGCGAAATTGCTATGGATGTAAGGTTACGCCTCCAAGCCATGGGCTGCTTGCAAACTTTCCACCCGCAAAATTTTGTCGCATCCTTGCCAGAAATTGCGAAGAGAACTTTTTTCTTCTCACACATATTAATTACGTAATCCGCCTTACTGCAACAAATGTAACCGTTCATTAATGTAACACGTGAATGAGTCGGGTTCAGTGACGCAACTCTATGATGGAACTGAAGCGTACGCCTTTCGTGAGGACGCGTTTCCCATAAGTTCGCTGAAGAAACAGACAGTCTGAAACATTCCGGGGGCATCAGTAAACAGTCAGTGAGAGACTTCGCTCGCATTTCGCTAATTAAGCAGCGAAACCGTCATTATTTTTACCTACGAAGACAACAAATATTCGCCACGATAAGTTACAATATAAAAATTCATCTATACTATTCACTGGATCATTCCACGTGTAATAATATTCCATCCGGTGTTACGATCCAAGAGAAGATTTAATTACGTGTTTATATTTTCCCAGGATATCATTCTTCTAACATTTATTACGAATTGCAGCGCACGTAGGCATCGACAGGTTCAGCGTTCATCACAATAACGTCTCTCGTGAAAGAGTACTCGACGAGAAACATTGATTGCGATTATGACATTTATTATTTTGCATTGCGACACATACGATTCTGTATTAAGTCTCAAAGCCCACGTACGTTGGAATGGACACGACGAGATTGATGTAGTTAGACCGATAGGCGGACGTACGAAATCTCATTTCCAACGGAGCCCTGTAACAGTTCGAAACGATGAGAAAGTATCGGCAGGAACGACAGATAGAAATTGCTTATAGACCTAATATGTCTTGATGCAACGACCGAGAGGCGAATTAGATAATCTGTGCCACAAGTGAAATTACAGAACAAAGTAGCGGCTGTGATGTCACCGCGGCGGAGGGAAATACGCGGACAGAGGGAGAGAGAGAGAGAGATCTCGCAACGAGAGACACTTCGTCGGTTGAATTACATCAAGTATGTAAAGTATGTCGTGGAATTAGGGCCCCGGGGACGGCGAAAGAAAAGTGAAAACCGCTAACGCGAAACGCCTAATCACTTTATCCCCCTCGAGGCGCTCCTCTAATGAAGACGCGGCCGCGGACGGTTCTATCTTAAGTACGATTCGAAGTCGGTGAGAATGCTCACGGTTGCGAAAATAAGAACGCATCGGAACATCTCGTGTCGTTCCCTTTGTACGGCGTCGCGACGTGTCGAGTAATTAGACCCCCCCCCACCACCCCTCCATTCAATTACGAATTAATCTCGAGCACATTCGCGGATTTCTCCGCGGGTGTCGCAACACCGAGTCACACAGATACGCCAATCGATAAAGAGTCAATTATACGAAGCTTTGATTCCTTCATTCGACGATCGACCCGACCCGGAAATAAGAAAAATTCTGTAACTCTAGGGGAATAGAAGGCGCGTATAGATACACGTGTTACACAATTTTTTCTTTGCTATGGAAAGTCACTTTGAGGGATGACTTTGCTTTTAAAAATTTGTATCCTATTATTAGCGTTCTATAATTTCTCAAAAGTTGAACGATTAAATGGTTTGGAAACGAGCAGTGGAGATGCTCTTTTTTTTAGGTAAAATAGGCCTGCGTGTACTGTTGCGTGAATGCTCTCGTAGAAAATCAACTCTGGCTCGCGTCTCCGCGGATGATTCATAGTCGAGGTACCGCTCTGTAAAGTGTTAAGCAAACCCCGTTGTGTAACGGTTGATGAAAAACTGAGAGCGCTTTCCGCGAGTCGAACAAGGAAGCGCGACATCAGGTGCACCCGCTTGAAAATCGACGCTGAGAGGAATTTCTGTTTCAGCCGGCGGCGGCGGTGGCGGCGGGGGTGGACCAAGAGGAGGACCGGGCGGCGGCCAGGAGATACCCATCGTTTCGTTTAACAACGAAAACGGCGGCGACGGCAACTACCAATTCAGCTACGAAACAGGAAATGGTATTAGTGCGCAGGAAACGGGTCATCAGCAAGGTGAGATCAGGGCCACTCTGGTTTCCCAACAACGATATCCCTAGTTACTTTTCTTCGCGGTCCGTCGGTGCCATGTCTCGGTGTTATGAATTCCTATCCATCATCGCGTTCGACCTCGAATCCACCTGCCTCACAATGGAACCGGCGAACGCAATATGTCCGCAACTTCTAACAAGTGACTTCCAGCCATGTTGGAAACCGACTTGCAAATTTCTCCAAGGAATACGTCCCTTTAGGGCTTGACCATTATCCAAATTTTAGTCGTTACAACGCGTTGAACTGCTACGCCTTTCCATTCGTAGCCTGAAAAATAGAAATATTTGATAACTCGATGGTGTAGGGTGAGAGACACAATTTTGTAAAACTTAAAAAAAAAATCAAACATAAAAGAATTAATTACTTAAATTTTCATGTCGCTAGGTGTCCTCGACATTCGTTCAATTTGCAGCCTGGAAAAATAGAAATATTTGTTAATTTTTTAAAAATTTGGGAAAACGATATGAAGGGATAAAACGTAACTTGAACGCGATCCCCCAAAACTGTGACCAAATTTCGAATTCTCGATGGCGATCCTTGCGTTCCTGTGTTCTTATCGGTCGACTCCGTTCGCGATGAGCGATTACTCGAACAATGATCGCTCCTAACAAGGTGGAAAGCCAGAAAAATGCCCGATACAGCGAGGATTTCGCAATCCGCCCGTGCACGCTCGTTGCATCAAACATCCACGTGTTGTTCCTGGTTGCAGGCAACGGGGAAGCGGTGAGCGGATCGTACTCGTACACAGGCCCCGATGGCGTGCAATACAGCGTCACTTACACCGCGGACGAGGAAGGTTTCCATCCCCAGGGTGCTCACCTTCCAACCCCGCCTCCGATCCCGCCAGAAATTCAACGAGGCGTCGAGTTAGCGCTCGCTGCTGAGGCCAGAGGCGAGAATCAGGACACTTCCGGCGGCGGTGGTGGTAACGGTGGTGGTGGCGGCGGTGGATATCCTTCAGGGGGCGGTTACGGTAAGTTTCATCACTGTAGTTGGCTTAAAAAAAAGATTCATAGCTTTACTTTAGTGAACTTCGACTCTTCTGTCTGAATAAATGTAACAATTAAAAGATAAATGACTGTTTCTTCGTTACAAGTAGATCAGAGTTTGAGTTATAGCGTACTTCTACTTTTTCTGAGCAGGAAATGGCGGTGGAGGTGGAGGCGGCGGTGGTAGAGGAGGTGGTGGTGGCCGAGGTGGTCCCGGCGGCGGCGGCGGCGGTGGTGGCTCTTATCAAGGTCCAAATTCATATCAATCAAGTTCGAGCGGATACCATTACTGAACAACGACACCGTAAAAGTCATTGCGTGTTACACGGTCAATTTTGTTCCATTGCAATATCATATTTAGAGGCGGCCTTATGTACATAAGAATATATCGTTTATGTAACTTTTTTTATTTATACAAACCAAGATTGTTTTATTTAAATCCTAGTTCTCCCTCCCTGTAAAGTATTTGAAAACATACAACAAAATACTGTTCGAACGACGAAGCTTTTTTTTATCGTAACATCGTTGTTCTCCGAGTCTATCTAGGAACGATCGAGCTAGAACTAAACTTTATTTATAGACAACGATGTAACATAAGTTGTAGCTTAGTTCACAATATATTATTAAAGATAAATTATATTACATTTATACATAATATAGAATATTTTAAAGCTGAGAATGTATACAATTGTCGTGACAATATCACATATAAATATTCCATAAATATACAGCACAATAGAATTTATGCATATTTAATTTAATACTTCTGTAAATCGATGCATTGAAAACCGCTGCAAGGATAACTTAGCGCGCAACATCGTAATATCGTCAGCGGTAAGTTCATCGTTATAATATTATTTATACAACTGCTGACGGATCAATTGTATCTACTACAGGCTCCTCGGGATACGTTAATTTATTTCCCCTGGCAAACTGAATGAATAGCTGCTCCAACGTTGCCGACAAAACGGCGTAATCCTCGACGCAACTGAATCGACCTTTCAGATCGTTCATCGTGTTATACATTTTCTCCCACGTTGTTCCAGTATCGTTTACGTGGTACGCAAGAAATCCCTGCGAGACAAAGAACGAAATATCATTGATAATAACTTCGATCGTGGATCTAAAAGTGTTTCTCAACTATTCCGAATGGTTACCAAATTCTCATCTCTGATCTCGCACGATAGAGAAGTTTCCATGATCCTCTTTATGGTCTTAGTATCGTCGTCCGATCGATTCGGTTGCAATTTAATCATTATATCGTAACCGGCGCCAAATCGTTGCTTCAATTCTTGGCTGGCACCGATGCATACCAATTGACCTTTCACCATAATGACTAGTCTGTTGCATAAAGCTTCGCATTCTTCCATACTGTACAAATTTTTATTTTGTATAAATCAGAATACAATAGCTTTCTAATAATATGTATTACCAAGTCAAGTGAAATACCTATGGGAAGTAAGTATAATGGCTTGTCCCATTGCCTGACAGGACTGAAGTATGTTCCACAGAGACCTCCTAGCCGCAGGATCGACGCCTGTGGTTGGTTCATCCAACAGAACAAGAGTTGGATTTCCAATAAGTGCCATAGCGATGTTCAAGCGTCTTTTATTCCCTCCGCTGTAAGTACCGCTTGGTTGAGACATACAAGCGTTTAAATCTGAAACGGTCAACGTGTTCTATAAATTCTGCACGATGGTTCTTCGTGACAAATCAAACGCATCCTTACTGAGTCGATTGATCCACTTATTAACCTCCAAATCCACCTTCGATTTGGGTATGCCGCGCAGTAAAGCGAACAATCGCAGGTGATCGAATGAATTCAAGGAATTGAGCATCGCGTCAGTTTGTGGACAGTATCCCATTTGAGAAAGATACTATGGAAAAGATATAAAATATAGAAATACTAGAGACTAGGATTTATGTAAAGTGATGAGAAGAATCGACATATTGTATTTGCACCGCTGCACTACAAAAAAAAAAAAATAATATCGTCATAAAAATGATTGTACATTACATTTCTCTTGTCGAGGCTAATATTTGATTTTCCCAAATACATGGCGCCACTGTTCGGTATTTCTTCGCCAGTCAACATTCTAAAAGTAGTACTTTTCCCAGCGCCGTTGACACCAAGCAATCCAAAGCATTCGCGTTGCTTCACTCGAAAATTGATTTCTTGCACCGCCATTAATTTTCCGTAATATTTGCTCAATTCGTAAACCAAAAACAGAGTGTCGTTTTTGTCATCTGAATTTTCTGTGAAATTTATGTCCACGGCAGAAGTCGCTTTGTCTTTGTTTTCTTTTCTGCTAAGAGTACCTAGACGTCAAGTTACATTGATATTAAATGTTTTTCCAAAAGAAGTTTAAAGAAATAAATTTAATCTTTAATCGTTTTTTTACTTCGGTTGTTCAATTTCCTGATTTCCGATGCCACGGCGTTCTTCTCTGCCCGTACTTGTTCATCCTGTATATCGCACGCATTCCTCAAATTTTGACCAAACATCTTAATGTACAATTTGTCAAGTAATCTCTCTTCCAAAATAATAAGTAGAAAGAAATACACTAATGGCGTGACAGATAAATATATAATGCATTCCATCAAGTTCATATCGTTGTCGCTTTGAGAAAAATAAGGAAGTTGCTTCTTACAAGTTCCATCTGAGCATTCCAAACCTACAAAATTATTGATCTTTAATAATGCTGTGCAATATCGGAAAAAAACAGACTTATTAAAATATATATTGGCAATGTACTCATACCGCAACAAACATCCTTGTAACCAAGACAAACCACATCCAGTAGTCGTTTTGGCAATCGACGACACCTTGCGTTTTGTATAGCCACGTTAAAAAACGACAATTGACCGTGGAACAAGCTCACGTGTGGTATCAACCGGAATAATCTCTTTTGAATTATGTATAGAACGTTCAAATTTTTAAAACTGTGAATCACCCCGTGTAAGAGATACTGCAGCAGAACTGTAACACAACAATTATTATTAAGAATCTTTGAAATATTCCAAACATATGAAATACATAATGGGAAGTAACTTACCAAGTCCAACAGGTACAAGACTTAACAAAGTTACTATAGAATTTTTTGATTTATTCGCAAAGCTGAAGATGTAAGTTACCAATAAAGAGTTGATACCAAAGAGCATCAACAATAATATCATTGTCACTGAAAAACGAATTAAGAATGTAGAAAATTTGCTAAATTCGGCATTATTTAAGCTATACATGTCCTGATTCGTATAATCTATGAAAAAGTTTATTGTCTTACATATTTCTATCTTGTAGTACAAGCGAATATCCATGACAACATCCATGATGTAGAATCCAAGCACGACACTAAGTACAGATATTGTAAGTATTATGAAATCAAATGTGAACATAGTGCACCAATACAATATGGATGTAACGCCTGTCATCCTTTGGAGCTGTTTCATTTTCGTTTCTGTTTCTTGAAAGGGATGGATAATGAACAGTGCTACAGTGGGGAAGAAAAAGCAGCAGAATAACAACACTCTTGACAATGAATCTATTTCTGGCATCTCTGACGCCATCGAAGAAAGACTGTTTGGTAACTGCTGACTTGAAACATGAATGGAATATTCGTTACCAGCAATACTTTTGATCAATACATTCGATAAAAGATTTATAATTATTGGTACGCCGTGGATCGAATTGCCAGAATAAAAACCATTAGCGTACAAAACTCCGTCAGATATATTGAATTCTGCGGAGACAATATAGTTATTACGGTACGTAGCAATATCCTGAAGAGAGCGATCCAATAAAGCTGAAAAACGGTTATATTTCGTGGTAATATCTAATGATTTTACGACAATTTGCTGTAGCCATTAATTACTATATTTACCATGTGTAACACTGATATTTCGTGGCACTTCTTCGGCAGAGCCACCATAATCCGCCACTAGATTTTTGAAGTTCGTACCAAAAGTTTTATTATCACTTGAATATAGAGCTTTGGAATGCTTGTACATACTAAGCTCTAATGGAAATATATTTGTCGAATCATTAGATGAATCGTGACTTAAACTCATTAGTATGACCGATACAATTGGTAAAAATATCTGAAAGAATTATTATTGTATGTAAATTATAAAATCTTAGATCTAAGAGTAATAACACTTACTGTTAGCAACGTATTAGTTAAGTTTTTCTTGGTATAGGTAAATTTCTTTTGATACAGTGCCAAAATTGACTGCATACATAAACTCCATCCTTCTACTCTTTGCGATAATGGAGAAAATAATTCGTTCAGGTGTTTTCCATTGTCTTCTTTTTTTATAACTCTAAATCGTGAAATAATTAATAAATCAATTTTTGATCGAGTCGTGTTGTTAAGTAACGATAAAATAGATAGTGAGTGTATACTTTAAAAACACTTCTTCCAAGGTAATTAGTGAAACACTGATTCCTGTAATTCCCAATTTCTTTTTCTGGCTTTCCACTTTGTCCAGAGATTGAGGTAAAGTTTCAGAATTTGGTACGCTTAATACAATCTTCTCGCTATCCACGCTTACTTGCTGCGTTCTAGGATCGAACTTGTTTATGACTTTGTCTGAATTACACCAGGATTTAGTTGACAATGTAACTTCTATATGGCCGTAACCTAAATCATATATTATACAATTACATGCTGATATTACACGCTATATTTAAGTAATGAGTTCACTAACCATATTGTTTTTTTAAAAACATTGACGTGCCATAACATTTTAATTTGCCACCATGAATAATAGCAATTCTATCTCCAAGTATGTCAGCCTCCTCCATATTGTGTGTACTAATCAAAATTGTTTTCTTTCCTCTTGCTTTCTATAGAAAATTTAATAACATATTCAAAATTTCATATGAATTATTATCTATACTAACTACCACTAGCTACTTACTAGTATGATGTCCCATATGTCTCTTCTAGTTTCAGGATCCATTCCTGATGTTGGCTCATCCAAGATTATAGTCTAGATAAAATATCATTGAAATAAATTATTTACCGATGTATTTTTCTTATAAACAAAACAAATTTACATTAGTCCTAATAAATCGCTTACACTGGCATCACCAATAAGAGCCATCCCAAGACACAATCTTCTCTTTTGTCCTCCAGACAATGTGTCTGGAAGTACATTCCTTTTATCAAATAATTTTAATTTGTTAAGCAAAACATTAACATTCTCTTTGATTTCTTTCTTAGTTTTATTTTCACCTTTCAACTAAAATATTATATACATTTTTATGTGCTATGTATGTGCAGTTTTATTTAATCTTATTAAATCACTTACACGACCAAAGTATTCTAATTGCTCAGATACATTCAAATCTGGAAAAATCATATTCTCCTGAGGGCATAATCCCAGATCATTTCGAATGGAATCCAAGTGTTTTTTAATATTTTTACCATTTATAATAACTTTCCCTTCGGTTGGACTTATGACACCTATTGAAAAGTGCATAATCAGAAACACAAATATATTTTTTTTTTTATTATTAAAAAATCTGTACTTGTTATGATGGACATGAGTGTAGTTTTCCCAGCACCATTATGACCCAATAAGGCCGTTATTTGTCCTTTATAAAAATCCATTGAAATTCCTTTTAAAGCTTGAACTCTCTGTTGTAAAATAATTATAAGTACATTAATTAAAATTTCGGATGTTTATAATAGTTAATCAAACAAACATAAAAAGAATTTGTCCGTTTAAAATTTAAGTGTCAGTATATATCTGAAACGTACTGATTTTCGTATACAACCAGTTGTATATGTTTTTTTAAGATTGTGTATCTGTATACCAGGAGTAAGTGCACCGTTTGAGACTGGTTCAAAATTATCATTATCTATTTCATCGTAATCAAAATCTTCCATATCTTCATCAAGATTCACCTTATTTTTCCTAATATACTGTAAAATTTATTTTTATTAGACAAATATTCCTATAAAGCATTCAAAGAAATATTGTGATATTAAAAAATTTACCTTTAAAAAATAAAACAAATTTTTTCGTACGCCATACTTTCCTGGGAGTACAGCATTAACATATACTGCAAGAGAAAAATGTAGTAGAATGCCAATAATTGAAAAGATAAATATAAATCCAACACATCCAGTAGTGTTATATTGTGCATCTCCAGTAATAAACATGTTTGACCATTGTATACCGGTTACTGAAAATTCAATATATTTAATACTTGATTACAATATGTATTACAATTAATGGATATTAATATAGTTACTAAAACATTGTTACCTACATTGGGATTCATATGAGTTTACCTCTTCAAAAAGTCTATACAATAATATGTTTGGAAACAATATCCCTAAATATGGTATTATAAAAAAAATTTGGAGTCTCATTAGATTTCCATGAAGTGAAAAAGAAAGAAAGTAAACAACTGATAATATTGTTGTCACGAAAAGTGCTGTAAAAACAATGGTATTATTAATCACAGCTGTTTTAAAACATGCGTATTTTATGCTGAAACAGAACTTACGTTTTGAAAAATATGCAGCAATATGCATACCGAACAATATTAAATGGGCAACATGTGTTGTAAGTACTAGCCAAAATATAAAAATATTGCTATAATACAAGTATGGATCAACATTTCCAGAGAAAGTATTTTTAAATAGTATAAGTATCGGTACAATATAAAAAATACTGAATAATATGCCAGTAATTAACCAACTTAATAAATTCTGATAGTGTTTTACTCCATTCATTGCCATCAAAACCTGCATGTAATTATACAATATAAGGTGAAAAATCCTTCTTATCTAATTTTAATATTACAAAAAATTCATTGTGTCATAAGCTACTAACAGTTATACCAATGTATTTTTCCTTTGTTGCGTAGCCCGTTTCTATACAAAGTGGAATTATAAAAGCAATTACTGCGAACATACACATTGTCAGTCTTAGTATTACATCAGACTCGTCTATTTTCACAAATGGTGGGTAAGGCATTCTTTGTATTGACACCTAAAATACATATAAAAAATAGTATAAAGTATAACAGAATGCGAAGAACGACAATTTAATTTAATACATTTGTATATTGTACCTCTGTATCAAGCATAGAATGCTGTGCTGTGCGATTTATTAAAGATTCGTCAACACACATTTGTAATTGTACAAATGGTATGGCATTCATATATACAATATACGACGATAGATCTAATGCATTTTGGAACAGCATATTTGGAATTTTAAATGCATGTCTAATTTTATACCTTATATCATTTGTGTTATATTCTTCAAAAACAAGACCTAAAACCATGGCAGTTGGTGATTCAGTTTGTAAAACTGTGTAAGCCTTTATCATACTATCTTCAGATTCAAATCCGCTAACTCCTGCAAGAAATGAAAAACGTTAGAATAGTGTGTTATATATTGAAACAGTAACAATGTGAGAAATACATAAAACCACAAATTATTAAATATAATAATTACTTTCAAATGTTAATTTCAAACATCTTCGTGCATTTTCCACAATTTTTTCTGTGTCCTCGTTCTGAGGTACATAATATAAAAATGTAAAATCTCTGTTTAAATCTGTTAGCTCTTCTTTGGTTTCTATTGGATAATATGTACTTTCCTTAATTACATGTGGCGGCTGGACACTAAAGTCTCTTACAGCTTGTATTAATACAAACAAGGCAATTGGTACCATACACTGTAGAAAGATTGCCAATTTCCAATGTCTTATTCGCACTATAAGATTTTTATACAAAAGCAACCTAAGAATTCTGAATCTGTTTGCCATTTTGATTCTTAATTGACTGCTTTCCCTTAAAACTCTTCGGCTTCAAATTCAAATCAATAATATAGCACATATGCTTTATACTTATAAACTGGCATGTTATACGCTGCCATTGAAAGTTCATAAAAGAGCGTAGAATAAATTATGAGAATTGATGTATGAATCAGCACATACTACGGCAGAATACAATACATGTTGACCACATAACCTTGACTAACAAATTGTCATAAGAAGCACATTAAATTCATTTCTTCATAAAAACTTTGGTTAAATTTAATAAAAATTTCTTCGAATAATTTTCCTTTACTTTTCACTGATTGTCACATTATGTTTTTCTAAAAAAGAAATTATGTTTGTTATCAATCGGACCGTAAGACAAAAATTTACAATACCTTAAAAATATATATATACATGTATACATAATATTGTCTTCCGCTGACTTGAAGTCTCGCGGAAGGAATGTGGAAGGGATACACGTATTCCCACGCACGCATTGATCTTTAATTCGCTATTCGTCGCGGCAGTTACACACGCATGTGGACTGCCTAAGAGCAAGTGAGCGAGATAGATAAATGGGCGGTCCGACTCCCTTTGCCCCAGTGCCGTCCCGCGAGATATCAAGTTATCGGATCACTGTAACTATAGCACCATTTTGAAATATATCGAATACACCTGCCTATTATCGCTAATACGTATTGTATTTAGTCACGTTTCGAATGACTGGCAAATTTTCTAAATCACCATTGCGTAAATAATACTTTTTCCAGTATGAAACGTCAGTTAAATAACAGTCGATGTGTCAATGTTATGTTTTTAACGGGACTATTAAAATACCAGTGAATGGGTAGAGGGTGGTGGTGGAAACAAAAATAATGAGAATTTTTAATTAGAAAACTGCTTCGTATTATCGACTTTCCCGCATTTTAATTTATGTATTTAAATTTTCTTAAACGTTTTAAATATCTATTATAGAATCAAATTTGTTCGAAATGAAAAATTTCGTAAAAATGGCATTTGATTCTTTGGCTGGAAAAAAATTTCGTCCATTACCAAAATTCGAACGATAAAAGTAATCGATACATGCGTAATAAAGTCACGCGGAAACTGTTTCGATGAAATATATGGGTATTACACAAATTTATACATGTTAAATGCCCAAAAAGATTAATTGAAGAAAAAAATACCACGTTTCGTCATAATAATATGTAATACACGGAAATCAGCCTTAAAGAGAGAGACGTGCTATCGTCAGTTGCATGACATACGGGAATTATTACGGATCAGTGTTACTGTTAGGTTTTTAGAGATGTTGTTTCTAGTTTCCGCGAAGAAAAACAGATGAATTTGGTTTTTGCCCGGTAAATTATCGAGGGGAGAATATTTTAATGTCGACAAACTAAAAGGCGTAAGTATATTTGAATTTATGTTATTTAATTTTAAAATGTGATCTACGACACTTCATAGATACTCGATAAGCCTAAGAAAGCAACAGGCTAATCGTGTTTTCTAATGAGTGGCAATTATTTTTCTTTCTTCGAATGATACGCAAGCAAATTATAGATATAGATTGTCGTATTTACATTGTTCTTTACGTGGACTTATGTGCAAGGTTAGACAACATTGTTCCTCGTAACGAACAGCTACGTTGTACGTTAGCTCACATACGGAACTAAGCGTTTCTTGAAATAAAAATATGTAAGGCATTATTTACTGAACACTAACGTGTATTAAAATAAAGTAGTACGTCGAAAGTAACGTAAAAACTGAAGAAATTAAATGGTTTTATTCAAATATATTTTATTTATAATTATTCTGGATTGTATTTATAACAGGGATAGATAAAATTATATTTGAATATTAGATGCCAAATAAAATATATTTTTGACTTCTTAATTTATCTTATAATTATAATAAATAAAAGTATTATTTGGCTAATTCTTTTTGTTAATAACTTTTCTCAGAATCTTGTATAAAATTTTGTACAAACAAGTAAAATGAATTAGACTTTTCTATAAATTATTTTATCTTTAATTTTTACATTTTATAGACAATGCCATGGATTGCTGTTATTTCAACAGAAATGGAAGTCTTGCATCTGAAAATGAGTGTCCAGATGTCCCTAGTCCAGAAATGTTTGACAGTGATAATGAAGAAGATAAGCAAAACAATGAAACACTAACAAATGATGTGGTGCCAGTAATAACTACCCCAGAGAAACCATCTCAGGCAGACTTGGTTGCTAAGTCTGATTATAGTTTATTAGCAAAAATTAATACATTTTTAAGTGGTGTACCTCCACCACCTAAACATACAATTTGCAGAACTGATTGTGCAGAATTTCTGTTACGTATTTATGAAAATCACCACTTGTTTTGGACACCAGATGTATTATCAAAGAAACAATCGCCACAAAGTATAAATCAGGAATCTTCAGAGCAACAGAAAGAAAACATTGGTACAAACAATGCTTACCAGCGTGCCAAAAGCACATCTAGAAATTTATCTACTGCTTTTGATGCTTGTGATCCACAATGTCCAAGTAATGTTAGTAATAGTGTAGACACAACAGATGTTCAGAGTAACATTTGTGATGATAATTTTAGAATAGAACAAATAGTTCCTAGCGATAAAATTGATGCAGAAAATGATAATAAATGCGCGACAAAAGTTTTAAATGCTGAACAGATACAACTACCACCAAGTGAAATAAAAGCAGAGCAAGTATCTTTTGTCTCTGAGCAAAAGCAATTGCTTCTTTATTGCACTATCAATGAAAGAGAAGTTGCTGCTTTGGCATGGCCTGAAGCATATCATCACAAATTTTATGGGATCCAGTAAGTACATTAATAGACAATGCCTTTTTGCTTATCAAATCCTCTGAGAAATACTTTTATTACCCGTACTTTACGAAATTTTAGTTATAACAGAAATAGAGCAGTAGAAGAATTTGAAAACCTTACAATAAAACTATGTGAAAGATACATAGGAGTTGAGACTCAATCTACTTGCACTGTATGGTTTTCTAAGCAAGCACCTGGAAGTGCAAAAAAACGGAATCTTTTAGCGAAACGTGATAATGGCCAGAGTCCAGGAAAGAGATTAAGTCATTTGACGCGAAGACGAAGAACATTTTCTAGTGCAAATTTGCAAGGTTTAGCGCTCAACAATAAGAAACTACTAGTGTTAAATATTAAGTATGTAATCGAGTTTGGAATAGCCTGTTCTAGACTTTACTAATGCAAGGATTAAAAATGTTTATAATCAAGAAAACCCACCATTAAGAAAGGCAAAAGTCCAAGAGGGAAGAGTCCACGTGGGAAAAGTCCACGAATCAAAAGCCCAAGAGGGACCCCCAGGAGTTCAACAAAAAAAAAAGTATCTCGCAGGCTTGTTTTAGACGGGCCCAGTCCGGTAAAGTCAAAAATAGAAACGTCAAAGCGTGCCCTCTTTCAAAGCCCCCCTGATCGAGCCGGGCCAAGCAAATTTACATCTGGATCGAATTCTCAAACCATTAAACGCACGCTATTTACGCAAGTAGCAAAGGAGAATAATTACGAAGTGATTAAGAAGATAGAAGAATCGAGGAAAAGAAAGAACGAGGAGGAGTTGGAGGGTCCTCGATTCAAGTGGCCAAAGAGCTTGTCCTTTGACTGTTCCCACGAATTGCATAGTAACACGGTATCTACGTGGGACCGGCACTCGTCTAGTAACATAATTGAAAAAAGTAATCAGTCTTACGCCGCATCAAGACACGAACTCAGTGACGCGCATAGAAAGGTGAACATTTTCAACTTTTTTATTTCAATAACTATCTTTGATCACATGGTATAATGGAAGTGTGACTTTTCAGAAATTACTATGGGCGGTAGCGGAAGCTTTACGAAGTAAAGGAATCGGCATGACTCACCCACAATTCAAGTGCTACGCGACAAGTTTAGCGCGCACCATAAAGAAATATATGCCAGACCTTGAAAATAGAAATATTCCTCGCAAGCCAGGGAGTACAAGTGATCGTATGTTAAAACTAGCAACACATCACGTTTTATATGTAATCGCGGCAGGGCCAACAGACTGACAATACTCATTGCTGCTAGAAGAACAATTGACTGAACTTTGCACAAAGTTCGTTATTTATCAACAAAACATAAACGATCGAACGCTGGCGCTTGCGCATGTCGATATGGCGTTACGTACAAACAGTGGATTTTATTTAATTAAACATAGTGAAATGTATTTGAACTGTATTATAACAAATTGCGTACAATTCTGTGGACGCATAATGTGTGACTGTTAAGAACTATTTGTGGAGTCGATGCTCCAATATTTGATTATATTTTTTACTACACAAATATAAACAAGAGGTTGTTTTAAATATGCCTATTTTTTTATTAGCGATAAAATAGTATATATATATATATATTTCACAACTTATAAATAATTAATAAAAGGTGCTTCTTTGAAACAAAAACATAATTTGCAATTAATAATTTTAGAAACAACGCATGTATACCTAGTATATGGTTGTATTTAAAACATTAAGAGAAGGGGGGGCGGGGCGAGTAAAAAAATAAAGACTAATCGCGCTGCATTCGCGATACTCGTTTATTCATCCGCGTTTTGGTGACCTACCCTGGCGATCACTTCATCCAATATTTGGGCCAGTTCTTTGTTTTCTTTAGTTTTCTGCTCGACCAGCTCCGCCAGTGAATTACTTTTAAGTTCTGCTTTTCTCAGCATGGCATGAAGTTTAACCGTTTCATCCTCGTGTTGTTTTCGCATTGCATCCAATTCCAAGTTAGCCCTGAAATGTTTATTAAGCGGTATAACAATGCATCAAAACGTTAGTTAAGTACGATTAAATTCCATTTGGAAGCATACTTCTCAAGCTGAGTCATAGCATGATTTTTTAAATGATCGTATCGCGTTTCTAAAGTTTTTATAGTTTCCATATTTTCCTGGATACTTTCTTTCAGAACTATTTCATTATTTTTATACGTCGATACTACTCCTTTGAGCTTCTCGTATTTCTGGTGAACGTCATTGAAAGCATCCTCCGTGTTTGCCAAATGAAAATTCGTGATCTGAAGCTCCTCTTGCAGCTTCACCTTCTCTTGCTCGAAATTCGTACGATCCCTTTCTCTCTCTGTGAGCAGCCGACTGATCGATTTCTCATATTCCTCGACCACGACTCTGTAAACAGGTTTCCATTTATTCTACTTAATTCGAAACGTTATGCTCTGCAGACAACAAACAAACTTACGTCATCTGTGATTTACTCTTCACTTCCTGCGCTATTTGTGCTTGTAACTTGTTAATACTTTCTTGGAAAAAGTTCTTTTGCCTTTCTAATTCCGATTCATACTCCTTCTTCTGCCTTTCCAATTCTGCTTCATACTCTTTCTTTTGCTTCTTCAACTCTTCCTCTAATTGTAGTACGGTTGTCCTCACTAATTCTAATTCTTTGCTCATATCGATATCGTTAACAAGTGGTGTTTCCGATTTTGGTTCTTCGGTAGCCTGTTCCTAAAACATATTCATCCCACACATTAGTAAACGCATCAAATGTTTATGGATCAAATCATTTCTAGTTCTCTTCAGACAAAGAAACGCCATGATATATACTCACAATTTTCTCTCGAGGCTCTTCCGTTTTCTGCGTCATGCTGGTAGAAAGAGGACTGTAAAAAAGTAGCCTGTCTATAGCCGCTATGGCAGGATTACGTTTTGGCGTATCAATGTTTGGCGGTGTGTTTTCAGTTTTCCCATTTTGCTCCTCGTTTATAGGCGGACTATTTCCTTGGGGTAACATACTGGTATCCGACACCAAAGGGTCGAACTTCACATACAAAGATTCAGTTCTCAAGCGGTTTATGTGCTTCGTATTGCCGTGGGTTACCAGAAAGTCGAAATCGGTAGGATCTTGAAATACTGAATACATAATTGCCATTAATGATTGTGAATTAAATCAACAAGATGAATTTAACAAAAATTAAAAAGGTAACAGCAATAGAACTATTTATATTGAGAACACGATTAATACATTAATTAAAAAAATAATATTAGCGTTTCGACTCATCGGTAAATCTTGACTTTAGAGGCTTGAGGTGATCTGACATCAAAATAAGTAATTCAAACGAATAATACATCATTAGAAACCATCGTTGCTGTTTGTAGAAATAAATTTAAACCTGAAGAGGATCGCGTACTCACTGTCGGCTGTGGCACTGATAAAATTGTCAGTTTCTTCAGAGAACTCCAATGTAGTTCTAAAGATATCATCGGCAACTTGATCAGCAGCAGATTTCAGTTCATTGAAATTTGGTTGCTCGACAGGTATAGCTAACGTAGTGCTCTGTCGTTGAGGCTTGAATTTCGAATATTGTTCCACTTCTTGTTCAGATTCCAAGTTCAATGAATTATCATCAAAAGTGAGAGTCCTGTCCAATTTCTCGTCGGACAGATCCTCTTCTTTTTCCTCTCTAATTTCTGTTTCCGTTACAGCATTTATCGCGTCTGTTTCCTCGACAACGTCTACTTCCTTCGTAACCACTGGAGATACATCTACTTTCAGGCTCTCTATATTCGAAGATAGTTCGAGGTTGCTATTAGAAGCGTTATTGCATTCGGTTTCCTTGTAAACAGTACTTTCCAAATGTTCCTCAATTCCAAGCGTGTTAGGTATTGGAAACGTAGTATTGTTTAACAGGTTTGTACGATTTTCATTGCCGCTTGTAGCATTATTAAAACTGAGTGAAACTGTCTCTGCCTGGCTTCTGTGTGTATTCTCAATCTCCTGACCAGGACTCTTCAATACATTTTGCGAAGAGGTGCTTACAACTTCGTTAATATCATTAAGAGGTGACGATGACCTGGCCAACGAGCTTTTTACATTGTCCTCGACTCCGTGCGAGTCACCATCATTCAATTTTACAGAGTCTGTAAGATTCACTAAAGATACTGTAGATATACTAGGCAACGATGGCCCTTCCGCATGTTCCAATAGCGTAGACACCGAGGTTATAGAGTCTATAGTAGAGCAAGGTATAACGTTTAAAGTCAAAGGCTGAGTTTCGAGCCGAGTGTTCTCTGCTACAGTATAGGTCTCCGGCTTGGAAACCGCCGGGCTTTCTCTAACAGTTGACAAACACACTGTAGAATCTAAATTCGAGATCGTCGCGCTACTAAACGGCAGCGAAAATTCCTCGACGTTCGTTAGGCTACAGGTTTGTAGGCTACTAGATAGGTCATTGCTCCTGTCCGGAGAAACCGATCTCTCCAGCGGTTCTTCTATCACTACCGCGTTAGGAACAATCAATATAGGTCGCTCTTCGATATCGTTCGGATGATTTATCGGCGAATGCTGTTCAAAGGAGTCGTCCTCGATGACTGGTAGGGCGTTTTCAGACCCCGCCAATGATATATCGTTGATAATGTCCCCGGTGAGGTCTGCTCCCTCGGTGGCTGATGTGAACGTCTGATCCTGGCTGAGGTCGTGAGTGGTCTGAAGCTCGTTCAACGACTGATCCTCCTCGCCGTTCAGGTGTATGTTCGCGCAGCCGAGAATCAAGTCCTCGACGCCGGGTATACTGCTCGTGTACGAAGTATCCGTGACCTGATTGGAACTCTGTGGCACGGTGTCCGGGCATGTGCCGCTGCTGCTTTTGGTGCTGAGGCTGCTGCTGAGACTGTGGAAGCTGCTGGCCGAGGACAGGGACTCTGGGGTCGAGTAGTTGATTGATCCAACGTCGGCGAACTCCCGGGCGAATCGGACCTTCACCTCATGCTCTGCTATCTTTTGCAGCGAATTGTCGTTACCACTCTGTTGAGAAAAGAAATTCTATCAGTAGGAGGAAGTTGATGACCAGATATTGTTTTCAAGATTTAAAAAGGAACGAGTCTGCAAGATTTAATGTTGAAAATGGTCCTTTCTCTGTGTCATTTTGCGATATTCAAAGCAATAGTATTGTAAATAGAAGTTTTTATTATATGATCAATCCTCAATCATACAACATCACATTCTGCATCGGTTAACATGATCTACAAGTGATTTTTTCAGTCTATGACCACAGAAATTAACAGAAAAATCATGAAATGTTAATCGTTGAAAGACTTGGACCAACGCGGGGCTTCCATAGATCTCAGAATCATACAATCAACAAATCTCCATCACGATCAGTTCCCAATCATACAACATCACATTCTGCATCGGTTAACAAGATCTACGAGTGCTTTTTCAGTCTATGACCAGAGAAATTAACAAAAAAATCATGAAATTTTAATCGTTAGAAGACTTGGACCAACGCAGAGTTTCCATAGATCTCAGAATCATACAATCAACAAATCTCCATCACGATCAGTTCTCAATCATACAACATCACATTCTGCATCGGTTAACGATTTTTTCAGTCTATGACCACAGAAATTAACAGAGAAATTATGAAATTTTGATCGTTAATCCGATCCGTGGATCGAAACCGAAACACTTCGCGCTTTCCACGGATCCACAGATGTCGCGATCGCTTTTGGCGACCCGCGAACGCGATAACTACGCAGAAATGGGATTTTCGCGTAGCTTGGAAATGGCAAGAAAGCATAATCTGACGCAAAGTACCGGCGGCGTGGGCGACGACGTCCTTGCTGCAGCGCGATGCAGCAGTTTATTGATATATTCCATTTTCGCGTGAACACGACGAGTTCGCTGTATGCGTCTCGCGATCAGTTCGCCGTCCACTGAGGTGTATCAGCTGACGCCTAAGCGAACATCGCCGATTTCTTTCAGGAATTGCGCAACTATTGCTCCTCGCTGCGACTAATAATAAAATATAGGGGCGGAGAGAGAAGGATTTTGTTTTGCTGGATCTTACGCCAGTTTCGACCGCGTATCCATGCCAAGAACAGTTATGAGCTGAACGGCGATCGCGTAGTCGGGGCAAAAACTTGCACGGGAAATCGTCGACGATGTTTTACAGTACGCGAGAAAGGAAACGTGATAGATCGAAGAAGGGCACCCATGAAAATCTAACACACCCGTCTGTATATCTTTTCTTTCATTTCTTTTTCAATTTAAAAAGAATGTTGGGCAACGAAGGAAGAATTGCTTGTGAAAAAATGTGTACAAAGTAAGTTCCATAGAGTAATGGATGAGCGAAATATAGTTGGCTTTCTATTTTATTGATTTTACCAAATTGAAACGTTTCGACCCTTTACGATTTTGTTGTTTTTGATTTTTGTCTTTTTTAAGATGTAGAAGACTAATAACTGTGTTTTGACTGATTATAAATTCATTGTTTATCGGTGTGGTTTTGTGTGTATTAACTACGTCTTTTTCGTTTTATTTTCTGTTTCCGTCGATCCATTGTGACATCGTATACGTTTGCAAAAGTTCATCTCGAAGCAAGTTTCTAAATAGGAATCCCTATCTTACCAAATTGAGTTTCGAAAGAGTGACCTTTAATCTCGAGGTAAAGATCTGTGGTCATGGTCTCTAACGCGATTCAATTTACTCCTCACAGAATACAGTTTCAAAACCTCGACGAGATTCATAATGTGATTCAATCGTCGCTTGCAAGCCGTACGCTTTAAGAGCCCTCAACATGAAGATTCTCACATTTCTCGAGTAGAGACATTGCTTTTACGTTTCGTAGTACTCGAAAGGACTCTAGATTTTTCGCGAAAAATACCATTCTAATAAAGTTGTTTGTTTTTATAATGATAATGCAAACAAGACGAAAATCACGAATATCAATTTCTTGACAGAGGCTTTAAAAAGTTATTAAAAAATTAAATTAAAAAATTTAAAATCATTCTAAAAAAATTATTTTTGGTTTCTGGGGTCAATTATAATCATTTTTGGTGAATAGGCATACCCCCGAAATCCTACCCACTTTCTAGTAAAAAATTCGGGAAGGTGTAAAATTTTTCGGTAAAAAAAAAAATTTCGAATCGTTCTAAAAAAATTATTTTTGGTTTCTGGGGTCAATTATAATCATTTTTGGTGAATAGACATACTCCCGAAATCCTGCACATTTTCTAGAAAAAAATTCGAGGTGTGAAATTTTTCGACAAAATTAAAATATTTCAAATCGTTTAAAAAAAATTATTTTTGGTTTCTGGGGTCAATTATAATCATTTTTGGTCAATGGATATACCCCCGAAATCCTATCCACTTTCTAGAAAAAAATTCGAGGTGTGAAATTTGTCGACAAAATTAAAAAATTTCAAATCGTTTAAAAAAAATTATTTTTGGTTTCTGGGGTCAATTATAATCATTTTTGGTGAATAGCCATACCCCCGAAATCCTACCCACTTTCTAGTAAAAAATTCGGGAAGGTGTGAAATTTTTCGGTAAAAAAAAAAATTTCGAATCGTTCTAAAAAAATTATTTTTGGTTTCTGGGGTCAATTATAATCATTTTTGGTGAATAGCCATACCCCCGAAATCCTACCCACTTTCTAGTAAAAAATTCGGGAAGGTGTGAAATTTTTCGGTAAAAAAAAAAATTTCGAATCGTTCTAAAAAAATTATTTTTGGTTTCTGGGGTCAATTATAATCATTTTTGGTGAATAGACATACTCCCGAAATCCTGCACATTTTCTAGAAAAAAATTCGAGAAGGTGTGAAATTTTTTGGTAAAACAAAAATTTCGAATCGTTCTAAAAAAATTATTTTTGGTTTCTGGGGTCAATTATAATAATTTTTGGTGAATAGGCATACCCCCGAAATCCTGCGCATTTTCGAGAAATAAATTCAGTACGAGCGGAACTTTAAACGTTAATAACTTTTTAACGAAGCTTCCATCAACAAATTAGTATTCTTGATTTTCGTTTTATTTTGGCCTCTAGAATCTCCCATTACAATTTTTCCCAGGGGTGTCTGAACACCCTGTATAGTCTCAAAATAAATTTACACAATACTAACGACATTTTACGTATTATTAACACGTTGACTGTCGGCTGACCCACATATGGGTCGAGTCGTTTTTAACTCAGGTGTGAGCTGAATACTAAACAAATACCGGTAATCTGAAAGATTCTTTTTAATTAAAATATGTGACTATATCCAATGCAAGAGGCTTATTCTAGAGAAAATAAAGCCAATCTGATTTTACCTAAGCAAAAAATGTTCAATATCAAACGTTTCAACCGAGTTTAAATTTTCTTTAACACTGTAGAACAAAAGTATCAAAAAAAGTGATAAAAAAAGAGAAATAATTAGATTTACCCTAAAAAAAAAAATTTAATACATTTAAAATATTGATCAAATTATTGTGATCAAATGAAAAAATGACACATTTTATTCTAACATCGTTAAATAATAGTCTGTTCCCCATGTAACAGTATTGTAAATTTTATAAACATACTTTTTTAGTTATAAAATTATCAAGCAATTTTACATATGGAATGGAATATAAATAACTATATATTTTTAAAAAATTTTTTAAACGATTTGTAAAAATTTTAAAATTCACGTTACATATTATTTAAAACCCAGTACTTTCTATAACAAAATTAATTCCATTCTTGTTCAAGCTTTGACTGACTTATAATTTTATAGCTTTGATCATAATAATTTGATAATCCATTATAGTATTAGTACTGACAACGTGGTTTATATTAATTCTCAGAGATATTGAATAATGTTCCGTAAATTTGAATAATCCCGGCTTTAATTCAAAGTGGTCTAACGCGAAATTACCTTGTGGACGAGATTCCCCATGACTTCCTAAAGGACCTCCACTTTCGGCTGTCACTGCCGGCCGATACGAACCCATATTTACACGCGGGTTCACGGAACCCCACGTAGTGAACTTTCTCACTTCCCCACCTATGCATCCTCGCCCCTGACACGCTTATTTTCGACGACACGAATCATCTTCCGTTTGTCATTCACCCCTTTGTGCTTTTATGTATTTTTCTTGTTTCCCTCCCACTTCTGAATTTTCACAGCCGCCGGCCTGCTCCAGTTTTCCACTCTGCCAAACAAACTCCCGAACGAAGTCGATTGTTTTTAAGGGACCTTTGTTCATTTTATCGCGAACGCATACAAACAGCTTGCAACGTTGAATCGTTGGTTGAAATTTTTAATTTGAAAAGTCAAGAGAACATTCTAACCTTACTGTGGAAAAACTAGGGCATATTGGGGATTTTGTAAAATGAAAACTACTTTAGATGTCGATTTGAAACTATGTATCGTTGTTAATAAATAAAAACCAGCATGGATATTAAGCGATTGTGAAAAGAGCATTACTTCTATTTCGTAATGTCTCCACCATATAGTGGTACTTTCAACTTTCTATTTCTAGTTTTAAAAATATCATTGTTGCCATTTCCAATTTACGTAGCATGAACTTAAAAGAAATCTTCCAACGACACGTTTTAAAAATCTTAAAAAGAAAATCGATTTTTTCCAAATCCTTGTCTATAATATCCTCTCGAGTATGCAAAATACTAATAATCGTACTATTGAGTTTTATCTCACTAATTTCATAACACAATCTTATCTATCCTATTAATAGTGTAATAACTACGATATTAGCTGATTTCCCGAGAGAGTGAATCAATAAAACATGTATCAGCACGTTTATGCATGCTTATTAAATAACAATTAGTTCGCCTTTAATTAAATTACGAATCGTCTTACTCCCATAGACACGATAAATTCTAATTAATACGTAGAATTCTGTATTATACTCGATTGAATGTTTCAAACAGATTCTAGATGGCTTTTTTTGTAGAAAACAAACGCATTTAGAAAGTAGAACATGTAAAACACGGTAATCTTGCACGCTATCGCCATATGGATGCACATTACTATTTCCATTAAACTACACGTTTCACGGAATTAAATATTGCCCCCAAAAGGAAATGCAATCTTATTTTTCTTTTCTTATAATACAATACAGTTACATAACAAGATTATATAATTTCTTCTTTATACATTATTGCATGAACATTTTCACAAAAAGTAATTTATTTATTGTTGAATTATATTACTAACTTTCATTTTCCTGTTTCCTTTTTCAATTATTTTCGTAATTCATTTTTAGTAACTTGTACTAACACTTTATAGTACATCGTGTTTTGCAACGAAAAATCAAAAGTATTTTGTACATGAAATAAATATATACAAGATGGTCCGCTAAAATCAGACTACCTAATTATAGACACGAAAACGCGCGCGCAGACCTAGAAGGGAGTATTTTCGATTAAAATTTATTTAAAGCGTTAAGAGTCGAGCAAAGCTTGCATACCTTTCCATTCACACCGAAAATCCCTAAGGCGCCCTGGGTTATCTTTAAAATCAGTTAAAATCCTGCAAAAATTCAGATTTGGGTAAATATAAATTCAATATAAACATCAGCACTTTGGACTCCAAGAATTTATTTCAATAGAAGCGACTAGCTATTTCAATGTAATTTTGTAACGTGTATTTAAGGAATTAAAATTATCCTTTTTCCCCAGAGGAGTTTATAACTGTTTGTAATTTAACCCTTTGACTGCGGACGATTTTGACGCAGCGCAAACTGGCGTAAAGGGTTAATTCTAATAAATGTTTGATTCTAAGATCAACGAAAGATGTCGCCTTCTACCTTTCTTTCCCATGTCAGCTTATATTTCCACTGCGCATAATGCTGATTTTGGAACATCGA
The DNA here is from genome assembly GCF_013123115.1 of Colletes gigas. Lineage (NCBI taxonomy): Eukaryota > Metazoa > Arthropoda > Insecta > Hymenoptera > Colletidae > Colletes > Colletes gigas. The sequence goes on from NW_025106637.1 coordinate 4,492,005, forward strand.
ATTGAAAGATTTATTATAGTCTAGTGGCTATTGTATGAAATTGATATTTTTTAGGTGTGCCACGAGAATAAATATTTAGTATTTCTGTGTGCAAGAGTGCAGACCCTCAGAAATCTATCTACGACAATCGATGCGTTCAAAGCACATATGTAACATGCAACGCAGGCTGGCGCGCAGCGTGGCAATTAAAACGTTAATAACTGTTTTACCTCTGCATACCAATTACAGTATTTTAATAGCATGAAACAGATTGACATCATACTGTAAACAGACTGACGCGAACAAAATGCAAAGCGTGAAAATGCAACGAAACGAATAATAAAGTACGCTACTTTATTTACTTTTTACCCGTGGTAAAAAAACCGCTGGTACCGCAAGCAACTATCGTTCGTCGTATTCTTGCCGCGAGTAACTTCGATTAACGCTTTGATTGCTGCGTCGCCCATATATGGATGACAGGATTTGCTATTACGATGCTAGAAAAATTAATTCTAAAGTCAAGACGTCGAGGGAAACAAATTTGGATAGAATTCGTGAATTTTAAGAAGGTTACGAAGACAAGTACCGAAACAAATTTTAGGTTATGTAACTTACAACGGTCCAAAATCAAAATTTTACTTTTACGGAATATTATACGGTTTTGATCTGGCAACGCGTTAAGAGACTCGCGAAAAATCAATCGAAAGAGGTACAGAAACATCCATAGACAGTGAGCTAGAAACGTCCGTGGGGTCGTTAGAATTTTAAAAAACTAAAACGCTGAGTTCGATCGACTGACAAAGATAAACTTGTACAATTTCAACAGAATAGCCGCAGCATCGATTACTGAGGAGGTCATTGACATTTAAGCAGAAAATATCCCTGCGCATCGTTCCCCCTGAGACATTAAATTTTAATTCATCTCACGTTTTTCCCCTAATTTTATTAACAGTCGAGTAAATATTCTTTGGTACCGTTTCTTTCCAGGCCACCTTATATATGCTACACGTTGCGTATCAATGCAAAACCGCCGTGTCAATGATCGATTCCATAATCGGTTTGAATTATAAGGACATTTCCGCGAACCGTGACGAATTAGAGTATACCGTGCGCTTTTACTTGTTAATCTACGGTATAAACTGAACGCGTTCACTCGAGCACACCGTATCCCGAAGCATTCAAGCGAACGAAGCGATGCAATCAGAAGCAATTCCCTTCGAAACTCGAGAAGCCGCGCTCTCCTTATTCGGTGCGTTCTTGACATCATCGAGACCACAACACACCATTGGCGTGAGTCATTCCCATCTGATCGCGATGACAGGGGTAAACAGAAAATAGTGGGCGAGAAGTGACAGTTCTCGCAAGGGTGTGTCTCTCTTATCCCCGGTGTCTTCGTTCTTTTAATCTGACTTATAAATGCATCGTGAACAGAATTCGTATAGATATTATCGACCGAACTTCGTTCGATTGTATTCGACACGATGTCAGAACGAATCGAAAGAGGTCTAATATCGTGGCGACCAGGAATCACCCACGCAGTCTGTTTGTCTTCGCCGGAAGACCACGCACTCACCGAACATAACGATCAACGGAAGATATCTCTGGTCGAAATTCTAATATTAGCGCAGCGCATTCTTCGATCGATACTTTAGACATTCACCACTACCACTGACCAGCACGCTCGACAGAGACGGAACATATACGTGTGCGTGTATGTATGTATGTGTGTGTACGCGAAGAAGCTTGCGCTACTGGCAAAACGCTACAGCGTCTCACCTCACCTTTCGAAACGATTTCGTAATCCATGACCAACGTCGCGGCTAGACAGCGTCTAGTGTGGATCGTGCTTCTATGCCGAAAAGTAAAACCATCGGCGATGAGAGAGTCATCGCCACCGTTCTGCTACGATAATACGCGTACTAACACTTTTGCTATGGCCCTGCTGTTCTATCGCCGAACCGCGCACACGCCGCACAGGCATTATGCTACGAAGATCACCAACTATGGAAGTGGTGGGATGCGATTCGAGGCACGCGAGAGGTGCGACCAGCGTGGCGCTATCTAGAGTGACACGTGAATACTCGTTAATCTCGAGCTCGAATGTTCCGATGGTAAATTGTCGCTTCGATCTATCGATAGTAGAAATTGAGGTTATGAACAATCGAAGATGACAAACTTTTTGTTTTGCTCCGGGACACGGCTCTGGAATGTTAAACCGTTTATTTTCTATCATCTTCTCGTTGCAAAATGGTAAAAAAGAATTGTACAGCCTGCTCTGTTTGCAGTGGCTATCATTTACAATAAATGCTCCACAGCTTCGTACGATACTGATCGTATGAAATGCTTAATATGGACCATACACGGTCGAGATGTATTGGCTGTTTGTCCATAGTTTTGATCGACTGTCATTGCCACGAGAGAAATCAGTGATAAAGAAGATCGATCAAACTCGTGGGTAAATCTCCACTATTTCTCTAAGTACGTGTGTTGGCCGCTTAAAAGCCCACGCACCCGTTTGATTGTCCAGGTGGGAGGTGAACCCCTGCGTGGTGCGTCCCCAGGTGGTGGATAGGGGCAGTCGCTGAGATGGGATGCGGGGATGAGGTCATCAGCCTGAGAAGGCGGACCAAACACCGGTATGAATGCGTGTGTAAGTGGACTGGGGCATGGGATATTTGCCAGTTTTATCTAAGACCGCAGGTTGGCAGCAGGTGAGTCCTGCGGCCAACCTGGCCACGCGGTTGGCGGTTTAGTCCCATGTCGCGGGCCCCCGGGTGCTGATAACCAGGCGCTTGCGATTGAGTGAAAATATGGTGGGAGGAGTGCCTCTCACCAGGAGGGGCCTGAAAAGGCACGGTGCGGCGGGGAACTCTGTGATGTCTCACTAGAGTTCCTGGTCTCTTGCCAGGCACCTGAGGATGGTCACCGTGGAGTTTTAGCCGGTAAGAGCACTACCATGTGTCCATGAGGATTTCCCGACGTACAAAAACAAAAAAAAAAAAGGCCGCTTAAAAGCAATTCTTCGTCATGCGTGAAAGCATCGCTGGACAATACCTGTTGATACCTAAAAGCAAACGACATGGAGGATGAAGCATTGTGGTATAAATGAAGTTCAGTAAAAACACTACTTCACATTTCAGAATACATCTAAAATTTAACAAAGAGAAAATTTGTTAGATTTCAATTTGATGTAGATGCAATGCCATTATTTCTGGCAATATGTATGTATGATATGGATACCGAATATGATATTTTAAAACTCATCCTCATTAATCGACACTTTCTCTCGAGTGGAGATAGTAGCGCGTTAAACACATTTCGAGCGCAATCCAGTCCAATGTATGGTAGATTAGATTGATGGAATAAAGATGCACTTGTGGTTTATTATATTTTAAGTAGTCTTTTGTAAGCAGCCATTAAAAATGATTTTTAATATACTTTCTCCTAACTTGTTTATAGTCGACGATCCTGTATAACGCGTTCAAAATTAAAATCTACAAAACAGACATTTGAAACGCAAAACACTAAACACTATCTAGATAATTTCGTTCGTAAATAAAATTCATAGGTGTCGATGTAACGGTACAATAAATTATTGAATATAAAAAGACTGTGCCTTTCATTCGATATATGTATACTATACCATTTCCGTAAACAGAAACTCGGAGACAGGAATGCAACGTTTTTTTTTTTACAATACCGAGTAGAACCGGTTTAAGGGACAAACCAGTTTTTGTTGCATGCGCGCGAAAAATGCCAACATTTTTCACGAAAATGCTATACATGGTCTATGGCTCCGCGTCTCGAACATTAACTGTACTTTCCTTAATTTATTATTCCACACACGTAACAAATATTAGGATAACTACGAATATGCAAATCTATGCAGGATGTTTCACACACACGGTATTACGAAATGTTTTCTCTCGGCAACTGTTACGGATAGCTTCAAACTGAACAAATATTTCGATAATCACATTTTCTGTTGAAGAGTGGAAAGTCTAGTACTTACTACTTGAACATGTAAAAGACCCGCCACGAGCCTTGAAACGTAAGAAATAATTTTGTTGTATCCGCGGTCTTTGAAACAATTTGCAAGTTTACTGGAACGTCGTGTATACAGAGTCGAAATGCAAGCTTGTTTCTTTATCGCGCAAAATAATTCCATGAATTCTACAAGAGTATACCGTATATCCTTTTCGAACGTCAAAGAAATGCTCCCGCGCGAGAAGCGAAACTTATTTTGGTTTCAAGGTGCTCCTGGAGATTCAGGGTTTATTTATAGGGATTCTCCGGCTGTTAGCGACTGTTAGCAATAAAAACACACAGAAAGGACGCAACGAGGGGGAAAAAGAGACGACGAGAGAAGATAAGAACGTCGAATATGCGAATAATACGGAGTTTGTAGTTGAATACCTAGGAATAAGTTATCGAACATGGAAAAAATAAATGTATAATTACCTTGGAATAAGGCGGTTGCATTGGAGGTGAATTATGAAGGGATGCAGTGATCTCTCGAAGCACCACCCGGGTTCCTTCGCGAACTGAACCACCGATACGACTTGGACTTGACATCCCGACAATGCGTTTCAAATATTTGCCAGATACGTTGTCTGTTTCATGAAATGTATTCGTTGCTTCACTGTCGACGTACACGGATCCAGAAGTAATCACTTTTGAATCATGAGACGTTTTACACACAAATCGAGAACACTTGAACTTATCAGCGTTGGCATTCACACTCTCTTCCACGATGCTACGAACAAAGGGTCGGCTTGCTTCGAACGTACATTCATGGCAATTTTTTCGGTCACTTCACGTTGCGTTCAATCGAGTTGGTTCGATGTATTATTAGGATACGTAAATAACTCAAACTTGTAGAGATTACACGAGCAAGTTCTCCGATTCCGTCGCCGTTACAATGTTTAGCACGCAACTGCTTTCTTAACGGCCGTCTAGCGTTTGACAACTTGAATGCGAATGAAGCAGCCAATCAGAGCGCGTTTTCACGTTTCTCGGCGGAACGTCGCGGCGCTAGTATGCTGTTTTCGCGGTTGGTAATATCGATTTCAACATTCGATTATACATCGAACAGCGCGCACAATCTCGCGAGTCTTGTTATTTACGTCGTGAAAATTTCATTGTTTCATTTAAACGTTATAATACATTGAACTATACTTACTCAAAGGAAACCTACAAATTTAATTTCAAGATTTACAAATATTTATTGTCAAATTTTTCATACAAATGTGTATAAACCGCCGCGTCAACTACATGCATGGCAGTGTACATCGATCACGAAGTTGCAATCTTATTCAATAATTAATAGTCTTATACTTCGCATTCATGCCCTCTCATCCTCGCAACTTCATTTTTTTTTTCGTTCTTTACTTATTTAGTATTTCACAATGTACATACACATAAAAATACATTCACCCGGCTCGATAACGCATTGTTATAATACGTTGCGTTAAAATTAAGCGAATTATATAAAAGAATACTATTCACAATGTTCTTCTCTATTGCAGAACTAATAAAAACAGTTACTTTAAGGACACTTTTTGCAGGCACTAATGTTATCTGGATTTGTGGTAATAGTAATGATTATTAATTCACCCTAACATATTAATATAATGTAACAAGTTTCACTGCAGGGGTATAATCACAGAACTTAGCCATAGGCTTCTATGTAAGTTTACGCTTCTTAGCACAAGGCACTTTTTTTTTTATAAACGTCTATGATAAAACAAGAATATTAAATTAATTTGGTGCCACTACAGACACTATAGAAAATGGTTAACACCTTGTACTGTAAGTCTTACTATTAAAAATAGAAGTACCATTGTACGAAACAATGGATTTAAATTGGGAAGCACTATAATATTTACGATAATGCACAGTGTATGTTCTCATTATCGTGCATTAATGCAATCCCATAGTTAGTACTACATGTGCAATTTTACACAAGGCAGGACTGTTTGAAGCATTTAAACGATACCTCTTAGTAGAAATATACATTACAGTATCTAATTAAAATCAATTCACGATCCGTTAGTAAACTAAACACTTCATGTTAATGTATGAAGTGTTTGTGTATATTTAATTATGTATATGGATGCAATTGTGGTGGAGGATGTGTAGTGGATGGTGTGGTTGAATTTTTTTGACTACTAGATGGTGGAGTTAAAAGACCACTTTCGTTTGGGCTTTGTCTACCAGATTCGGTATTTGAGTCAGATTCGTTTGCATCGACGGAAGGGATTTCATCCCCTAATCGTTGCTGTGCCTTCTCCAACATGTTTAAATCGACCACATGAGTTTGTATACGATGTGATTCATCCATTACTATATTGGGAACTGTTGCCCTGAGCCCAGATCCAGAATGAGATTCCACAGGTGATATTGTGGATCTTAAAAGGAACTGAGAACCTTCTTCTGCAGCTGTTATTGCAAATGGAGTAATCCATTTGACACAAGGTGCAAGCTGCTCCCATGGAATGCGTGATACCCTTAAGGCACATTCTCTTCCTTGTGTGTGATAGATGGCTGCTGCTGCAATGTGACTGTAGGAAAACTTCAAACTTCCTTCGTCCAAAGTGGCTAGATCTATCAATTGAGCTGCTTGGGAATATTGAAGACCCCCATATTGAGGGTAAATAAAAGCATTTGGCCTTGACCAGTCACCCGATTCAATTTGCATATAAATATTAAGCCAGCCGGGGGTAGTAACAGGAGACAAATTCCATCCAAGACCTTTTAAAATCACTAATTCTTTCCCTAAAATTTCTTCCTCTGTACATGCTCCATCAGTGACATATGCAAACTCTGCTATTTTGGGTGGATATATTTCTTCAACCTAAAAAAAAAAAAAATTTCATTAAATCAGTTGTTCGATTTAAGTACAATGTAAAAAAAAAAAAAAATATAAATAAAATGTACAAACCTTGGCAGCTATAAAGAGACAGGTGATGCCTATTAACTGTAACTGATTCTTGGGTACATTTTGATGAATGGACAAATATCTGTCTATGTAATCCATTGCAAGATAATAAGTTTCTCTATGTAGCTTATATACTTCGCAAACTTCAATTAACCAGTCCAATAAAATTGCTCGCATTCGTGGTTGTAATGTTGGATGCCTTTGAAACAATTGTGGATTCCTTTGGGTAAGAGTCTTTTGATCTCCCAAGCACATGAGAGACCAGACCTGAGAACCATCAGCCCAAGAGAATGAAGGTAATGGACTAGGCCTGCTTGATACATTGGTAGAAGATGATGGTGTTAAAAAACAAGTAGCACTTCGTAGTTCAGACCATGTGGCTGGTTCTTGTTGCTCCTTTAATGGGGACACTTGATGTTGTGTACATGAATTTTCTAATGTATGTCCATTATGACAAGACTCTGTGTATGATACATTTGACAATGCCGGTACTTTACTAGGCGGATACACATTTTCCGAATCCTCAGAGATTTCTGTTGTACGTCTTTTACGTTTTAAAGATTGTGTTACCACTTTGCCCCCTTGCAAATAAGTTTGTGATTTCTTTCCCTGTAAACTGGATAGACCAAAAAAGTGACTTTTTATTTTTGTTATCATGCTACTTGTAAATATTTCTTTGGATCGAATAAAGAGAGTTTAATATCGCTATATAGCTGACCAAAACATTTTTGTAGTGGAATAGAAAATTACGTTGTAGAACGCATAATATTTTTTTTTAAATCATATACGTCACATGCATATCTTACAGAGTCATGTAGCTACACATTGGTGGCTTACAAAACAATAAATTAAAAATATGTACATATATTATTCGTATAAATGTTCCTAAGGCATTTGAAAAACGAGTGCCAATTATAAAAGGTTATACAAGCATATTTCTACATTTTTTTTCCAGATTAGGAACCTCAAACGTTTGCTTAAACTAATTAAATCTATTCTAAATAAATTGAAAACGTTCAAAACGAAATATTAAGCGAAATGAGCGAAATTTCAAGACCAAATGGAAAGTCGTTCACTCACCTCGTTTGTGGCATCTTGCTGTAGAATTGTCGACGTGTTCAGAAAATATTTTAGACGGGAATGGGCTTTTTTAATTTAAACACAAGTTAGCCGATGCTTCGATCAAATGTACGTTAAATTTCTATGGTGTACACTCGAGTATTTTCCCAGGAAAATGCCGAAAAGTAAAAGAGCGCGCGAAGCTTACATGCACCCGATCGCCATCATGCACGTATACTTGACTGCCTTTGATTCAATATTTTATATTATAACTTCCCATCCGCGACGAACTATGTAGCACGAAAATTTCTTAGAGGTCTTTCTAAAATTATTTCAAGCCTCAAGATATCACAGAACGGTAAATTCTTGAGAAAAATAAGGGACGTGGAAGTCGAAGCGCGGGAGACCAGCGCGCGAAACGATGACCAACCCCTGCTTGCAATCTGGCACTGTCACGCCCTCTATATGTATACCATAACCTCAAAGGGGGAAAAAAATTCCAAATTTCTGCAGAAGAGCCTCTTCGGTGTCCAATTATTTAATTCCCGTGCATAATCACCATTACTTTCGCGTACGTGAGCCGAATTTAAGGACTATGCAAACATGGTTCGGCACTGGCGTCGTTTGACAGACGCCTGGTTGTTGTGACGCTTTTACGTGGTAAAATGTCGTAAAAGTTCACATAAATCACAGCCCGTTAACCAGGAGAATCGTGCTTCACCGTGGCGATATGATACACTTGCATTAAAACACAAAATACTGCATGTAGACGATGCATGAATCCAAGGAGTTGCGGCACCCACGCGTACTGCGCATCTATATTTCCCGCTCGATTATACCGCGACTTTTTCAGGAAATATGTGAAAATAATGTCGCACTTCAACACGCAATGCACAAGTCAGATAAAACAGGCCTTTCGAACATGTTAAAGCAGCCACGTACTTACAAAATAATGCTTTTAAATCGCGAACTCTTGTTTGTGAATTACTTTCGCGGGAACACCGAACTAGTGAGCACCGGCCGTGTATTCGCGGCGCTGCTGTGCTATCGTACACGCGTTTCCTATTGGCCGTTACGAGAAACACAGCTGGCGCTCAGCTGATCCATCGTAACGCACACAAACGCATTACTATGCACGCATGCACTTACGCCCAGCCACGCGGGAAATGTGCGCGCGTAAATTGTTAGCCGCGATCGTGAACCATGAAAATAAGAAAAAGGCATCCCTGCCACGTATCTTGCCTACCTGGTGTCTTGCAAGTTAGAAGTTACGTTTCTTTCAACTGTTTGTTTATTTCATAGTAAGCAACCAGACGAACTGTACGACTAATGTGACCAAACTTAATAGACTTCCATATAATGCAGCATGAATTAAAACATCCCTCCGCTTTAAGAAAAAAGCACTAAACACGGGACCGTTTATCGGTGTGCCTTAAACTATATTTTCTCTTTCAACAAACTTAATTCTGAATATAGGCATGCAAATAATTGAATCAAATATCGTCAATTTACTGTATTAATTAATAAACAACTGTATACTTAAATTTTCTTGTACATTTACACATTCTAACCATGACATCGATATTATTATTATACTTTATGTTGAAAGAGAGGAAATTTTCAAACTATCGTAATAGAAGCATCGAAAAATGTCTATTTTCATTTTTGGTGATAGATAACGTTCAATTTGTTTTTTCAAATTTGGAAGTACAATATTCATGAGCACAATTTTTTATATTATTTGCATTTATATTATAATTTTTGTTAATGAACATTATCACCAAATAGGAAAATGGTAAGTGCGGTTACTACTTTCTATACAACTCTTTTTTATCAACCGATTGTTGTAGGTTCCAAAGTAACTCATGCATGGCGCTTTATTCGCAGTTGCACTTTTGTGGAAGATCTACCTATCTACTTTAAATATTACTTATGCCGTTTCTATTGGTTCATATACTAAACTATTTACTTTAAACACGATCTAACGTGTATAATATTCTCAGATCTTCATTTATTTTAACTCGCTGCGAAATTGTATAAATATACTTTCTTAAATCAAATGATTTAAAAAGTAAAATAAATATAACTGCGTTTTCTAATTTGAAATAATTACAATTACAAATATAGCAATTTCTCGTAATAAAACAGAATTACTAATAAAGTAACTTTTACTTATGATAATGCTTCGTTTATGTATATCCATTTTTCATAGCTTCAAACACAATATTGATCAAACAAAAATATAACACAGTCCAAAAGTTTCTGTTCCTTTTGATGAAATACATTAGACTAAATACAAAATATTTTTGCTTAATTTTGTTTTGATTCATCGGTTTTAGGTCTGGGTTAGGTTCTCCTTCAATAAAGAAATTTTCAAAAAAAATAACTGATAAAATTATCCAATAGTGGAACGTAGTTCTAAATATTTCAGGATTTACTTTTTTAATCGTTTCCCTTTACTCTTCTTCCCGTGCGTCACGTAGTACTTAAAATGTTGTAAATCGTTGCGGTTGTGTTTAATTTGAGAGATTCGCTTTTGTACGATTGATTGTTTTTAATCTTCTTCGAAGGAAGAAGGAGAATCGGGACACCTTGTATAATGAAGCACGGGTTCCACGTAAAAGGAATCCGATACTGGTTTTGGTAGAAAACCATCATGCTCAGTTGGCAAGCCTCGGTGACAATGTCCGCGTTGAAGTAGCACGGGGCACGGGGTACCCGACCGACACAGGCAGCCCTGGTTTTCTGGAAATCGTCAGCGGTCCGGGGCCATTAAACGCGTTATATGTATCTTGCAATTTGATTCCGTAGCGCTCGGTGCGCCGAACGGAGAATAATTTACGCGAATTCCTGGGCATCCGGGTCTCTGCAAGTGGGCTTCCTGGGGTTTCTTCTCACGTTTGATGCATTCGGCGCCGCAGCAATTGCTGCACTGTCTTGTTACTCGCACGACAATCGGGACCCGTCGGACCGAACATTTCAGAGAGACAGTCCTCGCTTACATTGTTGCGCTGATTTTAACTACGTACGTAGAATATCACCGACGTATTTTATTCTTCCTCTTCTGTTATCGTATCAGTGATTCCTTCTAAATTGCGTCACCGAGCGATGAACTTTATTTACGCGCTGTCAATTACCTCATCTTTTTTATTTTAAGTTATGCTAGTTTTATTTTTTACATTTCTCTGACATTGATATTGCCAAGAGATGCATTTTGAATATTAAAGTGTCGTTTGTTTCTCTAAAACGATTATGGTTTCAGGACGTAAATGTACATGAGCTTATGAAAGGTGATGCAGGGCATAATGCCAGTTAAAACAAAATCCCGTGTTCCTGAAAATATGGGTATCACTGGTGGACTGGTAGATGCCAGGGATAAACAAGTGTTGAAGGAAGCAGTGGAGGCTGTTGTTAATAGCTTTGCAAAGCATACCCAAGGCTATGGAAGAGGTATAATGAAACTTTTCATCTGAATTCGGCTAAGGCTTTTCTGAGCTACTTATCATCTTTTTCTTTGCAGTGAATGTAGTAGAGGCTCTACAAGAATTCTGGCAAATGAAACAAAGTAGAGGAACAGAATTAAGAAATGGAGCTTTAGTTATTTATGAATCTGTTCCTGGTACCAGTCCACCTTATGTTTGTTACGTGACCCTTCCTGGAGGATCTTGTTTTGGTAGCTTTCAGAATTGTCCTACTAAAGCAGAAGCTCGTAGATCGGCGGCAAAAATTGCTTTAATGAATTCCGTTTTTAATGAGCATCCTGCTAGAAAAATAACGGACGATTTTATAGAAAAAGCAGTTGCTGAAGCAAGAGCTAGCTTTACCAAGCCTTCTGCACCATCTAACAGCGTTGGTAACCAAGCACAAGTATGTTTGCTTGTGTATTTGAGTATACTTATTGTTGCTGGTAACATAAGTACAGTAGTAGCCCATATAAGTGACCGCGGCCGGTCCCGAGCGTGGTCACTTAAATGGGCACTGCTGTATTAGGTTTTCAAAAACTTTTTATTTACAGGGAAATGGGGATGAGAAAGAGGATCCAAACACAGGTATAGGTGCATTTCGTTTTATGTTGGAATGCAATCGCGGAAGAACAATGTTAGAATTTCAAGAGTTAATGACAGTCTTCCAATTGCTTCATTGGAATGGATCTTTGAAAGCTATGAGAGAAAGGCAGTGCAGCAGACAAGAAGTTGTTGCTCATTACAGTCACCGGGCTTTAGACGACGATATGCGGAGCCAAATGGCATTAGATTGGGTCGCAAGAGAGCACGAAAGCGGCGGCGGTGTCGTTGCTATGGAATTGGCATTAGCCGAAAGAGAACTTGAGGCAGCGCGTTCAGCTGGCAGGGAACTTCGATTTCCTAAAGAGAAAAAAGATATATTGATGCTTGCCCATGCTCAAGTATGCCCTCAGTGATTTTAACAAAAGGATCTTTGCAATTCAAAAACATATGAAACTGGTTTTGCAAAAGCTGGTGTTAAGGGAATATGTTTTTTCAATGACATACAATGTCGCCATAATGTGAAGTGATTTATCGTTGTTTAGCATCGAGACACGTAAACAATTCCGTCCTTTCTACGAAGTATTTTTGGTGATAATAGACTATTAATGGGATTATAAACTTGACGTATTTTTAAGAAGAATACTTTAAGCGAGTAACTGCCAATTTTTAAATCAAAATTATTCATAATTTGTATATACATACGTTTTGATACAAAATCTCGTCTTCCATTACTACTTTATGCAGTCTTTCCTATAATCATAGCATTATATATTCTTATCATATAGCAAGAAATGCTTGGTGATATATTGTGCTTGCCTGAGGAATAATATCAGTGATTTGAATGGTTTGTTATCAAAACATTAATTCATATGTTTATCATCTACAAAATCGTTGTTCCATATTTTATACGCGCATAAAGTTTACAAAGTATAAGCAGAATGACCGCGCTTCTGTGCAGTTACATATACGATATAGATTGTAATTGTTTTGAAAATATTTTATTACTATTTTTAAGTATTGATAAATACATGTTTTAATAAATTTTCATAATTTTAAATTAAGCCTGTCTCCTAATCCTAATATCAAGGTGGCGAAGTGACGTCAAGAGTACTATCGGTCAATTTAACGCTAACTTCTTCTTCTTCTTCTTGCATAGGATGTGTTAGTACTTTGTCTATTATTCCAAATTCCTTTGCTTGTGCTGGGCTCATAAAATTATCCCTTTCCATAGAACGTTCTAGAAAATTATAACATGTTGAAGAAAGTTGCACCAACATAGTTTCACAAATTTATGTACCTATTTTTTCTAACTCCAAGCCTGTATGTTTAACGTATAAATTGTTAATTTGTTTCTTGAGTTTTAATATTTCTACAGCTTGTATTTGTATATCTGTAGCTTGACCAGATACTCCTCCTGATGGTTGGTGTGTCATAATTCTTGCATTGGGCAATGAGTGACGCATACCTTTTGCCCCAGCAGCTAATAATAAACTTGCCATTGAACATGCTTGCCCTACACACCATGTTGCGACTGGAGGAAGAACATATTGCATAGTGTCATATATACCAAGCCCTGCTGTTACACTGCCACCGGGCGAATTAATGTACATATGAATTGGATTTTTACTACTTTCTGATTGAAGAAATAGTAGTTGAGCAATTACTACAGAGGACACATTATCTGTGATCTATAAAATAACATATTTTTTTATTTTATCAAGTCTGAACATCTATATTTTGCGTAGAAGAAAAACCAATTTATAATTTAATTTATACCGGGCCCATAAGACAAATAATCCGTTCTTTTAAAAGACGTGAATAGATGTCATATGCACGTTCACCTCGTCCACTTTGTTCTACCACAACTGGTACGAAATTAAGATATCGCTTACTTATTATTTGACCATGAACCTACGAAATTTAAAATATTTTTTAGTAATATTTAAAACAAATTAAATTATTGAGGAATTAAAATATTTGTATCTATTATGTAAAGTACTTACAGAAATTTGCAACAAACTATTTATCCTTTGTAACAACATTTTAATAATTTAACGTTTATTAGCTTCATAAAATATAAAATATTATTAATGCAAAATAATACTCGCGCAAATATTTTATAAAAAAAACAAGAAATAAAACATAACCTAAACCAAAAGAATTATTATTACAATAAACTGTTGATCAAACGTTATCAAAAATAACTTCTCAACGATACGTCAATGATAATTATATCATAATTAACAGAAAGTGTTCGAAATTATTTATTTTTCGTTTTGAGATATTTTATCTTTTGTAGGTTATATTTTATCTCTTTTAAGTTATATTTTTTTTCTTTAAATATGTGAAAATATTTAATGTATTTTATTTTCGTTCTAAAACTTTCCACTTGATCAAATTGATATATCCAACTGGAAATAATCTTTATCGTACGTCGATCGAAACTAACTTGTTTTAAACGCTATGCAACTAAATAGTGAACTTATATTTTGTTACGAGTTATTTTTATTTAAGTTGTGACAGTTGACCTAATTAATTCATTAATTTTTATATACCGAATACACTTATAATATGTGAATATGTCAAATAATTTTTTATTTGCAAAACAGTACATATGTACAGTGCTTTAATATTTTCATTGTCCAGATGAGTATTGACTAACTGCAGATTTTGTTAAAAAGTAAATCAAATTTTCTAATTACGACAAAGCTTAAACCACATTGTATAATTTACATTTCGCGTAACTCGTATATTTTTTAGATTCAACTGTTGTCAACAATTATCGGTTAGTAAAATTAATTCCATCATTTAAGTTAACCTATCTTTTCGTTCTTATAACCTACGAATTTTACGTTTGCATAGAATATATTTTTAAAATGAAAAATGTAACGAAATTTGTGTTAATGTAATTTTCGTTATGTATTCAATATTGTTCGCTACGATTATTATAAATTATTTAATGTAATTTAGTGCAAAAGTTGATAATAACTTCGTGGACTTCACACTTTGTATTAATTGTATAAAAATATATTTACAGGAACAATGAATATATCTCCATTACTTAGAACTGTGTGCCAAACCATAAATTCCGTAGCTCCAAAAATATTGTCTGTGAAGCCATTGACAAGTATCATAAATTGCACAATGCATCAAATGTGCAATAGACAATATTTATGTGCTATGCCAACTATAGGTATAAATAAAATAAGTTCAGTGGGTATGCTACAGCCATCTGTACCCACATATAATTTTACATGCGGCATGAAAACAAAAACCGTTCTACATCGTCGTTGTAAAAGTTGTAAACTAATATGGAAGAATGATACAAAATACATAATATGTAAAGAACATCCAAGGCACAAACAAGTACAGAGGAAAAAACAACCATATAATACATGGATGTTAACATTTGCTTCACAAAAGCCTGTCCGTGATTGGTAAACTAAATATTGCATTTCATAGGTGTCATTTGTATCATATATCAAAATAAAATTATTCAAATTTAGTTTGATATTTATTGTCCTTTTTAAACTCGTGGCCAACAACCTCAAAAGATATTGGAATTAATATATAAATCTCATTGATTTTCACTGAGCTATTTGTTGAAATGTTATTATTATATACATACAGAAATATCTCATCATAGACGGACCAAAGAATGTATATTCATAGTTTTTCAAAAATTATCTTAATATAATGTTTATTAATAAACACATTTTAATACACTTCATATACGGATAAGACAATAATATTATAATACAACATTATAAATTTACACGAAGTTATATTAATTTTCGTAATGGAAAAAGCAAGGTTTTGACTAGGAAATTCAACTTAACACCTGTATGTGCTGGATGCTGAAAATGAAACAGATTTTATTTTCAATTATGTAAAAATATGTATTATATTTTCAAAACGATGTAAGTAGAAAATAATTCAGCAACTACGGTCGGTATTTAAAAATGATTCTTTTATAATTTTTTTTCTGTCTAAGGTACTATGTTTTCTATACGAGTTAAGAATATTTTAGATTTCTTTTTTAATACGCAGAAATTAGCGACCGAAATTACATACGAAAATGTTGAAAAAAAAGAATCATTTTTTCATCATATTTATCAAATATTCATCTTACTATAGGGAGGGCAGGTAAAAGCAGAGCGAACATTGCGTAATGTTGTAATTGGGGAATATTTATCATAGTATAAAACGTATGATGAACAACCACTGTAAGGAGCGCGTGGAAAATTAGACAGGGTAGCATATGGGGAACACGTTGCGGAAAAACAAACCTGTTAAAATATGTTAGTTATTAACTCAAGATAATTAAAAGTGTATTAAAAAATTTTGTAGTATTTTATATAAAACTTTTCAGATTTGAAATATTTTATAATGTTGATCATAATTTGTACAAGTCTATTCTTAAATACTTACCGTGCAAGAATTAGTTGGAAAATTTACTAGAATTGTAGGAGGAATTATTGATGGTCGAACACAAGGTGTACAGTTTGTACTTGAATCATTTAGTTTCATACTAATCAACAGATATAATTTATAATCAAAAATTAGTAAATAGTCATCACTGCTATTTTATTAGCGACGAACGACATTATAAAGTTTACTTACGACATGTTTATATTATTTACGTTTTTTTATACTAGAATTTCTATTTACAATAATTTTTTATACATTGTTTAATAGGATATTAGCCAGAGTTTGATAAATTGAAATGTCGTCGTTTGTTACGCACTTCAATTCATTTTATGATTAAACATGTAAATATAGAAAGGCTACTTCATTTTATGAACAGATTTTAATGTACGATAAACGTTCTAATAAACTAGTGTTTTCCAAAATGGGGAGAATCTCAAAAATGGGTGGGTGAATCCCTGGGGCAAAAATTCCGTGTACATTTTTTTTTCATTATGAAGTTTACTTATACAATTTGTTCGGACACCCCTGGGAAAAATTATAATGGGAGATTCTAGAGGTCAAAATAAGACGAAAATCAAGAATATCAATTTGTTGATGGAGGCTTTCTTAAAAAGTTATTAACGTTTAAAGTTCCGCCCGAACTGAATTTTTTTTCTCGAAAATGCGCAGGATTTCGGGGGTATGTTTATTGACAAAAAATGATCATAATTGACCCCAGCAACCCCTTATTTTTTAATTAATTTAAGATATTATGAGTTTAATATTTTGTTTTATTTATTGCTTTCTGTAGTATAACCAAAAAAAGTATGATAAGTATGACAAAACAAATAATAGTGAAATGTACAGCTTCATATAACAATTTTGGCGAAAATACTGACCATATAAATAAATGATGACGTTGAATACTGATTATAATTGTATAAATAACTACTGGTAATAATCTCCATTTAATATACATTCTACTGATTTGTGTAATAATCTCATGTGTACTAGAAAAAAACATACAATTTTATAATAGTATATTATATGGAAACAAATTTTGATGGAAAAATGAAAACTTCAAAGCTACTCACTCATACGGATTCTGCAATACCGCATGGTAAATAAGCAAAAGATATGCCAAAATGGGTGCAGAATAAGTATTAATTAATAATAGTAACCCATGAACAAATGGCATGTATGATTGTATACCCACATAACCTGCAGCTACATCAATAGTTGCCAAACTATTCGAATTTCCCTGAAGATAAATAGTTTTAAATTAAAAATTCAATTATTTTAACTTTACAAACTCTTCATGATTGATTGTTACCTGATAAAAATAATATAAATTGCCAATCCAAGCATATACAAACGTATTTACTTGTTGTGTATTATTATCTTTAAGTATTGCTCTAATCATACTACTAAAAATTATTTGAAGTGGCAAAAGTATTACATTATGTGGCTGATGAAGCATTGCAGTAATCATAATCCATATTCTTACAAAACATGACAACATAATTTTAAAAAATTTTTCCTTATTATATTTGATCACTAATGCCAAACGATAAATATAATTTAAACTGTTTATTGCCAGTAATATCCAAAAAATTTGTACTTCATATATTCCTCTGCAACAAAGGAACTCAATGTGACTATGTAAAATCTTTACACAAATCTTTAATAGATACAACAATCTTACCTAAACTGAGGATATAATGGTATTTTGATCACATTATTGTTATGCATGTGACGAAGGTAAATACATACACTGATTACTGTATTAAATATTAATGATTGTTGTTTATACTTTTTATCCTCATGTATAAAATCAAGCCATATCAAAAGTGTAAGAGCTAAGAAGATACATTAAATACTTAAAATTGTGTTCATTTTGTACTAACTCTAACTTTAAGTGATTATTTATTATTTAATTACCAGTGATAAGAACTATTGTCATCCCTAACATATTTTCTTGTTCCATCAAGAACCCAGCTATATCAGGAAGATGAGCATACTTATCCCCGGTACTATTTAATTTCCTAAGAATCCTATGCCCAATTAATAGTAATAAAAGTTTAATACAAGTTTGTGCATACAAATATTGTTTGTAGTTTCTGTAACTGGAATTTAATATTTAAAGTTCAAATCTTTTTTATAAATAAATAATTTATACTGTTACAAAAATTTTCTTACAATCGCAAATGTAAACATAATTTTGTAGTAGCATTATAAAGTAATAGTACAAGAAGAGTGACCCAATAGAAATACCAAGTTTGATGTTCTTCTTCCACAAAGCTACTACCACTAAGGCTAATTGCATGTACAAATACACTGAATGGAAATAGCCACCTTCCTACCGAATTTTCTATTTTCTAAATTTCAAATAAGAGTTTATTAAGATGTGTAAAAATTTGTTAGATATTATTTCATTCTGATAAACTTAACTGTGAAAAGATTAAAACAACTAATGTTGGCCAGTAGATAACAATTCGTTATTAAAACAGTTATTATAAATAATGCTATTGCAATGGTAATTAAATTCCTTGTGCAAAGTAATGATATGCTTTCACATTCCCAAATGAAATTTATTGATATCCATAAGGATGTGTTTAAAATGATCAACAAAATAGTATTTTTAAATGCAACCAATGTATGGCTTTTTTCCCCCATTAAAATAAAAAAGATCTGAAATAAGTATTATATTTTAATGTAGAAATGATGCCACAATGTTTACTATAAAACTAACTTCGAATACTTACATGACACAAGAAGAATATGGCTACTGTTATTATATGGAAATCATATTTTATTAAATTATTTATAAGTGCTTCTTTCATTCCTTTAAGTGCAATCTTATAAGAAAGTACAATGTCATCTGTCATGTCATTTGGATGGTCTTTAGTATTCAACCAAGCATTATGAAGTTTTACTGCTTCTAGATATTTCTGATATGCATCTACAAGTATATTGTATCATTCAAAGAACTGTATTACCTGACTGAACATTATCAGTGTACTCACACTCAGACTTGTAGTCAGTCAGTTGTTGAAAATGGTTGAACACTTGTTTAGCATTATAATAAAGTATGAATAATGTTTTTGAAATAGGCAACTTGTATAAAGAGTCCAAAAAAACAGTTCCTAAATTAGAAAATGGTATTGGCACACCCAAAATAATAGATAATGTGGATGCAATATCAATTTGTGCTATTTCTTTAAAATGATTATCATTTTGCACACATTCTCCACCAATTGCAATTAAAGGTACAGTTGTTTCTGACATGGTTGATCCACCATGACCTCCAGAATCTTTCATCCCATGATCCCCACAGATAATAAACAAAGAAGAGTCATTATTTTGATTCTAAAGACAAGTTTATACTATTTTTATAAATACAGGAGGTAACTAATTATTATTTTTTTTTTTTTAATTGTAATATTAAACGAAATTTTTTACACCTACCCATTCTTGGACTTTTGATTGAATTTTTGCAATTACATTATCCATTTCTTTAAGTTTAGTTTTAATAAGTGGACTAAATGGTCCATGAACATGACCAATATGGTCAAGTCCTAAATAATGAAGATTCATTATGGACCAATCATTAGTATTATGTAATTCTCTATGCAAATGTCTAGTCACATTATTGTCAACCTAAATTTGAAATTTTTTGTTGAATTATATACAACTATGTATAATAATTCAATGAAAATATAAAGTACCTCATTAAAATCTGTTACAATGAATGATGTAGTACCATCATAACGATCAAATATAGAGGGAAATAATGTAAGCCAAGTATCATCCCCGTAAAATACTAATTTATAGCCATATCTCTTTGCTTGAAGAAGCACACTATCACCAATAATTGATTTGCTCCCAAAATTTAGGGCTACATCAATGAAACTAGGAATAATACCAGCTGTAATTGCCTATGTATGCATAAAGTATCAATACCTATATATATTATAATCTCAAAAAGATAAAGAGTTGGAATTATTTTAATTTAGATATGGCACCTTTATTCTAGGCATTGTGACAGTTGGTGGTTGTACTTTTGCTTGGAACAAACAAGCAGAAGAATTTGCTATAAGACTACTTGTTACAGGCATAGCTACTTTCCCAATTGATCCTGTTATAAAATCCCATCTTAAAGCATCAATGACCATAATGATTAATTTTTTTACCATAGGTTGATACAATGTATCAATCTTTACTCTACAAACAACATTTAATATTTATAAAATATTAACTCCATCATATGATAAAGGTATAATGACTCCTTTATCCTTTTAACTATACTTGTGGAGTATTTATGGCTCACCTCACATTTTCTATGAATTTTGGAATATCATTTTCAGTTGCTATAGTATTATCATAATTTATCAAAGGGAAAAATCCATATAAAAATAATGCCATTGATAGAGGTCCAATGAAAAGTATATAAAACAGTATGATAATATTTTTATCCATTTCCCTTTCTGTAATTAAAATTATGAAAATGCATAGCTTCAAAATATGATTTTATGAGTCATTGCATAAGTAAGATCTACTACTCTACCTTTCATTTTTGTCATAGTTACCAATTCCATAACATATTTATAACATTATAAATTCGACCCGCACAAGAATTTATTTCCTTTCATATCATTTTAAGGTTAAATATGAAGGGAGCCAAGAGATTAACAATTTTCGAAGTATGCATATTTTTTACGGCACACATTTCGTTTGATGCTGTAATCTATATTTCAGATATTTATTTTGTATCGTAATAAAATATTTGTTACTTAATTTCCAACTGTATCAGAAACATTCATTCAAGTACTATCAGCTACAAACTACCACGAAATACAAACGCAACCTGTAAGAGATTACCTGAGATTACCCTCCGTGGAGGCGGTTAATTTTGAAGCATATAAAACCATTGATACTAGAATATTTTGTATTATAATAGTTTACCAAACATTTAAAAATCATGTAGAAATATATTTAATGTACATAACAGAGTAAAAATGACATTCTTATACAATTACAATTGTTAATCAACAATTTGTATTTGTTACACATAGGGAAATCCACATTCTGACAAATCTGACCCAGTCTGACAAGTCGAAACCGTCACAGCTTTGACAGAATTGGTTCTATTAGTTATAAATCATATTTTGCTAGCAAAAAGCGAAATTTCTTTTTGTTCATATCTCTACGTTTTCTAAATATTACAACTGAAAGTTTTGCGAAAAATGTGAGTATAGGAAATGCTAATTGTAAGTTGCGCTGTATTTCGTTGATAAAACGCGAACAAAATCCGATCAATAAGTGGAGGCGGACTTCATTTTATCAAATAGAATTCGCTCAGTCAGCGGACGTTCGTAGCAGCGACGCATTGTGTATCGGTAATCAGAATTTTCTACGAAGCACAGTTTTTTGCTTTTCACCTCTAAGTTAAACTATCACATTCTTTGGCTCATTTAATACACCGTGAGTATGAACAAATTAAGAAAACAAAAATCCTTTCTTACGTGCTACAGATCTTTTGTTTTTCTATAGGAATCATTATTCTTAGTTTTAAGTAACAATCTTTATATTATAATTGTAAATATACATAAATTTAAGTAAAGAATCAAATCTGTAGCAAATTGTAATGTAATTTTAGAAGAAAATGGCATCAATAGAAGAGGGTTGGAAAGAAGCAACTGCAGGTTTAGATAGTGCAATCTGTGATACATGGTTTACAAAATTACAGGAGGCTTATTCTGAAGAGAAGCGTACTTATCATAACTTAGATTCACTTCGTGAGAAGTTAAATTGTTATTATGAGATTAAAGATAAGTTAAAAAATCCTCAAGCTGTGCTTCTTGCTTTATTCTTTCAAAAGTAAGTATGCTTTACTCTTTGAGAAAAAAGGAAATTAGTAGTAATGTTACATGAATTCTAATTATGTTATAGCTTTGAATATGGTTCCAAAGCTTTAGATGGTGAAAACAAAAATTTGGAACATTTTAATGCATTTGCAGAAGAGGCTGAAATTTCTCCAGTAATTATCATTTTATAGTATCTAATTAATATTGTCAGTTATGAACTGCGAGATATAAAATTTGTAAGCAGCTTTTTTATGCGTATATAGGATGCACAATTAAGAGTCTGTAAACTTCTTGATGTAGCTGCAATAAATAGTACAGCAGCACATAAAATTAGAAATGCCTTTGGTGAAGGTGATTGTCATTACTTGTTAGATTTGAATATGGCTGTGTTAGGTTCTTCTTCGGAAAGTTATGCAGAATATAGAGAAAAAATACGTGGGGAATATTCTTTTCTTAGCGAACCAATGTATACTGCATTGCGTTTAAAGGTAATGATATATCCAAATATATATTAATGTATCATATAATCATATATGCCATTTCTTATACGTGTGCATTGGGTATTAGGTGCTGCAAAACTTTGTGCAGATTCCAAATATTTTTGCCACAAAGGAATTTCGTACAAAATATGAGAAACAAGCACGACTAAACATACAAGCTGAAGTTGAATTGTTGTCATAGGACAATTAATGAAATTTGTGTATGGAAAAGTGTATCATTATAAGCATTTTGTTATTAAATATGTTCATTATTTAATTATAACAAAACATAAGGTTCCAATTGACATAGAACTGGTTCACTGTGTCAGTAGCATTTAATCTCTGTGTAGAGTGAAGTAGCATATACGTTTTTTTTTAAGTATTAGCATTTAAAGCAATTTAAGTTAAAATATCATATTATGGCAATGTAGAATATTATTAAATTCAAGGTACATTCATGTTTTATATTTAGCATTTAAGAAGTTGAGAGTTTTATATTTCTTTTTAATGCTGAGTCTTGGGCATGAATGTATATTTTTCTGTGATTATATTGTATTAAGTTTTTTTCTAGTTTTATCATATTTTATTTAATTATTAATTTATTTACTTTTTTTATAAAATTGTACTTATATTGTAAAAGTAAAATGTTGAATATTATTTTATTAAGATTCGATATGCTGTCCTTAAATAAATTTGTTCAAATATTTGCATAGATGCTTATCTCTCAATTATTATCGCGAATCAAAGTTAAGATTTATAGTAAAAATGTTATTAAATTTTTACATATTTGATTTGAAATTAAAAAGGATTTTAGGTTTTATACTGAATTAAATGTTACTTAAATTCAAAAGTGTGCAATTGATAAAATAAAACGATGCCAAAAAATTGTCGATCTGCCATATATAGAACTTATTTTATTTGATTATTTTGGTATGTAAATGTTCTAAGTATGTTATTACAAAATATAAAAATATATAAATAATTGAGTATTATTTAATACCTTGTACAACATTGAAACGAAATGTGGTTATGCAATCAAACACGACAAATTATAAGTTATAATCAGTGAG
Source organism: Colletes gigas (assembly GCF_013123115.1). Classification (NCBI taxonomy): domain Eukaryota; kingdom Metazoa; phylum Arthropoda; class Insecta; order Hymenoptera; family Colletidae; genus Colletes; species Colletes gigas. The sequence continues at coordinate 4,515,816 of NW_025106637.1, forward strand.
CATTATTATTAATTGATTACGTTACGTGAAAATATTTCGTGATTTTAATTTTCGATGTGTGCTCATATTTAATCAGAAGTTAGTAGAGTAAAACATATTTTTATAATAATTAGTTTACAAGCCACATTTGCATAATCTTATTTCATTTTGTATTAAACAAATAAAGTGCTATTATATGTAATAACATATTTCACCAACCTTTGAGACAACTCGTTGATTTTGCACAGTTGAGTTCCATTCTATCCGGTAGAAACTCGTAAACTTTTTATTTAATCAGCACCACTTAATCAATTATGACTTAAATCTAATCAAAGACTTAATTTTTCTCTAATTAACAGTATTTAATCGTACACGAATTTAAAAATGTTGAATGTTACATTGTTAAAAGATGCAGCTTAACTAATCTTTAGACTACGCGTACCGTTTCGATAATCCAAATTACAACGTTCGATTAATGCATCGAATCGATAATATCTCGAATGGCGTATTTTTGAATCGTTTTAAAGAGTGATGTAAAGAATTTATTTATTATTAATACAAATAAATTAACAATTATATAAGAAATATATCCATGAATTAAAAGAAATATATTGTATTCATTTGAAAATGTTAAATATACTTAGAAATATCGTTATTGATTTATTTTGGCGTAGAAATTGATCAATCAATTTTATGTACTTTGGTTTCCAAGTAACACTTTAATATACTGTAGTAGTTTAGACAGTGGTGATTCAAGTTTCCGTTGTCAATTAACATTCGATGTATTCAATAAACAATAATTATCTATTAAATATTTCTTTATATTTATTGTTTGGCGTATTATGTCACTTCAGTTAGACGTGAATGATAAAAATCTGGATAATGAACGGGAGGTAAGGAAGAATGCAACTTATTATGATATACTATAATAAATAATACTTAGTAAATAATATTAATAAATAATATTATATAATATTTAGAAATGGAACATTTATATTATATTTTACTCTTATTTTTTTGCTAATATACAATGGGAACGCCATAATTGTTTGCTTCATTTAATTATGTTTAAATAATTCTGGCTTCTTCAGATTTTCTTATCCTTTTAGGCGCCAAATTATCAGAACACCTATCGTCTGGAAGCTTATAATCCTTTTAAAGTGGATCCGGTGGATAAGATTGTGAAGACGATAATGATTAATAAACTCGAAAATATTTCTTATGATGCTGCGGATTGTCCAAAAATCTGCGAATCGGTGGCTACGGATATTAGGGAGAGAATTAAAAAATTGAATTTCGACAGGTGTTCGATTTGTTTTCTATGCGTAACTGTTCCATAGGTATCGAAATTTTAGAAGAATTCAATACGTTCAATTTCGTTTAAAATCGTGAATTTTACTTTTAGGTACAAAATTGTAGTCAATGTAGCTATTATAGAGAAGGCAAGTCAATCTGTGCAAGCGTCAATTGGGTTTCTCTGGGACGCTGAAAAGGACAATTATTCTACATTTACGTACGAGGCTCGAACATTTCACGCTTACTGCTGCGTATTCGGTCTTTACTACGAGTAAATCGCAGTTAAATGTTACAGTTGCCATTTAAAATGTTAGTTTCATTTTCATATTAATTTTAATCACATTTATTCCAACGAAAAGGTTAAATCTTCGCAATATGCATGAAGTGCACGTTTTCTACATGTCTCCGATGTCACATATAGTAAATAATATTGGGAAATATTACATGCGTATGTAGTAACAATGCCAATCAACAGGTGTGTGCATGCTGTCGTTTAATCATGTATTCGTTTATCGTTCCTGGATATACATATACATAAAAAGATGTCATCATAATTTACCTATGATGTATACCTATCATTTGTACACAATATGATCGCTTATTTATTTTTGATTTTCGTATTGTACCATTTCTATAATTCATTGATGTGCTACTATGAATGATCGAAATGTTTGCAAGATTTCTATTTAAAGGATGCTAGGAATATGATTAAAAGGAACTGTAAATGTAGATGCCATAATAGACATAAGATTTAGATTTAAATAAATTTATAATGATCGACATTGATAGAATAAGGTCACTTATGCGTGACAGTGGTCGAAAACTGCTGTCAACGCGTAAATAAGTACCAATTTCTCGTCCAGTGATATCATTACTTTTCCTTTTATTACTCATTGCGCAAATGGTCATTATCAGTACTTCCAGAAGACTATCGTTCAGATTAATTCTTTGAAGAGTGGATACAATTTCGGATGATAATACTACCGTTGATATACGTATTATGATTTTATGGGTGATAGTATATCGGTATCATTCGCTTTTACCGGTAATCGATCTTTCCGAGAACAGATGCTTTTTAGATCATTGATTAGTATTATGGGAAACTATCCATTTTCATAGTATCGTATTTCTAAAGAACAGCTTAGACTTTAATATTTCGCAAATGTTAAAACGAATGAATTTAATTTGTTCAATTTGTATTTATACAATCCATATAAAAAATATACAATTCTTGGTGTTTATTTCTATTCACCAAGTCGCATCCCAACATTCGTTTTCACAGATTTTCATTATACGACAAACCGGTTATAGAAAATGACGTGTTCCCTTATTATCCAGCAGAATTAATTAACTCTAGAATTTAAAAATATGAATATAAATCCTTGACATATAGAAGGATGGAGTTCATTGGAATTCAAATTATATTCGAAAAGGTTCTATCAAATCCTATTAAGTACAGCCTGAGACAAAAAGATAGTATGTCTTTGTTATTATTAAATGCAATTAAGATTTTCTGAATCTGCATAGATAGTAATAATGTGTATTCTTGGAAACCACAGTATTTATGTTTTAATTTGTACGATTCTGTCGACACGTACGTCGACGATATCCTTTGATATACGCATATTTATGGGCGTATACATTTTCTTGGTTGATATTGTGCGTCAAAACATACACGTAACATGCTATATTTTTCTCTTTGACTGTATTAATGTCTCAGGCGATCGGTACATGTGGTGGTTGGAAATTGTGCTATAAAAGAGGAAACCGAAGACATAAAAACAATTTTATCTCTAAATCGTCCAGCATACGAGTCAGGTGAGCAATCAGTTCTTGACCATTTGTCTAAACGACCACACGTAAGTAGTATGCTCCGACACAGAAGCTGCATGTACTTCGTTGCATAGAACACTTTTATTAAAAAAAAAATATACTTATAAAATTTTTCGTACCCTGAAATTATCAAATTTTTATCATTTGTTAACTAATACTTATATTTTGCATACATACGTGAGATTTTTATTAAAAGGTCTCACGAATGAACTAATAAAGAGTTGTGCGACATGTGTGTTCAAAAATTAATGTCAAATTATTTTCTACCCAATGTCTGCAATATATACATTTTATGATTTATGGTGTAGCATTATTCTGCAAAGTGAGAATTTAATTTGACTATAACATTTATCCGTTTCGTTAACAGTTTTGGAATTTATAAAATGAAAAGTTATGAACAAATTCGAAAATCGATAGGATAGCTTGAAGATTTCTTGCTCGATCACGTGAAAATAATTATACGACAAAATCGTGGCACGTGAATGCTGTAGCAGCACGTGCGATAACGCGTTATATAATTAGAATTGATACAATACGCTCGTCGATGCTTTAATGCAATCTTTATTATATTATTTTTTGTTAAACAAATCAATTCCTTTTTATTTCAGAATTAGAATTAAACATAAATTAGCGCTGGTAGTGTAAATAGTAGAAACAGGTCGAAACTTGATTTCTAATCGTTTTACAAACTTAGTAGCATAATTAACATTAAACGAAATGTTGCACGATTGTTAAATTATAAAAATATTCAGATGATATTTAAAAAAGATAGTTCATACATTACGTATAGAGTATACGTACAATTTTAATATTCGATGGCATAGCTTTTTTGTTTAAAAATAATCAGCGTTTCAATATTCAAGATTTGATACTTTTTCAAATAATTGTAACTTGGGGAAAACATGTTTCGTTGATCACTGTGCGAACACAAATGTATCATCGCTTAATCACTCGCAATACGCATGCACTATCAAATTTATCAACCCGCACAGTGACATAGATTTTAAGATAAAATGGCAAAATATAGATTTCAAGAACAGTCACGTGCATTGCACCTGATTTATTTCTGGAAATAACGGTCATATTATTATCAAGATTATTAATCTTTCTAATTAATTTCTAATTGCAGAGTATACTTTCTAAGAGATAAACTTTAGCACCGAGGAAATGCTGGACATAAAAACGTTTACGTTATTGATTGTACTCGTTTGTTTCGAGAATCAATTAGTGTCAAGCGATGCTGAAGTCGATTATTGTTATTCTACTGCTGTATATCCGTACCTGAACGCTGGTTCAAAAACGGCTTACCATTATATGCATGGCTTGGTTACAAATACCAGTATACCAAGTAAGTATTAAAAACTTCGAAAGAAAAGAATCAATTTTTAAATGACATTGTCTCGAAAATCACGTGTTATGAGACAAAAATTTATGTTACTTTGAGATACTTTTCATACGATCTTATTTCCTGTAGATTGCAAACCAGTACAAATTTGGATGCTGGCAAGACACGGGACTCGTTATCCAGGATCAAATGAGATCAACAGTATAAAAAAGAAATTACCAAAACTACAACGTCGTATCATTAAAAATCACGAAATATATGGAAGTAAGTATGACTTACTGAGAATTATTTAGACCGTATCAAAATGCAAGAATTAAAAGCAGGTCGACGCGCGTCCAACGACTGTGTAAGGTCATTCTTTTTCCGAGAAAAAAAAAGTGTTCTGTGTAGCAACAGTTTAAGGACAAAAAAAACGTACGAATTTTGTAATCCACCTGGGGTGAAAATCGGATTAAAACAAAGAAATCGTAGGAGTTGTTACTAGCATTACCGCTAACAATAAGAATTACAGGCAATCACTCTTCACTCACGATATAACGAGTTTTAAACTGAAGCACTTATGTTATCAGCGCCAAAAATGCCCAGATACAGTGATCACGAATGAAATTATTAATGTTTTATTGTCCCATAGAGCACACGGATGGCATCAACCGCATCTGTTCTTTTAATATTAAGGAGAAACTTTTGTCAGCTGTCCGATCATCGGGGCATGTTCGATTACTCGGACAGCTTATCCGATAGTTGGCAATTTCATACTTCGCTACCAGCATCCTTAGATCGTATAAACCACATATGTTGTACAATTTCGACCGCGACGTCCCCCGATGATACGTTCGATTCGTATCTAAAAAAATTGCCACGCTTATTTGTCAGTGAATTTTTCAATCGTGAATCAGTTCTGCCCATACATTAACACTAAATTGATCCTGTAAGACCACTGATGGACATTGTAAAAATTCAATACACCGTCTTTGACACATTGAGCTTCGTCCACTTTGCCATTTACAGATCTAACGGTTCCAGGCCTACCGCCGATTGAAATATGCCTTTGAAATCGGTATACCGCGGACGTTCGTGTTTTCTTTCGAATCTTTTTCCATTTGTCAAACGCCATTGGCAATATTTGTTTTATATTTGTAAAAAGAACGATGACACCACAGGCGATACGATTATCGCTTGCAAATTTTAATCCACGCGTAAGTGGTAGATAAGTAGCACTAGAAAGTGGAATTAGTATTCCATTGAGGATTTACCATCGTTATCGTTTTTATGCTTATCGTACTCCTTCGCGTTAAGAGTTTACTTAAAACAAGTACTTTATCGCTATTACTTCTCAGTACTCTATATCTTCAGTTAATTTTTTTATATTTATTTCTAGACGGCAGTCTGTGTAAATCAGACATAGAACATTTAAAGGCGTGGGAAGTAGATTCAACCCTTAGCAAGGACAGACAAAAGTACTTGACGAAGCAAGGCGAAGAAGATCTAAGATCAATAGCGGCAAGATACAGCAATTATTTCCCTATACTTTTGCAATCTGATTCAGTTTACGAGGAAAGAAGCAGATACAAAGTGAGTTTTCATTAACGTTTGCATTGATACCAGTTATCGATGAAAATTATTCAGGTTTTCATCTTTATTTTTATATAGTTCAGAACGACTGATACCGAACGAACCATAAATAGCATGAAGTTTTTCATCGATGGTCTCTTTGGTAATATGTCCAACATCGACACGGATATAGTGCCAACGGATGAAGATACTTTATTACAGGTTCATAAGAATATATAATTATCGATATTTAACGTAACCGTTTATTTTCATTGCGTTAAAGTATACTTTATTTTCAGCTTTATAAAACCTGTAAACCATGGTTGGATTCGAAGCGTAACTCATCGATGAACTTCGAAGTTGAAGCTTTTGTGAATGGTTCGGTAATGAATCAAACGATTCATGAAGTCAGTCAACGTTTAGGATTTGCAGATGATCTTCCCTTTGGTACGGAACGCTATATTATAAATAATTTGCGTCGAAAAAGGTTCGTTGTTCGATTAATCCATTTGTTGCAGACTCTGTTTCGACTATGTACACTGCATGCACCTTTGAAAGAGCTTGGTTCGTCGATAAACTGTCTCCATGGTGCGCTGCTTTTACAAAGGAATCGCTAAAAGTGTTCGAATACGAGGAAGATCTTTACTATTATTATTACTCCAGTTATGGTCGTGAATTGAGCGACAAGATTGGGTGCACAACGTTGCAGGACATGTTCAATCATTTCCTGTAAGTTTTTGGTTCAGTGTTTCCGTTATTCAGCTTTTATCTCAAACTCTGTGTTTTAAATATTTTAGGAAATTGGAGAAGGGTGATTCGAATGACGAACCATACGGTGTCTTTTACTTCACACACAGCACATCGCTTCAGTTGCTCTTCAGAACGATGGGATTTGCAGAAGACACGATACCTTTGAAAGCTTCGAATTACGAAGCCATGAAAAATAACAGAAAATGGCGCACCAGTCATCTCGTGCCATTTGCCGCAAATATAGCAGCTGTCTTTTACAGGTACGATTTTTCAATTCGTGTATTTTTACGATATTTTACTTAATTTTCCCACCATTGTTGCTTTCAGATGCGATTCTTCGAATAAAGTGAGATTTTATCTAAACGAGAAACCTTTGTATTTGGAGGGCTGTGATTCAGGTGTTTGCGATTGGGAATATTTAAAGGAGACATTGGGAAACACTGCGTTCAATTGTAACATTGACTTTTGTAAACAATGAAAATACTGTGCATATTGCGCGAACAATGACTGTGACTTTTAAGTTATAATTTATAATTTTAATACTTTAGAAACCAATTTTAATTTATTAGCAAATTCATTAAAATTCATTTTATATTTGACGTGTTTCTTTTATCGTTTACACATTTAGGGAAGACGTTGACTAAAAGTTTGCCTTTATCCTTAAAAATAGTAAGATTAAATGTCCCATTTTAGCCAATTTTTCCCAACTTCTCTTTACCTTCAAAATGTTTCCTTCTAACTCCTTTCTTCACTTTCGTTAGAATGTATTTTACACTCGTGTTTTCGTACATCGTTCTTAATATACGATCCAAAGATTGCGCACTCTAACAGTTTTCATGGTCAAACTAAATCCATTCATTTTGAAATTTCAAAAGCAAATTACATAAGAAGGTATATTACAGTAACAGCAAAAATGATTGGTGTTGAAGTGAGTACCGAGCATGTCAAGTGTGCCTTTGTCAGCGATTGTGTTGATGAAATTACAGTGTCATAACGTGTCATATGCATGTGTGTTCATGTTTGAAGCAACGAAGCTCGACGACCTTATATTACTGTCGCATAAGCTAGCGTGATGAACGATGGGGCTTATACGTTATAACACATTACAATTTAATGACATTTAGTTGGGATTGATATAACAATTTGCCATCTCCTTGTGGTCGGCTAATCTCACTATTATCGCTTTATCAGTTAATCAATTATCAATGTGGGAACAACATTATTTAACCACCACCAATTTTTGTTACTCATTTGATTGATATTTCATGTTAAACGTTAACAATTTAAAATAACCAACTTTTAATTAAATTTAATCTCATTTAGATATCGAACTTGAAATACATTTATGCATTTATGATTTACTATTCTCTGCAGGTATTATACAGATTCGATGAACGTTGTTGTAGTATGCAAAACACATTATGATCGTAATTTCAATTTTAGCAAACATTGTATGGTTTCGCAGAGTAGCAATTGCATAGAATATACAGGTGCGATGCAACGAAGCTTAACGACCTTATGTCAATGCCATCTAAACTACCGTGACGATTTGGTGACCACGATTGTAGATGTATACTCAAATAATGCAGTACGTAATAATTTAACACTCAGGATTTTATTACGTGGCAAACGCGGACATCATTACGATTGCATAATATAATATTACGTTAAAATACGTGTCAACGAGTACAGTGATACTTATAATAATTATATCACAATGATATCACTAAAAATTTCATTCAATATTTATTATTATATTCATAATAATTACTGTTTATCGAATTAAATAAATAACAGTATTCAGTATTTTATAGCGTGTGTAGAGATCATGTTTAAAATTATAAGAAGTTCGTGGAAGAATTCCACAACAAGTACAGCATAATAATTCGTCTGCAACCAAGGATAGCACTATCGTAGTTACTTACGTCATAGAACAAAAATCACGGTGACGAATTGACGGATCTAACAGGACATTTTGCTGTTCGTACTTTAAAGATATTAATAAATGATAATTGTATAGCAGAACAAGAATGAATGATATGTAAAGCTCCTTCTCATATTAAAAGATTTACTGTGGGCTATTTTGATCACTCTACCGAAGAAAGGAAATTAATGACACCTAGAAGGGAACAAGTGATAATTACACGCATAAGGATAGGACATTCTAGAATGACTCACTCTTGCTTATTGTCACGAAACACTGCACCTATATCTGATAAGTGCTCCGAGAGAATGACAATTGAACACCTCGTGATAACCTGTTCCAAATACTACAGGACATTTACAGGTCATTAAATAAAAAAAAAAGAGGCTAATTGTCAAAATTAAATAGTCCTGGATCTCTTTATTTCAAATTTTTATATCTCCCCCCAAAAACCGAAACAAAAATATACATCGCTTCCTGTAAATAATTCTTATTCTATTGAATTTTATTTTAGGCAAATTCAAGTCTCTTTTATCGAGAATTAATTTTCAAACTTCAAGGAGTAACCAGTTTTTAAATCTTGTTTCCCAAAGTTAAGCCTCGAAATATAAAGAATTTTTTTATTCGCGTTTAAAAATTTCTATTTTCCGGGTGGTAATGCAAGAACAGAGGGTTTTTAACGAGCCATATTAATGTGACTTAGGGGTTCTGTTTCGCGTTTCGTACGCCCTTTATATCGATCGTGCGTGCCCGAAGTAACGAACCTTTATGATTTTATGTTGCTCACGAAATACTATGCTGTACCGGGAAAGGATCAAATGCTGCAATCCGTAATACACTATTCAAGGGGACTCTATGGCTGGAACTGTACGACTTTTACACACAATATACGGTAGAAGCAACGAAGCTCGACGACCTTACGGCAGTGCCACACGAGCTACCGCCTCGAAAGGTGGTCGCGATCGGCATACCGACTGGTGTACGTTGCATTTGACGCTCTTTTCACGGTTCGCTTATATTTTAAGCGGTGATACGGTGTAAGTTTCCGCGGCATAATTGCACGAATTAAACCAGAATCAACGAGGCTCGTCGCTCGCGATCGGTTGTCCCTCGAATCGCGAACTTCTCTAAAATCCGTTCGATCGTACGTTTCTCTCGAGAAAAAAAGGAGCGCAGACACGATATTCCTGCGAATAATCGAACGGTACTCGTCGAACCGATCGTTTCGAACGGCATCGAGCAGCAATCTTCGTTCGAAGGACAATGTAAATGTTAAAAAAACGATCGTTCGCTCGGTAGATCGATCGCGATTCGTGTGTCGAGCATCGTTCAAACTGATTTAATTCGTGTTTAACATAATAAGAGGTCAACGTACTTTACCGATCGAGTAAAAGTGAAAAGTTGCTAGTGTGAATCGTACTCTCTCTTTTCAGCCTTTTATCTAGGTTCTCGTGCTCGATTTAATGCGCCTAAACAGGGCGTGAAGTCAAACATCAAGTTTCATCTTTACGGTAAATTCTCAATTAATATACAGTTTTATACTTTTCTTTGTAACCATCGATTTCCATTTTCGTATGCTGATTATTTGTCATTGATATGAAGTTCGTTTAGTTTATTATGCGTATATTTAATAAACAATATAAACTCCGTGTAACGAGTGTAACGTGAACCACAATATTTCCTTAAAATTGTGCACGAGTACAGTGTTGAAAAATATTTAAGGTAGGTCATGGGAGTCAGCCAGTGCAATGCAGTGGTGTCATTACGGGCAACAAAATTTATCTCATTCGGCATTCCACTAAGCGCCGCTTACGCATCTAGGAGGAATTTCATTTGAATAAATAAACCCACCCGTGAATAATTAAATCGTTGAATGGTAGCAACAAGGATCGCCAAGCGTGACGTCGACGTCCTACTTTTGTTCCCAATTATCAAGCACAGGTTACTGTCCACCGTTATTTATTACGCGGTGGTAAACTGTCCTGTTCTTCGTCGCGACCGGCGATGACTGGTTGCTGTAATCGAACAAAAATAAACAGGGAATTACACTGATAACGAATCAACGAGGAAAACATTCGAGGCTTCGTTCGATCGAACGTCGAATTATTTACGTTTAAAAATGTTCACTCTCGACTTGAAATTCAAATTAAGGAGAAATGGTTTCGTTCGTGGCAGCAAGGTTGAAGATACGCGACGCAGAATTATTATAGTTTTGTAGTAAAATGAAATCAGTACTGGCCGTACACGGCACTTGATACTTGCGGACACGAGACATTAACAATAAGTAGGCCAAGTAGACTTATTAGACTGAAAGAAGGCTTTGCTAATCGAGTCACTGCCTATTACATTATCCTCAACGATACTTACTCTTAAATTGTTCTTTTAACCGGATCCCGCCTTCATGGGTTCTTAATGATTCCTCGAAAATTTTATTCGAGCAGCTTCATCGTGCATAAAAAATTACCAAAATCATTTGCACGTAACGATCGGTAACTTTCTGATTCGTTAGCGTACTTTGGAAAATTAAAATCCTGGAATTTTTAGAACCTGTTAATAGAACGTTAACTCTTTAGTTCGTAAATTCAGCGGCGTTGGAAGTGTACGAACTCAAAATAATCTTTGCGAAACAGTCGACGCGAATTAACAGTTCGAGGTGCAAATTTGAACCAGGTGTCCTGATAACAGGAAGACAAACGTTACGGTTGAGAATCGGTTGCAAAAGTAATCGCATCACGACGTCTAACGCTTCAGCAAAACTTGTTTCTTGCCCGGGAATTATGCAATATGGCCGCTCGTGCGCGTAATGCGTGAACACATCTTAACTTTCACATTCATATTTCGCATCTATCCTTAACCTTGATGAACTATTAGTATCTGTTGCACGCAATTCCCAAAGCAGCTCTTTTCGAGCTACAGACCGAGGAAATCTGTCGAACGACAATTTTGTCGACGAAGCGAATGATATTTCGAAGCATCGAAACGATACGAAATTAGATAAATAATTTTAAATAAATATTCACGGGTCTGTTAGAAACGATGTTGATTCATTAAGTTAGTGCGTGTGTTGAGTTATTGATTATATAAGTCTTAAGGACGCCAAGGATAATTTGCTCTTTGTTTTTTCATTATAGCCATGAAAAATAAGAAACTAATAAATATCCTTCTGGTTATATAAGAACAATTTCACGTTTAGTTGGTTACAATTTACAACGTTCGTAGTAACATGTGACATCAGCAGAGGAAAATGTAGGTTTATTTGCTCGTTGTACTTCGACTATACGAAGCGTTCTATGTGTTCATAAAATGCATACACGTACAGGGCTTTATATTTTAATAACTAGCGTAAAATAAATCCTCGATAACTTTGGTAAAAAAAATTCGAAATATTTGTTTCGAAAATTATAATCGATTTTCGTATTTTCAGGTCCGATAATGGCTTCTAAAATGAACGTTTCCGTGTTGTTGGTGATTTTTTTAATAAATCTTGTATACACGCGCGATATTGACTATTGTTTCGCGGACGAAAACGACCCGTACTTGTACGTGGCCACCAAAACTGCCTACCATTTCGTTCACGCCGGTAAAACTCGGTTTCAAGATGTACCAAGTAAGTGATCCATAAATAATAAATTGAAATTCTTCGAACACACAGGATCGAACGTGTTCCGATAATCTGTCGATTGTTTCGTAGACTGTCAAGCAGAGCAAATTTGGATGCTCGCCACTCACGGCACACGTTGCCCATCGGAAATGGAAATCGCTGATATGCTCACATTAACGGAAATACAGAGCCAGATAATTAACAATCACGAAACACGGAAAAGTGAGTAGATTTCTCTACGCAATTTTAACAACGATTTAAATAGAAATAAATAGAAATTTATTCGTCTTGCAAGCTAACTGGACAGCTCCTTAAAAATTCTTAAAGTAGGTTTATTGCACGGTAATGAAACTTAAGAGTAAAAACTACTTCCTTTGCAGTGGAAGCAAGTAAACCAGTCCGCCGCTAATTCAGGTCATTGACACTTTTTCGTATCGATCTTTGCTACGCGTCGTTTTACGTATTGATCAATAGACACATTCCTAGCACTGTACCTTAGATTTATGGATTTGTCGTATAAGGTCTGTCTCTCTAAATTAGAACACGCTTATCGTCGATATTAAACTTTTCTCGTTACGCGATCGTTCTGTCCAAATGTATTTTTGTAACGCGCGAGCAGCGACGTTTCGCGATCGATCCGTGCATCCTTCCCGTACTTCTTTTGTCCCGCAGACGGTCACATATGCGACAGGGACTTGGAAAACTTGAAAAGATGGAAGACGGACGCTTACCTTGTAATGGAAAGGGCGGAAGTTTTGACACCGCAAGGCGTCGAAGATATGAAATTGCTCGCGAGACGATTGCACAGCCATTTCCCTCAGCTTCTGCAACAGAGCAGCGAGAACATAACGCCAGAAAATTATGTGGTACTCGCAATCGTTAAAAATAAAAATCGTCAAGTAGCGACGATTCTCACGTTATAAATAAATTGTGTTCAGTTTAAAACCATCGATGGCCGCGACAGCATGGGATCGTTCATGGACGGACTGTTCGGGGACAGAAATGCAGTAAACGCGGAAGAACTTTCCGCGAACGACACTTTGCTTTCTGTAAGTAATTAAGATCGCGATAACGACGAGTTAGGTAAAAGAGTTCTTACGAAAACGTGTTCCTCTTACGTAATTATTACCAACACAAAATCTGTTGATATACCTTTAAATTCTAAATTTCAATTTTCCCCAAGATTTTCGCTCCAATGTCCAGACTCGCAGCATCTGAATTTTCGAAATGATTTCGTCGCGGTTAAAGTGAAATGCGATTTCTAACACTGTTCTTCCAGGCATATAAAACATGCAACACGTGGGGCAACGAGTACAATAACATTTCCACCGAAGTCGTGAGCAAATTTGAGGAACAGCCGCAATTCCAGAACCTTATACAGAACGTCAGTCGTCGCCTCGGTTATCTATACAATATCTCGAAACGTGAGTCGCGTTCACGCCTCGGATGTACAAAATTTTTACGAGCATCACGAAGTATATCACCCTTTTAGGTTCAATCCTAACGATGTACGACATTTGTCGTTACGAAAAGGCTTGGGCAGTGTCGAAACTTTCTCCCTGGTGTGCTGTTTTCAGCAAAGAGGAGCTCCGCGTGCTGGAGTATCGCGAGGATCTTTACTACTATTACAAAGCCGGATATGGACGCGCAATCAATGCGCAGCTAGGATGTACGCTGTTGCAAGACATGATGAATCACTTTTGGTAACTATTGTTTTTTGTCTCTTGAGCGAAATTTCCTTCCACTTTCGCTAATCGTGTAACGACCCCCTCATTGCTACGTAATGCTACTAAATTTTCTCAATTTACGTTATTTCTATGCCGGTGATTGCATGTAATGTCCTTTCAGGAAAATGGAAAAGAACACAGATTCCGTCGAGCCGGAGGGCATATTTTACTTCAGCGATATTATAAGTCTGCAGAATCTCCTGACTACGTTGAACATAAATAAAGATCATATGCAACTGACTCCTTTCAATTACGACGACATGGCGAAACGTCAATGGCGGACTTCTTTCATTTCACCATTCGCAGCGAATTTTGTCGCGGTGTTCTACAAGTAAGTTCAGTTCAGCCAAGAATTGGATTTGGAAATAGTTAAAGTTCATTTAAACATTCTTCACTGGTTTCACTTTTCATTTATTGATTGCTGATACAAGTAAAGTTGTTAAATTTCGTTCGTATGCTGGAAATGCTGTCTCGAATAAGACATTAACTTCACGATTCCTCGACGTTTTAATGGGGTTCCCTTCGCCCAAAAAATACGATCCAAGCGTAAATTTATCGCGTGTTTTTCAAAGTTCCATCGCGAGCTTGATATCGCGTTAACTGACGTTGACTAATGCTCTCAATAACACGGTAGCCCGAAATGGAATGGTTTAAAATCACGAACGTCCGAGGAAAATGGACAACGGTTGGCCATAATCATCAGCCGCATCTATTTTTGTTCACAGATGCGATGGCAATAGTCAACCAAACAAGGTCATGTTTTACTTGGCCGAGAAGCTGGTCCTGCTCGATGGATGCGACGTAGGGCTTTGCGACTGGGAATATTTCAAACAAAAGTTCAGTCCAGTTATTAATCAATGCAATCTCAATGTTTGCTGGAACGAGAATAACGTGTCAGCCATCGTTCCAAATATCATTCTCATTTTCGTTTTATGCTTTTCTCTAGTATTCATCAGGAAATAAAAAAAAAGCACACACATATCAATGTTAAATATCATCGGGTAGAATATTTCCTGACATTAAAAATTGCGCTTCGCGAATATTCCGCTGTGCTTTCAAATCGCCAAAGATGTATATTTAATGTCTTTACTTTCCTATTTTACTGCTGTATACGTAATTTATAAACATTTATCGTTGTCTATCGTCATCCTCATTTGTTTATATTCCACGGATACGTACGCGGATAAGTTGTATATTATTTATGCCATCCTTCTTTTTAATAACGTCCGTCCGACTCATAGTGGTTGCACAACTACACGCAGAACACAACTTTTGCTATCACACTATCTTACATGAAATTTAAAAGCTTTCACCGTTTACGATACGATTTAATGTAAAGTTCCGAATATTAAGCTTCTCTCCTTTTGTAACGTCGTATATTTTGTTCGTTTATATGTAACGTGATGTTTCATTCTTGAATAAAATATTATAAGAAACAAACGATTACTTAAATAAACGCGGGCCTCGCTGTATGCGTGCTAAAAAATACCTCATTGTGATAAATAGAATATATTTTATTAACAACAGTAAGAGTAATTAAAATTTAACGAATTAACCAAAACGTAAATCCTTTGAACGAACAAAACTAAATAATAGTTATTTATAGATGATTGCAGATGACCGTGCTACGCTGTGTATTAATTTCGAAAAGATCTTTTATTTTTTTTTTTTTCAAACACGTGACCTTACATCCAGTTTACACAATTACGGGTAATAGCGTTAATAAAATTATCATAATTGTAGGAATAATGAATCTTCAAGGATCATCTGCAAAATTCTAGGCTATGGTCAATAAAATTTGCATTGGGCGTGCAAATTACTGATAAATTGAAGACACTGCCAATTAGAATCAATTGGTTACTCCGCCTGCGTGTCGTTTGCAGGTGAAGTTCATTAACAAATGAATTCATCGATGCTGTTTAAACGTTTGCTTAATTAAAAAGCAGCGTGAATGCTTTAGTCTTTCATTTATAATGATGTTAGTACGGCGTAGAGAATAGTAAAAATAATTCAAAAGTAATCAGATAAAAGAAATTAAATGAAGGAATATCGATGATAAAAAGCAACGATAGAGTAGATTAGAAAATTATGTTTAGTAATACTAGCGATGCATCTCTCGATATCTAACATACATTTCACCTAATTGATTCTGTTATTATAGAATAAAGGCATCTTTTTTATGCTCATTTGATCCAAAGGAATGAGTAAGTGAATACAATACTGGTATAATAAATAATATACCAGCAATGAGTATTTATTATTTATTCAGTATTTTCAAAAATATATAAAAATATATCCTCAAAATCCTACACACTTTCGAGAAAAAAAATTGGATGCAAGGTCTACTCTTACTTTAAGAGTATTAATCTTGATTTTCGTCTTATTTTGGCCTCTAGAATTTCTCATTAATATTTTTTCCCAGGAGTGGTCGAACACCCTGTATACAATGATGTACGAAGTGTCTTTTTTTATACAAAACATTAACGCGCGTACGTATCAATTACTCTGTAATCAGATGAAACATTTGAAGAGGTACGTAAATTCTATCGTATGAATTAAACATGCATATCTTGCATGACGGTAATGCCACAGTTGGCACATATGAAATTGTTGCGTGAAAAAGTAACGCGAGCAAGAACGTTTATTGCATTCAGTCAATCGTCGACTTTCTACTTGCAGTTAAGGCGCTACTGCTATTCAAATTTACAGTACAGGTTAAAAAGAACAAAAAAAATACGAAATTTACGATTCTGTATCGGCTACAGATGTAAGTATTGCAACGTTGAACTCTAAACTTTAAGTAGAACGTAATCGAGCGCGCACACACACGACTATGAAAATTAATTCCGAATGTTTTAGAATTTTTATGTCATCGGTTAAATAAAGGAATTATCTCATGAAGACTACTTTAATACTATCAACGCTCCTTTTGACGATGCAGGAAATGAGTCATTCGAAATACTTGACACCCACCAGTCGTATACTCGAGGATGTTCTTCGGGCGACAAAACCTTTGGATGTGCAATTTGTTATCCAGGATCTCGTCGGTGGGAAACGCGACATCATCGACGAGATCTACAAATCTGTGTCACGAACTTTGCCTACGAGTTGCATTTCCTTGAACGAGACAATTCCGACGGAATTGCCGTCGTTTCGAGCGCATTGCTCAACATTAATTATATACGTCTACGTTTCAAAAACTACACCAGACGTTCGGGGAGAAAACGACATAGTGCGCGTCATCATATACGATGATAATCGTCCAAAAGTTTTGCTGATAACCGTTCTGGAGGAAGAAAACAACGATTTCGAGTCGCTTCTGAAGGAAATGTGGAGGATGAAGATCCTCCACGCGATGATTTTAGAACTATCGGAATCTAACGGGGACGTGACTGCAATGAGGATTCATCAGTACAATCCATTTATAAATGTCTACGACCGACACTCGTATTCGTCGAGTACGCGATGGTTCTCCAACGAAATGACAAATCTCCATGGTTATCCAATACGCGTCCACATTACCCTCCGATTAGGCCACGCGTATGTGAGGAGGAGTAAAGATGGGTATCCTTTGTATTATCGTGGCACGGATGTGAAATTTTTAAACATACTTTCTCGTACCTTGAACTTCACCGTCGTTATGGTTCCCTCTACGGAAGTACTGGCGCCTGTGAAAGAAGGAGCTGCTGAATTTGTGATAACGTCACTTCCTTTGATCGTAACCAACTACACGTCAGACCTTGCTTACACTTTGCCTGTAAAATTCGAAAAATGGTGCCCGACCATGTTCGTTACGTACAACCACAAAACCTACATGGCGCGAGCCTTCGTTGGGATAATTCTAAACTACGTGATCGTTTTTATAATCTGGGTGACATCGATTCTTATGAAATTCGATTTGAACCAGTGGCAGCCGCTCAAGATCTTTGGACTGATAATCTTCATTTCCGTACCAATGAAGCCTATGGCGCACGCCGAAAAAATCATGTTCATCGTCAGCATATTGGTTTCCTACATCTACACGTCGAATTTGTACGCGGATTTGACCACCGCGTACATGTACGTCATGAACGAGGTCGAGTACAAGAATTTCGAGGAGTTCGACAAATCCGGCTTAGTTCCCGTCGTCAGGAGTCAGCTTTTTAACGCAACATTCTATAACGACGACCAGGCCTTCGTCAGATTGAAGAAAAAGGCGATAACCACGGATTCGCTGATCGGGTGTATGAACACCATGATAGACCACAAGAATGTTAGTTGCTTCTTGGAGGTGACGGAGATAAATGCACTGATTCATCTTGATAGGTACAAGAGTCCACCGACTGTAAAGATCTGCAAGCACCTTTGTTACGCGAACCCACCGAATATATATTATTTTAATCAACACTCACCGTACAGAGGTGTCGTCACGGAAATTGTAATACGCGTGGAGGCATCAGGTATTCGAAAGATGTGGATCAATAATGATATCGGTAAGATGAAACGGACGAAGAAACAGATGAACGTTGGTACTAATCACCACAGTCTCGTGTTGAGTCTTGTTTATA
The DNA here is from genome assembly GCF_013123115.1 of Colletes gigas. Taxonomy (NCBI): domain Eukaryota; kingdom Metazoa; phylum Arthropoda; class Insecta; order Hymenoptera; family Colletidae; genus Colletes; species Colletes gigas. The sequence goes on from NW_025106637.1 coordinate 4,534,369, forward strand.
TTCTAACGTGCGGGTTTGTAACCTCGACATTAGCGCTTGTTGGCGAAATTATGATGTTTCGTTTGAAAAATAAGAAGCAAATGCCGGAATGACTTTTATTCTTAGTTTATTAGATTCGCGAAGCAACGAATTTGTGACTCGTTTCGTTTAAAATATATGCGTGGCTTGGAAATATAGTATCTTGGTATTTCTCTGATATCGTAGTTAGAAACTTTTAGCTTTTCGAAATTTAATTATTGGCTCACATGTGAAATCACATGCCCATTTATTTTATCGGTGATTTTAAAGCAAGCAGTGTACAAAAACTATTTTAGAATTTTATATTAGGGCGTGGCATATAGTTAAAAATTCGTGTTTATTGAAATTTACGTTTTTAACTTAATACAAGGTATTACGTAATCGCAAAATTATTTCATCGATTCGAGATAATTTGACACAGTAGCCAGTAGAATACACGTACGGGTGCAGTTTCTTTTTCGTATTTTACGACTGTGGGTGTTTATTTATAAGTATGGAAATAATCTAATATTAGGACCTTAGAACTTAATGATCCTGTACTTTAGCTGTGTCTTGAAACGCCAACTTATTTTCAGCATGTTTGACCTCATTGCATTGCTGTAGGATTTGTCTATGAAAATAAAGCACGTTAACAAATTACGTATTGTAAATGAATAATTTTAATGTATATCGATTACTGCACACTAATCACGTGCAATTTTGTCGAAATTGGTTTCGTTTTTCAATTAGTATCACAATCACAGATAATTCTATAAAATAAAATAAAACAATCACACGTGTGTAATTATAGTTCCTTTTCAATGGATCAAATCACGTGTAAATATTAACTATGAATTAAGTATGTATATAATTTTTGTAATATATAGTTTAATTATAGTTAAATTGAGGCACTACAGAAAACCCTCATTAGCGTTGAAAACCGTAAAATTTTTAAATATAATTTATTCGTATCTATCGCCGCAAAATCTTATATATATTGCATTGTTGACTAACGTTGGCTCGAAAATATTTATCTTACTTATTTACTGATATTATATTTTGGGACGAAAGTAAGTTTAACGTTCTTGGATCTGATAGACGGAAATTGATGTGACATAAACCTAGCCAAGGACTTGGAATGTTAAATCTCAGATTAAATATGGAACGCAGCAGCGCATGTTTCATAGTTTCGTGGCATATTTCACCGGTAGTAACGAGTCAATTAAGTTTTCCTTTATTTTGGATAGGAACAAATACCTAGACATCATTTCAAAAAGAATTGCTAATATAAGAGAACGGATGAAAAATAAAATAAATTATAGCTTCTTTGAGTCTCATTTTCTTCGACCTACTTAATCTTATTGTGTTTCAGTTATGTAAGTAAAAATTCTAGAAACCTATTCTAAAGTGTGTCTAAATTTTAAAATTAGTCGGTTAATGTTCGAAAACTTTTTGATTTGTCGCGTTTCTCTCGGAGGCAAAGTGCCTTTGAGGAGCGTGATAAAAGTTTTAGATCACTGACCGACTATTTTAAAATTTGAACACGTTCACGCGTGGGTTTTCAGAGTTTTGACTTACTTAAGTAGAACTTAAAAACTTTTAATTCCCGTTTCTCAATCACAATGTTTTAAATGGAATTTTTATTTAATAGTCGAAACGTGTCATGGGAGTCTTAACAAATTTTCTTTGTGTCATACTATTTTCGATCATAATGCTTTATTTATATGTTGGGAGTTAGAAAAGTCCCAAAGGCAATTTCGTCACTTTATTTTCGTCTTATTTTGGTCCGTAAAATGACACTATAAATATTTATCAGCAACAGGAAACACGTTACATAGTAATTCCTACTGTATTATTTTCTAATTATCAGACACAATACAAACACGGTAGCGCTATCATTGGACCGCAGATCTTTAAACAAATTCATTTGCAGGTAACTACGAAAGTGTAGTTGTTGATAATAACATCCAGCTAGGGCAGGGATATCTTTTTTGCTCCTATTCGGATACACTTCGTCGCACATTTTTCCCCGCCAGACCTTCCCGTTCATCAGTTTTCCCCGTTCCATTCCCTACGGCTATCCCCACCTAGGGAGTCCTACTCCCGCTGTGAAACCACGCAGCAAGTAGTCGGTGGCACGATCAGTGTCGGACCGACCGGCAGCTTGTGTATGTGGTGGAATCCACGATTACTTTCACGGTTTATTTCGAACGACCAGTTACACCGAGACAAAACCGGATAACCGAAGCGGGCGTCGAATGGAATCCTGGCCGTTTCGTCGTCGAACGATACCGCGGTAAAAAGATAACTGAGGTGAGCCACGTCGAGATACCGCGAGAACGATGAAACGGAAGCACGTGTCGACGGTTCTCCTGTTGAGTTGCCCACGCTCCCGTTCCGCTTACCGTTTTTAAACCGCTCGTGTCGTTTTATTTCGAGTCTTCGATCCTCCTTCGAGCTCCAATTTTTTTCCACGTCGACGACACCGCGTCGAAGCTTCGATTCGACGATCGCCAGCGATTATGGTTAAAGTTCGCGAGCGACACCATCCGACGGGGTTTACTTTTAACGCGTAACGCGGAGAACAATCGGAGTCGTATATCAGAGTATAACAGTCGTGGAACAAAGGCGAACGCGGGTGATAGAAGCGTCGTTGTTGTGCAATAGAGGCAACTTTTAGCCACCACTCGAGAATTAATGTTTGTTGTAATTGAACGCAGGGGCTCCGTTCCGTCGAGATTCTCTACGCGTGCACGAATGTTGTTTGTATTAGTCGAGCTCGGCCGTAACGAATGTGGGGGGATCGATTTCTTTGCAATGATCATTACACGCTTGTAACGATGGTGAGTGAACTGTGCATTCTATGTGTTTATGGTGTATGCTAGATATTTCGTTTTGCACGCGTGTAAAGAACAATGATAGTCTTTTTATTTCGATATTTTTCAAATTTCTCAAACTTTATATTTACGTACGCGATTAATTACATACTTGAAAATGTACGTAAATGTAAATCATTACGGCTTTTTGCTCGTTACGGCCATTATCTCGCTATGCTCGCGCTCGTTATAACTTTAATAATTACGTATACGATAATATCTTAGGGAAAATTAATCTCATACTCTTGCTGCCTCAACCAAGCTTTTGAACGTCGCTGATAAATATGTTAGAGTAATTTCGAGATGCGTGTAAGAGCTAGAGAGAGCTACTTTGTCCTTCCTAATCGTGTTCATCTTCACATGTTACGAGTAATTGCCCTAAGAAGATTGTACTAACGTATGATTAAGTGGAGATTAAGGGGATAATAAATTCGTACTAATCCACGGTAAATCACTAATGAGGAGCAACTGCAATTAAATACCCCCAAACATATGTATTACGTTGTATTTCACGAGAGAAAATTTCTCTGCAAACTACATGTTACAGTTACAACTTCTGAATCATGAAGCTTAGGACTAATTAAATAAAATGTAAACAATATTTTTTTACATTTTTACGTTTAAGCTCTGTGACAACTATGTTCCGTTTTATCGTACGATCATTTCATTTCTATTCGTAGTTGAACAATTATTTCTGAGCTATCGTTTAATCGATATCGAACATTTGAATTTGCACTTTGTACTGCCTAACAGTGACACACGATGCGATTTTAAAAAAATCGTACGAAATTTAACGAGAGAATATTATCTATTTCCATTACGAATCGAACGGTGTTCAATAATTCCAATATGTTTCGCACCCGCGTAAGAAAATTGCGAAGCTGCATTCAGGCAGATATAACACGCGATTTACGATAATGATAATTCATTCAAATCGTAGGGTATTCTGCTATAAAGCGAATCCAATATTAATAAATAAAAATTTGTCATTTCGAAATAGAGTTATCGAGGTATTTTTGTAAAATTGAGTAAAACTTTCGTTTACGTTTTCTCGAACTACCAAAAGAATATATTTTTTTTTATTATGATTTAATGAGAGACAGAGAGAAATTAATTATGTCTCGTGCAATGTAAGGTCAAAGAGCTTTTCGCGTGGCAGGTTTGACCAATGTAAATTCATCGATTTCACCACAGATAGGCGCCCCGCTGCGTTCTTGTCGGCTAAATTAGTTGCGATAATTACGACCGCATCACATGGCAAACAGCAGTTTCGCATGCCACGATTTGCTTTCGCAACTTGTAGATTGAAGGTGGGGTTGGGACTGGAAATTTCACCCCTAGGCGACTGCGGGTTCAATACTCGACTACCCCTTGTTTCTGTTCTCCAAGTAACTCACCACGATGCATTTCGTGAGCTCTGTTTTCGCTACACGTGCTATAATATATTCCCTCGGGGTGCAGATTTGTATTTATGAAGTCAACCTTTTATACTCCCTTCCCGTCTGAATACATTTTACTGTGACTAAAGGAGGAACACAAAATTTACTTGAACGAAGGTTCGTTTGATTAGCTATAAAAGAAGTTGGACGCGCTTAGTAAAATTTAAATTAAAGTAATATTACAGCATAGAAAACGTTTCTCTTTTACGTTCACCGTGTTTTTCTTCGACGTGAATAGCAGTTTCCATGTTAACGTGAATCATACCTAACTTAATATTTACAGAAAGCTCTTTAAATGGTAAGATTGTATAATTCATACGTGTAACACGTACCTAGCTTCTTTGTGCAGTCATTAAGATCGATAGCATTGCCACGAAACGACATTGACACGCTTTTGTCTGTTTCACAATTCATTCTGACGAAATTGCTATGGATTTTCAGAACGGATAGAAAGTCAGAGAAAATTGGAATATTTCCATTGTTAACTTTTGTAAAGGGTTCTCTGTACTGTTTGAATTTACTGTACTCTGTGCGCGCAATCCTGATCAAACCTGATTCGACTAAACGAAAATTTATACCGTGACTTTCGATCTGGTATGTCCAGAAAATGTTGTATTTCACATTCCAGATTGATAAAAATTCTCACGACAAATTCAGTTTAATTTCAGTATCGAAATAAGCGTACGAAGCAGTTAAAAAATTAAACAGTATGGCGCAACCATCGTTCTTTATTATTCTTGTAGCTGAATGAAACGAGGAAAACTTTAGTTGATTCTTGAATGTAACAATAACTTTCAACGGCTGTTAAGTTTACAATAAAAATATCGTTTTGTTATTTCTCACAACACACTTTAAGATCCTTCACCGTTTTTACGAAACAATAAATCATGAAAGTGCTCGAGCTAAAACGATTGTGTCCTGTAGGTTTCATTGCTCCAAGAAAGCGTGAATATTTGATTCAATGCTTACAATTGAAATGCGTTCCAATTGTTAATAAATTCAGAATTGTGTCGTGACCTTTTTTTCTCAAAATTTAACTTAAATTGTAATGTCATATATTTACTATTAATGATCTTATTTGAAAATGTGTTATCTAAAATATTACTTTTTCGTGTCACGTATGCATATTTATTCTAAATCATCTTTTACCCGACGTTTTATGCATATATGTGAAAATTTATGCCAAACAGAAACTATAAATGTGTTATAAACACCCTTAATAGTAGGAGCACCGTTCTGCATTTTATGTCTCATGCTTGAAAGCATAAGTGAGCTTTTCTGCTTATCCAGCCCGCGAAATCGTAAAGACTTTATGTCGTCTTTAGTCTACTTTAGACATCGTACGAGTAATGATCGGCAAAAACAATAAAGTGTGTTACGACTTTATAGAAAAAAAACGAGGTCGAACACTTAAGTAAGTTTCACTAATCACGTTCCATATACTGGAACTGAAAACGATGATAGTTCATACAAGAAATAGGATAATTCTTCGATCGACCACAATTTGTCAAACATTTAACGCGTAAGACAAAATTAATTAATTAATGATATTAGGAGGAACTGTTTGAAAATGTTGAGGAAGGCTGTTCTTCATTCGTCGAATAAATCACTGTAGTTTACTATACACGATTCGGCTAATATATTTGTAAATAGAGAGTTCTGTGAAATTTGGCATTCGTTCAACGAAATTAATTATTGCTTCTGTATCACGGAGATTCATTAACGATATATTTTGTTTTATTTTATTAGGAAACAATCTTTCGACGTCTATTTTAGAACACAACTACATATTATGAAACGTAACAGCACGTTTTATAACGTTATGAATCACTTGTTTAAGAATATTTTTGTCATCGCTCGGTAACGAATTCTGGCACACGTTATGTGTCTCTTTGAACGCAATGGGTGTGTATGAGAATTTCATGTGTACCCCTCGTTTGATCTTCACGCGTACCATAAATTATTCATTTACGACTGCTCTAAATCATCCATGAACTTTTCTGTAATCTTTGGAGGGGGCGATCGACGATTTAAACGTATTGTTTAATGCAGTACTCTAATGAGAGCGCTTCGTAAATCAAATTAAACAATCGAGCTATGGTGGTAATTTCGTTTATTATCGTTTAAACGATATATCGACGATAATACGACCAGTTGCGCGGTGTTTTCATACATAAACGTTCAGTGAACACGTGACAATTTACTTACACGATTCAATGTTTACTGCTTTGATAAATTTATCTTTCTGTTTATATTTAATAAGATAAGAGCAGTAGTAGATGCAAGTATTAATTAGTTAGAGTTCCTTTTTGCTACCTCGTTGAATCGTTCTGTTGGACGCAATAACGGTTATACTTGAAAAAATCGTACCACCGCGTAACTTTAGATAAAAAATGATTTCCTAAATTTATAGTACGCGTAATAAAAACCTGGATTACGCACATCGAGTATCGCAGACGAGACAGAGTCACTGACCAGTCTGTCGCGTTGCGAGACGCGGTCGCTACGAACCGCTGTGGCAGCAAAAATAATCCGAATTTCGCTGCCAAAATTCAACGGCACATTCTTGAAAGTTCGAACTTTCGAAAAATGTGAAAGAAAAAATAGATTTCTTTGGATCTCGTAAGTGGAACCCTTTGAAAGAGTTATTTATACAGCGCGTTGCTACAAAGTTGAGTCAATCAGTGTCAAATTCATCCGTCTGATAGTTTAAAAATACTTCTGTAACAATTGTTGGCCCCAGTACACGCTTAATAATTGTAATTAAAACAAAGTTTTAAGTATTTATTTCTTTCCTCTATTATAAAGACAATTTATATCATTTGTTTTGCTGCTCGTATTTATTACTAAATCAGATTTTAAAACAATATTTTAATTGTATTAATTTCACATGTACGCTTAACGAAGATGTTTAATGATAATAATAAACAGCTTTGAATGCTACACGGGAATTAAGTTTACCAGTTCTTCTTCCATCAGCGAGAAGAATTGAACGCCACTTAAAATAACAAAGGACGTGGAACGGATTCTTTAAGACCTGCTCGTTGTTTGTAGTTTTCGTTTCATCAGCTGTAAAAATATTCACGAGCGCTCTCAATCCGAGGGAAATATCGTTCCGTGCCCCGTTCGACCAGAGAAGCTCTTTTTCCGACGGGGAGCTCGGGTCCTGCAGTATCGTGATTCAAATTCTTGCGGTCATTTTGGAGCAACGGTACTCTGAATTTTCTCACGAATGCTCGTTGCCAGCCAACGAAGTCGGGAAACGTCTGTGTTTATTCGAGGAGAGCTCCCCGGCTTTTGGCCATTGTATTTATACCGTCCAACCAAAACAGACGCACTACATACATCAGCTTTTAAACACAGCAGTTTGAAAAACAAGAGAGTACGAAAGGAGATCAGAAACAGTCTGGTTAATGTTACCAAAATTACAAATAATTTCGCGCAATTGACAATGCGCGTGGTATTCGAGCGACGGTTCTCTCGATTTTTGTTAAATAATTACAGCAGAACCTTCGTTATCCAAATATTTTACCATTCGAACGTTCTGCCGTGCAAATGGCGGCACGATCGCGATTTCCGTGGCCCCTACTCGATCGATATCGTAGTAAATAACAATTAAAATTCTCGACAATATTTCTCTTTCAAATATTAGCTTACGCAGGCAAATAAACACGAAGATCTAAGTGATCACATTGCTGCATTAATGTTTACCCACGCACTGGACATGACTCTGCACGTGAATATTTCGTATTCGCGCGTTAACGTGCCCGTGACCTCCTCGAAGACTTCACAGGCCCCACGAGTCCGGGAATTAGGATTGATTAGGGTTGTTCCATCAACGGGAAGTCTCACGTGATTATTTAAAAAAATATACTAAAGGTAAAGTGACAATAAATTACGTATTCGAACGAATAATAACGCAATTGTTAAAAAATAAATACGTTTTCAGTCCATCGAGCATTTATCGTTTATTACGACGCTTTCAACTTATGCGAGTCGTCCTTAATAGTAAATTGTATAAATATATTGTAACGAACAGTTTTCTTCGAACTCTTCGTTCACGCAGGGCTCGTTAATTAATTGGCAAGTTGAAACTCCGTGATACGACGTATGGGTCTTTTAATACCACGATCGTCTTTATCGCCTGGATTACAGAACCAAAGACTATACTTGACAACCTTGAGACTTGGATAGAACTGGGGAGCTGTTAAATCTCGCAACCTTTCTCGTAGCAGCATAGTAACACGTTAACAACACATAATTGTTCACGATCGATTTATAATTTTAGACAAACGGGATCGAAGTTATCCAGTTGATAATAACACGAACGAAAATTTTGCAACTTTAACTACAATTAGATTGTTTCTAATAAAGTTGCTGACGAACGTATCAATAAAGCTGGCTTAAAAATCTAATCTAATTTACCATTTACATTTGTATTTTGAACGATAAGCTGTGATAATAATTATCGAAAGATTTCAAAAGATATTTCTTTTCTCCCTGTATATAAATACTTGACCAAAGGAAAGATTTCCACATGGATTTGTTATTTTCTATAACCACATAATCGACGTTGGTATAAACTGTTGTCTTGTGAAATTAATTCTGCCTACGTTTAAAGTATAAATTCTTCGTGCAATGAAACTCGTCGAGCGTTGTTCATCCGTGGTGTGAACGATAAGAAGACGATAATAAGTTTAATCGTCAGAAACGCGCCGCATGACACGCAATTGTCGTAGGTCGTCGAGAAATTATTTATAAATACATCGTCGACGTGAAACTATTTCTGGCGAAGACTGGCCGGCCGCTGGTACGGGTTCGAGTCTCATCGTTTTGGGTTGGGCTGACTTTACGCACGCGATCTGCACTGACACGTGTCGACGTTGTACTCGGTGTCAATCGCCTATTAACGTCGCCCTATCGTCTCAATTTACCAGCGAGTTATATGGATCGATTTATCGGGAACGTCGGAGGCAACTGTCAGTCACCGACAGAGTATTCGTGACCTGTTTTAGAAATTTTTATTTCGAATCGCATCGACGATCGTCGAAGTTTTTCTTTCCAGAAAACACGAGCTACCAGCATCCCTGAAACGGATCGTAGTTAGAGTTCGAGAAGTAATAAAAACGTGAAGAAATCCCGCGTTGCGAAACGCGGATGAGGCTTTCGGAAGAATCAAGAGCGGATAAAAATAAATAGAAATAAAAGCACCGCTATCCGTCGAATTGTTTCATTAGTATTCGGCGAATGATGCATTAAACCGCCCAGAAGTTTACTTTTCTCTGTTAAATGTATTTTCGAGGCACTGATGTCACGACGAACGTATTCGATATTCTTTTTCGTTTTAGCGAACAGGATTTCATATGTCATACCATATGCGACGCGACGAGCAATCTAGCGTGAATTTCGTTTTCGTGGAGCTGATTTCGTGCTTGTTGGTAAATGATGAATTTAATTGTATATTCAAAACTCGACAAAATAGGGGGTACAAATTAATACAAATTTCATTTCTCCGCGATTTTAATCTGAAATCGAGAAAATGATACCTTACATTCTTAATCATTATCTTCTATCGTTGCGTTACTCATACGGTTCCTAAATATTGCACTGAGAGTGATTAGATTAGATTGAGATTCAAATGGCAGATTTGTACAAGTACTCTCTTCGAAAGCAAGAAAGTGGAGTGCACATGTCAAATAGCATGTTTTTCAATAATATAAGTAGATAGAGACAAGCTTATTTATTTATATAACGTTTCGAGTAGTGAGTTTTCATTTAATCTAAAAAATATCATTTTATACTTTTGCAAATATATTTTTCATTTGACCAATTTAATTAATGACTCCATCTCTCGTCTTTGCTACAGAAAGAAAACGAGGACATAGTGACGAAGGGTGCGAGGGAAACTGAAAGTTTCTAAGTCGAATATCGAAGTGACGGAGCGAGATAAACGGCGCTAAAAACTACGATACTCGAAAGAAAATGCCCATCGATTTATCGTCATCATAATTCTGTCGTATCTCTCACTCGATGATTGATCGTCTCGAAAGGCAGGAAAGTTTACGAGTTTCGCTGTCAAATATATCCACAAAACACGGTCGTATAGCCTTCCTGAATTCTCGCCTACACTATTCGCGATTTGAGGCGTCGAAAATGAATAGAAATACACGAACGTCGGGTTGGGAATAGAATCGACACAAATCTATAGATTTGTTTGCACGTGGCCGAGTTCGCATTAACGAAAACAATGATTGATTGACGCAAGGGCGGTTGTTGCTGTATACAAAGACTATAACTATCGACGATCTATCTGTTTTAGACACTTGGTTCGGCGAACTAATGGAACATCGGTCCAGCGTAGAAACAAAAGATATTTTACTCGTGAGAATTGTTATTACACGCGCTTCCATTAACAAAACCATCCGATTAGCAACAGGTTCGTGAAAAGTTGTCTTCTAAATTACAATAGTAAAAAGAATTAATTTATTTCGACGAAGGAACTTCCTAGCGTTACCGTGTTGATGAAAATTATTCGGCGCGCACAGGAACTTGTGGCGGAAGATAAAATCGAGAATTTAACTACTCCTAATTCGAGCTTTTAGCGCTAATATATTCCGAGCATGACCTTAATGGTGTTCGTTACTAAGAATTTGTCCAACAGATTGAATTAATAAATCGTATTTGAAATATAATGGCATTAAGATAGCTGGCTGAAAAAGAGATAAAAATTGTAATAATCCATTTTGAACGCGGGCCAAATATTTTTTACTCCGGGTTTTCTAGGCCCACCCGTTGCACGAAACAATAAATTTCGCAGACATCTTCTATAAATGCAATAACAAAAATTTAAAAAAAAAAATCGACAGGGGGTAGGTGCCTTATTTTTTCGGTGAAAAAAAATTTTTTCAAATCGTTAAAAAAAAATTATTTTTAGTTGCAGGGGTTAATTACAATCACTTTTGGTCATTACACATATCCTCGAAATCCTACGCACTTTCGAGAAAAAAATTCATTACCAAAAATTTCATGTCTGACCATACCGTTGACATGTTTCACTGAAACTAAAAAAAAATTTCAAATCGTTCTGAAAAAATTATTTTCGGTCGCAGGGGTCAATTACAATCATTTTCAGTGAATTGACATACCCTCGAAATCCTAACCATTTTCGAGAAAAAAATTCCATTTCAAAAATATAACGTAAATGTCTCACCAAAATTTCATGCGTATCTTTAAAACGCCATAACTTCTGAACGGATTGGAGGATTTTAAAGTTTCAAAATTCAAACAACGCGTATTTTGGCGTAGAATATGTAGAAATTCTAAAAAATTCCGAAAAGTTGTTCCTTGATCGGCTACTAAAGATGCGCTTGTATATTGTAAGTAAGCTATAAATTAGAGAATGAGTTTATTTTGTAATACAGTGTTTGTTAGGCGAGCCTAGACCATTAAAGAGCGAAGAGTAATGATCTGACTTGGTCTGGTATAGTTTACAAGACAATAAAAAGTTTCGGAGCGGAACGTAATGGTCTGCATTAGCTTGCGGTAGTTTACAAGATAAACCATTCTAAGTTCAAAATAAATTCTAATTGTACGATGGACTGGGTTAGGTTGCTTACGTTTGAGGCATCGTTGTAGGCGTTCAAGGCGCGTCTTTACTTGTAATTCAATGATTTTTATCTGTACTTATCTCGATCGCGGTAAACATAATTATTTATTTGCCAAATATCAAAACACTCGATCAATAGATAAGATGCTTTATGTTGCTGTTCGTTAAAGAGTACCATTGGAAACTTTCACAGATACAATTCTCGTAATGTTCACGTACAACCAATTTATTGGTGATTCGATTAGCAAATCAATGCTCGCCAGTCCTCTTCAAGCGTAAATTCACGTTTAGTCGCGCGCGGGGGGTAGTCGACGGTGATCTCGAGTGCACAAAACCTAATTAAAGCCGTCCTGTCAGTTCATGACACGCCAATTTGTATCAAAGACGCGTTATTAAGGCGCTAGAAGTGCACGTGGTCGCCAGATGTGCAGAGATTTCGCGACGATAAATCAACTTCTAGAGCCTTAATTCCTCGCGCGATTAGATGGTCGGAAACACGAATAAAATCAAAGCATACCGGGCGACCCCATAAATCCGGACTTGTAAGTTTGAACAGCGTGCATTTTTATTTTCGCGTATCGGTATCCTAAACGTTATTAATGTTTGACCACGTTGAATATCCGATTACGTTCTCTCGAAATACATCGGCTTCCGATACTGTACACTTAAAACTTTGAAACAGAGAGCTGGAGGTCCGTAGGAGGTCCGCAGAGTGATTCTTGAAGTTGAGATTTAGCGAAGTATGTTCTCGTCTCGCGTAACGCGCTGTCGAACTGATTTTTTTTCTAAAATGAATTCCATTCCACGATCCTCGATTTCGATTTTTTTCTGTGTTTTTGGATCATCGGAAGCCGGATAAAGGGCAGGAAACGATGGCAGAGCGCGGGAAAAAGGCAGCAATACTCGAAAATAGCTACGGCGGGCGTCGACTGTATGGTCTGACAGCGGCACACGTTGTCTTTATCGCATTTATAACTCCATGCGTAGTCTGTGCAGCTGCAGCTGCGGTTAAATAAACTGCGTGCACCGCCATGCTCCGTGCTTGTAAACGAATAAAACAATGCCGAGTCCATTGACGTCATCGCGCAATAAAAAACGACGAACATCTATAACGTTGAACATTCGACTTTTACGTATCGTTAACGCTTTCAGACGAAATGGCTCGCGTGCGTGTAACCTGTAATCTTAGTCCAGTCGATCGACCCACGTCGCTCTCTTGCTTTGCATCATCCTTTTCCTACTTCGATCTACTATTAGTAAATCCCTGTGATCCGAAGCAAACTGGAAGTAAAGATGTGAAACAGTTGGTTGGTCGATTTTCAAACAAGCAATCCTTGCTTTCGAGGTTTGAAACAAGGAATTTCTTCAAATTGATTTTGTTTTATGAACTTTTTATTTTTTAATAATATTGTATATTAGGATGTTGAAATACCTTACTGTACCAGTTACAGTTTACTGAATACGCGACACCAGTTAGGGGTTAAGTTTCACTTTTAAACGATACACTCTACTTAGAAATAGACCTAACACCTAACACCTGACACCTAACATCTGACCCCTGACACCTGACACCTAACACTAGGTTCGAATGGATTGAAAATTGTACGATCAATGCGCGATAAAGCAGTATCGGGTTACTTTATACTATGTTGCAAGGTCTTTAGTAAACTGGAGCAAAGTGTGTAATGCAATCAAGGCAAATTGGAAAGATATAAATGTGCTCTACTTTAAATACGGTATACGGTAAATAAACAATATAACAGAGGTTTCATTACTTTTGTTTACGTTATCTATTATGCAACGAAGAACCAGACGATTCAATATTTCAAAAAATTAATAGAAAGTAGGAAAAGTTCAGAGGGGAAAAGACGATTCGATGTCTTATTAGACCGCGTATAGTTATGCATTTATTGGAAATTTAAGTTTTCAAAATATTACAGAATGCACTTGATACACAAAAGTAAAAGAAATACTTGAAGTAAGATTGAGACAACCTTCTATAAAGCTCCAGTTTCGTTAATTCTATTATTGGAAACATGAATTTGCATAAAGATCCGTAGCCTAGGTATTATATATTTCCCTTCTTCATTCAAAACCACTGTCTGCAATATGTTATGAAATTATCTGTCATGCCTGTTTCCTACTGTAACGAAACGGGAGACAGACATTTTACGAGATTTCGTCGCCGTCTGACAATCACGTAACCGAGCTATTTATAGAAATATCGACGATGATAAATTTTGACGAATAGTAAACACGGTTAATTAGACGCGCGCCGGTACTCAGCATTACAGCTTGAATATTCGTGATCGTACATTTTTAGCAAATTCTTTCCGCTGTACGTTCGAGTTGGACGCGTCGAATGTCGCGTCCGGAGTTTATTGAACGGTCGGTGAAAATTTATAAGTAGCAACGAAGTGAACTGACACGAGATATTACGGATAATAAATATCGCCGGGCAGCTTTAAAGCGTCTTGTTTTATTTTTAGTTTGTTAGCTTTTTCTAGCCGGGCGTCCGTCAAACTAGAACCTTTTATTTACAACGCTAACATAATCAATGGACTGTAAACTCCGTCGAATCGCTATTCTAATTTCGGTTTGCAAATATACTTGTCATTCCGTGAAAGCTACGCGCGTTGCTAACTTGGATGAAATTAGTCCATTGTTGGATACGGTTACGTTCGCGAAACGTGGTTCATTCGTGCGATTTCCAGGTGAAAATACGTGCACGTTCGCGCGGCGTGAAATAGAAAAAGGGCACGAGTCTCGCAAACCAGGCCAAATACCGATAATACCGTAGCCCGATGGGGCCTTTTATATTCATGTCTCCACCATGCTGGACCTATATATTTTTCCGCAATTGGTTTAATAACGAAATTATTTACCGCTTTCGTCGAGCATCGCGTCGCTCGAAAGGCATCGCGGAATGTTCTAATAAAATTTTGCCCCCTTTTCTTCTAATAAGCAGTTGCATTGAGGGATCCTACATTTTCTTAAACGTCGACTAAATTGCCACAATTTGTAATTTGTTTTCAATAATAGAATTCTGATAGTTAACAGTTGCTATTATTAAAAAAATATTTTGCATGCCCATTGAAGAGAATCTCAAGAGATCGTGTGTTTCTCGGCTTAATTGTTTGTCGATTTTAATTTTAAAATCAATTTTTCATTAATTTTAATTCCATTAATGGTCAATGGTTGACATGACAATGGTTGAATTTTAAGAATGGTTTTAGAATATCAGAATTAATTTATGCAGGGGAGGAGCATTAGCGTAAAACACTCTGAGTGACGGTCTTGTGTATAATAATTCATGCATGCAGGTTGATCGTGAAGATCGTTTTTCATGCTCGCGGGTCTCGTAAATTCGGGTTGCACGTGTTGCTATGATAAACACATCCATCGACAAGCCGAGGCGTTAAGATACTTTTGGTGATCGTTCGATTGCCAGTAGTATTTTCATTTGCGCGATATTACGATCCCTTTGCAGCTAATATCGATATTAAAATTGAAGGGGATCTCGATAGTCGAAGCATTTTTCGAGGATAATGATCTATCATCAAGGTGCACTTCAAAGTTACATTTCACTCGTCAGTTTCTTTAGCGGAAAAATTCGAGAGAGAAAAGAGTTTACTACACTCTTTTTCTTTTCTTTATAATCAACTTTTAAACACTTTAAAGAGGAAAAAGTCCGATGCACAGAGTATAATTACTGACTGCGAGGAAACATTTACTTTCCGTAAGCTTTATTAAAATGGATATCGTCTCGATAACGATTATTTATTTCAGCGATGAAAATTCTAAAAGTTTCTATCAACTCTTCTGTTAAGAAGAATAGTCTCGCGCTATTGGAACATTTTCTTTTATTTTCTCTCGATGACACCGGCGTATTGAAAAACTTTTAAAGAAAAATTTTCATAACAGATTAGGGACGATGTGTGTTCAGTTCCCGTATTACGTGGAAATGAAATCAATATCAGTCGCTTCCATCTGTTTTATATATTTTCTTTCCGACGAATTCGTGTAACAATATTTGAATGAACATTTCCCTCGCGTTGCGCGCTCCTGCAGTTTTTAAAAATGAGAGGCTATAATTAAATCCCGGGATAAACAACAATTTCAATATACCTTAAAACAATTCTGCTTTGTTTCCGTTCAAATATAAACTTCGTGAATCGCTTAGTCATTGCATTTTGAGCCAAAATCATCGTGGATTAATTACTCGAGTGATTTTAATTAGATGTTCCCCATATTTCACCGAAGTTTCGAAACAAAATTTACTAAATGTTTGAATTACAATAAGATTCCTGGCAGTCGATGTTGTCTCGCCAAAATTTATATTCAGTCTCTGGTTAAAATCTATGCTCGAGAGTCTATTTTCTCCCTGTAACAGTGTCTCGTAAATATGGACCGATTAAATTCATTTTTCTGCCGAATTTATTCGCCAAAGTGTATTTTAATAAAAGATGTTACAGAGTTTTCTTTATTATTTACTTTTTTTTTTTTTCGCGATGCTAAGAGTCGTTGCTATTTTTGGCACAGGATGATATGGTAACAATGCGGTCGTGTTTCGCGAATTTCTGTCGTCACGAAGACTGAGAGACAACCTGCGGGCTAAATGACGACGTACGAGGATCGTAAAGTGCGACGTAATGTTAACTGCTAATGGACTTTCAGACCTCGACGATATTTCCATTATAATAATTCAGACTTCGAACCGCTGACGTCATTTTATTTTTAGACTTTACTCCACTTAGTCCTGCACGATTATACAAACAATATTGCCAATAACAACAGTTTGTAATTTAAAAACTTGTTTTACTACTAGTACTTAAAGTCAGAATCTGATACATTAACTATAACGAGCGTAAGATGGCGAAGTGACTCTAGCTATTAACTTGGTGTATTTCTTGTTGGCCAATTATTGCGACATGGATCGAGAACAAAGGGAACGCTTTAAATAAACTGTGCCATTTCTAAGACGGTGTTCGCGAAAAAGTTCTCGTGCAAACGTCTCGCGACTTAAATCTACGTTTCATTTTGAATGTGGCACTTAAAGCAGTGAAATTCCTTTACGAAAGCTCCAAAAGAAAAATTGATTAACGAATCGAACAGTGAATAATTGCTCCAAATTGTTTGTAATTGTATTATTGAAAAGTAAAACAAATATTTCGTGTTGTTTTCAGGTGGTTCGGACCAAACATTACATAACAATGAAATAAACAAGAAAGAAGAAGTCCCAAACATATAGTGAGTCCATTTTTCAGAGATTTTCGAACGATTATGACGAATAATGTATAAAAATAAATTACTCGTCTTTCTCGTAGAAAAGGAATGGAAGTCACCGAATGGAATTCATCGAGCATAATGACGAGAGTAACCAGAATGAGTGCCAGGGAAAAATAGTGAAAATGCTTGACATTTAAATTGAGTTGAAGAGAAACAAAGCTTAAAAGAAAAAAATACCGGGGAATCTTTTATTCAGAGGAGAAATATTCGACAAAGAGTAAAAGAAGGAGAACTGTGTTGAAATCAAAGGAAAATATAGCAGAACGTCTGAAAGTTAATTTAAAACAATTTTATGAACGCAACAACGACGGATAAAGATGCTTTTAAGGCAATGAAAGAATCAGTATGCGATATCCGTATTAAAAGAATACTTGAAACTAACTTGAGATAAACTTAGAACCAATAATTATGGAATCGAGTGAAAAAGTGATCGTTTAAAATGCGAAAATCGTAAAATTTTTATAAAATGTGTATAAAGTTTGATTAATTTACAACAGCGGGGCATCAGAGATTAAATGTTAGTAACCGTGATAAACAGTTTCATGTAAAGTAAACGCGATCTCCATATCAAATATAACTAACGAGACAAATTATCAAAGAAAACTCAAAAGACATGAAATTACCGAAGATTAGTTTTGTTGCTTTAAAATATGCATAGTTTTTACGTCAAGTATGTAATCAAAGAAATACTGATAGAAATGTTGTGAGAACCTTTTTCCCGTGATTCATGCATAACAAATGAAGATCTGTAGCGTGGTGGTGCATTAGTTACGCAAACGGATTAAATCAGACCGCAAAGGAAAGTAATATCGTACAATTTTCACCGGATACGAGTTTTCAAATTGATATTGAGAAAATTAAACGAAATGGCGAGCCGAATGAAGTCGCTGTATAACCAGGTAAAATATTAATTCTTTCCGGTATTCTATGTAATTTCATTCCAGTATTCAGAATTAATCATTCGAGTCCTTTCGCGGTGAAGTAAAGTTAAGAAAAATCGCTTCAAAATTAATTAATTCTTTCGTGGTTTCAATTGCTGCTGTTCTGTAAAAATTTATTTTACCTCGTTAAATGAACGTTGATTAATGCATATAAAAATTCATTTTACACTTTTCTGCTAAAACGTTTGGCTGCAATTTAAAAATTTCAGCAAATCGAAGTTACGGGCTAAAAGGAACCAGTACTGTTGGCTCGTACAATAATTAAATTCCAGGCGTCCATTGATCGTACCCTTAATATTGACAAATAAAAAAAAAATTTACAAGTGGAGTTGAACGGTAGTGGATTGATTAAAAAAGTGGAGGATTTCAGGATTTTAAAAATATCTCCCAATAGTTTAAGCGATTCGTTCTGCGTTAAATAAAGTCGGGACAAGCTTGAAAACTACGAAATCGATATTTACGCTCGTCAATGAGTTGCACCTTTCTCGGGGCGGATTTTAAGCTGAAATCTCCATGGTGCATTTGTCGAGGAACGAGCAAATTAAAAAAGTAAAACGATACTAGACATTTCACGCTTTCTACGCCAAGTACGATGATTGAGCTGCCTTTGTTTCACTATTCCATGCTTCGCGTATTACGCGATGACAACTCATGCGAGACAACGGTTCTGTGTTAAACTCACGATCGCTCTTTTCAAATTCTGACCAGAAACCACTGTAAGACGTACATTTTTTAAAAAGATTCGAAATAAATGTTACGAGAATTGGCATCCACTTAGAGCTGTTATAGTTTGTTAGGAAGAGCAAGAAGTATTGTTATTATTCGTGTCTCCGACGAATTGAATTGTAAAAGATTTAAAGCGATTGTAATTCAGTTTTATCCACTTTTCTGGTCTCCTATGATAAGCTTTGCTCGATAGATGATTTTATAATGTAAACAATGTATACTTTGTAACGTGTATTGTACAGGTTATCTTTGAGAGGCGAATTCTTTTGGGTTGCACGGTTCTCGTGGGACTGTCGGTTTGCATATGGTCGGTGGCTATTGGAACCGATCATTGGTTCACCCTTCAAGCACCGGGCGAAGGGGGTTTACCTCTCGGGGATGCTGGCAGACCCGGTAGAAGATTGATTTACAAACACATGGGTCTCTGGAGAGGCTGCACTCATGGCATAGAACCGGGACCAGGAAATTCCACCAGCCCTTACGGTAAGTGAAACTGACTTATAAAACGATCAGTAGACTGTGGATGTTTATGCATTACTGGAAAATTTTTATTCTCAACAAACTACGGAACTTAATATGCAAAAATATAATTATTATATTTAGGGGTTGAAACAACCCTCTACAAAGCTCCCATTTCGTTAATTCTGATTCTGCAGTTCGATTATCAGAGACCTTATTAATGTTGTTTAAATATGCAAAGAATAAGATTTCATTTAATTTATTCCCTATCAAAGGATAGAGAGAAAAGGCTTGTTTAGAATCCCACAACGAATCGAGAAAATGAAAAAAAGCCACGAGTAGTAACTGGCATTATCCATAAATCGATTTTGCACAGACTTTAATCAAGCCTTGGGGATCAGAATTGGCAATTTAAATGTAAAGTACCATCGAAACGTATCCAGCTGTTCAAATGAAATTGCGTTAATAGACATACTCTCCACCGTGCATATCAATATTAATAAAATGTCTCTTTCGATAAACGCGATCAAATTGTAAATGTTTTTAAAAACAACGAATTCTGTTCAAATCGTTTAAGAAATAATATCCCTGCTTTCTCACTTATATTCTGTTTGTAATTTTGATACGTTCGAACGAGTAGCGTTAAATTCGTGTAACAGGCAATTTTAATGCCCGTTAAGAATATGAAAACCGTGACAAAAATTGAATTGAAACATCTTGATGGAAACGTAGTCGCCAACTATTCGCTTTGTAGCTGGCTCGAAAGTCCCCCCGGCATGCTTTTCCAATAATTAAACACGCTACACGTGATTTACAATCAGGCGGGCCAGTGTCAGACGCAACGTCGCAACCTGTTTAAAACGTCTAAATTAAATCCTTACAAAATGTGCCACAAAATACCAACTGTCCAATGTAAGATGATGGCGACGTTTCAAGAAGGGCGGGATCGTTGACCTATATAAATAATGGAGGAAGAGTACACGCAGAATCGAAAACACTATTTTCGAGTCCGCGACGACAGGAGAAAGATTTTTAACAAACAAATAGAGAGTCTCTGTTATTTCTCCATACACGATTTACCTTCGTAAGCGATTAACAGATATTCATTTATAATTTTATTATAATTTATAATGCTACAAAATTGGTGATAGAGAATAATGAATTTCTATTTTTATAAGAATGTGCTTTACACGTCGAACGTGTTTTTCTTGCTTCGTTATCGATCCGTTTACAAAGTGATTGCCATCCTTTAAATAGTTTCATCGTTCTTCAGGGTTCCTTTGCGTAGTAGGCACTCGACCTTCGGGTCTCTAACGACCCAGCAGTCATACGAGTGACTATGGCTAATTATTTTGAGTATATCATATTCCTTTTGAGTAACACAGATCAGAGAATTTGTGAAATACTTTCGTAAGGTAAATCGCATTCTTTGAAAGTTTTGAGGATACGTAGATACTTGCGTACCACTTCACTGCCAGAATGATTAATCGTTGCGTGCGTTGTCTTCGTTCGTTTATCCCTTAACATCATCTACTCCGGATTAGACCCATACGCGAACCTCTATAACGCAGTTTGATTTATTACATTCTTGGTTAAAGCCGATGTAATCTGGCCAGGCAGATTTCCATCGAATCTGTCGCCGGGGAGATTTACCACGGGTTGTTAAACCGAACGTAACTGCGAATAACTCGTCTCGATGCATTATCCGTAACATTTATTTACGCTCGAATATTCTATTTACATCGTATCGGTAATTTACTTTCTCCTCTCTCTTTACACCCTTTCGATCATTTGTTCGAATACCCTCGATCAAAGAACGCGATCGCTTTCATATTTTTCCGTACACCGAGCATTCGAAATTCATACGAGCGGATGGCGATGCTGCTATTAATATCACCGGGTTTCATATTGTGCAGTTAATCAAGCAACGTCAGAATCCGCGTCTACAGCTCCACGCTCACTTGTCATGCGTCACATACAGTGTTCCACGTGTGTGCTTCATCATACGTACGTCAGTGTTACTACATTGCACAGCTGTAACGTCGCCCTGGTACCTCTTATATCTCTACGGGAACATGTCAATTTCACTATGGCAGTTTCAGCCTCGACTTCGCGATAGCTGCTCAAAGGAATCGTGTTTACTTCGTAATATTTATAATGTTCTAGACTAATATTTCTCAAATTATTTGGATCTTGTCCTTCCATGATTTTGCACAAAAAAAACTCCCGCTCATACGAAATTAATTAATTCCCCTTACGAAAGTTTATTTTAGACGCAGATTCACTTGGACAGTGAGACAGGAAATTCACGTGGAACGAACTCGCGTTCCTAGGCAACAGCAAGTGGATTTAAAGACCATAAAGTCAAGAATGCGTCGTGAATTTAATAACAAGATTTACCGTTCACATCTGAATTATGAATTGGTCGCGGTACGAATACGAAGTACATACGCATTCAGTGTTCGATCGTAAAAGTATGAAAATTGTTTTACTATTTTTACCAGGAGGGACCTCTGTCGTCTCCCTTAAATCTCACCTGTTATTTCTATTATCTCACTTTTATTCGCCTCGAAGATAACGCTATAACAGGCAATTGCGTTTAATTTACGTGCTGGAACTTCTATGGTTCGTTGTTGCCCTTTTCGATAAAATAAACGAGGACTCCAGAAATAAATGAAAACTTCCCGGTATCTCCGTGTTCTGTTTTTCTCTCTGCTGGCCAGGCTTCTGCTCCTTTTACGGTCACAGTGTTCTTCCGTTTCTTTGAAGCGTATTAAGAAGATACGCGAGTTCCTCGGAGCTCGAGGAAATAGTTTGTGAAAAGTATCAGTCGAGGTAGCGCAGGAGTTGAATGGTAGTGATTTAAAAGGGATCGTGGGGGAATTCCAATGCGAGAGCAAAAAATATATTCGATATAAGAATCAAAAAAATGCGATCTTTAAGAGAGAGGGATCTTGTTTCGCAGAAAATTGAAAAAACAGTTCATGAAACGGTTCCACGGTCGATTCTGGAGAAAAGCATTAAAGTCGTAAATGTAGCCTGAAACTGTCCATAAAATGTAGTACAAAATCGAAAACATAAAACACAGACTTACTGGACGTGTGATTTCGTCGAACACGTGGGACAACGATCTGATTATTTCTTGAGCAAATAAATAAAACACGTTCTCGCGTTTGTTCTTAAAACACGGTTTTAACGAAAAACAGCGTCATTTTTTAATTTAAAAATTGAATACGATTTTGTTATGCGTTTCAAAAAATAGGAGCAATATATGATAGTATAAAGTCACGAAGTATGAGGTTTTAAAAAATACAACAACCATGAAAGTTTAAATTCCATTTTGGGGTCGTGTAGGCCACGAGGGAACAGCAGGGATAATGCATCTATATTATTTAATATAAAGTTTCTTTCTCGAGGCAGGAAGTTCGCAGGTTCGTACACGTTGTTCTCGTAATTTGGAAAATAAGCTGCACGTTGGACATTCGTAGTAGAAACGAGTTAAATATCAGGTTCGCGGTGTTTTTGTTTCTTAAACTATTATTGATGTCTTTGGGTAAAAGTAATTTATCGCTGGGCACAAATGAGGTGTTCCAAGGATAGATAACCGGGATAAGAAAATGATAAATTGCTCCTAGAGGAATGAAGATAGACGAGAGGCGATTACAGTACACCAGAGATTTAGCTTTCGTCGATTCGCGCGGCCACGAAGTATGCATTTTAATGTGATAACGATTTTTCAGTCGAGTGCAAGAATCAGAATATGTTCCCGAACGAAACGCAGATCAAACTGGATCCAGGATTGAACAGAACCGTCATCAGTGAGTGAACAATTTCGTCAGAAATTAATAAATAAATGTAAATAACAGACAACGCCTATTGTTGTACTAAACGAAATGCTTATATCCGTGATTATAAAGGGTTACGTATGAAATGATAAATGTTAATGATGAAAATATGACGCAATTGCTTTCAGATTATTCGAGGACACAGGTATCGTTCGCAGTAATCAGCTTGTTTGTGATGGTAATGAGCTTTTGTTTCTCGATTTACACGTTCCGGAATCCACGGTATATGTTCAAACGGCTGGCCGGTGGAATACATTTCATTAGTGGTAATTAATTGTAATATGAGTTTCTGATTAGTGTAACGCAACTAAGGTAATCCCGTCGACCTCCTGAATATCGCTCCACGTTCACTTTGTAACGTGTTGAATTTTTAACGATTGCAAACTCACAATTATTTCGATGAAAATGTCGAGTAACGAATAGAGAGTAAACTACTGTTTGCATGATTAAAAGTTTTAGTTGTGGAATGATATATTTTACAACAAACTGCGTTGGTCTTGTTGCTACACTAATAACACAGTTTTTTTAATAATTATGCAATACAAATAACAGACGTATCAATTTTAGAATTTTATAAAATTCTGCTGGAACTGTCGAGAATTTTGTGTTCATTTGTTTTAGATTGAATATTTTTGCTATTATATTTAGCAGCAGATAGAACAAATATATAGAATATTTTTACCAGTAGCATGGCAAATATCATTTGTTTGATATGTTTTGTTATAAAATAAGAACATGGTATCTTAAAATATACGCAAGCACGATAAATCTATATTTCACGCTTGTTAGACACTACTCTCCCTTACTTTATGTAACCCTATTCTATTTCCGTCCTCCTATTATTTCCAACTTCATGTTATTTATTCGGGAGTTATTATTATATTACAGTCGAAAGATTGTTTCAATTTTCGAACATCGAATAGAACTATCAGTGATCCAAATAAACAAATACCACATTCGTTATAAAATGAGATTTCGAAAAGAATATATCATTCCATTAAAAATAGAGAATCAACGATTTTAAACAATCCTGAAACCAAAGACCTGTTAATTTACCTGTTATTCTTTTCTATTTTTAAAAATAATCCAAGTGACCTGTTTCAAATACCACAGCATGTACACGTAATCTACTTTTCCATTAATAATGCATTTCAAGTAGCTGTACATTAGTCAATAAGTTCCATTCGCTAGATTTTAGAGCCTAGAGTGGCCTCGAAAGATTAAGAATCGGAGTTAAAGAGTTTAGCGTGGAAAAGTAAAACTGGAATTCGCATAATCGATATTTCTAACGCGTTTCAGGTGCTTGCAACATGGTGGTGATACAGGTGCTGTTGTCTTCGATCGAGTTCGAGAGTAAATACGTGCACGCGACGTTTCCAAAGGGCGTGATCATGAGGTACGATTACTCCCTGATTTTGGCCTGGATCGTGTTCCTCTGCAACCTTCTGTCGGGCTGCGCCTTCATGCTGTTCTCCAGGAAGAGGAAGAGGGACAAGGCGCCGACGGAAGAGATCGCAATGGCCGATGAACCGACCATCATCGGTCGTTGATTCGCTCTCCCGTTTATTTGTAATTTGTGACCATAGAAACTCGTGTCGGAAGAAACTTGTGATCCAGGGAATATCGATGAAACGAAAAGACGTACGCGTAAGCGTCGCACGTGATGTATGTAACAGGACAATTGTTCGAAGACTCGCTTGAAAGCTTGATGCATTTTGTGGTCATTTGATAGGAAATTGGGTGACAGTGCACTGGCCGGTGTCTTAATTGCGTAAGCTCTGATCGTTCATTGAAATATCTTCGAATAAACATTTCAGCTTTCGCGTATCTTAACTATATCGAACTTTGTTTCGTTTCATTTTTTATAGATCAAAAGGATGCTCCGATTTTTAATCGTAAATATGAGAATGCAATTGAAATTTAAGAGTTAGTTGTTTTCATCGAGTTCAAACTGATTGCCAACAACGGTTGAAAGTTAAAACACGAGTGCACTGCCATTCTTCGAATCTCTACCTCCTCCAAACGATTAAATTAGTCAGCACAATTGCGAACGTACTGCATTTCAGCGAAACAATTGACAAATAAGGACCCGTCTCACTGTTTTGATACAAATTACTGATAATCAAAAGAAATGTTTACTATTTTTCTACCACATCAGATTATCGAAATTTAGGATATTTATTAATCGGGACCACTGAGCATAAATCAAAGGATCTCGTTTACTTCATTTTGTCAAAATAGTACTAATTGATTTTACGGCGAATGGGATTAAAAATAAAACGGTGCTTTCTACATTTGAAGCGATTCGATTCTTGTGTTCAGGGAAATTCAATGTTTTTATTCACGCACGTAGAATGTTCCGATAGCAATAATCTTTGCGTATTTACGGTTGACTGAGAAAATACCTGAACGTTATCTCTGGCAAGAAGTGTTAATTTAAATAAAACTATTTTTATTTTCTTAAACTTCTTATCAGAATCTGTTGGGACGTTGAAATTCTATCTCTTTTCAAAGTCGTGAAGTTAAATAAATTACTCTGTATATCTTCAATTTTCGAGCATGAAAGTTTAATGAAGAGTCAGGGGGCGTGCACGATATTCACATTTTAAACTAAAAAAAGTCTCTACCGTTCGCGCAGGCGTTACGAAATGTAATCAAAGAATTTTTCATGTTGATATGAAAGTAACACTATTAGTCTCTATTTAATATGAAAATTTTTATTTTTTACCATATAGTCGTGAGAGTATTTAGATACAAATAAATATTTTCGTAATTCTCAATCATTACTACAGAAACAATATACTGTTTAATAATTTGCTAAAAAATTTATTCTTTTCGTCAAGTAGATAAAAATTAAATTCATTGAAAAATTCTTTAAGGTAATATTGATATTTTCTTGCTCGTAATGTTATAGTTTACGATACTAGTCACTGTTTACCATTTAAACTGATAATCAATATTCTAAGCTACTACTTGGTAGAAGGGAGAAAGGGAGGATTGACCTTACGGACGCCAATAGTGCTGCTTTCTACTTAAGTAAATTGTTTTTCGCGTTCGTAGCTTTCCTTATTACCGCCGTTTCAGTAATTTTTGAAAATGGTCGAATATCTATTTGAAAAATATTTATAATAAAAATGAAATAACAATATTTATCTACAGATAAATATTCAGACACAACTGTACTGTCATACTTCACTATCATACTAGAGATACAAAAACTAAAATCTACCTTCAGTGATCTTTAATGTCAGGACCGTTTTCTACGAGAATAAATAGAAATTAAGGAATAGAAACTTCGACAAAGACTTATTCTACTAATTAAGGAAGTAATGTGTGTACAATTTCACAACTGGACGAGCCTGTAATTTTTGGGGAAGTGTGGTAGAATTACTCGAATAGAATCTCACTATTTAAACGAACCAGTGCGTTTCGAAGACTTTGAAATTAGTAACATTAGGCACTTAACAGTCAGTCGATCGTTAATGTGTTCCTATTGGTCCAAGTCAACAAATTTGTGTTACTTATGAAAGTACGATATTAAATTTGCAAAATTCGTCTGATGTGTCCAAGATCTGTTAATCGTTATTGTATGGTATGTTTCCACATTAGTTTATTAATGTTCAGTGTCAACAGGAAACTGTGTCTGACTCCACCTTGCTGTGACCTAACATACCAATCACAAAATAGCTTTTCACATACGGTTTACTTAGGTCATTTAATACAAAGTTACAGCGGGGTTAGGCACTCTAAATTTATTTGTTAATACTAATTATATACATTTCATGTACGTAACGACATAATTAAATTGATGTAGAAACGTACCGGAAATTACTATATTTTTACAATGCCCAGTAGAGGTCAACAGATTAACCCAAAGTTCAGAGGCTACATTAGACGGATTTTACAAACACACTGTATGATTTTACGTGTCTTTTCATGGAAAACAATTTTGCACAAAAATGTTCAATCGTTTCACCCTGAGAAGGTCAACGCACTTTTTGATCGATCACGTTACTCCGGTCAACAGTTGTACAACATCGGTATAATTAAGACGATTTCATTCCCTCTAAAGAGGAGATTAACAAAAGATTGTTATCGCAAAGAAGTATTTCGCATCAAGATATCAACTCGTTTAATATGATTGTTGATCACACTTACGATTCTAGTCAAGGTTATCATTGATCACAAGTTGCACAGTATCTACATAATTAAGGCGATTTTATTTCCTCCAAGAGGGCTATCGACAAAGAATCTTTTTTCTAACTGCAGTATGTCACGTTAAGATATCAAACCATTTAATACTATTATCTAGTCTCTACTTCTAGTCGAAGCTATTGCAATAATCGGTTTTACAATGTCTACGTAACGAAAGCGACTTTGAACTCCGTTTTTTTCAGGAGAGTATTTCGTATCAAAGTACTTAACCAATAAAGGTTATTATTAATTATATCTACGATTGTATTGCAAGTTATCACGATCATCGTTATCACAGTATTTACATAATTAAGGCGATTTTTGTCCCTCCGAAAGAGAATCGATAAAGGATCTTTTTCTAGTTGTATTAAATAACCGATCGAGCTCTTAAGAATGAGAGGAGAGTGAATCATGTTTACCACATTTCGAAGAACCGTTGCTTGTAATATATTACTCAATACAAAATGTAGGAATGTACCTATACGTGACTCAATTTCTCAACTCTTTTTGTCGATACCATTCTGATTCTCCAGAGCTCATTTCTCCCTCTGAAAGGGTAATTTACCATATGTATGCCCAAAGACATCGTTATTCTTACGAACGTTCTGTGTCTTTGAAAATAATGTTACGTACAAGTTTACGATCGCAGAGAAGTTACAATTCTCCGTGCTGATGTTTGTTTATTTATTACGAACCCGTGGAATGTCCAACAATTTGTACGAAAATGTTATTTGCATGTCGGTGTGTGGACACAGAGGGCAAATATTTGCTATCGATATTATTTATATTCTCGTTTACAATGCATTGAACATTTTGTGATTGTCTGTGTTTCAAGTTTGTTGTCCATTGAATTTGTTATTGTACGAATCAACGTTCGCTGATCGAAATGATATATTTTATTCCTTATTAAAAAAAAAAAAAAAAAAATAGATAACACCTGCCAATGTACGTCATGCATTTTTGTAATACTATTTTCCATAAATTAAATACAATACATAATTTCGTGGAATAGAAGTATATAAGCTGCTCAAAATAATTAGTCTCGCCTAATTGAGCGAGGCATGTAGTTCTTTGAAACATATTCATACTGTGCAAACAGAACATTCGATAAAAATTTTTCTTAACAATGAGATCCATTAATTATTTGTTCAGCGTTGAAATAACACAGTATGGATATGAAAAACTGTATTTCGTATTTACATGCATTAACGGACGTGAAATAAATACGACTTTATGCTTTGATAATAGTACTTGAACGTTTGCAATGTTCTGAGTTATTGTTAATTAATTTTTCGTGGAAGAATTATTATGCTGCTTGGCGAACGTTTGTTTAAAGATGACTCACACGGGAATGTCTGGTTGAAAGTTCCTTCGCCTTTTGTTTGTTAAATATAAGCGGCTGCCCACACGTCCTGATAAAAGACATACATATATGTATACACATACACTTTATACACGTGTTCGACAGCATGAGAATGATTGCAATTGTTCTTTTCCATGATCGAAATATATCAAATTTATCTACGAGATTTTCAATAGAAACATTTGCATTGTTACTCAATAATTAGTAACGAGTTCTGAATTCAATTATTCTCTGCAATATAAACAATAGCCACTTAACTCAGTAATTTATTAAATTCTCAGAATTTATTTATCCATTCTTAATATTAGATTTTTAAATGTAGATCGTTGCATAGAGTCTTATTCAGAGTTACTTCAGATTGGAAAATATAAAAGCTTTATTTAGTATAAATTGTACAGAATGTTAACATTTGCTGCATACTTATAAATTAAAAATACATGGAATTAAATTTTTATATAATTATATAATATATTCTGTGTAAATATCCACAAGCTTTCCAGCGTCGCTTCCGCAAGAGCGACGCATTCCGCCTCCGTTTATGATAATAATTTATTGTCTCCCCGAAATTTTCGAACACAAAACCATCGTTCGATTTCCTATCGATCGTATTTTGTGCTTGGTTCGCAGAGCCGATTAGCTCTCGTTGACTGCATATCCAAATTTCGACAGCTCATTTAACCGGCTTAATTGAAATCGCGTTAGTCGTGTTACGAAATTTCACGAAATAAACATTGTCAATATCGTTAAAAACATTTAATAGAATCGTTGCTAATAAAATTATCCGAATAATTTACTCAGTGCATGTATCAAAAGTACTGAAACTTTACATGCGTGCAGTTCCGAGACTACTAGTGTTTTCTCCATAATTGAGGTATTGTTAGAAGCGGTGAACCTTCCCCTTTAAAATGGTTTTTGGTTTTTGTCGATCCGACTTTCCGTTCTCGAGATATCGTAATTTATGTGAAGGGGTAATTTTTTAAATTCCACTCTCCGTCTTACGAAAGCCTATTAACGCGTATTAAAAATATTAAAACTTTGGATGTCTGCAGTTCCGAAACTACTAGTGTTTTCTCTATTGTTAAGGTATTGTTAGAAGCGGTGAACCTTCCTCTTTAAAATGGCTTTTTGTTTTTGTCGATCGGACTTTTCGTTTTCGAGATATCGTAATTTATGTAAAAGGTAATTTTTCTTAATTTGACTATCTCTGTCTTCGTCTAACGCGTCGGACCTCCTTGTCGCACGTTGACCCACTGACCGAGTGAATGAGTGACGTCACGTTTACTATTTACTACGAGTCACGTGCGGCCAACGACCTTGACAAGGCCGTAGTAAACAAAGCCGGAGCCTCCTATCTCCGAAACTAGCCACCGCATCGACTTGAAACTAAAATCGCCATATCTCCGGAACTAATAAAGCTATCGACTCGTACAAACGCTCATTTTAAAGGGCATTTCATCCTCTATCCGATGACCATATCAACTACTCCAATTTATTTTGTCTTCCATGTTTATTTTCACATTTACTTTGACACTATGCACTCAAAGAAGTTTTAGCAATTCCTATTGATAACCGTGGCCGTTAATTGCTTCGTGAAAAGCAATATCCTCGTCTGGTGATGAATTCTTACGTGTATTTTCTCTGTAAACAAAATGTTATTAGTTAAACAAATTTATACTCTTCATTATTTATTTTTTAACAGCATTATGGAACATATCTTTTGCATGAGTGCCTTAAATATGCCACGATGAAATTGTTTATAGCTAATAACA
Source organism: Colletes gigas (assembly GCF_013123115.1). Lineage (NCBI taxonomy): Eukaryota > Metazoa > Arthropoda > Insecta > Hymenoptera > Colletidae > Colletes > Colletes gigas. The sequence continues at coordinate 4,564,873 of NW_025106637.1, forward strand.
ATCCGGGAAAGTCTTATACCATTTCGTGTTTAATATAATGGCTGCCACTTCAGTTTTTCATGTTTAAAAATGAGATTTGTTCAAATTGTAGTATGAAACATAGAAATATTCGTGTACTTGTTATTTTACAACATTTCTTTCTAAATAATATTGTAACTCGTTATAAGTGCCGGTCACTGGTGACCACCATGACCATTGCTAGTCAACGTGTTAGTATCTAAAAATCCATGGAAAAATCGATTAAATATATAAAGAGGGAAGATCGTATAGCGAGGCAAACGACGATTCTACCTACACAAAATAAAAACAAATTCCACCTCTGGCATCGTAAAGTTTTGGTTCCACAAGGTTTACTAGGTATTTAACGACTACCTGGATGTTGTAAAGTTAATACCCTTACAATCGGGAATTTTCGGCATTCGTCGTAAACTATCAGACAATACCGGTGCCCTTCGTTCTCGCGTCGCAGTATTTCTTTGCCCGTCATAGTGTACGTATCATCGTGTAACCTTCGACGGACCAGTTTAGCAGATAATACAAAGTACGTAAACACGCCTTTTAGTATATTTCAATTAAAAATTCTTTCTGTATACTTTACATATCATCCAAATTTTCTTTCCATCGAACATACTTTAACAATATTAGTAAAGTTAAAAAAAAGTCTTGGAGTTTGCATACCTGTTTTAATTTCCGCATTTTTAACATTATTCAAAAGTTTTCGAATCTAATGTTTTCGATACAAATATAACGATAAAGGTACATGTATATTAATACACATTGAATTGTTTAGTGTTATAAATTTTAGCGACGATAACACTTACACAGAGATCGTTATAAAATAAACTTAAGAAATGAATAAAAAAATGTTCCTTTATTATTAATTCCAATACAAATTTGTTTACAATTTCTTTTACAGACATGTTAAGTACTTCATTTATAATTTCCTTGTTATTTACAAACGAAGTGTAAAGAAATATATTAAATGTCACACTCGCGAAGTTACAGAGAGTTACAAATAGTAAAGAAACTTTGGATCGAAGGTTAAACGAAACCTAAACGATGACGTAAACTTCTATTGTTCCGGTGTCTTATAGAAAAATATAGATATGTTAAATAAAATCCCCTCTGATCAAGCATACGATACATTTAACGTTATATTGTTCAATTCGAAGAAACTTTATTGTACAAATTGTAAATTTGGGACAGGCTTATCACCGTCGGATAGATAAACAATTTCCATTACGTGCTAATGAACATGGATTACTTTATAAACAATGGCGACGTTTCGAAAAACATTTCTTTTCTTCCTACACCGAGGCCGAATACTATATGCATTATATTAATCCATTTTTTTTTTTTCTTACACTTGGTCGAGCGATAGTGTTGCTCAATTTTTTTATTCGGACAACCATAATCTTGGCGTCTCACAATTAACGATATAATTTTGAGCGTTAGAAATATATGATACAAAACAAACCTTCCTCCATTCTGTATCGCATATCTTACGATAAATTCCATCGCGATTCGCGCATTTATTTACAATTTTCAAACAAATACGAGCAATTAATACGGTCATGTAAACGTAAAGCGAGAAACAATCTTATAATAAAAAATATCACCTTGTTCCTCGAACATTCTTTACAAAACGCATGAAATGATTTGAAAACTATCAGAAAAAAAATTAAGTTTACAGGGTACATTTTATACGAATGATAAATATTAAAATTTGGCTCTTTATAGTTTGTTTACATCCTTGACTCATCCTGTATAAAATCTACGCGTCAACTGTTCAGTCTTAACAATTGATCATCTTATTAAATATTATATTTGTTAATAAATAATGTTATCCAAGGTTCGAAGAATAGGTTAATGGTTTTAGTTACGCGATAGCGTAACGCTTTTTTCTTAGATGACCGACACGATGACTGTTAAAATGTACTTTTTAAGGAAACAGCGTTCGTAGAAATCGTATCTTACGCAATTACAATAGATTACATCACAAAAAATGGTTCCTGGCAGCGTAAAAATTTATAACAATATCCAACATTGGAATAAAAGCTAGATCGACGCGATTACTTCTTGGTTAAAAAGTTGGCAACAAACGCATTTCTCTGATCAGGCTCCTCAATCGTGTTTCTTCGCTTAGTTTTAGATTGACTCGCAATTGATCGATGACCGCGATAACTTTCATTTGTCTTTGATCGCCGAGCCAGCATATAAATTCTGACCTTGCAATATCTCGGTGGAAAATTGACTAGAGTATAAAAACCTTATTAACTATTTTATTTCTGTTAAAACTTTTCATATACATATAACATTGGTATCGTCATGCATTTTGTACAGCGGATAGGATAAAATTCCATTTAATCAGTTCGATTATGAACACGTTTATGATACAGTCAATATGTGTAATCGTTTTCTAGGTCTGAAGTCATTGTCAATTCCTTGTCTTCAGGGACACCGTTCGAATCTCATATCTTCCCCGATTAGTTTAGTAATGGATACATCGGGTCGTTTTATAAGTAATGCATAGAAAAGATTTTTAAATCACTTGTTGCATTGTTCAGGAATATAAAACAACGTTACTAACGAGATGACCTGAGACTTAGCAGAATAATGGTAATTTTAACACAGATTCAAGTTGGTGAAATTAAATTAATGAAATCGATTAAAAATAATTCATAGCACGTTAAGTCTGTTCGTTGGTAGGTTATAAAAATCTATTAACAAGTACTATAATAGCTATTCTAAGAGAAGAAACAGTACATACAGATCGCATAAAAGGATCCAACAACGTTAAAAAATGAATCAAAAGACAATATTAGTAAATCTTTCAGACTTCGCAATACCATAATTGTATTAAAGGAATCTTAATCGAAATAGAAGATCCAGTATGTAGGAACTTGAATTTTTCCCCGTCTCCACAATATTAAGAGTAAAACGTTACGTGTACGAGAATCATTATAACCGTAATAAATGCAATGGTATTTACTCAACAATAAATCAATCGATTCACAGTCTCGATTTGTTTCAAAGTTGGCAGATTTGTGTTGCGGTCTTTTTAGAATTTCTTACTGCTCGGAAACGCCAGCAACAAGTACGAGTAACACTAACAGCTAGAAAATTTCCGTTTCGTTAACGATCAGAATATAAAATGATATAAATTTCCTTTGCAGAAGCTTGAAGAAACGTTACTAATCGTTGAAATTAGTTTAATTCCGCAATATTAATAACGTTCTCAAAAATACGAATAAATTTAACGATCGACTACTCCTTGATTGATTAAATTAATTGTTTAAGCTCATCTCTATGCTACGCGCGTCATTTTGAATCCGTGTGATTCGTCCTGCTTTAAAAAGTCTGTATTTCCTTTTTTCTGACGAAGGGACGGCTTATTTCAACAAAGTTTATTATACTATTCCGGTACACGAGCGTTCGTGGATCGAGGCTGGCAGTCGATTAGCTGATCGAACCTTTTAACGAAGTCAATAATGCCTAACGGAGTTCGTGAACCCTTCTCGAGTTATTCGATACGCGTGCTTTGACGAAATGTTGCCGGTCGCTCGAACGATCGCGAGTTTCGTATTTAATAAATCACCACTTTCGATTGTAAAATGTTTCTCGCATTCTCCGTGATAATATATTGTATATATTTATACATCGTCTCGGATGGAGTTGCAACGTTGAACACATCGCACTTAATCGTTCATGAACTCAGTTTTTTCGTTCACTCGTAACCTCGTGGTCTCCTAGCAACTGAATTATTTCTCCGTGGAACAGTTACTCCGGCAACGGCGGTAAATTGTTTCCTAAATCGAGATTCGATACCGCATCGACCGATTTCCGTTGCTTTCATTACGTGCCTCGACTTCTGCGCTGACTCGCGGCGAGTACCGACGATGAGACATTTTTGCGATCGCGTTGCAAGCTATCTCATTAAAAAGCGAGTCGATTTGTTTAATCGTCGGCTATGTCATGGTCCTCTTCGGTTTCCGCTTCGTCCTCCTCCTCGCTTTCAACGCTTTGCACCAGCCTCGCGTACCTGTGTAAGAAACGAGAAAATATTCATTTTAATGTACACGATACTTCAACTACCTTGAATAGCTATGTATCTCCGTCGACTTATACATATACATTTACTTTTACGTCTCCATGAGAGTTTTCCTTCAATTTTCCTAGCCCTTTTTAATTAGTTTGTCACATGTACGACCAAAGAATCGTTCTAATAATAATTCGAAAACGTGTACGATTCATACAAGTTCTAGTTTTTTTCAGAAATCTCGAGAATGTTAGAAACTATGTTACACGCGTGATTAGACAGGGTGTGGTTAAATAATATGTACAAGTTTATTTTATTTGGAAACTGGACGCTTTTAACGCAAATTCAATACCATAGTCACTTCGATTCTTATTCGACACTGGTACGCACGGTATTAAGCTCACAGAATTATTATTATTATTTATTCGTTGAAAGCATGTGTAACCAGTCACTCTTAAATAATCAGGAACTGGGGGTTCGTAACAATAGTTTGGAGTTATCTCTTTAGGTCGAAAGCGGATTAAAGCGTATTTGTTTGTATCGCGCGTGCAGCGTCGAGTTACCATAAATAATGCAAAACGATCAAGGTATCTTGTTCGTGGGAAATTAATGAAATGTCGGAAATGAAATGCATATTGTACATTAATGCTTCAAAGTTTTCATTCAATGTCCGTACAAATAGGTTTTGGAACATTGGCCATTGCGAGCAGGTAATTCTTTACAAAATTCACCGTGCTTATTGATTCAATCTTTTATCTTAGAATGTATTTATTCGAATGTACAAGTTAAGTCAACCATAAAGTTTTTGGTATGGTCGTTTGCCATAAAATTACCTCAGATATGTAAATAATAAGAAGCTTACACTGTAAAGTGAATATTAATAAATAGTGCATAAATTTATTATTTTTAAGAAAGGCAGAACTTTCCCTGCATTGAAAATTTACAAAAATAAGTAACAGAGTGTAATTAAGTCTGTGACAAATATGGTAAAAGGAATGAAAAGGTAAATACAGTACCTGACGGTATATCAGACAGGAGTCGTTTTCCTCAACGTACCGAAAGACCATTCACTACCTCTAATTGGTGGCGGCGGTGGCAAAGGTTCATCGAGGTCGAAAGTAACGAACTCAGGTTGAACACCTGGACTGTATTCTTCCTCCTCTTCCTGTAAAACATCGGCCGTCGTACTGACCTGCAAAATGGAATCACGAACGTGTGTCGATGTTCGTCTGGTTAAAAAATTAATTTAACCGTGTCTTATCATTTCGTTAAACGATCGTTTCGAGTCGAAGATTCAGGAAGTAATCTGAACCAATTACAGTAATATTATCTTATTAGTTTGACAGAATATAACATTGCTCCAAATATTAGTCGATTGTTTTGTATTTTATACAGGGTGTTCAATCAATTTCTTTACTGAGGCTTCATTAAATTAAAAAATTTCCAATCATTCTGAAAAAATTATTTTTGGTTTCTGGGGTCAATTTTAATCATTTTTGGTGAATAGGCATACCCTCGAAATCCTACCCATTTTCTAGTAAAAAATTCGAGAAGGTGTGAAATTTTTCGGTAAAAAAAAAATTTCGAATCGTTCTAAAAAAATTATTTTTGATTTTTGGGGTCAATTTTAATCATTTTTGGTGAATAGGCATACCCTCGAAATCCTACCCACTTTCTAGTAAAAAATTCGAGAAGGTGTGAAATTTTTAGGTAAAAAATAAAATTTCGAATCGTTCTAAAAAAATTATTTTTGGTTACTGGGGTCAATTTTAATCATTTTTGGTGAATAGGCATACCCTCGAAATCCTACCCATTTTCTAGTAAAAAATTCGAGAAGGTGTGAAATTTTTCGGTAAAAAAAAAATTTCGAATCGTTCTAAAAAAATTATTTTTGGTTACTGGGGTCAATTTTAATCATTTTTGGTGAATAGGCATACCGCCGAAATCCTGCGCATTTTCGAGAAAAAAATTCTGTACAGGCGAAACTTTAAACGTTAATAACTTTTTAACGAAGCCTCCATCAAAGAATTAGTATTCTTGATTTTCGTCTTATTTTGGCCTCGAGAATCTCCCATTACAATTTTTCACCGGGGTGGTTGAACACCCTGTATAGTTTGCAATTTTTTTGCAAGAAATAATGATAACGATTTTAATTGAAACTTTTAATTTTCATTAGGGAGTGTATATTTTACCGTTTGAGTAGTAAGGTCCCTAGGAAATTGTCTGGAATAATCATGATAATCCAAATTCGGCGGGGGCGGGAGAAACTCGTCGAAGTCGACGTGGTCTACCGAATCCCTGCCGAAGAAATATCTCTTTTGATGCCTTTCGCAAAGAAAACCACTGTGGCCGATGTTCGCATGATTCGCGTGGTGCACGTGGTGATTGTCTAAGTGATACACGCCCTGGAAATAAGTATTATGAAAGGAGAACGAATTTTCAAACATAAAATGCGGACGAGTAAACATTTTATTAACCGATCTACCTCGACTATACGCACGAAGCTTTATTTTACAAACAAATCAAGTCTTCTTACGTAATCTAGCTTTCCAGCAATTAATAAACTGTATTATAGTCGGTCATAAATTATTTATCGTGCCAAAGTTAATAATGCAGCGTGTTAATCCCTGACAACTTTCATAAATTTTTTTCACGTTTCCGTGAAATTGCAATATTCTGAAATTGCTACGAATTAATTGCGCATTATTTAAATACGTCTACCTTAAGAAACAATATTACGTTACACAATAAACACGACTTTCCTTAGACGTTTAGACGCGCGTAAAAACGGTTTTGCATTTAAAATTATGCATAATACGGGAAACATTAAAGGTTCATTGTTTCAGGCGCTACTAGGTGAAATGCATAAAAGATACAGCAAACCCCAATCTGCATAATTATCACGCGTGCGCTTTATAACGCGAAGTTCTAACCTTCGTTCCATTAGCATTTTTACCATTTTTTTCCATAAAATGTTTAAAAAATTCTTGCAGCTTGACTTGGAACGAACAATGATTAACGTAAGGGATATTAAACGATCACGAATATGTCTATCGTTTAAGGTTTTTATTGAAAGTCACTGTCCAATTAGATACGTCGTCCAATTCACTTTAATTTTTAGTTTTATTGGTTCTCGAATTTATTAGAAAATGGAAGCTGTTGCACTTTTACAGACGTGGTAAGAATGAATGAAACTCTGGGTTAACACACGGTGCATGGATCATTGTAGGGTCTGGTATTGTTCTTTCCATTTTCTTTCGCGGTTTCGTTCTCTGCATCTCTCGTGTATCTTTTGTGTTTGCTTTCTGCATTTATTAACTGTTTATTTTTCATTTTCCTTGCCTGAATGTTCTTGTTCTTTTCCTCCCTGCGAACAGGTTGTTACAGCGCGGATCGAAAACGCTGATAATTCTACGCGAATGTGATTTTGCTCGTTTTCGCGTGGAATTAATGTCGTGAGCGCTGGTTGAAAAAGTTTACGTACGCGCCGTGACATAAATACGATGCACAATAGAACATCAATTATCTGAACATCGATTATCCGTACGTTGGTTATTCGTACGATCATCGAAGCACGAAACGAGATACGTGACAATAGCATCGCGAAAACCTGTTTGCTCTTTGAAAATTCTATTAAGCAGGCATAAAAAAGTAATTATCCAAAAAATTTCTACGTAAAAATCGTTAACGGGAAGTTGTTTGTTACTTGAAATTGAATTTACCTGGATAAATGATGCAAAAAATTAATAATCGGAACTTTGCCTCTATTGTGCACATGCTGTAACAATGTACTATGCAATCATAATGTTCCACGAATGCAGAAAGACTGCTGATTGCTACCACAGAGTTCGCGGACTCGATTATTTAATTGTAATCGCAGCAATGTTTCAATTACACGCGTTCTTAACGGCATAGAATTTTCGGTGCTTAATTGCAATTCACAGATTCAAAGGTAGCAAATTCCTGCATTCTTTCGAGCGAAGGGTTGTAAAATTCACAAGGGGAACATACGATGCATACACATCGATTTTAATGAGGCTTTGTGGGTTAATATTTGATTCGTTAAAAGCCATTAAGTCGAACGAAACAGTGACGAATATTTGTTGAAGTCATTTTCAGTTCTGCCGCATCATCATGTAGTTTCCTGTTAAATCTATTTCGTATCGATGCTCCAAGTTTCACCCCAGAACAATGTTGAAGGGTTAGACGGGCGGAGAGGAGTAGAAGTTGTACCATACATATCTTAGGGCGGTTTCCGAAATGTGCAACGCCTACAGGCCTGATGCTGTCATCCTGCATGTAGACTCTGCAGGAACGTTGAACGAGAGTCCTTTGTTTAAGTACACGTAACTCGACCACATTTCATTTTCCCTTCTCCGTTGTGTCAACTGCCCTTAAAAGCAGCACGAGTGGACTATTTGTCAGTAAAAGTTATTATATATTCTACAGGGTGTTCGACCACCCCTGGGAAAAATTTTAATGGGAGATTTTAGAGGCCAAAATAAGACAAAAGTCAAGAAATTTGTTGATTGAGGCTTCGTTAAAAAGTTATTAAAAAATTAAATTAAAAAATTTCAAATCGTTCTGGAAAAATTATTTTCAGTTGCAGGGGTCAATTTCAATCATTTTTGGTCAATGGACATACCCCCGAAATCCTAACCATTTTCGAGAAAAAAATTCCTTACCGAAAAATATAATGTCTGACCATACCATTGACATGTTTCACTGAAATTTCAAAAAATTTTCTAATCGTTCTGGAAAAATTATTTCCGGTCGCACGTGTCAATTACAATCATTTTTAGTGAACAGACATACCCTCGAAATCCTAACCATTTTCGAGAAAAAAATTCTTCATTGAAAATATAATGTCTGTCACCCTGAAAATTGAAACGTTTCAAATCATTCCGGAAAAATTATTTTTGGCTGCAGGGGTCAATTACAATAATTTTTGGTCAAGACACATATCCCCGAAATCCTACGCATTTTCGAGAAAAAAATTCGAGTAGGTGGACAAATGTCGTTCTACGGGCGGAACTTTGAACGTTAATAACTTTTTAACGAAGGCTCGATCAACAAATTGGTATTCTTGATTTTCGTCTTATTTTGGCCTCCAGAATCTTCCATTAAAATTTTTCCCAGAGTCCTTGAGAAAAGTGTACTAAACAGAACATTAACTTCAAACTTTTTTTGTATCAGTTTTCTTCGATAGATTTGATCAAAATATGTTTATAAAATGTGGGTAGTTCTATGGTAATGAATTTCCTTTCCTTAGAGTTGTTTTCAGTGTTTCAAGCTGCTATTGAAACCTTTCTCTATGTTTGATTTAAAGATTCCACGTATAGGAAACTTTCTCCAACTAATAAGCACGTTTGACGCAGGTAGTACTAGAGAAGTTTCGCAAGGTTCAAGCTTGAAAAGTTCCAAAAAACTCCTTTCGGAACGGCAGTTTCCTCTTTACGTTTGCTCGGATCGTCGATATAAATCGCTGTCGTTTCAACTTTATTTTCGCGTTAGAGTTTAAAAAGAGAAAGACTAGCAAGGTGAAGCATTACCGTGACAGTTTCGTTGAAAATTGCGAGACAATAACTATGGAATGAGTGTACGAGTTACCTTGCAAGAGAAATCAGGTCGCCTGGTGATTGGATTGCAGCCTATCGCGACGAATTCCTTTTACCAGTTGACTTTATAACTTTGATATTTGCTTCGAAATCCCTGTGCTTTGAAAAAGAACACTCAACGTGATTTTCATTCGTTTCTTTAGAAATTTTTAGTGATTCAGAAATTAATGTAAATATTATAATCGAGGAAAAGTTCACAATCTATTGATTAGTTTTGGGGATAACTTTGAACATTTTGGTAGTTCGCTGTTAAGGTGGCAAGCCATGAGATTAACTTTTGCGTCTTCGAATATCTGGCTGCGTCAAGGTTGTCAAGTTTCGTTATGGAGATGTGATCGAGTTGGTCGAAGTTCAATCACAGTAGAGATAAGTACGTTGCAACAGATAATCCTTAATACGATTATACTTCAGGTCCGTTACTCGTGAAACGTGTACCGCGTACGTGAACCGCTCTCGATGTTTAATTAACACTACTCCGTATCTCGAGATCGAAGTACAAGTAACTTTAACTTTTCCTGAAAGAGTCTACACACGTTTATTCAAAACATAATTGTGTCTATTATAAAAAGAAAACATCCTCCTATCAAGATTTTCGAAAGATTGAAAGTGCATTAGCGTTTGTATCGAAAGAAACGTGAAATTCTTTTTCAGAAATTTTTAAATCTTCCCATTACGAAACATTTACACAGTTGTTACTGAACGATATTCAGATTGGGGTTTATAATTAATATATTAAATATATTTTAACGTGGACAGAATATTTCCCATGATCTGTGAATGTCAACATTTTTATTGAATGGATTTTAAACGTTGCAATTATCGCAGAATATCGTACACGACGTTTGAGAATGACATCCGTATTGTTACGGGGGAACTTCCCCCACACAAATCTTAAAACGCAAACATAAACTTTACGCTCAAATTTGCAGCTCGTACACAAGAACTACGTGGATATTTAACTAAGAAGTTTATTTACATAACAGCTTTATCTCACGGTGGAAACTTTAAAATTGCAGCTGAGTTTTTTAAAGAACAAATTATCTTTTCTAAAACTTTGAGGAGTATCAAAGATTTACATTTAGTAAGAAAAGAGTAAGATTAATTTTATAAAACTCTTTGAGAATGAATTAAAGTAGAATCGAGTGTAATTGAAATTCACGCATTGTAGAAGAAAGACAATATTGTATTATTTTATTGTTAAATAAAATTCCGGTTTGCATCGGTGTCGGAACGAAAGGCTACCACTAAAAATTATTCTCACCGTTTTGATATTCTGCCAATAGAGACTAACGATTTCCAATTCGTATAATGAAAACTTTTAAGCGGATGTTAATTCTGTCCAAGTTTTCCAGTATGGATGAGCCGGCGCTAGGAAGTCGTGGAAAAGAAGCTAATACTACCAACCCCGTAATTTTTTCGCCTGGAATCTCTTCGTACCAGTTCTCTCTGGTGCCAAGAAATATACAAGAAAATGGCGTAAGTGCCAGCGACCTCGGTCGTGATGAAGCCACTCACGTACAGCAGAAATGAGAATCCGTACCTGTAGGTGAAGGGTGGTCCCTGAAATCGCAAGATTGCTGCGAAGATATTCATTCGTACAAGCGCGCTACAGATAAGAAGTAATCTAAAAGGTAACGAAGAAAATATGAGATCGAAAATTTCGTATCATACTTTCGTCGCTACGTAGACTTGGTTGTGAAATTTTACACTTAAATTTCACAATTTATACGAAGGCTTAGGCATTTAAAATTACTCTGACAAATATCTAAAATTTTCTATACTCTGCTTGGCATTTTATTTCGGAACGGATATCGTTTACGTCTCTGCGTGTCATTTTTCTATTAAATCTACGATTAAAACACGTTCCATTCGAGCTCGAAAGTTTAAATATTTTTTGTACACGCGGATAGAGAAACGCGATACGTTTAGATCATACTGGAATTTCACGACGAGCATTTGAGCCATTTATTCGATCGTTTGTTGTAAAAATAACTACATTTAACTGACCTCGAACGACGATCTTGGCCTAAGTTTACTACCAACTTCAGCTTTGAATACAGATATGTACATCACCATTCCCACCAGCATTAATAAACCTGAAAGGGAAAGCGATTTAATACCTGGGACCTTATCTCTCTGTAACAGCCCTGTGACAATTTCACGGAGACTGACCAGCTTAATAATAATCGATCGGGCAACCGTAACGCGATTGTTTAAATTTTAATCTACGCAGTCGAGTCTCGAAGGCTATTATTATGTTAAAAGTTAATCAACCGATGTTTGCAAGATTTTTTCTTTCGAAAACGACTAGAACAGAAAAAATATACGTTACACGGAGTTATACTCTTAAAGAACTGTTTGTACAAGCTTTTTACAATATTGAATGTCGATTCTCTGGTATTGAATCGTTTTTATCAATGAACGGAAAATAGTATTTGTTTAGCGTCGCTGCACAAAAGATCTCTGTAAAAGCTATTTCATTTAAAGTATTTAAAATCTAAAGAGAAAAAGATGACTATTTAAACTCCACTTTCGCTTATTTTATTATTGCAAGATTAGAGTGCAATTAGCGGTTTTAAATCCACAGAAATTCCTTCAGAAATGAATATGAACAGTGGCAGGGACGATTTGGTTTCTTCAATCCGGTGTTAAAATTCTTTCTTCACGCGGGGGATTATTGTTGTTCTTCGCAGGCGTAGCCACGGACTTAAAACAAAGTTTTATCGCGATTCTATCCGTTTTTATATCTGCCTGGTTCTACCGTCAGCACACAAATTTCATTTCTATCGTTACGTAAACCAACAAGACGCGCTCGTTTTTGTTCTGGTATTCGTAGCCCTTCTTTTGGGAAGTCGGTGTGCATAAAGTATTGCGTACAATATAAGCCGGTGTACTTTATTACTCACCGGAAACTATGAAGACCACTCCGGCGACAAAGACGCAGAGTCTGTGTCTCGGGTGAGTAACGTGAGCAGTGAAGTAACAAACTTCGGCTACCACTAGCAGCGATGTTGCAGCGAAGAAGAACATCGCCGACTTGGTAACTGCATCTGCGTAAAAAATATGGGCATGAAAGGCTCGAGGAATGGGAAAACTTCGCGGGCGAATATTTTCCTTTTTCACCCGGGGAAATACCCCTCGGTCGAAGTACGAGAACGTCGACGAGAGGAAGTTGAAACGATAGTGAAACGCGATAGTAATAAACAGCACGTTTTATAAATACCACAGGGGAACGCGCAACTACGAAACAAGTCGTTCCAGGGTGTAAAATAATTGGTAATAACAATGGTAATTTAACCAGCGATTTTAAGGTCTGCGTGCTGAAAATGGTATTTTTTATTTTTACAGAAAAGTTAAAACTCAAGATCAATTTTACTGATAGAATTAATTAATACTGTTCCACACGGTATAAGCATTTGGATTCTGTAGTGTCGTTGAAGAAACACGCATAAAATATAAACATGGGATCGTGAAAGAAAAACGACCTTTTTCTGCAATCTCGTATCGTTTGAACGATCCCTTTTCGCGGACGAAAACGTAGAAAGGGGGGGAAAAAGTGGTAAAGAGGGGAAAAATCGGGATGGACAAATTGTCGGATCCAGTTTATCATGGGAGGTGCATTCTCCCAGCTGAAAGCATTTTCCCACCGAATATTTTACGGACATGTCACACTCCAGTTCAGTACCAGACACAGGACACCTAATCAACCCCCTTCAGAGGCACACGTTTCTCATTCCACCTGTCTCACGGTGCGTTTTTCATGGTACTCACATGGTATTGCCATCGTTGAGTCGCTGGGATCCGGACTGTACTCCTCGTTTGGAAAATAGTCAATGCCTGAGCACTCGTATTCCATGCGGGAGCCTGCGGAAGACAAAAGAACGTGATTCGTACGCCGGTACCATCCTCGCGATATGCACATTTCCGACGCACATTGAGCGGTAAATTGTCCTATGGCCAACTAAATTCGTCTCTATTTTCGGTTATGTGTACGGATTCAATTTAGCACGGACGCGCGAATTTTTCTCGTCCACGGCACGGCTTTATAGTTCTTTCACCATTCTGTCATCAAAAAGATACGAACGGTCGTTATCTATATAACAACCCCTCTGTTTTTTCTATACGTATCGCAGAAAACACGTAGCGTCAAATATTTTATAAATTTCATCGTGGGGTCAATTGTTATATAAAATATATCATATAAAAGACAATCTTTACAAATTAACATTATTTATATTCTTAATGAGTTCGAATAAAGAACTTTTTTTTTTTGTACATCCAAGCAAGATAAGAAAATACTTTTTAGACATGTGAGAATTTACTGTGTCGATAATTTTTGATAATCTTTACGATTCTTTAAATAACTGGAAGTGTTTATAAAGGGAACAAAATGGTGGAGTCTATCTTCGTCAATGGATTGCTTCCCTTTTATAATTTTCCTTATCGACAGAAATAAAAAGAAAGTTGCTGGAACGATTGGATGGGTCGGAAGGGGACAATAAACGCCTTGTTATTTTTTTCTGAAAACTGTTGAGTAGACGAGGTCCTGTCGATGAGAGCATCACGGTGCACCATCCAATCTTCGCTTTCCAACACGATCTGCTCTCTCCAAAAGTAACTTAGCAAACAGCAACATGGCGTTTAGTTCTCTACTCGCTCCATGCAACTCGTTTTTATTCGCATGAGCGAAGAAAACTATAAAAGGGAAGCGATTCGTTGATGTAGACGAGGATAAAAGAAAAATCTCCGCCGACCACGAACAGCATTACTTTTACAGGGTTTCAGAACTATTTCCAACGTTGGAAAGAATGTTTCGACAAGTGTATTGACTTTCATAAAGATTAGTTCAATGGGGACTAGAAAATGAAATCACAGGGGGGGAAATATTGGACTTCTTTTTAATTCCGAACAAATAATCTTTTGTTCGTGAATTTTAAATTTAATAAATTTTTTAATTCATTAAAAGTTTTATTATGCGAAGAATTTAATTTGAGAAGCGTATTACTTTCTTTCGCCCTCGTGCTAAACTAATTAATTATATTATATGTGTGATATATATTACTATTTTCGAAATATGTGTTCATGTTAAAATTTTCAACTATTAGTTAATTTTAAACGAAGTAAAATTATTTTTCTCAATAAGCGTTTTGATTTTATTTTCAGATGTAAGCTGACTGGATAGACTTCATTGAATAAATTATTACTGACGACCCGCTCAAACCAGGTAAATTTAATGGCAAAAATATTGCTACGAATATTTAATATGAATGGTTGCAATTCAACTTCGATGTATCCAACCACTTATTTGATTCTGTATCGGTGAAATATTACGCGGTCGTTGATTTACTTTCGAAAATGCGGGGACGAGGCAAACGTTCCGTGTTTTAGATAAATTAATATTCGAATATTAAATTAATAGAGAAACATCTTACAGTTTCACTCGGATCGTGTTTATATTGAATTTGTTTCTGGCAAAACGAGTATTATATTTGATCTATTTCGATACTCAGTGTGCTACAATTTGTTGCAGAATGTTAATAAAATGTCGTCGCGTATCTGTTTAAAAATTTAGTGGCGGAGATTCGGTGGCGGGAAGATCGAAAATGCAATTGTCTCCGCCTTTTACCTGACTGCGCGAAAACAGGAATTGCTTGAAAAAAAGAAAGAAATTAAAAGGGGAAAGGGTGGACGAATGTAATTTGTATGTTCCGAACAAGTTCAAATTATCCAACCTTTTTTGCTGTCGTCGAAGCATACGTTTTTCATTTCACTCACAGGATTAAATTTAATTGGAACGTACCTGCCAAACAAAGGTAACCTGTGACCTGTGAACTCTGAACAACTCTGCACTGATTTTGTTTTATATTATTTGATCGAACAGAATCGATACCACTCTCAAACGGTTCTTGTATTTGGCACATTAAAAGGGACGTTGATTTTCAAACTTTTGTGCCTCTTTTTTTTTGTAAATTACTAAGAAAAAACTACTTGTATATATACGTATCGATGGCTCGAAGATTTTACTTGGAAGTATAATATGTTTCAGTTATCACTGGAAAGTTGTTTTTAACCCTTAAGTGGACTCTCGATCTGAATTATTTTACTTAATATTGATTTTTATTGATTGGTAAATGGAAAATAACTATTCTTCAAAGCATTTAAAAAGTAATGAACTAACGGAGGATCACATAAATTTACAAATAATTACATTGACTCATATTAAATAATTATTAGCTTGCGGAGAAGATTTAAGGGTTAAAACCAAATTGATGCAATGACGAATTATACGTTTTGAGTAGAAATATGCAATCCAAGTCATTGAAAGTATATTATTTTCAAATGTCTAGAATTGTATATAATGTCACATGAAAAACAGCAATTTTTCGTAAAGCAGACGCAAATAGAAATCTATTGATATGCTTTCTCAAACATCGCGATGAAATTAAAGGCGGCCGCAAGCTAAATAATCCTGATGCCCCGGCAAGCTATCAAACATTTCGCGCTACGTACTGCGAAATTAAACGGAAACAGGTGGTAAAACGCGAGCGTGTTTCCAGTGTATTTACCTTCGGTAGCCGTCATTAAATCCGAACCATTTGCGCGCACCGTAATAGCGAAAGGTGACGTCGCGATCGTCGATTATAGTCGGGGCGATGGACGGCGCATGGAAATTTTATTTACATACAGAATTTCGTATAAATCTTCGCGCGTGACGGGGTTCCGGGATCAAAAACGTCTCTCAAAAAAAAAAAACGCTTCCTAAGAGAACGTATAGCCCGGTAAACGGGGAACGGGGAATTGGGTTGGCAGGCGTGGAATAGTCATTTCCGGTTCGCGCCGGAAGTCGGCCGTATTGCCTCCCTTCGACAGTTGAGAATCGATATTCCAGGTTCGTTGTCGGCGTGCCCACCGGCAGAGTCATAACAGAAATAATAACTTGTCGGTGTGCATCGCGGTGCAACGATGCACCGCGGTTGCTGTTGAACCGTGACCAGGGAACCGGATATGTGCGGATCCTTTGGCAACTTCCCATTCTTGTGACTCCTCGTCCCCAAGACGCGAGTCTGTCACGACGGATACTGAAGCACTTCTTACTTTTATGAACGGAAGCTTATGAGTCTTGCTATCCGAGGATCATCGAAACTTTCGACCGAGGAGTTATTCGCTCGCAGAAATTGGGGACACTCCTCGAAACGAATACGAAATAACGCGAAATTTTATGAAATTAGTCGGCGTCATTCATCGTTTATCTACTTTATTATATTTAAGTACATTATTACAATAATTAAATCATTTTATTCGACTGAAAAATATTTGAATTGAAAAACGAACCTTGATCGAATCTATCGACTTCTTCATTTTGGACTTAACGACAATGGTGTACAATTTTAGATCGATATTTTTTTAATAATTCGTAACTAACAAATATTTATATAATGACATAATTATAGTAATAACGACCGATAGAAATTAGGATTTTGCATACATATTTGCAAATGATTTGAAGACCGTCTCTTGAGCAATAACTATTTAATAAATCCCGAATTCTCCGTGTATGGAAATAGCCAGCCTTGTTGCGTTAATTCTACAAAATCGTATATCCCAGTGATATTTTCATCGTTTCACTGCGCGTTGCGTTGTTATCTGTACTTCGAGTGGTCAAAATTAATGCCAAAGGTAAAAAGAACACGCGGTGCTAGCGTTTACTGTCAGGGATATGAGAGATATAAAGTACATGCTGCACTCGACTCGATTTATGATCATAAAATCTGTGCCGGCCCGAATTATTTCATAAAGAGAAACAAACGAGGATTGTTCAAAATTTTTTTTAAAGCTGAACACAAAGTCTCCAACGTATGTAAAAATGTGGTAGCTCTGAAAAGAGCTAATTTCATTCTGGAATTTTGGAATTTTAATCTGGGCACTATAGAACGCAGATTTTTAATCTTAAAATAAAGAAAAAGACTTTATCGAAATGTAAAGAAATTATAAAAAAAGAATGTTATTTTAGTATGATGTTTAGTGCGGGTAGAGTTAGTGTCGGTGACAATTTATGGTTATTTTCGAAAAGTGCAACGTCAGTAAATTTAGTGCTTTCACTGTGCCATGGAGATTGTATAGAGATGTTGCACAGGATTCTTTTGTCATAAAATAACTCGCCCGTCACGTGCCATCATCCCTTTTCTACTGCATCATTTGTCATAGAGACTGGTCCCTACCCTAAGAAAAGTTACCTGATATTTTCCAGCCATACTTTGATCCTTAAAAAACGTGTAAGACACCGAACTTCGCTGAGACATTCTTAAAAGTGGTATTAATGTCATCGATCGAATAGTAAACCTAGCACCGTATTCTAAACCCTGTGGATAATACATTATCTAATTGATCCAGCTTCGATTTCTTGACGATTTTCTTTACAAAATTTTTAAATGTAAACCTTGCAAATTTTACTATAAAAGGTGTTATAGTTTATTCGCAGAGAATTCCTCAAGAAAGTCTAAAACTCACTGAAATAGAGGAATAAATTGGAACTAAATAGTTAACGATGAATAATCAGAATTCTATTGTATTAACAACAACAGTAAGAAGAAGAAGATTTTTCTGATGGTCTGTTTATGCTGCTCCCTTTTATCTAGCCACTCTGACAATCGTTTGCGGTTGTCACGAGCAAAACATTTTTTGTAACACGTAATAATTCGATCCAGAGAGGGATAGCTTTTGTTCAAAAGAAATAATGCTGAGCAGACCTTGTTCCGACATAAGTTATCGGTGGGCGTCAAGTCACGCGGGACCCACTTGTCACCCACATCTTCCTTGTTTTTTCCAATAGCTTTCAGAGGATAAAAATACCTTTCGATGGCAACATTTAAACATACAGCAGGCTTTCATACAGTCACAGCCTCGATTTCTCGTTCCCTTTCGTAACTTTATTTTCCATTATAAAACTTAAAGAAGTCAATGTTGAATAGTTTGTTGAATAGTCTGCAACTGAATGAATAATTGTTTTCTCTGGGTACCACGGTATCGACTTGGAAACAAAGTTTTATAAAAATCGGTGTCCGACCATTCTTGATAATTCACAGTGACTTAAATTTTGGCGTCCATGGTAGGGAGTTTGGTGAGTGTGTCGTGAAAATTACGGTTAAGCAAGAGACATTATGTTCCTGTGAACAGTGTCTACCTTAGTTCGCGATTTAGTGTCGCAACTTCGCGAAAATATTTCTTCCAGGGGAAGAGAGCAGTCTCTGTAATGAAGAATTAAAGTTCGCGTCGGGGTTCTATTCTGCAAACTTGTGAATTTCGCTAGGGTTTAATATTTTTCAGTTATCCCCCGCGCGTAATTGTCCTCTCAAATATCCAAAGAGTTTGCGTTAATTATTAAATTAAAGAATAAGCAGAATAACAAAACAAAATCCATGTAAATTCTGTTGTACCCAAAGCCAACTTCCTACGTTACACAGTTTAAAGAATGATTCCACAATTTACGTTTCCAATTTAATTTAAATGTTTGACAGTTTATCGTAAGAACTTTTCGAGCATTTTCGAAATCGTTGACATTCCTGGACATGTGGGACGTAGTATCGAATCTTGGATAACCGACGACGGGTGCAGTTCCAAAAGATCTCGAAGTAAGAAAACTTTTTCAATCTGCGAGTGTAATTGTCGAGCGTACCGTAAGCATTTTAATTAAAAGAATGTTCATTTCTCGGATGGCTTAAGTTTGCCAAAAGAAGGAGAGCGAGGCGGGCGCGTTCCTTTTATCTAGCGGGCGTTTCGATTTCCTGATGCTCTTTTAAAGAAGGAACGGGAATTCGCAGTGAGTCGGACGAGAGGCTTGGCCGGAGGTGAAGTTTACAACGAAATAGGATCATCCAATTTACAACTAAGATAGGAGAGGCCGGTTCATTGCGCGGCCCGTTTCCCCGGCGTGGTATTATTTAACATCAACATGGCTAATTGGTACGAACGGGTCGAGCCACCTGGATACGTTACAAAGACACTGCTTTATTAAATGCACTGAAACATTCGTCACGTGTCGCGAGTTTTAACGTCGCGAGCCTCGGATTCGATAACATATCCGATTTAACATTAAATTCCGAGCCGTGCTCGCTGATTTTCAAACTGGGTAATGTGATCACCTTACATTGTTCTACTGTTAATGGATCGATCGAAATTTTGTTCGTTTCACGTGACATAGTTCGAATCTTTCGCGCATGCAACGACCGTCCTTTAAACCACGTTCATAGTTAAAAAACTCGGTGATTCTACGTGAAAAAATGTGTCGAAAATATGAAATTCGAAGGTGCAATAGTAGTATAGATAGTAACGTACACCATAAAGGAAGATTTCTTTTGCGTAGTATCATGCAATATTTATTTGTTTGAAAAGAATGTCTGCCAATCACATAATTAATATACGTAGAAATTGTTGGTAATAAATTAATTGCGAGGTAATAAACATTTTGGTACGACAATCATGCATCAACGAGCAAATACATCAAGTGGTTCATAATTTAAATTATGAACCGAATACGTTTATTCTGTTTTAACGAACCAGTTGGTTGATACTATTAACGATTCCCTTAATAAATAACATCCATTAATATTTCTACGCAATAGCTATTATACTTGTGTACTTTCAGGTTGACATTGTTAGCCACGCGATTAAAGTTTTTATGAATTCATGAACTTTTTATGCACGGAATTAATCGTTTTAAAAAGTTATTTCATTTTAAAGTTTCGCTTCTGCCCTTAAATGTTTCGAACCACTTCATTGTTCTTCGACGTTTATGCATCGGAGCATTATCTTGTTGGTACGTCCAAGAATAGATTATAAAAATCTTAAAAATGTCAGCGATAGTTGTGATCCGCGTACGCATCGACGTTGCAAGTTTAATTAATTTGCAGGAAAAAAGGGATGAAATAATTTTTCCACGAAACATTAATATCTATCCGACCTGGATCTTTCGAGTTTGATTGCTTTTCGAAGGTAAGAAGTGATAAACGCTCTCCGAACCTTCTTAAGTACAGGGAAGCAAAAAGACTTGTTAGACTTTCGCAACAAGTTGCAAAATTGTGCAACGAAGCTTGAAGAAGGTTCTATGATGAACAGAAATTGTAAGACGAAGTGGATCATAAATCCTTGGTAAAAGTTCTCACGGAAGAGCATCGTATCCCCCTTTTAGGGCAGTCAAAATTTACTTCTTACGGTATCGTTCGACGATTACTTATCGTGCCCTTGTAATACATTTAGAAGATCATCAAGAACCCTTGCGTTCGTTAGGATTTATGGTAAAGAAACTGACCCCTTGGACATCGATGTTTACAAACTGCTTAACGTTAAAAGATGGGGCTGTTCGCGAAACAGCCGCCAAACGAAAGGAAGAAAAACAGCCAAAGCGATCCTCCCCGTTGAATCGTCACCTTGTACACGCAATTTACTCAATCTATCTCTTCGTTCTTGCTTGATCCCGCAAAATTCGAGTCCCTTCGACCGCGATAAAAAGTTATCCGGTGGTTGAATGAGGACGGGAGCTCCCCCATCGACAGTTCTGCTTTTCCTTTTTTCTTTATCTGCCTGGCATAGCCGGCGGCATCGTTCCTGGTAGGCATGGAACGACTGGAGACCGACTGATGGCGGCAGCAGGAGAGTGGTTTCCGGTGCCCTCGGTAACGAGTCATTTCCGACCCACTGTGCTCGTCTCCTTCAGACCGGGTCCCATTCCATGGCGTCATTCCCATCCACAGAGCCTGGACCGGAATCACAGAACGCTTCGCGAATATTACCAGTTAAATGCTTTCTGCCCTCGTCTCTGCGGAGGGCAAATCTTGGTTACTGATGGTCGGATAAAGGGGAGGATGAGAAGTGTTTGCAACAGGAATCGGTCGCGTTTCGTGTTTGTTTTATGAGAAGTAATATTTTATAGAAAAGTGCTCGTGGCGTTGGAACGTGTTCCATTAAAACGATTAAAGATATTTATTCTGGAAGATACCAAGTTCTTTAAATATACATTCTGCAAAGAAACGAGTTCGTATAATTTAACTTGGAATTGTTGCTTTCGTTCGCGATATTTTATTGATAAATATTAAGAACGATGAGACACGTGTAACGGTGTTGGGGTGCCTCAATTGTAATTGACCTTTCGACCGAAAATAATTTTTCCAGAACGAAACTTTTCAATTTTCAGGGTGACAGACAGTCATGGTCAGACATTATATTTTCAATGAAGAATTTTTTCTCTCGAATTTCTTAGAATTTCTACATATTCTACACCAAAATACGCGTTGTTTGCCTTTTCAAACTTTGAAATCCTCCAATCCGTTCAGAAGTTATGGCGTTTTAAAGATACGCATGTGAGACATTTACGTTATATTTTTGATAAGGAATTTTTTTCTCGAAAATGGTTAGGATTTCGAGGGTATGTCTATTCACTAAAAATGATTGTAATTGACCCGTGCGACCGAAAATAATTTTTCCAGAACGATTTGAAATTTTTTTGAAATTTCAGTGAAACATGTCAACGGTATGGTCAGACATTATATTTTTCGGTAAGGAATTTTTTTCTCGAAAATGGTTAGGATTTCGGGGGTATGTCTATCGACCAAAAATGATTGTAATTGACCCCCGCAACTGAAAATAATTTTTCCAGAACGATTTGAAATTTTTTAATTTAATTTTTTAATAACTTTTTCACGAAGCCTCAATCAACAAATTTCTTGATTTTTGTCTTATTTTGGCCTCTAGAATCTCCCACTCAAATTTGTCACAGAGGTGGCTGAACACCCTGTATATGTAATTTCGTCTCTTTTTACATTGAAAAATGGAACGGTAAAACTATCAGCGAGTATTATCAGTTGAATAACATTTAATTATTTTCTCCGTGGAAGAAAATCCCCCGCGACACTAAATAGGAAGACCTTGCAATCATTCTCCCAAGCTAACACATTTAACAAAACATTTAAAAACATACACAAACGAAATATATAAAATAGTTTAATTAAACTGTAGGCATTGATTCATAGAACGCGTTTATATCGATCATTCGTTAACAATATTCTCCGGTAGTTGCATAAAATCATCGTTCGTTAAAACCACGTCGAGGAAGAAAATAACGATGTAATTTAAATGCATTAAAATTCAACGGAAAGCAATTTCTTTGTTTCGCTCTATTTCTTGTTTAGTCCCTAATGGTTGTTTACTCAGTTTCTTGTTTCCTTTGCGGCGTTCCATTACTGAAATTTTTTTCAGTTATATTCTTTCATGCCTCTTTATTTCAACTTTAATCTTTTGGGCATTTTCCTTTGACGACCGCGAGTGGCAAAATTTATTTAAAATTCCTAGATTCGCAATAGCAAGGTAGAAAATGGCTCACGCGAACTTTGAAATTATTAATGTTAACACGGTGCGAAAAATATGATAAGAAGTCAGGGCAAAGAATATTCCACGAAATATTCAAGTTAATCACAAGAGTTCGAAACGTAAAAAGTTTCCCGGCTCTTCGTCCAATTCTTTCGAGGAAATGGAAATTTTTTAAATGTGCCAAAATAAGTAGTTTAAGGTGCAATTTCGCGACTACAATGAAACTCAAAGGGTCAGAGGAGGCAAATGCCAGTAGAAACAGACGGTCGTGTTCACCCATAAGAATTCTACGCACTAAACTCTAGCTATAACGTTACTCCGGGGATCTCGTAAGTCCTGTCGGTTAAGTTCGAGAAAAGTTCACTGACTGCTATGCAAAGTAGTCGGAACAGCGAAATGGAAGACGATATCTGGAGTTGTCGAAATGAAAAATCTACTTATTAAGAATATTGATTAATTTCGAAACTATTGCTCTCGGTTAAAAATTCGAAAATTAAAAACTAACATTGAGACGAAATTATTTCTGGAATTCATTTCAAATATTACGTTTTCGTTCTTTCGTCTTCAAAGAAAGATAATGAGAAAATTATATTCTATGGAAAAATTTTAAGACTCTATAGACCTTGTCATAAACGATTCATTCGGTCTTAAAATTTCATACTATTGCAATAATGTTTGGAATGGTCCACAGGACATTGAGACAGTCTGTGAACAAGTAGAAAAGTTTGGAATACGTGTTACCCAAGAGAGAAAGCAGAAGTTGATTCCCACGACGAGGTAGCGTGGACATTTGAAAATTAAATGCATAGTCTGTTCAATGTTTTAAATCTATATAAATGGACGGTAGTTATATCGTAATACTATTTCGTTCTAAAATGTTATACAAATTTAATGTATCCTTAATGAGTTATATAAAATGGAATTTATTGGCGCGATAAATTCGATATTTCTGATAAAACAAGAATAATTGTCCAACAGCAGATACGGGCCGATATTATTTCAACGACTATTATGAAATATTACTGTTCGAATACATTTTATTCCAATTTTAAACACCTGAGTAAGAATTTCTTTTGATACATAAAGGTTATATTAAGATTCCAGTGTATCATTTTTATAAAACGACAAAGTATAGACTTCGATAACACAAGATCCTGTCTTGTTCGGTAACGTTCATCACTGAATTATGAAATTCCTTTTATCGTGCTTTTACAATTTCACGTTTTAAGGGAAGCTTTATCCGGAGATCAATGCAACGAGCAAATAAACGAAAAACACTCGTTTTGTCGGTTCTTGTTGAGCTACAGACATTGCCAACGTATCGCGAATCCCGGAAATAATATTGTCTACGACGAGTGTCGTCGATATCGACGGGACACGTTTGTCTCTATGCAGATTTGAATTTCTCAATCTGGCCGAATGTGTTTGACGACCACACGGATGACGTTTATTCAATTATTGGGAATATTAATCATTTAGTATCATGGAACGTTACCTTTGACGCTCGAAACTAACTAAAGAGAGACCAAGGAAGTATGAAGATTAATAACTGAATAAGAGGAAGCAATTACATAAGAGGCGTACGTGGTTTTGAATAAATTTTAATCCAGCTCCATTTCTAAAATTATTAATTAATAATAGTATTGTTATCCTGTTAATTGAAAGAAATGTATCCATTCATTAGAGGAAGTTAATCACTATTTGACTGTGGATGACCTGTTAATTAGAACAGTTAATATCCTCTTTGACGGTTTCACTCAGAGGATAAAGCGTTCTTTCAAAGAAGTTTTAAGTTCTTTAGAAGTATGTATTACAGGAAACTCTTCAGACCTTTGGTTCTTGTTTCTTCCGAAGAAGCAAGCTAATTTTTATAGTTTTTTGCCAATGATCGCTAAAGATTACGAAATCTTTCTATGATTTCAATAGTCTCTTTCAACTTACGAGTACAAAATATGCAATGCAACACTGTGTTTGAATTATACTATAAGTATATTATATCGTTTACTAGAAGTTTAGTCATATTCGATCATTTTCACCATTTATAGGAAACCTCTGGAACGGAATGTCCATTGTTGTACAGATCTGTAGTTTCTTATTGCACCGTTTTTAATAAAACATGCAATCTCCGGGTTGGTACGAATTCCCCAAGTCTCCGATAGAACGGTTTTGAATAACACGGAACCAATTGACCGTGTTACTCGAGGGTCAGGTGATGTCGAGTGAAACTCAATTCGATTTGGGGTCTGCGGATCTGATAAATGTCTTGTCGATGCATTCGGTGACCAGACACTCGGTCCTTCGAGACGGCATTCGATCGCCTTAGATAAAACCCAACGCAATGATCTAATCTTTCACTCGCGTCGCTTAGCACTCCTGGAAACAATGAACTTCCTAATTTATTTCGATTTAACTTCAATTTAACCTTATAACGTCATACTACACTTCTCGATATTTTAGTAAACGTTTATAGTTAAATACTAGGGGTTAATATTATTTTATTATTCCGAAGTCAACGAATAGAGATCACAGCTTTGAAAGTTTAGCAAAATCCATAAGACATTGAAAGCTTTTCAGAATACGAACGGATATATTATATTTATGTAGGCAGAAATATCGAACTTAGGGACGTAGAGAAAATATAATACGTTTTAACATCGGATGAATTTACAGAAAGATCCAGTTTCGATTGTATTAATTTAAATTAACGTGGTTTGAGAAGACACGTCGCTATAAGAGTCATAGAAGGTCCCGTATAATTTTCTAGAATTGCATTTCAGCCAAAAGGGTAGGAACCCTCGGATCTCTCTGGTTCTCAAAGTGGCGGTTCGTTTTGGCCAATCAGCATCAACGCACACGCGTGTGATCATGGCTTTTACTCTTTGACGCGGTCCGTGGCTCGATAAAAAGACCCGAACGACGTCGAATTAGATTTTCTTGGATACGATTTCGTTCCTGGGAGCGCTTAGATGCACTTCCCTCGAAGATCCCAAACAATCATAACGGTTCGTGGCGCATCCTTTCAGCGAGAGTTTTTCGAGTTTCTTTATTGTGTCCGTTATCGCGTCTACTCCGATATCTCGAACATGGACGATATATAAACGGATAGATTGTTACAAGATCGCGAGCTCTGAGAGAGTGCTTGATAATACTCTTTCGTAGCATGTGGGCTTAAAAAGGGTTTGAGAGGAAGATCGTGCAATTGAAAAAAGGAAGTATGTTTGTTATCTTCTTGCGTGATGGGAAATCGACAAAGCTGCTTGTCTATAATTCGTTTCGTTCCATCAGAATTTGTGTTCACCGCGTATTGCGGATCTTACGACGTTATAAATAGTTTTAATTTAATCGCTATAATTTGTTTCGTTTATCTTCCCGCGGATACAACGAGGAGCAGAGTAGTTCCGGCAGTTTCGCTTTAAGATAATCGTTATAACTTATATTACTGTTGTTTTTTTTCTGAACTTTGTAAGCTGCTTACGCTGTAAGCTGATTTTCGCAATTAACAGGAATATTGTACCCCGTTTTAAGAAACAACGACGTCAGGGTGAAACGATTCATCTGCTAAGCATTCTAGATTCTGTTAATTCAAACATATTCTTCGCGTTAGATATCTCACAGTTAAGTAAAATTCTATAAGTTTCTTTCCCCAGTAAAATCTTATTTCTTTTCTACTTTTCAATTTTCTGATGTTGCTTAAAAAGATCACTATTTATTCTCGTTGGAAATATTATCCAAAGTATGTATTTTCTGCTATTAAATTAATCCTGTATGAACGTTTCGAAAATAATAACAAATAGTCGATGGAAAACGTTGAAACGATAAACGGCTTTACTAGGATTACAATATTATCGAGTTTACAAGTACACCCTTTATTTTTGTTAATTTCGATATTATTTTACACAACAGACGGGCCCATTACCTGGATAATACGTTAAATTGATATTTTTATAACTTCATTGTTCGAAATCCCGGAATATGGAACCCACCAAATATAAAATGCTCGTAGAACCATTATTTCTTCAATTTTTATGAATCTTGAGCTACTAAAAAATGATCATCCAACAAACTATAAGTTAGATAGCCTCATACATGGGCATGCTCTACGTGAACTACAAAAGCAGACTACAAACTATAACCAGATAATAGTAAACAAAAAAGATGGTCTCGAAAACGAAAGGGATAAAATCCAAGTGAAAAATATGCAAGTAAATCGAGAAATTACTTACTTATGGCAACGCAGACTCTCCAGAGGCCACTGTAGGTGACTTTGCTGTCAGGTTCGACGGAAGTGTTCGAAGAGGTTTTCGGCAGTTTCTCTTCCGTGAGAAGCCACTCCCCCGTGCTGATGGCAACGGTAACGACCACCAACGATAGCATAGCAGAAAGACCGGAAGTGATACCAAGACCGCCGCCGCCCGCGTTATTAGCGTCGGTGCCAACAACAACACTGCCTCCAGATGCACCGGTAACAACACCTCCAGTACCAGCACTTGAAGAACTGGCACCGCCAAGCCCGTCGCAGCACCAGCAACAACAAGACATCACCACGTGCCTCCCTCTTGTCATGGGGGCATCCCAGCAATAGTAAGAAGTTTATCTTCTCCCTTTATGGCGATCGTGCTGTCCCGACTATTCTTGGAAGCGACCGTGCTGCCCCGATGTCACTATTTACAAGATGGAAACCGAAGTTCGACGACGCGTTTATTTCCAGAGCCTTTTATTATATCCGGCTTCGCTCGTTCTCGTTCCCCATTAATATAATTCCACCGTTTCAGCAACAGTTTATACAACTTGGTGCTCTTACTTGGGGTATCCCCAGCGCGCTGCGTCGCGTAGAACTTGGTACCAATGGCGCATTATAATTCCCTGTTCCAATAAGTTATCGCTAAATGGATATGAATGTTGAAATCACAGCGCTACGCTTTAGAAACGAACAACAACGGGGCCCCATATAATATCCACGCCGGCTGGCCGAACTACCGTGGAACGCCTTTCAGTCAGAAATATTTCACGACGAAGTTTCGAGCATTCGCCATCAACGACCGTGACTCGAAGGATTAATAAATTGGAACCGTTCGTCCGGCCACGACGGGAAGACAAATTGTTGTTCTCTGCCTCCTTTCGAGGTTTACTTCTTATATCGTTATTTCGAAAGTTATGGATAAAAGTTTGAAACGAAGTCGATATTGGAAAACGGTTGGAACTAGATTCACCCGTTAACGCTTTTCGTCGATAATGCAACGGAAGTAACGGCGGCAACTTATTTCCAACGAACTCTTCCCGCGATATTCTACGAGGAATTTCGTCTTCTTCCCTTCTTTCTTACTCCTTTTATTCGAGAAGATACGCAAGAACCTGATCCGTTTTTGCCTCGGAGAATTGGTATAAGCGCGGCTGCTGATAAAGGATAGGCTTTCGAACTAAGCAGCTTCTGTATGGTTGCCGAAGGATATCGGGACCGCGGTTCTTAAACGAATCGCTCGAGAATAAAGCAAGTCACTACCTTTCAATAGCTTCTCGTAGCGCGAACATTCTTAGCAACTGTAATTTATCGGTGTGTTGATAAAACTGCTGACAATGCTTTCCTATTATCCGTTAAAGGCTCCGAAATGAACATATCGGTGTCGAAATTAAGTTTGGAGGATTCGTGTTAACATCGACGTAGCGAACGTTGTAATTTTTCAAACACTGCCTCGAGCGATAAGGTCAAAGAGCATTTTTCATTCTTCGAGAACACATTAGTTGCCCATCTTCGATAAGTTGTTTCTAGTTTGCTTCGTTAAAGGCCGTGCTTCAAAGTTTCGCAGTTCGAAGTTGGTCGGGACGGTCCTTTCTGAAACTCTGCAACAGAAAGCGTCGGTTTGCTTAAAACTAATGAACTGTAAAACGTTTCTGGATATTCATAAATTTATTTCAAACATACAATTACGCGTACGTTCCAAATTCTCTTTCAATTTATATTACTGTTGTGCCAATTGAATAATCTGTACTTTGCGGAGGATTGTATTCTGTAACCAGTTCAGGAAGTAGATTTATTTCATGTAGATAAATTAATCCGTTATTGGATGAATTAAAATATTAAATTTTGCATATTTAACTTGTAATCATGGGCTCATTAAATTAATTATGTTAAGTCGGTCGAAGAATTTGCCAATTTCCCTGCGTGTTCGTTTAGAGATATTAATTGAAACTCTAAAATTGAAGTAATTAATACTGGTTCAGAATTTAGCCCGCGTTTCGTTGATCGTTTCAAGAAATCAAATGTAACGCAACAGTTATTACGAAAATTTTTAGTTGGTGAACATATTCTTTCTCATTTCGATGTTGCTAATTATATTTACGTAGAATATACGTAGAATATTTACAAAATGAAGAAGATGTTCACCATGGATCGTGCAATTGTTTGGCTCGATCTTCAAGCTATGGAACAAAATAATTGCCACACACTAATTTATTCCACACATATTTGGGACAATGAGGTGTTTGGGTGTTCGACGAGGGGCCACGGAAGTTCTAATAAGAAGACCCCTCGGTGTGGTCGCCGCGGTAAATAATAAAACAAAAGAAATTTGATCATTAAGAAGAAATCCCGACGAAAATTTCCAACGAAACATGCAAAAGTTCGCAAGAGGTTCCTGAAGGTAGTCAAGTGTCAAAGCCTCGTTGGATTATCATGCCCTCTTGAACTAGTCGACTCGGCAGTGCTGGAGGATCCTCGACGAGACATATTCTAACTTTCAGGGAAGAAAAAGAGTAGTCGGGGTCCGGAAAGGGATATACAAAGAAAAGGAGCGCGTCTCCTCACGCATCTTGTTAATCCTTTAATCGTAATTGAATTGACCTTCCGGGTCTCGCCGGGTCCACGGACAGAAATTGAACTTTTAATCCGGCGCAGATATAAATTCCATGGGGTTCCTATTAGCGTAATCCGTGAACTCGCCACGGCGAGCCCTCCTAGAGGCCTTACGGGTCGCGACTTTTTATCAGGCGTTACTCACCCTCTGCTGCCCACTCTTAACCCCGGGACTCTTATCCCGCGAGGATTATCGAAGCCCAGACTGGCACGGTTGGATCTTTCGATTCAACTGCGGCAAAAGTCGATCGAGACAAAAGAAAAGACCGCGGAGTTGACGTACACCGGAAACCAACATCGAAGATCCTCTGGTGTTTCGATACGAATCTCAGGAGCTCTGTTCGAGAACGATTCGACCGTAATTTTTCTTAGAACTCGAGGAATATATCCTCAGTCGACGTAAGGTTCTCAATATTTTACAATAAATCGAAAACAAGGAATGTATGACAATTTCTTTTTAAATTGATAAAACAATATGAAATATTTTAGAACGTTGTACTTTACGAAACACTTTACGTTCTATATTAAAATATAACTCCATCGTATCAGTTCTTATTGTCAGCAGAACCGGTTACAATTTGTTTGAAACTGATCCGATCCAACACAATGAACAAGCAAAATCTGTAATGCAAATCTAACACGAGCTGAGTGAAATATGTCTCTAAATCGCATTGCCAACCTGATATCCGTAACCACATTCACCAGTGTTGCGTGATCTAGCGTAAGGAACATAATTTCCACACGAAGCACTTTAACATCGAGCTATCCAATACAAATATTAAATATGAAACGTCTCGTAATGTACAACATTTTCGATAGTTTAATCCAAAAAAATTCAATGTCTAAGAATGTTTTGTATCTTCGCTCAGAATAGATTTAGAGCCTGTTTTGCTTCTTGGTCGTCCGCGAACGAGTTTCATTTGTACATATATGAATATATCGTCCACGTAATTTAACCACGTGGATGGGAACGCTTGCAATTACGTTTCGAAATTATTCGAACGCGAGAAAAGTTTCGAAGTAGCGTCGGTAGGCGTGGCTTTGTGAATATGTTCAGTAACGTTGTGTGTCTGTTCAGGTGGTGCAAGTGCTCGTTGCGGTTTTATCGGAATATCGCGGCACTTGCAATGGAACTTCTGGATTGACTGCACGGGTTCGTATCGCAGCATGTGACTTTAGTTTCTACTTCTCGAGTGGATGTCTGATAGCCGAGTGACTCTTTCGAGTTAGAGGAGTCGAAGTAAAGACACAGTTGCGAAACTTGATTGTGAAGTTTTCGTAAGAAGCTATCGAGAGGCTCCTACGTCGCGCGAGTCTTCTTGCGGAATATTATTCGTATCGTACGATCGTTGATCACTATCGATAAACTCTGACAACTCTAAAACGTAATTCAATTCTTGCATCAAGTCACCTGTATCTACGATGACCATTCGTGCTTTATTTTAGAGTCCTTTTTCTTAAAAACAAGTAACTGTCCTTTGGATTTATTTAGTTCAGTTTTATTCTTTTTTTTAAAATAATTGTCCTATCCAAAAATGTTCGATTGGAGGGAAAAATTGAACGATTGGATCTTTCAGCAGTTTTCAGCATGAAATAGTTGCTGAAACACGCGTTCCATTAATAAAACTGTTATCATATTCGGAGCGGTGGTGCTAGAAATAGGGCTCAACAGGTGATTAAAATGTTAACATGATTTCACTGTTGTGCTACGCTCGTGAAAAATACTATCGATTGTGTGAAGTGAAACAGATTGCTGCATCTAGGATTCGTTTTGGTAAAATTAATAATTTTATTCAAAATCTATATTAAAATTAATTAAAGTCGATATTCACTCTTTAATATTCTTATAAATTTATAGAAATACACTGTTAGAATTTGTCAGAAGTGTGTGAAAAGTTCTTTTCGAGATTCTATACGAGTTTCGTGCAACTCACTTTGCAAGGAACATTTGGCCACACTTTAAGAAGCTCCTGTAGTGTAATGCATCATGGGAATGATTCAACTTCTTAATCTGGCCCGTTTGAGATGCAAACGCGCCTTCTTTGCTCTCGTCGCGTAGTTTAAAGCGGCATTTCCCAAACTTCTTTTTAGCGAGGGACCCTCGGAAGTTCGAAATTGGCAAGGTTCACAAAGAGAAATCAACTGTTCCCCGATGCGTCCATTCGCAAACAGTCTGCCCGCGTTTATTCCCGAATTTTTAAAGCGAACGTACCAAGTGTTACGTTTCATTATTTTATCCTCGAGGCTCGACAAACTAGAAACATTAATGGATGTACTTTATCGCGTTATTCTTTCCAATATTTTCAATAATTTCATTCCCACGAAATCGATTTATGTCTATTTTCATGTCCCCTCAAGATGCGTATTGGAAGAGTTATAATTCTTCTATCTTGACTCTAGCGATATAAAAATAAAGATTCCCATAAAACGTGCTCTGTGAGGTAATAAAATATTTTCAGTATTTCACAGTAATCTCTTTCGTTAAACAAAACTCGTTGCAAGTATTTTTATTAAGGGGAAACGTTATCCAGAATATGTTGAAAATATTTATGTAATTGTTGGTTGTTCGTTACGCCGCAGGGAGTAACAAATAAACAGTTTCTTTTGGACGATGCAGAGGTTTAAATTGGGAACGAGGGAACACATATTCTCCCAGCTGCTCGATGGTCTATTTTTTTTTCACGAGAAACTGGTTCGAATCGATCGCGGTGTTTTGCAGAAAAGCTTCGTTAAGTACGGATAATGAAGCAACGATGAAGCGGAACTGCGGCAAGTGCAAGCAGAGCTGCTCACTCTCGAATCGTGCGGTTAAGGAACAAGTAATCGTGCAAACGGTATCACTGCAAATCACGTCATTCGAGTTTAATTGCAATTGGTTTTTCCATTACTCATTACGGTCACCGAAACAGGGCCATCGTCCACTCGGAGGAACGTTTCGACGAGAAAATGTAACGTTTCCCTCGAATTCACACAGATTACTTTAATTTGCTGAAAGCATTTATTTATTTTCCGATATTTATGAGACACAGAAATTGAATTTATTTTTATCGACGAGTTGCTGCTTTTGTTTTATTATCAGCAAATAAATGTTTACCGAACAATCATATTTTATTTAATTTTTAAACGACCATTAGGGGTTCAGCCTGGAATAAAAAAGCTTGTCGATCGATCACAGTAATATTTAGCCAAGGAAATTGTATAATTAAAAAGTGTTTATTACGACCCAATAATTTTATTTATAAATTAGAGTTCAGAAGATAGATTTACAGAATCGAAGATTCACAAAATTTCGTGGTATTTGTATTGGTTAGAAGCGTTGGTAAAGATCAATTGAAGCTTACAATGATAATTAGGATGCAATGAGATGTCAAGAGCAGCAGCCGATGACTGCTTGAACAGAACCGCGAGCAGAAAGCTTCGTTAAGCAGAAATAATGAAAGGGAAACGCAGGAATAATAAAGTAGCGTGCAAATCGTTCCACTGATTCGCAGAATCTGTTGGAAATGAATTGGCAAACAAAGGCGGTTTAATGAAGTCATGACGGATAGCGATTGACTGCCTCATTAGCGACATGGAAACGGCGGTTTGGTACTTAACAGCGAAGAAAGGATCCTGGCGCTGAATCGATAATTAAATTATGTCACACTCCTAATATTCCTGTTCAAGCATGCTACAAATAACTGATAACGAAACTCACAAATGAAATATAAGCAAACAAAGGTCGCCAGGAAAGATTCAATGGTTTTAATTAAATTTCGCAAATCGTATCCCGTCTAAGACTCCGACTTTTTACCTCATCGAAACGTTTGCTTTGTTTATTTTAACAAAACTCGGACGCTTTTCGAGAAAGTAAATAAGCTACGCGAGGGAACTAATGGATGCGACATTAAAGCAGGAAACTGCTGATGAATATTCGAAAGGGCACGAAAATTAAATTGGGAATTGTACAAGTAAAATGTACGATCAACGTTAATTATAGACGGAAATCGAAAACAATGTACACGCTAAAGAATTATATATTTTGAAGCTGTTTGAAAGTTAATTAAAAATTTAATACAATCGTTTCAAAATTATCGGGCAATTTTATAAGCTTTTGCGTATTTTGTCGTGTTTTAACACAACGTAGTGTGAATGCCAACAGTATTTATGTTACTGTCTATTCTGAAGATATAACAAATTTGAGGAAATGTTTTTAATTAAAGTTGCAGGCTTTGGCACGAAGGAAATCTCATCCGATAAAATTCTGGCAGGAAGATAATCGTGCACAAAACTATGTTCGTATTAAATGATGTGCAAATAAAACGAAGAGCATGGAACAATTTTAACGACGCTGAAAGCTTTCGTTTAGGTAGCAGCATATTTAGAGAAACATTCCTTCGCTTCGTAGAGGAAAATTGAAATTTTAATTAATTTTAGAAAATGCACCCGTTCCGGTGATTACAGTATGAAATTTTGATCTAATTTCATTAGAAGATGCATACTTATGAAGTAATTGGTACTTGATTGCTGCATGGGCAGACTAAAATAAATTTATGCACGACGAAGGTTTGAAGAATCTAAAAATGGTGTATTAGTATTAGGTACCATGGCTTTTTCGAAATTATTTTTAAAAGCAAAGGCACGAACATCGCAAGCTGAGAATAAAATAGTTTATCCCTTGCTCTCTAACGTGTTTCCAGTCAAATTGAATTCTCTTTCCCTATTTGCACAATAATTTCTTTGTGCCCCTTCATATTCCATTAGCCACGTATTTATCTTTCGTAATAGTTTCATATTTCGCGCATAATTTCATCTTAGTACTCTTAAAACACACATTACGTCAAACCAGTGTATACTTTAATTGCGTATGCTATTTGAATGGTTTGGAAAAACCATTGTATTCCAAAAAATATTTCTAAGGTAGTTTGGAAATCGGTGAATTCGATGGATAAATTATTTTGAAGATATTACGTAACTTTTAGGAAAATTCACAGTGTACGTTCCACATTCGCATGTTCCAAAATTGGCGCGGTCTAAACTTTACCTATTGATTTTGCGTAAATTATGTGCCCATTTAAACCTGGCAGAAGCACGCAATTATAACGTAATTTCCTGTATTATACTTTAAAACTTTATGGCGTACGGAAAAATTTTAACGACTGATGGATTTTACATCCATTAGAACGCGTCGCGTTTCCGAAGCCCGTAAAAGTTATCTATCTATTTTATTTCATAATATGCCATATGATATTTCGTATTTCACGTTTCAGGTACCTCGCGTTATATCCCTCTCGACTAGCTTTTAATTAATCGGATTATAAGTAGCGTCAGCGAAATTGATTTTTGCTAAAGGAAGCTGAAAGCACCCATCCTTTCCCTGGTGAGAGGCCATTCACTGCCATCTCTTACCATTCTTTTATGGACTGTTGCAAAGACTAAACGCGGCTCAATCCCAATTTTTCAACCCTTTCTGTACATTACGAAGTACGACAAAAACAAGAACGTTCGAAGAAAAAAAAATCGTAATCAGTGACTATGATCTTTCCAAATTTATTTTAAATCAATTATAGTACGAACTTGTATCGCTGTCAGTAACATTCGGACGATTACAACCCGAGGTTTAGATCGGTGCAAAAGAAATGGGACGATCGAACGATTCACTCGGAACCGTGATATTTCTTTCAGGGTTATTTAATTGACAAATATCCGTTTTTACGCCATTTTGCTTCAACTTGGCCGAATACTTTGCGTCTTCCTTTTGTTTCCTCTCTTTTTGTTCGTTTAATGAAAAATATCGGGAGAATGGCACGGTGCCAGACTTTTACCTCGTGGTCGATCGTTTCGTGCAGCTGAGCTACGACGTGTCTCTCCAATATTTTAAAGACGCTCTACAATACCGTTAAATGAACATCACTGTGATCTCACAGTCAGAGAATGTAAAGCGGGACTTGTCAAATTCTTGTTATTAAAATATTTTTAATTATTTGAGAATAATTCAAATTTCCTTAAACTCTGTGTTGTTGGAAATTGTTGCATCATTTATTATTTAGTACTTCTGAAATCATTGATACAAAGTAATAGGAAAATCTCTAAAATTTATCCGCACGCAATACGTTTCAAGAAGAATGAAGAAAACGGTCCCGGATTAAGAGGAATGTGGTATGTACTACGAGTAAGTAGAATGTCGACAGCGTCGAGTAATTTCGCCTTACGAAAGCCCGACTATAAGGTCTGACCCAATACGACTCGCGTGAAAGGTCTATTTCTCTTCCCGGAATACAATTTGTTTGTCCACGCGTATATCTGTGTCCGTAAAGTAAGTACAAATCACGATTTTACGAATATAAAATTCTCCAAACTTATGTAACATGACACATATAATAATTCGTTAATAAAAACTCAGTGATCTGATAAAGTAAAATAAAATATGAATTATCGAAACAATGTTGGCTATCGAAATACGAGAAAAATTTATTCGTATTGTTCAGGTGTAAAGAATTTACGAAATTCGCCATATATAAACGTAACATTCCTATGGATTCATACTTTTTAGATGGCCTTTGTATTCAGGTGATATTTTTGGTCGTCGAAAGATTCTGTAAGCGAGCCGGCAGGCGTTGAGGTCAACTCCCGAGGGTCGGCGTCCCTACCATTTATAATCATGTGTGTCCCCACATAGGGAATTTCTGCGAGAGAGGAAAGGCCGAAAATTTATCGAGATCCACGTAAGACAGGTAAACGACCCGAGTAAACTTTCTTCCGTGAAAACTTGTTTAAAAATTTTATTCCACCACGGAGAACCAAATTTTAAAAATATAATTTAACGGCATAATACACCATCGAATCGATAACGTTAATAAAACATTATTTTTTCATGCTCTTGTTGAAACAAAGACATTATAAATGAAAGCTTGCTATTACGAATCGAACGTTGAACCAAGTAGAGAAGAATTTCCTGGAAAAAACTGGAGTTTATTCGTACCGCAAAATCCTGTAGAATGGGCTCGTACCATCGAATGTACTTTATTGCTGTTTGTATTGAATTTTTCTTAAGTCGTTATTTCACTGTCGCGGCAGCGACAATTTTATTGCAAGATGTGCAGAGAACGTCGGAGACGAATAGCGTAGCTCGCACAGAAACGCAATCATCCGTCTTACTATTTTTATTCCCGTGGCAACTTCGTTTTTGTTACTCTATAAGTAATACAGGATGACAGAGCATTAGCCAAGGAATTGGCAAGGTGTCGTGTTTCAGGAACAATCTTCGTCGATGAAGAAACATTCCTGCGATTCCGACAGTGGGAATTTTATCAACCGTTGCACAGTGGTGTCCAGTCACGTAATTTGTTTAGATTAACAAAAACTGTCTTCTGTAAGACGAACAAAGTAAACTGATGCTCGAGTAAAGATTCTAATGTTCGTGTTTTGTTAAGGAATGTACCGAGTAGGGGCAGTCGCGGAACATTGGGGGGGGTGGGGAATATCCATCGTAACGTTCGAAAAATCAAGTCTCCCCGTCGAAGTTTGTCCGTACATATTCGTCGATATAGAGTTCGGCAAAGGTCGTCTGCATTCAAGTAGCTCGTTTGGTCGTCGAAAGGTTCTCGAGTTCGAGGTTGATTCCTGAAGGGCTAACTTTCTCGGCGCTGATAATCATGCTCCTGCACGTACGGAGTTTTATGCGAAAGCAAAGAAACGAAAAACTTTTCTGAATGGGCCAGCTTGGAGGACTTTCTCCAAACAATGTAACAACAACTGCGGAGTTCCGCGGAAGTTAACGAGCACGATTCCGCGCAATGAAACATTCCGAACTTTTTCATCAGAAATGTATCGCGGGGAGTATAGAAAGATTATTCATTAATTCCGTGGGAGCAAATGATCGCGAATTTTCAATTTATAAATCGACTGCTCGCCCCGACGTTGATACAAAATTCGATTGTGAATTTAGCCGGGGACACCGACGATTACGGGATTGGTGCAGACCGTTAGAAGAAACGTTCTAACGGAAGCGCTCTGTATCAAGGAGTCCAAAGAACCCTACAGATTTCAATTTGCTGCTAACGACTCCCATAGAAAACTCTTAAAGGGACCTTACAAATCACGAGACCATCGTCGAGAATAATCGCGTATGTAGTCTTTTTCACGGCGAAAAGAGAGAGGTCAGGGCGGTTCAATGTTCCACTGGTAAGACGACGAAGAAACAGAGAACAGTCGTGGTTCTGTTCATGGGTCATGAATTGTAAAGCGTCGCTGTTTATATTCAGACATTCGAGCCGGCGTGGCCGCGGCGCGCGGCGTTTCGTGCCAGCTTCCGGAAAGCGATATAAAGAAGAAAGCGAAGCGGCGACGTTAAAAAGGATCACCCAGCCCTGCTCAAGAGGGATCTGGCATTTTAATAAATTGAAATTCAACTGCGAGAACGTAGGCGGATAGCATTTCGTGCACGAGGGGGGTGAGAAAAAAAGGGCGGCAGGGGTTCAAAAATTCCTGGATATATACATTAAAATACCCTCATTCTGCTCGATTTGCTTAGGAGCGAATGGAACGCCCGCGCAACGGAAGTTTCAGTATTTCGAATCCAATCCATCTTGCAGGGGTAATTGACTGCCTCTATAACCTCCTGGCATCGATAGAAAGCGTAGGGGTACTTACATTAAATACGTGTTCGCTGAATACAGTCGAACCTCTATTTTTCCTATCAAGGGTGGATTCTAGTCCAACTCTAAAAATAAGTGACATTCACACTATTCGTACACTATTTAATTTTATTAAGGAACAGCCACGGAAAAAGATAAATTTGTTTTACGAATGTGTTAATTTTAATATATAAATCACCCTCGTACTCCGACCATGGTACAATTATTTCATAGCTGACATAATCCTCCCCCCAGCGTGACAGAGAGCATTAAGACATTTTCTTAGTAAAATTGGGGCTTTTTAAAAATTTCATTTAATTTTTCACGGACGAAATAAAACTGAATTGTACGTGCTCTGCTCGGATTTTTAATTTTATGTCAGACCGGTATTAAAGTCTAATTTTATTACACAGAACGTTAAAGCTTTATGTCACATAAGGTGCACGGCACATGTGTCATTTGATAGAGTACTAGTTTAAAGTCTAGTAGTCTGCTTCGTAGCTAATATTTCAGCAAATTATGCGCCCGTACTTTCCATTGGAACGTAAAGAGCAACCAAATAAAGTGTTATCTGTATTAGAGAAAATTTGTAGAAGTTCTGTTTGTTGTAGACATTCTCTGTTCGCGCGATAAAACACTGAAAAGGAAGAACGATAAAATGGTTGAACATTTGGATAACGGAGATTCTATTGTACATCGTTTATCATGTATGTTCGACAAATTGAGGATACTTTGGTGAAATGGTTTCATCGTGTCTAGTATATACGTTTCTCTATTATTTTGATCTGTTGTAGTGTATAAAAATGTTACCAACCGCCTTTCCTTCCCAGTTAGATCGTACTCCGTTTTATTTCGCATGCTAATCAATTTATTATTACTGTATTCTTATAAAAAAATAAGTTAGAGAAAAGGAAATGTTGCAATGCAAGAGAAAATACTGTGCAGAGATGAGAAGTTGTCTGATGGGTCTGATCAGTGATAGTATAATCTACTCTAAATGTCCAACACCCGTTTTCGTCAAGTAATCTTCTGTCAATTCTCTTGACATGGTCATTATTAGTCATATTCATTAACAGTATTGGTATTCGTTAATACTATTAATTTAATATGATAGACTTATGTAATTTAATATTGAAAATTTTGTAGCACATAGCAGCGTGCTTTAGATAAAATTGATTTAATATCGAGAACAAATTTTCCCGTTAAATGTTTATCCTGAAACGTAACAGACTTTAACTAAAAGAGATCTGTTGTGTAATGTTTGAATATTCAGTAGCAAAAATTGATTTCATAATGCATTGTGCGATATGCACAATATCGATGCAAAAACGATGGCACAAGAAGAGAAACAAAACACTAGAGATGTTTTTGATGTGTTGTCTTATTTAAAAAAAAATCGTTATAAGAAATAGCAAACATATTTTCAATAGCTAACAATTTACCCCACCATTTTAACAAATATTCATACGTACATCGATATAATATTGTTCTTCAATATTTGTTTTCGTTGAATTAATTCTAGTTGGGAGGAAAATATTTTGTTGTACTCTCTGTGCGTGCCTCTATATTTGCGAGATGTACGAACAAAATATTGTAGTTATTCACCCTGCATGTATGCCCGTAATAAATGTAGAGTGGACTAAATTAGAACTATAGGCACCGTGAATATTAAAAGACCTGCGATATGCAAAGTATGTCGCAGGGTATATATGTACATGTTAAACACATCGTAGAATGTGCAGACCCATAGAATGATGTTCGCTTTAAGTATCGCAGCGTGGAAAATTGTTCACGTGGAAGGTTGTAGGGTGAATACTTCCACCACCTAGAATAATGCTCAGCATATTTCACAGCTACCGCAACATTTATCGCATACAAAGATTTTTTTCCTACCACTTTCTAGCTTTTCTCCTGTTATAAAATCCAGCATTACTTCGGGCACAGCAGACTCGGGAAATATAGAAATAAACCAAGACGAGAAACAAATAATTTTCCGAAATGGACTCGTGAGTGCTCGCATTAATATCTGTAAAATCGGGAATCTACAACGGAACGAATCTTACTCCGTGTTTTTTTATTATATTCCAGGGTATACAAATAGAGCAATATTTTAATTCTATGCAATCTGTTGCTCGTAAAGTAACGGACTAGAAGTAATTAACCCCGATATTCGCGGAGATTAGCGGCGCGCGAAGAATTAGGTTCCAAGGATGAAAAATTAATTAAATATTAACTTGGATTAATGCAAATGTGGTCAGAGAGTAATTTCTAACGGTAAAAAGTATAAGCAACAGTGTTGATTAGTCTGGTTTGAATTATTAGAAATAGAAATCAATTATTTGGTTTAAATTTCTGTACAAATTCCAAGCATTAATTTGGATCTTCTGTGCACGTGTGTTCTATTGCTCAAGAAATAGGGACTAGAAGTAATTAATCTGTGAATAATTACGTCACCGCGTTACAATTCAAAGGGTTAACTGGTTCTTGCCGTATTATCAACAGTTAAGAAACTACAATAAGCAATTAGAAATGAAACATAAATTGTGTGGGAACGGGGGACGTGTGCATTGTGTCGCTGGGCCCGACAGAACATACAACTTCGCGCTCGGTAAACTTAAATTAGTTTCACGCGATATGGTTAAACTTAACCTCGTAGATATTACAGTGACCAAGGCAAATCAAAATGGAGGGTAATCGAATTTCTACCATTCTTGACGAAACGATTTCCTTGCATACACCTTTGTAGATTTTAATTTAAATTAACACGCAGAAATAATATCAAATACAACGCGCGATCTTTCCGCTCTTTAAATTATTCGAATCATTAGCTCGATCAGTTTTAAGTAACATCGCCATGAATATAGACAGTGTTATGCATTTAAAAGTAAACAACCGTCAGCGAACGTGACGAGACCGAGAACGTGACAATTTTTCCGTGAATTTCAGAACATTTTCAAGTATCGATACATCGGGAAAAAGCAATTTACAGCTTCTCCAACAGAATTTGGAACTCATTCATTATTCTTTAATATTAGAAGCAAGACGAAGAATGAAAATGCTGTTACGTTCGAAATTAAACTTAAAATATTTCGTCCACATTTTTGTGAATGATCAAGAAATATAAACGATCCGGTACGCGATATTGAGTATCGGGAATCCATTAACGAATACATAGCCAGTTGGAATTTCAATTTAATTATGTCAGTTGTATAGACCAGTGCCCTAATCGTTCGAGATTGTTAACGAACTTTGATATTGTTGCGGGTGGTTCATTAACTGATTGAGTGTACTTTTTGTGATCGCGCAAATACCCGAAGAAAGTAATTCTACGGGCACCCTGATGAAGGCAGCAATGTTGTCCGAAGGTCCGTTATAAACCTGCATTCAACGGAGACGTTACCCAGAATGCCGGACTTTCCTCTGTAATTGATGGGGGGAAAGTAATACCTACGACACCCAAGGATAACAATCGTTAACTGGTGGTTTATACGTTCAATATAGGAAGCATTCATTTATAAAATCAATTACGATATCGTAGCTTTGAGAGTTCGTTACAGTTACGTTATTGCTGATCAAAGTGCTCGCTATGTATACCGTGCAAATTTCTCAAGGCGATTTATACGCTGATTTTACGTCTATAAATAATACTGTTAATTAGACGATAGGACGGAACTACCGGGAAGATCTTAAGAAGAGGAGAATTTGATATGCACAAGTCTCCCTTTGAATTCACAAGATTTGGATAATTCTCTTTGCCCCGGAGTTCTATATCCACGAATGGAAATACCACGTATTTCACGTTAAATCAAATTGCGAAAGAAGCGTTTCAACACTTCGGTTACTTTATGTCGTTTTCTTGTCGCGTAAATCGCCGGATAATAAATTCCAAAGAAATATTAATAAATTTCTGTCGCGTTTGTTTTACCAGGCACTTTAGGAAGAAAATTTGACAATTATCCGCGGTGATAGCAAAAAAGAAACGACTTTTATTTCCAACTGCAGTTCTAATTTTGAGGGTACAAATAACTTTCTGGCGGCAAATGGAATAATGAGAGCCTGCGGTTTGCGATTTTCCTGGACTAAAAGCAGAGCAGACTTTCTGGTTGGCATTTGTACCTACGCGTATGTGTACATGCGTGCACAATATGCTCCCATGTACTAGTACATGTATAAGCAATTTGGGGACTCGTGTAAATGTTTCAAAACTGATATTACGTTAGATTGTAATCTGCTGGCGCAAACAAATGAAGTACTTTCGTCCATTTTGTGATATTTTTTTAGACAATGCGAAGAAAATGAAAAATAAATTATTAGTTGACAATTTAGTTAACCATCGATTTATTTTTTCTACTTGATATGTGCACTACAGTTTTTATTCCATCTAGAAACCATAATACCAGCAATTTACTGGCACTCTACGTTTATAAATTCACATTTAATTATACCTAATTTAAATTTTGCCATTACTTTAATTTAATTTTTATGAAAAAGTCTTTCAAAAATATTCTCATTCATTTCATTTCACTTCAATTTTGTGCTTTTACTTACTCGTTGTTTTACATTTACATTTATTAATGTTAATTAAAATCTTATACTGGGTTTTATGCACTTTCAATCATCAATTTCATATCAGCAGCGCTTCTTTTTGTCACGGGCAATCAATTAAATGTTATCGTGTGAAATCGAAATGTCATTTTGATTGCGGTGAAAGTTTTTACGCAAAAAATTCTCAGTCCCTTTTTGCTTCTATAGCGAATAGTTCTTGCGCACTGCAGTGGCAATTAAACGTCTCTGAAGTACGCAAAATGTGGCAACTAAATGGAACCTGTTATTGCCAATAAATGTGTCGCGAAAAACAAAAATAATTGCATACATAAGTAGGAAACAAATTGCTTCGGTTTGAAACAAATTAAAAGCTAAAGTTTTCTTTTCATTCGAAGTTTTAATTCAACTGTAGAAGCGTGATAATGATTTTTACAAATATTTTGATGGTTTCAGAGGAACAATTGTATTTACGTGTGAAAATTTCAAACCGTAGCAATGTTTTGTGTGTAATAATTGGAATCGTTAGGCATTTTTACGAAATCTATTATGTCGTCAAGTAAGAGATTATAACTGTTTGTGCGTTTCAACAGAGAACACAATGCAGATCATTACAAACACGCGGGAGTCTAATGCGAAGTTTGAAATTGAAAAAAATTAAACAAAATTGGACGCGATTTCAAAGGTACTTACACACTTTCTCTATATTGAAGGTATTCTCTTCATATCTTGTACATTTTAAATAAATGGAGACTAGATACTCGAATTCTAAACGTTGTATTTACCATGTGTTACATTAAAATTGTGTCTGTAATATGTATAATCAATTAAATGAAAAAAAAATAGAATTAAAAGTGAAAATGGAATATTCTGGAATAATTAACGTAGTTGAAGATTCGTTAAACGTTTCCTTTTGGAGCGAATAAAACTTTAAAAAATGTGATCGCTTGTTTTACGCATTTCTCTTTCGAGTACTTATTCCGTGCAGAAAGCGAATAATATTTAATTAACTGTCGCACTTTAAGCATAGTAGCTTGATTTAAATGAGATGTAAAATAACTGCAGAGTCAAGTTATTCGGTGAAAATATAATTATTACATATTCATTAATTTTTTTGATCCCAGAAATAACGCCGTCTACGCAATAATTTTGAAACGTCAGAAGTTTCTTTCTGCTCGACAAAGCGTGGAAAAAGAAATTTGTAATAAAGAAAAAAAAGCAAGAATAAGGAACCACCTGTGAGTGGCATCGCAAACGAAACTTCAACAATTGCCAAGTTTTCAAAGTACGTAACGTTCTGATAATACCGACTGAAATACCTCGACGAAAATCCATTTGCAGTATATCACGGGGCTCGTATATCACGTTAAAATTATCGACACGAGCGATTTGATTTAGCGTGCCTTAACGGCAACCGGAGGTAGGAAAGTTGTCCCTTGAAAATTTAAGAGAAACCATGCCTGACTGCGGCCAGGGGAAGAAAAACCGAAAGTAAACAATTAAAAACGAGCCACTCGTACGTAACGTTCCGCGGTGTTCGTGCGACGGAACAAAAGAAATATTCAAAATCCACTTTAGCACCATTTGCGAAACGCTAAAGTCAACCCGGAACGTTTAAACGCAAAGTCGTGTTTATTCAGCCGGCGTTCGTTGGAGCCATGCGCGTGTGTACGGCGGTGAAAATGTTCGTAAGAAAACAAACCACTAAAAACAAGTAGAAGTGCACCGGTACGCGTCGGCCGATGTAACTCTAACCTTTCCGTTAATAAAAGGGCGCACGGGAAAGGTAGAAACCGTGGGCAGCGAGG
This sequence comes from Colletes gigas, assembly GCF_013123115.1. Taxonomy (NCBI): domain Eukaryota; kingdom Metazoa; phylum Arthropoda; class Insecta; order Hymenoptera; family Colletidae; genus Colletes; species Colletes gigas. The sequence continues at coordinate 4,609,704 of NW_025106637.1, forward strand.
CAGCGTAGGGGGGAAAAAAACTCGAGCGACGAAAGGAGACGGCCGGGGAAAGATCGACACGACCAATCGACGATCGAAGCTTCGCCAGCTGGTCGCACGAAAGCAGTGTTCTTCGAACATACCTGAGGCAACCCGTCGACGAGTCCCTGCGTCGTCCCTACACGGCCCTCCGTTCCTTCCCCAGGAAATGCTCTCTTCGCGAGGAGCCGTGAGATGCTCTTTCGCGCGCGCACCTACGATCATCCCTTTTCTCTCACCTCTTTGCTCTCAGCACCCTCCACGATCACTGACTGCAGCAGAGTCCACACGGCGCTGCGACACTCGCAGTACCGCGCTTCCTCGATCGTTAACGCGAACTCATGTACCGAGAAGCAACACTGAAAGCTACGCCGTGAAGAAAACGGGGTGCACACCCCCCACCCTCGACCGACAGTACTATCGGATCTTTTAAAGGATCGCGGAGGAAAGAGTGCCCGTGGTAGTTGCGCGGAGGAGCGAACGTACCTGCCTGGAGGAAGTTACGAATTCGACTACCGGTCGACGCCCGTCGACCGCGCAGCACCCTCTCGAAAGCGCGGCGAGACGCGCGCGCAGTCACGCGGGAGAAACGCACCGATATCGGGAGGAAGAAGCACAGGGGATAAGGGAATCTCCGGAGCGCGATGATACCTCCTAAGAGGGAGCAACGCCGACAGAATCGAAGAGAAAATCCTCGTTCGTGCATGGTTCGCGTGGACCGTCTTGAAAATGGTGAACTCGAAGCCATAAAGCACGGAAACGTCCAAGGAGCGCTTACGTCATTTTTACGAGGACACGTGGGAGCCCGGGACGATTATGACAGCGTACGTGCCGGAATAAAAAAAGTGACGAGACTTTTGGGAGGAGATACAGCGCGCGTTTACTTTGATGACAAATGGGAAACGATGTCGGGGATATGGAACACGCCGGAGGAGAAGATCAAAGGGGGACAATGTCGTCTTGAAAGTTGATAGCAGCGCGAAGCGACATAGAGGAAACAGGAAAAGCAGGCGAAATGTTATTTTGAGTATCGCGTAGTCGATGAAGTTTCAGACGCGCGAAAAGCACTATCAAGAAGCGATGGGAATTTCGAGCGTTGGGTAATTTTTCCGAAGGAAGGTTCCAAGGGTGGAGAAAACTCATAACTTTTACGCAACCATGCAAGCACAGGAGAGGATGCGAGCACTGGAGATATGGAATAGATTGGACGGAAGAACAGGGAGTGTGCAGCGTGCAAATGTAACACCGAGGGGAAACAACGGAAAAAGACGGAGAAAATGTATATTAGTCGTATGCGTGGGTGTGTAGAAAGGAGCGGGGAAATGACCCCAGTGCGCGTGACTGTGAGAGTAACCATCACCAAGCGTTCATCCTGCAAAAGCGTCTCTACGAAACTTCCCCCAGATTTCCTCCGTCCGAGGTTTCTATCCCGAATGTCGAACCACCAAGACCTTTGCGCAGTCTCCAGATCGAACATCCTTCCATTGAAAGCACGAAAGCCCCGAAAGCTAACGCACGGTGGCCTTCTACGAGGATGAAATGTTTCGACACGCGAGGATTTCACGGAACTCCCTGTCGATGAGTTTTCTCGGTTACGTGACTGCGGCAATTCGAGAGCCAACTTTGGGAACTGAGCGAGCAATCGAATGGTTGCTCGATATAGAACGTTTATAATTTTTTGAACGCGAAATGTCTTTTATAATATAGGAAACATTAGCAGTTGTGTTAATTTAGTTCTCACTGCCTATTACAAGAAAATGTTAACCGCAATTTGTATACTATCCGTGGACGCGAAGATAAAGCCGCGAAAGTTTTCATGTTTCATTGCTTAAAAAATCACTCATTAATCTGATTTCATTAACTTTGACGACCTTCACTAATCGTTTTCTTAACAACTCTCGTAACCGCGCGTTTTAACTTTAACTTCTTCGTTTTACCAGTTAAGAAGTTTGCCTGTCGTAATTGTACTATGAAATATTAATAAAGGTGTCGTCGGGTGTAATACTACTATCGACGTATTAAGCGGTCCAATGGAGTTCTGAATTTTCTTATTTTCATCTCGCGACGATAAGGTACAAACATGTACTACATTTTTTGGCATTCCGTAACATAAAAGGGAAAGAATAAGTGAGTGCTCAAGGATCGTTCGTCCAGCCAAACATGTTCTGACACGTGAGATGTTTGCGAACACTCGTCCATGAAGTTTCTCTTTGTAAGCAGCCGTGTGAAATCACGAGGACAGTATGATAGATCAACGTACGAATGCGGAAACTAAAATGATCATTGACTACAAAGTGTTTCCGTAAAAATGCGTTCAAACGAATATTTCTTAATCGAAATGTAAAATTTCCAGAAAATGATTAATGTACAAACAAATATATACACGTTACTAAGAATTGGATAAATCCCATGATTCATAATTCGATAACAATTTTGCCGCATCAGAGACGCTTGCTCTTAATGAATAGATCCACAGTTCAAAGAAATGGTTTATAGAATCATCATAACAAAATGATTGTTATTAACTTGAATCTATTTTTTAGACTGCTGTAGACTGGCAGAAGAATTCCGTTTTCCTATCGCGTAACGTCATAAGGAGTGACATCACAGAATTGCAATGCAGAGTTTATATGACTCAACGTATACTTTGGATATGTCATAAACATTTCCTTATATTATAATAAATTCCTCCGTACAGTACAAAATATAAAAGGAAAATAATTATATCTATCTAATAATAATATCTTTCGAAAAAATATTTTAAGTAATCTATTAATAAAAAACAGTACTTTCATATCAGTACATATAATTTTATTGCGTAAATGATATATTGTTTGTATTTTATTCTATGAAGAATACAAAATGCTTATAAAAGCAGTCATTGTAATAAAAATAATCGTAACATTCGTCAATCTGTTGTTTTCGAAGTTTTACTCGATAATGGAAATAAATTCTGCCCCGAAAATTAATATTTTTGCTTCTTTTACGGTTGAGAAAAAGGTTATATGCATTTAATGCAGTATTCTGCTTCTTTGTACGTCATATTCGCGCCACGTTCTTCTTATTTCCGGCAGTTCTCCCGCTCCTTCCTTCGCGCACAACTTCATCGTCCATCTTTTTTTGGCTCACGGCAACGTCAGGGCAGTAACGACTGAATTTGACCAAGTGCTCAGTATTGTTCCGACTACGTAGTGGAGTGGGTGTCTTTGCGTCTTAGTTGAGCGAAATTCCGTAGGTAAGTTTACAGTGCACGTAAACATACTATCATTACTGCAGTTTATTTAAGAATATGCTTGGTGAATAGTCACATAGAACAGAGTAAAAGTAAAACGTTACCACGCGTCGCGACGAACGACGCAGTTCGACATTTCTATATGGTCTTGTCAAGGTCGTTCAATTGAAACATCGTAATTTCAATGCCATGAATGCTACTGACTGATAGCGATTTAAACGACCGGAAATTTAGTTGGGTCACAAGTACGTTCCATCAAGAGTAAATGTGTCGCATTTATTTGGTAGGCGCGATTGCTCCATGGGCAGAACCGACGAGTGAGGTTAGGAAATCCAAGTAAGACAAGGACGACCGCGGAAAAGGATACCGCACGGCTATATAGCTATCGAAATTGGCGCGCAAATTTAAATATTCTGCCACCTTTATATCCCCTAGTTTTGTTGTTTTTTTTAAATTGAAAGTCGTAGAGAATATTCCCCGAACACGAGATAGTAATGTCGCGATCGATACGTGAATTCTGACTGTTGGTTGAACGTCACGAATTGCAATCGAGTGTTTCCCGCATCTCTTATTTGGTATTTATTTATATCTTTCAACGAGTACAATATTTTGTTTATTAATTTCATTTTATTGTCACGAGTCTTATTGCTGTTGATAAATTAGAGATATTTACTATAATATATTAATTAATGTATTATACAATTATAATCATGAATTCATTTATGATACTGTGAATTTCCGAATGTCGTAATTAGTTTTATTTTCTGCTGCGTATGCGTGGATTATTATTGCATTTCTTTATCAAAGATTACATATTCCTTGATCCCAAAGTGCATGCTTGTTTCATACGACACTTATTGCATCATGTGTATCAACTATTGAGACACTGAATCAGTAACTTGTTATGCAGTGCAATTGCTGCATTGTCACAACTTTAAAATATAATATTAAGCTTATTAAGAGATCATATAGCTCAGGAATGGTATTTGCGAATTGAATAAGATTTCAATATTATAATTCTTAAATATCGACCTATATCTTTCTTTAAAAAATAATGAAAAGTCATACCATACGCGCAGATAAAAATGAAAATTGTTTTGTTCCAGAAAATGTTTTCCAGTTCTACACTGGGTGTTCTCTTGGGGACGATACTGGTTATCTCTTTAATACCGAATGCATCGTCTTACACCAGTAAGTAAAGAAACAGTAGTTTATGTTTAAAACAAATTCGATCGGTTTGAATTTCAGAAATTTTTACGAAAATACAATTTGCATATGTGCACCGATCATTTTATACAGTATCGTGAAGCTAACGTTTTTAATATTACAATGATGTAAAATATGTAATATTCAGATTCGACTATGATATAGCTCTAGACTATCGCTTGGTTTAATTAGGATTAATTGGACTTAATGGAAACAAATGCTCGGTTTTAATCTCTGGCTCGATCGATATAATTACATCGACCTTCGTCGTAATCATCGTCTTTGTCCTCTTCCGCTTTCTAATCTTGTTAAACAGAGGAAAGGAAACCGCGACAGAAACCGAAATACTCAAAGGAAGAACTCAAAGAGAGACAGGGACTCTTTGTAACACTTGTTTATTATTTGTTGCATTCTTTCATAACCGTGATAAAAATTATATTGACAAATCGATCATAATTATTTGAGTTTGATCCAAAGGTACTGTACATTGAAATATATCAACCATTAATTTTTTGTTTTATAATAATATATTCATCTCGATGTACACAGAAATATTCGTGTAAATTTGAACATAAGATTAAAGAGTTTTTTTTGTAAATAGATCCTAGATTCGCGTGAATGCTGTATGATAGGGATACGGATTTTTTTTAATTCTTGCAAATCTCGTTTTTCACGTTAGAATTGCCTTTAAGTAGCGGTTTTATGTAATCAAGCAGCGTTTGTTGAAGGCCGCAGAGAGACACCGTTTTCAGACGTATTCAAATTCGCTTTACCAGCAGAGGAATCTCGTTAATCGCTTCCACTGAGTTAACAATTATTTCTCCACCCTTTTCGTGCTATCGTGCGATTTATTCGCCAGTTTTGTACAACAGCAATAAAACTGCCTATCCCCGTTTTTGTTTCTCTTTTGCGCGCTGTAAATCTTTTCCATGGCTTTTGTCCGTGGATAATTGTCGGGAGTTTAATTTCTACCTTTCTGTTCAACATTTTGAAAGAGTCTGAATTTCTGTTTCACGCTTGGTCTCTTTAGAATATCTTTAAAATATTTTCAATAATAAATAAGAATCTAAGTACAGATAGTTCAGTGACTTAATCACGGTTTACATTCCAGTGTCTAGTAAATTTAACATAGAGAATTAGAGGATCGTATTAAGTCTACATAGATCTGGTGGTATCGATAGCTAGCCTTTGTGAGAGGAAAAACGTGGGTATTCGTTGAACGTGAAGAAACTCGCAGGTTTCAAATGTAATCAAAACTTCAGGGAATAATTATCCGAGCTCGTCAAACTTGGTGTATCAAACTTAAAAAACTTAATTTCTTGCTTATCACCATATCATAAAACAGCCGATGAAGTCAGCCTAAAAATCATGGGAATCAAATTTACCAACCAGTGACTTTTTAATTACTACTGAACGAAATAGTAATTAAGAAAATTTATGTTCAAGTATTCTTGAAGATAAAATATTTGTAAAGCGAATGTCTCGAACGATAGGCATTCGAATTTTATGTTTCCGTTACATCACGATGATTTTAATCGCAGAGAACCTGAAATTGCATAGCTCGTGATGCCCGCAATGCCACCACGATCATTATAGCGTAATTAAAAAAATCAATTCAAATGTATATTTTGATACCTCGAGCATTTCCTTTGGTTGATTTGTTTATTAAGTAGAGAAGGTTCTGCATTATCCATGTGAAATTATTAAACTGGGTTAGGTATGCTTGATTCATTGCGTGTAATTAATTCTCTGACCTTAATTACAATCGTGGAATTAATCGTACAAAATTAATACAAAATATGTTTATAATTGCGTATGAATTTTATAATCACAACAAAAATGAAGAAAAATGGTTGTTACTGTCTCTCCATTTACATTTCCTGGGTAACGATAAGTATATAAAAGCAGATCATGCTTCTGACAATCACATTAATCCAATTTCTTTGTCGAAATACTTGGTGAAGTTTGAAAAAACTTTATACCTGTATATGACCGGAATTTACTGACTTCGAATTTATTGTATGACTTTATGAACAGTTAAACGCATTTACTTTTACCGTGCATTTCATCATCTCTTCTGTGTTTGAAGCGAAGAAAATATTTCAAGTTCAAATAATCGAACTGGTTTCGTCCATGGAATATGGCTGTCGCCATAGCAATTCTGTTCTCCGTTTAATGTAATCCTGATGTACAGATTACCTATTACCATGTAAATGACACGAACTTCTTACACGAGATAGTGGATTCATGGTTAATATACAATTTTCTAAGTAATCTAATTTGCCCATGGATTTACATTTTAGCCATCTATACGGCACCGTATCCGTTTAATTTACGTCATGTAATACTCCAAGTTTGTCAACGTCGACGAGTATTATACAGAATCGTATACCGTCTGAATATTTTTCTTTGTCCGTTTAATGTCGCCATTGTACTTGTTCTTTTCTATTCTTTTGTTCTCGAACGCGATGAATCTATAAGGACAGTTTGGGGCGAGAATCGTTAGCCTAGTTTTAATATTTCCCCATCTTCACCGCACCTTTTCCTCCCTTTTCTTCGTACCCTTCCACACGTAGGTGGCTACGAGTAACACGAACCAGGGCGTTAACTGGGCAGCTGCTTCTCTCTGTTCCTCTCTCCTATCCCTGTCGCTTTCTCTCCTTCCCTCGTTGGTTGGATAATTGAGAATCGATGGGGTTATATGGGGATGACACTGTGGTGCTCGAATAGAATTACGATTAGCGACGTTACACTAATGCGAGGCTCGGATGGATAACATCACGTAGATGCACAATAGAACACGTTTTCGTAGCAAGAAATTTTCATTTTGAAGCAAATCATTTGCGACAGAATTGTCGTTTTTCAAACAATCTTTCACGCAAAAAATAATATATTTTTAAATAATATTTAATCTTAGGCCATGTATAATTTTTTTAGTAAGTTCAGTCTGTATTTTCTGTTCAATTTTACTTAACGATCTTTCTAGAATCACAATTATTGTTTTTAAGTTTCATAATTTACGTACTTCCTAACTCAGTAATATATAAAGCCACATCCTAGTAGAATTAGGGTGAAAATCACCAATTGTCTCTTCATTCTTTAGTAAAGTGAACTATCGTAAAATGCATTTCTTGTTTAGAGTATTCGAACGTTCCGTAAGCGTTGCATCTTTTCTGGTAACATTAGACACCTTCTAATTCGCAATTTGAGGACGCGACTAAGCCGAGATCGCTAATTGCGGTCAAGGATCGTATTTGGCTCGCTACAGAGTTACATGTCAGCCACTAAACAACAGGTTCGCGTAAATTTAATTACGTTAGACTTAGTTACATAGCTTCTGTCTGAAGTTTTGGGCGACGGAGAATATTGATTTGAAGTTACTTGAATGTAAATATGCTTACCCCTAATAGTTTCACGGTACATGGTCAACCGAGCACACATGTACGCGAGAGCAAAGCTTAACACTGATATCGATGCTAGTTCGACACAAGTTGAATAAAACATTTCTGTCGACGAGTCTCGCGATCCTTTAATTCGAATCATTAACGTGGTCGTTAGAAAAAGAAAAGTAATTAAGTTCAACCCTTGGAAAACGGTAGTTCCGGGATTCTTATTTTTGTTTTTGATGTAACAGAATGTCGCGTTGTGGAATGTTAATGACGTAAAAAAGTTAGGGAACTATGTTCGCGTGTACTTTAAAAACTCCGCCGCGAAACCACGATCGTGTAAATATTTAACGAAAGCACTTTGCTCGAGCACGCATCGTTCTCTCGCCCGGCTCCCGACGCTGGAATTAAAATATCCAAATGATACACTTTAGAGCGACCGTGCGTGGTTTCGATATAAATTCCATTTACGACACGTTCTTCCGCGGAATCGAAGTTTTAACGAACCGTATCCAATCGCGAGATCATGGCTTGCTACTTGAACTTTCGCAACTGCTCGAGAGCTCACAAGGAGTTGCTATTTGCCCACAGAATATGGGAGGACTTGCAAGGACATCGGCTGCCGGAGGGACGAGGTCTGCGTGATGGCCGAGGATCCTTGCTCGATCTACGATCGAGATAACTGCGGCCGTTATCCGACTTGCTCGAAAGCTCATCCAGGCGGTAAGAATGCGATTGATCTTTCCATAAGTATATTTCGTGCGACGTTTCAATCAAGAATGGACGCTACGTACGATACGAAAAGAAATTAATGGGTGTCTGGCCAGTTTCAGGACGGACGATCTTCTTTGGATTCGTAATATTTATCGTTCGAAATTTAGAAACTTCTTGAAACCCTTTGTGAAACTGCACAATGGCCTTTTTATTATCGTCCACATTGCACAGTTTCAGTCTGTTAAAAATTGATAAAATTAACGATTGGCAGAACTCGACAAAGAAACTAGTTTTAATACCATTAATTTCTTTTCAATTAATTTTTTAATCTTAAAGTGTATAACTATTTTTATGTATTCTTCAGGTTCAAAATTACTACTTGCATAACAGAGACAATGAAAAATATTATTTTGTATCGAGGAAATTGCTTTTCTTCATAATTTAGAAAAGACACTTCTCAATAATAATCGTAAATTACATTGTAACGCGATATATTATTGGGGTTATTGATATACCCAGATGTAGGTTACATCAACAGTTAGTTACAACTTTCTGTATCATAATGAGAACATTGTATTACGAAAATGATTTTCTTCCCCCTTTCAATGCATAAATTATTGATTGCTACATAATCCTTCAATCAATTATGAGCTTATTAATACGTTAATCCATTGTGCGTAAGTTGGCGACTAACCGCATATGAAATTATGTGCTTTATGATCGATAATGCCAATAAATAACGCGTTACCGTATTAACGAATGCAAAATAAATTAGATCAATCGTCGCGTTCGCCAGCAATGGACTAATTACAATGAAATAATGCGATTAATTGCATATATTAGTATTCACAGTCAGCACCTAAATTCGTGTTTAGCAAATTTCGTTCTAGTCTAAGCACGTATGCATCGGTTAACATTAACTTTTCAAATTTATTATCATTCAAATCATTTTGTTTGGTTTCGCCCTGATCGTATCTTTATTTATTGAACATTGGAAAGTGCAGGGGAATCATTTATGCGAAAAGTATATAGTTTAAGGAAGTGAAACATTAACCATCGATTGGTTGACACAGTTTTCTCATTTATCCGGTTTTTCAGTCTCCTTGACTCGTGTATCGATTTCAAATAGTAATAATGGTGGTTATTTCGTTTCTTTGTCGCGTTAATAGAACGCTATACTATGTCTCTCATTTAGTTCAATATTTTTTATTCCAGTAATCTCTCAAAAAATGAAAAAAAACAACTTTCTAAGAATGTCCCTGACCGTACAATCGATGCATTTGATTTACAGAGGCCAGCTGTGCGAGTACAGTTTGCGGTGAAAATGAATACTGCAAAACCGAAAATGGTATGCCGGCATGCGTGAAGAAATCGACCGGAATCGGTGAGTTTTTTCAATCCTTATGTGTCCTATTTGGTGGCATTGCGGTCGATTGTGCGTGCATGTGTTCGACCAGCACGAAAATTGAAGTGCATGGCTGAGTGTCAACGAGCAAAATGCATAGAACTGATTCATACGATTGAAAGGATCGTACAATAGTGACCGAAATTACTGTGCATGCTTCAAATGAGTTGCCAATGCACGTTGCCCGAAATTTTAGTGACAAGTATTCGATATTCGGCTGTTTAATAATTTTCATACGCGCGGAATAGATATATTACCGATCGATTTCAATTGCTTATGACTTACTGTAACCAAATATAATTTTCGATATTTGGTGTAGAAACGAATACACGTATTATGATCAACGTATCGCAAAATAGTTATCTAATTTGTAATTTCATACGTGTGATAAGAAATTACGAAATCTATTCGAACGATTTTGTAGTTTTAGATAAAAGGCTTTTTGCTTCGCTTTTGAATGCTGTATATTTTCTGTTTTTAATTATTTTCTTATTATTTTAATATTCAATGCATTAGTGTGATTTTCTGTAACGATTGAGATATTTAAATTGCAAATTTTCTACTTCAATTTCGTGTGTAAAGGAGTTAAACACGATTTGAGTTATACATGTTATCATGTAAAATTCAATGAATTTTTCTGAATCAAATTTTACGATAGTGTAATAATTATTCAGTCTATTTTTTAATAGAGGAGAATTTCTGAACAGTATAGATTTTAATAACAAACATGGATCGGAGTATTATTTTGTAATTTGGAGGCATACTGTTAGATGTACAGCGGTCTGTAATGTGAAGTCTCGGGTGCCCCAAGAGCCTGTACAGCAGATTTTTTCTCTGCCCAACTTTTTCGAACACGACCTTTCCATTATCGTCTCCCTCAGCACACATACGTGTAACTACGCGTATACTCACGTAGTGTTATAGGATTTGGGAGAAATTGCTCTCGAACGTATAAACTTTTAGCATCCCGCCGATATAAAGGAAAAAGTGTATTGCTCTAGGAAGCGAAATTGACGTTGGAGGAGTTCTTTTTATGCCTATTAAGGATTAAATTTCTGTTAGCACACACTTTGGAATCAAAAAGTTCCTTATCAGGAACATGACTTTTAACATTTGTTAATTTAACTACTTCAAATTTGTATAAAGGATATAAATTGATTCCGAATAATGTAACGATAAGAGTGAATAAATGCAACGCACTATTTTTTATTTTCAGTTTATCAAGGCAGAATAAATGTTCTTTAATTTGAAGTACTTTTAAATCTAAAAACTTTTAGATACATTGTACGAAACGTTTCTTATTTCTTTCGCGGTATTTTAAATAACATAATTGCATGCAGCATGGGTTTCTTTGCGTTCACGTTCACGCTTTTCAATGATTTTTGCATATGAAACACAAGGCGGAAATAACTGTTCACTTTCAGAACTTCTCATAGCACTTCCATTAAACTAACTCCACTAAAACGTGTCACTTAAAAATTTTCAATTTTCCGTGAAAGGTTTTTAGTCAGTACCTGTATAGCGATATCGGGGTAAAAATCAACCAGTCGCTCTATGATTTGTCTATATCGTTTTGCTCCCTTATTGCTCTCTGTCTCCTCAAAAGTCATCGTCCGACGTGATTCTTAATTACTTCGAAAGATTTTTGCGGTCGTAGGTGCGAACAAAAATTATAATTAATGTTTCTGATCTTATTACAACTACCTAGTATTCGAACGAGCGATGAAAATTGTTTAAATTTTCAATAAAAATCACTCCCCTTCATTTTAATCTCTGGATATAGATGTTGATAATCGTATAGAATTAATGTTTATATTTCAATGATCAAGGGAACTAGGTTTCGTCGCGAATCAGGAGAATAGCTAGCCACGAGTTGTAGGGTGCTCGTGTAGGTAGAAAGAGGTCGAGGAAAGTGAAGAAGGGTGTTGGTAAGTAGAGAGTACTGATGTTGTAGGAAATAGCAAAGGGTAGGGGCTTAGAAAGAAAAAGTGAGAAGTGGGGTTAGGTGTTTAGGTAGATAGAAAAAAAAGGTTCAATGAAAGTGTGTTAGCATGTAGAATTAAATGGCAGAGAAAGGTATACTCGAAAGAAACAGTCTGATTTTCTCAATGAAAGATTAACAGGTCTTTAAGTAACTAATCATACGAATTATAAATGATTTTCTAATATGATAGATTAATAGTTTTACGGTTAGTTCACGCTTATCGCCGCAAAAATCTTTCAGATTTGATTCCGATCGAGTTGATCAATGGTGACTAAAACTACCTATCCTAAAAATATATTTACTAATGATTTCTCGGGAAAGTAGTTGTAAAAGAGATCCTCCATTTTTAGAATAAAATTGGTGTTAAGTTTCCCCCGCATATTTTTCTTTCTTCTGGTTTCTGTTTCGTTGTGATCCTTTCCGCTATGCGAGTTGTGACCGAGAAAAAACAAAAAGTGGACGTAGAAGAGGGGAATCTTTTCAGGATACGAATCGGCGGGCGTTTCTTACGTGAATGGACAGCGTACCAAACCCGACGATAAGACCAGCAATAGTGCCAGCAATTCGAACCCTTATGCGAATGCTAATGCACCCCCCGCTCCTGCTGATCCTGCGGGAGGATATCGTCCAGTGAATTCCGGGAACAATTTGGGTTATCCAGCGTACCCGAGTAACACCGGGTCCAACACCGGCTCTAACAGCGGATATCCGCCTTATCCTTCGTCGAACAACGGACATCGGCAACAGGACTTAGGATATCCGCCGTACCCGACGCACAACAGGATGCCTATGCCTGTGTATCCTCCACAGAACTATCCTTCGCACTCGGGGCAACCTGGTGCATATCCAGCCGTGCCAGGATACCCAGCTGCGCCAGGATATCCACAACAATATCCTGGACAGCAGAATTATCCTTACGCGAATTATCCTAATCAGAATCGCATGCATCACGATAACGCGTACTCGATTTACCGCAGGAACAACGCCGTCGTACAGTCCGCGTCTCTGATTACCATTTGTCTGACGAGCCTCGTTATGCTTGTCGCCAATAAGTCGTGATTCCAAGTGCCTTCGATTTTTCATTAATTTTTTTTTGTCATTCGACACGTTCGAACAATGGACATTGCACGAATAGACTCTTTGTCACATGTTAATCTCTGAGCAACCTCGAAGCATAGTAATTTTAGTAATATCCTTGCATGTTTATATGTGCACAATGAAACGAAGCTAGATTATAAATTTTTCGTCTTGTTTCGCCGCTGAATGCAGGATACTCGAAGCCACGTTATCAAGTAATGGATTTATCAGTTCCAGTAGCACACATTGATGTAGATTTTTAACTTTGTAGTAGATTGATTTAACACGTTTCGTTTCCACTAATGTATTTTTGATACTCTTTGTCTAAAGATATACTGGTTGGGAGGGAGTGATACGATTAAGGCGTAAAATGACGGGGTTCGTCGAATTAGTTATATTTTTTTTCAGATGTCGATATACTCATTAATATTAAGATACTGACGCGAGAACAATTATTTTCCATTAATTTTATAAATTGTGTAAACGATAATGTTATTAGAGATTTTTGTGTTCTCTTATTTGAGAATATAATATTCTAATCACTGGTTTTGGCATCTGAAATATGGATGGGTTATTTACCTTTTTTTTAACTATTTTTCATTATTAAAATTATGATTATATTTACTTAATTTATTACGTGTCTTCCAATAATACGCCCCGCAGCACATCACTTGCCTTCGCAGAATGCATTTACAATTAACGACAATAGAAACTGTGTCTACATTAATCAGTCACAGAAAATAAGATCTTCTAAAACGTTGATTAGCGTTGGTATACATTCGACTGATTATAATCGTGCTGTTTGAGGTAGAAGCTTCTTCTACTTAATAGTATACTCTTTATCGATTCACTTTATCATTACTTGATGATACTACAAACGACAAACTTCGACAGCAAATTTTGAACAGCTTAAAAGTTATTAAGAAAAAATTTTCGAATTATGAAAATGGCTAGAAGCTAAACTTTTTAAACTGATACTCGTGAGACGATACAACTGCGATTAGATAGATGCTTTTTCCAAATGTAAATAAATCGTTTTACGGATTAACTGCGCGCTCAAACAACGCAGAGTTAGAATCTCTTTGAGACAAAATTAGAAATTTCGGCTAAATTGTTTCAAATCGAGCTTAAATTATTTTAATACGCCTGTTCAATTTATTGTTTTACGATTACTTTGTAAACGTTTAGCACGAATATTATTGACGTTTCGATAGATTGAGAAGTCCGCGAAGTCGCGACGAAGTTTTTTGAAGTACACGAAGTTAGTACTAAGAAAATATCTCAAGCAGAAAGATACTAACATACTGATTAACTTAGTACCTGATATCGCGGGTTTAATGGAGGGAAAACTTGTTAGCCTTATATTTATTCGATTGAACGAAGAGAGCCATGTTTTTATGCTCTATTTTAGCTGGTGCACAGTTACGTATCGATAACATGTTTTCGATATGAACGAAACATTTATTGCCGTCCGGGAAATGATTTTTCCTAGCATTAATGCCGTCGATATATCTATATGCATGGATATGAATTTATTTATGTAATACTATAAAATTATTTCTGCACTGATATACAGGGGGTTCGGTCATCGCCGGGGAAAAATTTTAGTGGAATTCTGGAGGCCAAAATAAGACGAAAATCAAGAATACCAATTTGTTGATGGAGGCTTCGTTGAAAAGTTATTAACAATTAAATTCAAAAATTTCAAATCGTTCTGGAAAAATTATTTTCGGTTGCGGGGGTCAGTTGCAATCATTTTTGGTCATTATACATATCCCCGAAATCCTACGTAATTTCGAGAAAAAAATTCGAGAATGTGAAATTTTTCGACAGGAAAAAAAAATTTCAAATCGTTCTAAAAAAATTATTTTCGGTTGCGGGGATCAATTACAATTATTTTTAGTCATTACACATATCCCCGAAATGCTACATACTTTCGAGAAAAAAATTCGAGAAGGTGAAATTTTTCGACGAAAAAAAAAATTTCAAATCGTTCTAAAAAAATTATTTTCAGTTGTGGGGATTAATTATAATAATTTTTGGTGAATAGACCTACCCCCGAAATCCTGCGCATTTTCGATAAAAAAATTCAATACAGGTGGAACTTTAAACGTTAATAACCTTTTAACAAAGCCTCCATTAATAAATTAGTATTCTTGATTTTCGCTTTATTGTGGCCTCTAGAATCCCCCATTAAAATTTTTCCCAGGGTTGTCTGGACACCCTATATGTATATGCGACGACTTTTAATTGTCAATATATAATTGTATATATGTAATGGTAATTTATAATTGTTATTATAAATTGTTAACTTGGAATAAAGATAATATTATTTCTACTAATTTACAGGTGATTTGTTCACATTATATCTGCCTCGAATAGGCTCGAAACAAGCTTTTCACTTCTTAAAGGCGTTGTCGCCAAACGTCCAGTGATCTCGTTATCACATCGAACCCTGACACTTCTTATCTACTGCAGCGAGCAACGTAGAATGATGAAATTTGTAGGTCATAGCTGTTAAGCGACGAGCAAAGTTGTTTTGCTGTGAACGTTCCCTGCATTTTTCTAAACGGTTTTTAAATCGCATTTCCTTAATATCTCTTTTATATTTCAGCCCGGCAATAATACGCTTTTATTAATACCTCTCTACGTACTTTACAGGTCATCCCCTGTTAATCTTTCTATTCATTAATTGTGTCGTGGTTATAGATTTCACAAATAAAGATTTTAATAATAAGAACTGTCGTGTGCCATATTGGTATACAAATTGAAGAGTGGAAGTTCAAAATGGAGGCATATAACGCATGAAGTACCCTTGCAGGGAATATCTACGTGAAAACTAACATCAGTCACGTTGCATGCTTAAAAAGAGTAATTAAAATATTCGTAGTACGATATTAACACGTAATACCAATTAACCAGTTGTTAGTTTAATAATTTTTAATTTTAATCCACATTCTGATCAAAACTTAATCGATCGATAGATCGCAATTTTCATAGGCGTATTTAATTATTTTCTTACGATGTAAATGTAAACTCTCGAAACAAAATCTCTTACGTCGCGTTAAGTGTATTTCGCGTTTGTTGATATGTTAATTTTTGACTACCACTCTCCAATTTGACAGTATATCCTACTGGAAGACCAGGACGAGTCAGACCAGTAACACCACCCCCTCCGCCGCCAAGATCGAACGGATTTGGGGGAAGAGTCAGCGGTAACGCGGGATCAAGAAACACCATTGGTGACAATTCCATTTACGATCGTTTGTTCGGGAATGATCGTAACTATGGATCGCGTGGTGTGACCACTCCTAGGAGTCGGTCACCACCACGTGGTGGTAACGGTTACTATGATACCCATACATCCGTCGATAGTCAAGGAAATAGAATCTGGACATTTTCCGGTTGACCAATGGAACGTCGTTAATTTTATAAGCTCTTTACCTTATATATAACTTTTAACCTTGGTACCAGGTTTTATTGTATGGTTTGGAAACTACAGTTATCCTGAAATAACAAACTATAGAAGGTAAACTGTACAATCAGGAACAAGCTCTGCTAATCCTCCATCTTCACGATATGATTCTGAAATGACTATTACATATGGGTTTTATTTAGTTTAGATTGAATTTTACAAATGTCTTATTCATCCATCGATAACTGTGGGTTCTTCCTTACTAGTGCCATACAATTATCTAATACGTTTTTATAACATTATTATTAAATGTAGATGTATTACGTACGTTGTACTTAACGAGTACTTAAAAATGATTTTACATGTAACGTATATACACATTAAATATATCCAATCCTCAACATTTTAATTGTGTTTCTAGTAATTCGTTAGATTCCAACAAATGATTCAACAAAAGTAAAATTACACATACATAGAACATGAACATTTAATTAAAACAGTCCATCATCAAACACCACTTTAATGTTAACTAAAATAAACATAGAAATATGAGATTGCATGATTAAATTATAATTTGCTACATAGCACGCCTTTTTCGAGCAGCAAAGGTCAATGAGAATTCTATCATATTAATAACAAAGACAATATTTTGCCAGAACAATTGTATCATATAAGTGCCTCAATAACACACTAATTGTGGTAATCAAATTATCAGGACATTAGCAATAATCCACACAGTTGCGTCAACATAGCTTGAAGCATTTAGCTGCTATGGGAAGAAATTAATGTACGCGAAACACATGGTACGTGGTAAGAAATGAGTTGGACTCGGCATGGCATGGGGTGGAGCCCAAACTATGAGCTTTCCAAACAATTAGGAGGTAGATAACGAATTGTTCGCAGAGTTCAATGATGGGAACAACATGGTAGTCGCTAAACGACAGAGCAACAGCGACGTGCAATCCCTGTTACCCGAATCATCCGATCCGCAATCGACAAAGTCAGGATACCCGTCTGCAGGTGGATACCCCGACTCGTCAAAAAGCTCTTATCCATCCTCTCAAAGCCAATCGAGACCCGAAGACAGTTCATCCGGTTATCCATCCAGAAGTAGCTCTGGTTATCCTTCCAGTTCGGGTTATCCCTCCAGCGGTTCATCCGGTTATCCTTCAAGGAGTTCTGGTTATCCAGCAGGAAGCGGATACCCATCGAGAAGTAGCTCTGGATATCCCTCAGAGTCTGGGTACCCCTCAAGAAGCTCTGGTTATCCAACACAGTCCGCATATCCGTCAGGATCTGGTTATCCTTCAAGCTCAAGTGGCTACCCCGGTTATCCCTCTACAAATTCTCGCGGATATCCGTCGAGTTATCCTGGTAACCCGGACAGTGAGGGCACTGTTCAACGAGTGAACACCAAAACGGTTGATGCTGGATACCCAAGTCAATCATCTCGAAGTGGTTATCCTTCTCAAAGCAGTGGATACCCGTCACAGACTGGAAGTGGTTATCCAAGTCAAACCAATTACGGTGGTCAGTATCCTCAGGGTTACCCACAGGGATACTCTCAAGGAAGTTACCCTCAGGGATACCCACAGGGTTATCCTCAAGGTTATCCGCAAGGTTATCCTCAAGGGTATCCACAAGGTTATCCACAAGGTTATCCGCAAGGATATCCACAAGGGTATCCACAAGGATATCCACAAGGAGGATATTACCAACCTACCACTAGGAAGCCCAATGTCGGTGATCAAATAACCAATTTTGCTAAAGATCTGGCTGGTAAAGTTTTATCTCAGGCAATTATGGATAGAGTTAGTGGCAGACATTATTAATTCAGTTGAGGCAATAATTAGGAAATTTTTATGATAATCTATCAGTTATTACATGTTTGACTAATTATTATTCTCTCTTGTTTTCTTCTATTAGTCGCCATATATAGCAATACTAACACATAATTGTTAAAAGAAATTGTTTACTAGAGCTTGTGATATACATTATATGAGTTTAACGTTATACGTCTTACAGTTTGTTGTAACTTTATTGCAATGTTTTGTAGCTTCCTTTTTGAGTTTTAATTATGTGTAAAAATAGCGAAATAAACTTATAGTGGAACGAACACTGTTATGTAGCGTTGATTAACGAGCGAACAGGATATTGTAAAAGAGAAATTGTTGAAGGAAAATTTGTATTTCAAATCGTTCTGAAAAAATTATTTTCGGTTGCGGGGATCCAGTACAATCATTTTTGGTCAACAGACACACCCCCGAAATCTTACCCACTTTCGAGAAAAAAATTCTTTATTGGAAATATAATGTCTGACCATACCGTTCATATGTTTCACTGAAATTTTTCCCTGCCCCGTTACCATATAACAATAGAGTACTCTGTAATTTAGATTACTTATAAATGCTTCACAATTAACGCCAAAGGTCTAAACTTGTTTAGAAACAGTCCTATTCCTCTCAGAAGACCTCGTCAACCTTCCTCTTTGACACTGCTATACATATTCCTAGTTTTTACGTTTTTTTGAACAAATCCACGGTTTCAAGCATAGTACACATAAATTTTAGACTATATGTACGTGAATTTAATTAATAAACAGTGTCTAAAGCTTCTTATTATTATAATAATTGCAGTAGTGTCCACATAAGTGGCTGCATTTATGCCCACTTAATTGTCCGTTTAGTTTGCCCCTTATCCCGAGCGCGGACACTTAATTGAGCACTACCCTACCCAATTTAATATAATTTAACGAATAGTTCGTTATTTTGAACGCTAGATGGCGCTCATTTTTCCGACCACAAACCCTCTGGTGCTAAAACGCCCAAGTTTGTCGTGGAATAGTTCGTTACCTTCAACGCTAGATGGCGCTCATTTTCCGACCTCTGGCCCTCTGGTGCTAAAACGCCCAAGCTTGTCGAGAAATCCATCTAGCGTCGACGATACGAACTATTCCACGACAAACTTGGGCGTATATGTTCTCTTGATATAGATATACAGTGAATTATCAATAGATTTAGAAATGAACACAAGAGGAAGTGAGACAGACTATTAAATTACAGAAATTTTAGTATTTTTTAACGGAATGAAAGCTGTATGGTCCAGAATTGAGTATCAATTGATTAATTTCATTGGAGTAACCAATCGATTAAGATTATTAAAATACTTAAGGATATACCTTATTAACAACTACAAAAAACTCTTTCAACTCTCTTCGTTGGTTGTGCATCTTTCACTGGTTGCACTTTCGTTTGTTTCTTCTTCGACCAACGATCACTGATCATAATAGATCTTTACTAATGGAGGGTGGTTGGGAATCCGTTAGGGAGGGTCTCCATTCGCAGCAACCTCCACGTGGTGAGACCTGGGTAATATTATTTAGCGTTTAATTAATAATCGTATCACTTTTAGCTGGGTAATGCAATTATTAATTAAAAACTAAATACTATTAGCAAATTGGCTGCGATCCGCCTTGCATAGGTCATCATAGATATAGAGCTTCTTCGCTAGTTTAGTTTTGATTCTCTTTGGGTCATCAAAGATTCTAGAGAATTGTCAAAGATGAGGTATAGAAGTAGATCCTTCATCCAATGTATTTTTGCGGCCCATTTTTATATGGTCTCGAAACCAATCTCGTTACCAATAGATTCAGAAGTGAATTTTAATCCTTTCCATAGTTCATCAGTTCTCAACTGACCGCCATCCATGAGAAGAGGACGTTAAAATCACCTCCGAATTTTTCGCTCAGCATGGCAATTGTTCGAACTGATCTATAAAAAGACAAAAATTAACGAGATACACTCTTCCAAAGTGGAACAAAATGTTAAAAAGATCATGCATCAAATTATAAGGCGATCCTCGTAAGAAGGCTTTAATCTTCGTAATGGTTTTAATGGGTCGATACTCAACAATGACTAGCTTATGGTCACTGGTGGTCAACAGTGAGGTTGGCATCAAGGTCAGCGGTCCAGTGAAGATCCAGAAACGGTCAAGAGCTGGGACCAATCGAAATAGTTCCCTTGTAGACAAGACAGTCTTACCTGTTAACTTCAACTGTGGCTCTGACTGGTCTCCCCACTCTTTCATCACCTTAGTCATATAAGCAGGGTCACTGCGAGGAATTCTTCAGTCGCGTCGCGAATTCGGGAGTGTACAAATC
Source organism: Colletes gigas (assembly GCF_013123115.1). Taxonomy (NCBI): domain Eukaryota; kingdom Metazoa; phylum Arthropoda; class Insecta; order Hymenoptera; family Colletidae; genus Colletes; species Colletes gigas. The sequence goes on from NW_025106637.1 coordinate 4,630,300, forward strand.
GCCTGAAGTCAACTGGGGACCGCTGCTGACCTCCGCTGGCCGCTGCCGACCATGGCTGACCATGGCTGACCATGGCTGACCAGGGCTGACCAGGGCTGACCGATACTGACCAGTACTGACCACTACTGACCAGTTCTGATTCGTGCTCCTACCACTACTGACCACTGCTGACCACTGCTGACCACTACTGACCAGTGCCGGACGGTGATGGGCCGCGGTAAGAACTGTTTAAATATTCTCTCCCCTCCTCTATTCTATCGTTTGATGCCAATTTTGCTTCAATGAACTGATTTTGCCTTGCTTGTCCAACTGACGTTGCTATAATATGAATATTTTCTTACTTTACAGATAGCCCAGTGGTAACTACCCTATGTACTGACAACAAGTAGTAAGTCCACTCCACTTATTTATATTTTATTATTTTTATTTGCTTGTTTGATGCGAATTCAACTTTATCTATCTATCTGATTTTATTTGGTTATTACGAATGAATTTTTATTTTTGCGTTGTTGCGCGAATTCTCGTAACATTCTACGGAGGTACTTTGTTTGATTCTTCAATTTCGTTTGATTATTTGGTGTTGATTCAACTTGGTGTCTCGATCCAAGTTTCTTCCATTACAATTACGAATTTGATATGCAGAACATGGTGTCGATGCGTATACCTTATTTGTTTCAATGACACTGATTAATATAAGATTTTTATTTTTATGTTTCAGTTTACATTCTTGTAACATTTTGCTAGTGTCTATCTACCGGGCCAAACATGAATAAGGCATCCCAGAAACGTGATAAGTCTACCGGGCCAAACCTTGGGGTCGCTTTTGGCACGCACAAATGTAAATTAAATCGTAAGGCATGGGGTTAAGGTTCGACTGGTAGTATACGTGCTGTCTTTGGCAAGTGTAGTTAGTACATTTTGCTTAAAATTATATAATCTTCTTGCACACCGCGATTTTTAAGATGACAAATGTCACAGTAGATTCAATTATTTTTAATTTGACACTCATTTTAAAATGAATATATAATGAGTACATACAACATACATGAGTAGCATCACTTTCTCTCGTTCGCTTGTTCTCTGGTTCTCGCTTTCCGAGATTATGTCTCGACCGAAAGGATCGGAGAGTTTTTTGCTCGATCACCTCTGTTTGATTGAATGAAACATGTGACACCTGTGTATTAGGTGTGATAGCTCTTACCGCTTCAACCCCGGTGCAGCTTGGTTCAGCTTAAGTGGGGCCTCGCCGAGCGCATATATTCTCCTCTTTATACGGAAAAGAGAATGACCTCCGGCGAGAGTCCCTGACCCATATCCGTTCTCGAGTACTAAGCGGGTCCTGTTGTGACCGTGTGTCCTCCAGGGCCCGGCGGTTGTACGTAGAGAGGTCCGATCGACGTGGGTCAGGGGCGCGACTTGCTTTTCTGATAATCAAGGCCGGGGGGGATCAATCTGATACCCACACTCACTGCACGCTTATGAGCACGTGTCGCGTCGCGTTTTATTTAAGCGTGCGATGTCTTTACACGCCGCAATTTTTAATATGACAAATATCGTAATATCAATCGAAAGTAGAGTCATGATTTTAATATCTATTATAATACTTATAATTATATTAATTTTAGAATGAGTGTCAAATTAGTAGCTTCCGATGTTCGTTGTTCTCTACATTCTTCAATAATTAAATTCACTTTCATAATTTAGTTGACGACTTTGGGTATCTTCGATATCGAACATACCCAAAGTCTTTCTTTACTTGTTAAAATATATCATTAGATTTATGTGCAAGAAGATATTTCGCGACGAATACAGTTTAGAGTCAAAGTAACCTATATTATGTACTATTTTTACTTTCTCACTGCACTTGCCTGTAGTTGCAGTATTTGTAGTTTTATAGATTCGGTGTTGGGTATATAGTTCTTGCATGTGTCAAATTTTTGTTTGTTCTCTTACTAATCTATTAAACAAGTTTCTGTTACAGAGCACATTCCTATGGAAGTTTCAGGTATATAAAAGTAATAATTAAGAATTGTTACAATTTTATTTGATACTGCTTTGTTTGTGTTTCAGAAAATCATCGTGGGATAAATAGAAGATAGAAGAAAGAAGAATGTATATCATGTATTTTGTTTCAGATTTTTTAGTTTATGTTTTAATAATTTAAATTTATAGTTAGGTAGAATGTAACATCAGGCAATATTTTGGTCTATTTCTCTGTTTTATTCATGAGAATTTACAGGCAAATTCTTTCTCGAAAAACTCTTTCGTTGGTTGTTTCCTTTGTTGGTTGTTTCCTTCGTTGGTTGCACTTTCATTTATTGCTTCTTCGACCAACGATCGCTGGTCACAAAAGATCTTTATAGATCATATAATCGAATATCTTTATAAATAATATAAATTAATGGAGGGTGGTTGGGAATCGGTTAGGGCGGGTCTCCATTCGCAGCAACCTCCACGTGGTGAGACCTGGGTAATATCATTTAGAGTTTAATTAATAATCGTATCACTCTTAGCTGGGGTAATGCAATTATTAATTAAAAACTGAATAATATTAGCAAATTGGCTGCGATCCGCCTTGCATAGGTCATCATAAATATAGAGCTTCTTCACTAGGCTAGTTTTGATTCTCATTGATTCATCAAAGATCCTAGAGTATTGTCAGAGACGAGGTATAGAAGTAGATCCTTCATCCAATGTATTTTTTCGGCCTATTTTTATTCTCGAAACCCCCCATTACCATTTTCGTGTCATTCGCAACGTTACCAACAAATTCAGAAATGAATTTTAATCTCTTCCATAGTCAATTCACATCAATACTAATTCAGTGAATAGTTTCTCAACTGACCGTCATCCATGTGAAGAAGACGCTAAAATCACCTCCAAATTTTCAGGTCGGTATGACAGTCAGATTGGACCACGAAAGTCCATAAGGTGAAAGGTCTACCTTGCCTACCTCGTCTGTGGTTATATACTGTGTTATCGATCTAGTAAAAAAGCATTGGTTTTTCAGTGCACTCTACGTTTAAGAATAGTGACTCTGACATGTATAGCTCAGCATCCAAAGTCGATAAATGTAGAGAACTCGACAGTATAGCCACACATATCATTTCAGAAACTTAATAGAGACACAGATTAGGTATACTCATATAGGGAATCACAAATTGCAAGTATTCGTCCTAGGATAGCTATGTCAGTTTGAAATATCTATAGAAGGTAAACGTGCAATAAATTTGTCTAATTACAACATGAAGATGTTCAGCAATAATAATAAAGGGTGCTTTAAATGTTTGCAAGTGCAGGAGTTAGTAAAATTTAGCAAATTTTTCATCTTAAATAGAAACTTGTACCTTTTGAAATTTGTAATTGTTATCCAAGAAAGAGATCTATCTCGTCTGTGGTTTTACTATTCGTAGGTGTAGTCGCGTCTTCGTGTTATCGGCTGAGGGAACAGATCGATAAGATCGTCGAGCTCTAGGAAGGGTGCTAGATGCCACTTGCACCCCGTCTCCAAGAATAATCCCGCATCCCTATTTCGGGTAAATTCGAAGGCGATACTTCTTCGTCTCTGTTTCTGCGATCCGCACAGTCGTGCCGCATCCACCGCCGGTTGCGTACCTATCTTACGGTCCTCAAGGTACATCGTGTACGCGTACCGGTTACGATACAAGTAAATCGAAAATCTCGCTTCCGGGATATCGTGATTCGATCACGACGATAGTCTCAGCACGCCCGAGAACGCGATGAAACGTCGAAACGATCGACAGATCAGTTCAAGTGATGTAGCCTTCGGAGACTTTGTCAACACGAGATCGGATGCAGTTTTAGTTTCAATCTGTAATCAATTTTAAACTCGATGCTCCTCGAACACGTGGATTCTCGAGCTTCGTATACTTTCTCGACAATATTCTTTTGTAATTAAATCACACACGTTTCAATCGATGTTACGAAACGCTTCCCACGAGGCTCCAACACGAGTCTTTAAATATTCCATCGCAAGAGTACACGTCGAAATTTATTTAGGATCAACGTGTCAAAGCATCTTTTAACAATCCTTTGCATCGTGGAACGAATTCGAGCGTCTCAAAAGTTTCGAAACACTTTTAACGTTTGGGTGATGAGTTGAACGGTAGAATGATGTGCAAAGTGACGAAAGATCGCACGACGATTTTTAAGTTTAATATCCATCGTCTGTAATGCAAGAACGATCCAGGAACGGTGACCTATAAAAGTGCGAGGCCGAATGTTAGCTGCTTTCTAGTGTTTAGCCAGTTGTGTCTTCCTTTTTTTCTCGACGAAGATCCTCATTTAAATTAAAAGTCTCGTTACGTGGAAACGAATTCCTTTTGCACCTTGCGTATCATGTCGATCAGATGATAAACGGCGTGTTAGAAGAATGTTCATTTCCGTACGTAAATGGCACGATGAAGTGCGATGTTCGGTTGTGAAGACGGCGTGTTTCGATCAGGTGTGAAAAATTCAACGCTCGAATGTTTACGCAACCGTCATGTTATCGGCGGGAAGAGTGCTCCAGCGATATTCATCAAGAACATATTTGCCGAGCTAGTCCGGCAGCAATTAGCAGCGGTTGAGCCACCAATCATGAATCGATCTATCTGCATCAGTTACGCCTTATCAGCCTTAATCCACTAAAAGGAAGGGAGGAGGATCGTTAAAGCCCCTCGATATCAGCACGTGAGGGCCAAGGTAATTCAATGAAGTTCGTTATAAATTTCATTAATGGCTCGACGAGATGCGGTGACCCACTGGCGTGCGAAGTCACGTGCCACGTAACCGATCTTTCGACTTCCGGATTGCGAAACTGCATACTTGTCACGAATCTCGTACGGTAATTATCGAAACGATTTTTCACGATCGACGCATTGAACTATGCTAGAAAATTGTAGGTGTGAGATAGAGTGTTTTGTGGGTTACAGACTAGATTGATTTATTAATTGCCAGGGGACATATATTTTTATTCTTTTTTTGCAAAAGAGTACCTGTGAATGGGGTTTAATTTTAATTAACTTTCGTAACGAAGACTGAAGGAACAATCACGTAGATAAACAGTTGGGATTAATACAATAGAATCATTTATTGCACCTATTTTTAACGTTTGCTATGATATCGTGATTTGTGGTCGACTTTTAGGGTTGGAAATGCAACAGTTGATTTGTTACGTAGTAAAATCTATTTTTGAGAAGATTTATGCATCATTGAGATTACACAGCTGGTAGATTTACAACTTACAAAGCGATATATTTTCGTATTTTATATATCAACGACGTAATGTGATTAGTTTGTATTTCCTCTAATAAATTGATTTCTAACGGTGGTAGAAAATGATCAAATTTAGGTTTAGATATCTAAAATTTGAATGAACGTAGGCAAACTTCCTCTTAATTAAATGTATTACAGATAATTGTAATTTTCTTGATACCACAATTTGCACTTCCCCTCTTTCTGAGATTTTCTTGTGAACAGGAGAATGTCCCTTAGAGTCGAGACGTGATTCATTATGTAGTTGAGAAACGCAAGGTTTATTCTTCTTTTAGTATTCTTTGAACTTGAAGTTAATGGACGACCACGACTTTTTTTATTTCTGTCCCGTATAAATATACTATAGTGGACCCTATTTGTCTCTTTCGTTAGGTACTGTACATTAGCTATGTTTTTGCTAGATAAATATTAATATAATAACATAAAGTGTTATACTGGACAGTGTAATTAAATATTTGCATTAATTTACATACATAAGACTTGAAACGACCTGAAAATTTTAATGACTTTTCAATGATTTATTTGAACAAAGTAAGGAAACAAGGAGGAAGGAATCAAGTAATGCATAATTAATTTTCTGACAGAACACTTCATTTCATTATAAATGAAACTACAATTGGAGTTTCGTCGAAAGTAAAAACACTGAACTTATTATGGTTTTTAAACTCGTGCAAAACCATAGCTCTTGTGTCTTGCCACGTGAACGATTGCAAGAAAGATGAGTAGAAACTTTGACTAATTTAAAGTCATAACTTCGCGATGGTAAATTACTTCCGTTATTCTGTCAAGACTGAATCATTTAATTATTATTCGAGGGGAAGAAGAACACGGGAAAGAAAGAGTCGTGGACAGAGGCAAAGAGATTTGTTGCACGAAAAGAAGCGAGTAAATTGAACGAGAGAAGTTCTGTATGGTACATTATGTCCCCGCGCAGTAGATCTTTATTTGCATCGGTCTATACTGAATTGAAATACGGGATGTTTTCGTTATTTTTCCACTGGACCTAGCATTACCACGTAAATATAAAAAACGCGTTGTAGAAATGCAGTGTGGAATAAAGTAACGCAGCGTGAAGAGAAAACTTTGTTTCGGGAATTCAGTTCTTTGTCGCCAAAGGAACGTTTGTCGCGTTCCAAAAACGAGATAGGTACAATCGATTTGAAAATTCAGCGAACGGTGAATTAAAACAATACAGTGTTTCGAGTCGCGTTTATTTAAAAGCTGAATAAAAAAATTATTTAATCACGTTACTCGAGCTTTATTGTTTTAGAAAAATTGAATTCCTATTTTTAATTGTTTGTTATTTCACTGCAACGCGTCATCCAATTAAATGTAACGTATCTCGACAAAAGCAATAAAACTTAGCGAGGAATTAGCGGGGGATTTTAAAATAATATTGCCTAATCGTGTGTTAAGCGCGAACGCACATTGAATTTGTAGTATTTGCATTTGCTCGGGTGAGAATTAGAGTTAAATAAAGCACTTTTTTAATGGCGGTCGAAGTGGGGATCGCACGTGCTCTTAACGTGACCTGAATTTCGATAAGGCGCTACGACCAGTCAAACATGACCCAAAACGGGTCAATTTCTATTGCTCTCAATTTTTCTGGAAGCACTTATTAATCCTTGGAGAGCTGTTCAACGAAAGCTACTTTGATATTTAAACAGAATTACGAAAATGTCAGTTTCACGTCATACAAAAAGAGCAAGAATCGTTGCTTTAAATCGTATTAAATTTAATTTGAAATTGTAAGACACGTGACGCATTAGATATCTGTCGAAAGGAATATTTCTAACACGAATATAGTTGCAGTATATTTCTCTTTATCAATTTTAGCGTTAGGCTGCTTCAATTTGAGATAAGTAGACAGCAATCACCATTTTCAATGCGTTGAAATGTTAGCATTAGATTGTGTAGATTAAATTACTTAATGCATCACGTGCTTGTACCGACAAGACTTAAATAACACGATTAGAACACGACCAACGTCGAGTAGGTTAATTAGAAGTTATTTTGTAGACCAGATGTTTCAGCGTCGTCTATCAGCAAATGATGAATACAAAATTTCTATTTGTAACGCTTGTAATACTTATTTTATATTTTCATGTACCTGTAAGCACTTTCGTTGATTTAAATAAGTATTATATGTGTCTGTAGTTTCCGTTCGCGGTGTCTAATTTTAGTTTCACTTAATCTTGCATGCCTCCGGATAATTTAAGCTGCCAATTAATTGTTGAGTGTAATAAAACGATTCAGCCGCATGAGGGCATGGTCACAGTGAAAGCGATTTCGTTCGAATACACGAGTGGCGCTTTGTTCCAGCGACCCACGATCGAGGTTGGACGATTTTGTGTTTCAATCATAGTAGTACGTAACAGATTTCCCGGGTCTATCGACACAATGAATATTGATGAGGAACTTTATTTAACAAAATGCCCTGCATTCAATTCGTTCGCGATTAGTAAACAAAGAGCATACCGTACAGATGATGGATTTCGTCATTTCGAATGGTATACTCTGAATATTTACGCGTGTCCCTAATGAGTATAATTACATTTTACTTAATAATATTTCTTGCAACAATGCAGTCAAAATAACTACCTGCAATTGCCTTCATTTATATATGATTCAATATATAAAGAGAAAATAAGATATACTGTGTAATATAAATAAAATTTTCTTATTAATGGTAATGAAAGCAATTATATGATATATTTAATATATAAATGATCAGAGACGAAATTACCGTTAATAAAAGAATTTTATTTATATTACACAGTATATTTTCTTTTCTTTTCTGCAAGTTTAAGTAAAATGGACGACGATCATAGACATTATTCCAGGGACAGAGGTTGTTTAGCTTTGGAGGGAATCGCGAATCGTATCGGGGTAAACATTATAGTCAATCTTCGTAAGACCTGTGATTGGCCAAAAATTATACAACGCTGTTCCCATTTCTCTTATTCAAGCCGGAACGTTTCCCTTAAATCAAGACTGATCTATCCTCCTGCCTACATTACAAGCGATATCGCGCGACCAATTCATTCCGTTGTGACCATTCCATGCGACTATTCGCATTGACTTCAATCCATTTGTTCCGATCCCACGATCGCCAGATCGCACGAAATTGCTTGCAGTGTAACCACAGCCTAAGCGAAATTGCGCTGTGATTTTACCACACTCGTGTGTTTCGCCAGATCTTGAATGTTATTTGAAACTGGGATAATTGGCCCAGTGATCTAGGGGCCAAGGAAAAATAAAATGTTACGTTACCTAGGAATTAACGAAAACAATCGTTTTCATCGTTGTTTCATCAATATTTCAATCAGAAAATATCTATTTGTATTTCGATAATTCCAACGCAAGATCTTGGCGTGACATATATGTGTTAAAAGTGTTATTTCATACATAATTCGTTCCCCTAAGTGAGGAATATTTTCATTTTCAGTTGTGCGAGCGGCGAACAGGAAAGTAAACTTGGTGTTCGCAGAAACAAGAAAAATCAACATTTGCGGAAACGCGGAAACTGTCAAATGAAATAAATTCTCCTTTAAAATCATGCGGACGACAAAGAGCTCGAAAAAGGAGGCGTATTAACGAAAGTATGATAAATTCTACAAGAATTCAAGAAGGCTGACAAATGATTCGACTCGCAGAAATGTATTTAACAAACGTATAAAATATTTAAGTAACATGGCAGACCATAAACTACTACATAGACGGAATCAAAGCTTTGAAATAATAGCAAGGCGTACTTAACAAATAAACGAAAATGACTTCGACGGCGCAAACTTGATTAATAATCAATATCGAAGTTCTGCCATAATTCGGCTTCAATTTAGTTTGCCAATCGCTGTGATACCATAATGCTTCAAGAGATGGAGATCACTTGGGACGACGTTGTCACGAATTTCACGGAATCCTCAAATTCGATGCACAACAACAACACAGAGAAGTACGTCGAGGACGTCGAGTACACTTTCGATCGTCAACAAGTGGAAAGGATCGTGGTGGTGGTGGTACCGATATTCTTTGGCATGATCGGTATCCTTGGATTCGTCGGTAATTGCCTGGTGGTCACCGTCGTGGCAGCAAACCCTGGAATGAGATCGACGACGAACATCCTAATCATCAATTTAGCCGTGGCCGATCTGCTGTTCGTTATATTTTGTATTCCATTCACCGCTACCGACTTCGTGTTGCCTTTCTGGCCCTTTGGCAACATCTGGTGCAAGATCGTCCAGTATCTTATCATCGTCACCGCCTATGCCAGTGTTTACACTTTGGTCCTCATGAGCCTCGACAGGTGAGCAAGTTTTACGAAATATTAATTTTTACTTTCCACGTCTGATCATAAACTGCACGATATTCGTCTCTAAATAATTTAAAGATTTGAATCTTTTTGTTTTATTTCGTAATAAAAGTATCAAGTTAACCAGATCTGATCGTCATAAATTCATTTCTCGTCGCTCATAATTTCAAGTATCGTGTGTTTAGTAGCCAGAGTTGTTGAGTTTATGGGCTGGAAAACCATTGAGATTTTTGAGTATATTTTTCTTCCATCGTTTGAAACCTGCCACGTATTTTGGGGGCAAAAAATCTTTTACCATTTCTAGAGGACTGTCAACAAATTTGAAATTCACCCGACTTACAGTATCTTTGTAAGTAAATCGTGTACTTGATTTTGTATTCGGCGGTTGATCGCGTGCAGTCTGTTGGCATGTACTCTGTAGCGAAGGGTGTCGCGCAGGAAAATTCGATTCTCGACCGTAACGCGTGAAAATGTAATCCATTCTTGGCCCATAAATATCAGCGGTATTTCCGGTTACATTTCCATGTACCGTATGGCACAGTAACACCGGCTGGAGAATCACGCGCCGCGCCTGGAAATGTCAGACACACGAAAGAATCTTGATTCCCTCGTGAAACGTGCGATTCGCTCATTTTCCAGTCCGTATCAGAATTTCCTTCACGTCGCGTTGCATTCCGTGCTTTTTTATTTCATCGCGTTTTACCGTCCTCGATGATCGTTGCACCAATATTTCCCCTCTGAGCTGCAAGCAACGGATTCCAAGGTCACGGTAGTTATGTAAAACAGTTCTACGTAAAGCAACACGAGGATTACCGATAAATTGATCTGAATTTTCTGCGAGAAAAAAAATAATTTTAAATGGAAACTGAAAATGCTGAAAGTCCTGTTCCAAAGCCACATATTTCTACCTGTAAATGAAATTTAGAGAACGTAAATTTTATTAAATATATTCGCTGAAAATTTGATAAGAATTGGAGATGAATGTTGTGACTTAAACGTACTTAAAAGTTTTGTAATTGCAAGCTCAACTTTTTAAATTTTATGCAATTTCAGTATTAGTTTTTCTGCTTGAAGCTTGTAATTAACAACTGGGTTACCTGTGTGTTCCCCGGTAGCCTGTATCATTTAATTCGTTGGCTGATATCCAACTCAATTAGCATGAATGATTGTTCATTTATTTTCCTTCGTACAGGATACCTAATCTGTTTTCAAAATGGACATGTTTGTTCATAGCTCAGAGTACGACGTTTCACAAATTACAATTTTCACATGACAAGTTTAAATGTTCAAACTCTTTCTTCTAATTATTTTACGTGCTTCAATTTCTACCGCTATACTAACGATAAACTGAAATAGACTACTGTTTAGACGACTTTATTTTAACCTAATAAGCGAGGACATCTGTTTTCTTTTTTCGTTGGTGTACGTGGAATAAAAAGAGGTTAATCTTTAAAAGTACTTGGACGTGCGACTGAATTATCGTCGTAAAAAAGAAACGGTAGTCTTTTAACGAGTTTTAGTGGATTTTACTGTTTCGTGTAGCCAAGTTATGAATGCAAATAAAATGTATGCAACTTCTGCAACGGTGTTTATTTTCGAAGACGACTTTGAACGTTGGTATTCATCTTCACGAGCATTGAATCATATCAGTTTTATTTGTTCTAACGCGTTATTAAGATCACAGTTGAAATAGCACATACTTTCGAAATCCAGTAATCGATCGATCATGACACGTTTGTTGCATTTTAATTGATTCAGATATTTGGCAGTGGTTCATCCGGTCACATCGAGGTCATGGAGAACCGAAAATCACGCGATCCTTGCTATTTGCATCGCTTGGGCGATGATCTTCACAATCTCAACCCCTGCCCTCATTGTTCATGGCGAGGTAAGTCATTTATGAATGATGAATACTTAATTTCCCTCGTGATAACTGCATGGAATATCATATATGGAATTTCATGCTTGTATCCTTTAACAATTTTATTGTATCATCGAGGTTAATGAATAAACAACACATGAATGTTTTAGATTTATTAATTGCTTTAATCTATGTTCTTAGAAGACCAAAACATAGAATTATTTATAATGTGTCTAACTTAGTATCTCGAGGGGTACCAAAAAAAAATTTTCTCTTGTATTGCAAGAGTGGGGGAATGAATCGTAAGCAATATAGGCTTAATTGTAAATAGCCTACTATAAATTACGAAGGGTTCATACGTTTCAAATGACACGCGTAAGTTTCGATCGTCCCACGATAAATTCTGTATAAGTCACGATAAGTTTCGAGTGACCCACAGTAAACTACACACGGACACGATTAATTACCAATGATAAGGTTCGATTGACGTACAATAAGTTCCGAACGACACACATAAGTTTTGTGTGATCCATGAATTGTGACTGACCCACGGTAGATCGAGATTATTATTTTGTTTCGTTGCTCTTTATTTTCCGAAAGATATCTGAAATCTACATTAAAAATGTATATGAAATTTCATTTGAAAAAAATCGAGGTACACTCGACGATAACTCATCCAAAAGCCTTCATCGGCTTTGATTTAGGATATTAAAAAAAGAGGAAATCTTGTCGACACCGCCAGCGATTTCTGAAAAAAACAATTTACAACAGTTGTCGCGGTTCGCCCTACCGAATCGATACTTCAACAATTCATTTTGCAGTCAGAGCGCCGACACTCTTTAATTAATCACTATTTTATTGCACGTACCGCGACTTCAATTTTTACCTTTCTTCTGTTATTGAACAACTGGGATTGGATTTAATGCTCGGGACAGGGTATTTCCAGTTCTTTTTTTCGCCCGGTGCACTTCGGTTTGCCTGACTACATCGCACGAACGCGAAAAATTCCGTCCGACTCGTATGCCTAGTCCTTTTGATTGACTCTTTCAATTCGGTTATTCGTTATCGATTGCATTGATACTTTCAACGAGTGGATTTCGGCACCATAAAATGATTCGGAACTCGATTACCAAAAAGCGAACTGCTCGGAATCCTTTTTGTTCCTTCAACTTGAGGAAACCTGGTGAAATAAAATTTACGCCACTTAGCTCACTGATATTTCGTATGATACACATAGATAAATATTAACACGTCAAATACGGATCTAATTTCGTTTCACTTCTAAACAAAATCATACTCGCTGTATAAACAAAAAAAAAAACAACGAGCAGAAAAGTTCATTTCTATTAAAAATAAAACTCTGTAAATGTGGTGCTGTTATATCGCGACGGTTTTGCATTTATCAATTCTACAGGTAATTGTAACACTTTTAAATGAACGCTTGAACAGTACTTTGCTTAGAAATTATTTTTCCAGATTTTTCCTTCATTACCGTAGCTTTTGTGATGTGTTCGAACACTCAGTTTGTAAAGTATAGAATAGTTTGGACATAGTCAATGAGATAAATTTTTTAAAGCAATTCGAATTGTCGTGTCTTATAAAAAATATTTCCATTGGTTTTACACCGAAGTATAAAATACAGACGTTGATTAATATTATTTGGACTTGACTCACTGTCAAATTGATTACTATATTCATAATTGGTACGCATTCTGAACACACGATTGTTAATAATGGAACAAATATGAACGTTCATGTAGCTGTGCATATACGCGTTTTGTGTAAATATCATCGAATATCTCTAAATATAGCGCTCATTGGTTATTATACGATTATCCGAGATTGTCCTAACGAGCACACTCGAATTAGGCAATCATTTCTACCTACGATCACTTAATGATCATGGTACGTATTGTATTATAATTTAGTTTCACGCTCGTAATACGTCGAATTTGACGTATTAATCAAAGATTCAAATTCGTACTTTGTATCTAATAAGTTCGTAGAAGATATAATTCGATCTAATCACAGTATCAACATGGCAAAATTTGGAATTATCACTTAAAAAACACTTATTCGATACACTTGTGGTAACGTAAAAAGGTTTCAAGTATATTTGCGCGAATGGTAGGAAAAATTGAAAAGAAAGTGTGTAGATTTATCACGTGAAAGCATTTGAAAACGTTAACAATAGAAAAATGTCGTCTATTCAAATGAATCTTCTTTTTGGTCATGCTTTATAATTCAATATTCCTGGTCATCAATCACCAACAGATTGGTTTCAAGAACGATTGGAACAAACATTCAAAATATTATTCATCCTCGCGGGTAATTTGAGAGAGCTCATTTCACGTCTGAAAAGGTGGTATAAACAAAAATGACGCAAATTAGTTGTTACACGAGGACAATGGTTCCAAATACAAGAGTCCTGCATACAAATGAAAACAGAAAATAGCATTGAAGCGTTGGATTGGTCATTCCAGCTATCAGAGGTGAATCAAATCGAAAATGTTTGGAGCTACATGGAACTAAAGCTTCGACAAACGTGTGTGGAGCATAAAACAATTAACTCGGTAGATATGATTAGTATAGAGATATCTACTTTGAAAATAGGCGGTCCGGTTAGTCGAAAACAAGCATTCACGATGCAAAGCACAATAGCGATTGGATCATTTATTAATGTCAAAGCGTTGAAGTACTTTGGAAATAGAATTTTTACATTCAGTTTTACATTATTACGCTATCAAATCATGTCATGAAACTTGTAAATTCTTGGCCACATATTGTAGTATAATATTGCTTTTCTGCATGAATCAGCTGGTCGGTATCCACTCTTACGGCGATAAAAAAATCATTTTCAATAAGCCATCAGGATCAGATCGCTGCGTCATGGTGGCAGGTTGGTACTTTGCAACACATGTCACAGAATCTGTCTCTTTCTACATACTTGTTCACACTAAATGCTGGTCTACATGCTTCCTAAATACCATTCGTGTAATTCATTAAGAAATCCATTTCAAACCCTACATTTTACAAAAAAGAAAAACACAATTTTCACGAAAACAAAAGGAGATTTTCCTGGCTGGGCATATCGACTTAAATGAAAGCGGCTAAAGGGAACAACGAGTAGGAAGTTGAAACTTAATTTAGTTTCTGTCGCAACAGTTTTAGACAAATTTCAACAAAGTTACAGCAGCTTGAAGTTTAAGAACTTTTCAACATTATTCAAGCGATGCAACCGCGTTATAGTTTAAAAACCATCGTAATTGCTAGCTAAGGCTAACTTACAAGGGCAACTGTCCCAAAACTTTTGCACGATACAATTTTACATGTTGTCTCGATTGATAAAACAAACGTTTATTTCTTAAATAGTAGACATTCATGTGTTGTTTATTTTTTAACGAAACGAAGCGTTCTCGGCCACCACTGGGAAAAATTTTAATGAGAGATTCTACATTCAGTCAATTGCAATCATTTTTGGTGAATAAAGACACCCTCGAAATTCTACGCATTTTCGAGAAAAAAATTCAAAGTTGACAAATTTTTCGATGAAATTAAAAAATTTCTAATCGTTCTGGAAAAAATATTTTTAGTTGCAGGAGTCAATTAAAATCATTTTCGGTCAACAGACATACCCCCGAAATCCTACTCAGTTTCAAGAAAAAAATTCAAGAATGTTGACAAAGTCGTCGAAATTAAAAAATTTCAAATCGTTCTGGAAAAAATATTTTCAGTTGCAGGAGTCAATTAAAATCACTTTCGGTCAACAGACATATCCCCAAAATCCTACTCAGTTTCAAGAAAAAAATTCAAGAAGGTTGACAAAGTCGTCGAAATTAAAAAATTTCAAATCGTTCTGGAAAAAATATTTTCAGTTGCAGGAGTCAATTAAAATCACTTTCGGTCAACAGACATATCCCCAAAATCCTACTCAGTTTCAAGAAAAAAATTCAAGAAGGTTGACAAAGTCGTCGAAATTAAAAAATTTCAAATCGTTCTGGAAAAAATATTTTCAGTTGCAGGAGTCAATTAAAATCACTTTCGGTCAACAGACATATCCCCAAAATCCTACTCAGTTTCAAGAAAAAAATTCAAGAAGGTTGACAAAGTCGTCGAAATTAAGAAATTTCAAATCGTTCTGGAAAAAATATTTTCAGTTGCAGGAGTCAGTTAAAATCATTTTCGGTCAATAGGCATACCCCCGAAATCCTACTCAGTTTCAAGAAAAAAATTCATGTAGGTGGACAAATTTTATTAAAAATTTTTAACTGTAATTTTGTTAGTAACTTTTTAACGAGACCTCGATCAAGAAATTGGTATTCTTGATTTTCGTTTTATTTTGGCCTCTGGAATCTGTCAATAAAATTTTTTTTCAGGGGTGGCCGAACACCCTGTAAATGCAGACTCATCTTAATTTCAGGACATGGACGGCACGTCGTCGGAGAACCTGACGGCTTGTCGAATCCTGCCACAATATGATTGGCCGTTCTTTCAAATATCGTTTTTCCTGATGAGCTACTTGCTGCCGCTGATGCTGATATGCTTCTTTTACATTTGTATGCTCGTCAGACTCTGGCGAGCCGCTCGCGTCAGCGCCGAGAGTCGACGCGGAAGAAGACGCGTCACAAGGCTGGTGCTCGTCGTCGTTGGCGTTTTTGCATTTTGTTGGTGTCCCATACAGGTTAGCATTGCTCCAATTTCTATAAGAAGCGATGACAAAGTCTCGAAATTCGTGTCAATCAATTAATCTTTAACAATAGTTTTAATTATCACAATTCATCTTCTGACGAGTGTTCGTAACTATGCGTTTTAAATTTAATTCCCGCGTCCTAACGTCTCGGTTACTTTTCTACTTTGTTCCGACGGAAGATAGAGTCCGTTCGAGCGCGAAAATAATTTGTATACTCATTGATATACGATAATCTGTTCGTGAATTCACGGTTCCGCTGTCACGCAAGTCGTTGTGGCGCCAATCGAGACATGCCACGTAGGAATAGGTTTGTGTGTTTCGAGTGACACTTTGAGAAAGACAGTCCGAGGGAAAACTATACGACCGTTACGACCGTAATGCAATTAACTGCAACGCTGTTCGCGCTAATGGAGGTAGGAGATAAATCGTGAAAGGAAATTGTGCGGAGAAATTCGGTAATTCGGCGTGTCTCGTGGGGAATAGTCATTATCGAATGACGACTAATTCTCTACTTTCTTTTTACTTTACTAAACTTCATTTGCGTTTCCTGAAATTTTCATTGTATTTTTTAATCATTGTTCATTCGAATTCAAAAGCTTTCAAGTTTACTTTATTATTAGCTTCATGCGTTTGAGCGTTGCGAAATCTAAGATTTTCTATGTGTTCCCTTTCTTGCAAAAGGTAATCCTGGTAACAAAGTCACTAACTGTTTATCCGCTGACAACGGCGACGATAATGGTGCAAATTGCCAGCCACATCCTGGCGTACACGAACAGCTGTGTCAATCCTATACTCTACGCCTTCCTCAGCGATAGTTTTCGGAAAGCTTTTCGGAAAATTATATATTGCAAGCCTCGGCCCGATCAAAACAGGCAGTTGGGACCATTGACAAGAACCACGAGAGCTGCCAGTACTGGTGACATCCTATAGGTGAGTCACATTTTTATAGACGAAATATTATAACTTTGTTTCTTCTCACCATCGAATCAAATAATTTCGCTTCATTTTTATCATCGTACAAAAGACATACACTACAATGCAATTTGAAGCATGCAACAGAAGTATTATTTAAATTTATCTATCATTTTGATTTTGTTAATACATATTTCTTTTGATTTTTAGTGCACTACAGCCGTCACAGATTCACGAATCGTATCAGTTCTTTTAACATTCGCCGCGATGAAATTTTCTTTTCCTTCGTGATACTTCGAAAAATGAACCGCGATGTAATTTCGTTGGAAACTCGTGTACGTTTCGATTAAAAATTCATCGCGATCAATATACATCGGTTCTTAGGCGGAATGACAGGATGGGATTCATTACTCGGCAGGCAATTAGTCGTTCATAATAGCGAGGGAGAGCAACGCATCTTTTACCGTATTCGCTTTTCGACCTGCGAAAAAACTTCCTTTGTTTTCTGGATGAGCCAGGAGGCTTTGAAAACACATTTCCTTCTTTTCTCGCTTCTCCAAGCGCTACTTGTGTCGCTGTAGGCGTAGATCCTCAAGTTGGAAATCCAAGGCCATCGAGGCTGAGCTCGTAGGAGCGTCTCTGTTACAGTAGCCTCCTCTCTCCGGCTGCTGTAAATTACACACCTCGTTCGCTGCGAGTGCAATTTCCGACATTTTCCATCCCATGTGGAAAATGTGCGTAGCGGTTCCGCGTCCAGCGATGCACGTCGAACTTCATGTTCAGTCGATATCCTTCGTAATAGTGGTTCTGATGAATAATATCAGGAGGGCACTATAATCGACATTAACTTTCGCGTTAATTCCAGGAGCTCCAATTTTTATAATCGGAATAAAAATTTTATAAGATAACATTCCCTCGGCTGTAGTGTTTTCAGTAACAAATAACGGTTGTAGACGATCGAGAATTTATTTCGTTACCGGTAATCATTAATTTAGGTCGCTCGTGATAGTAATTTACGAATGAAATTCATTTCGTTCGATCACAACTGTTCTCTTCCCGGTGAAATTTATTTTGGTTGCTCAGAATACTGTACGGTGATTCTGGAAAATGATAGGTGACTTAATTTGTTTGTTTGGTGCAATATACATTTCTACTCGTTCTTTAAATTAAAGTACATACGCATTTAATTTAGTTGACCGTTTCGTATTGGCAAACAAACTCGTAGCTGCAATATATGTTGCATGAATTGAATTGTAGATACGCAATAATTTCTTGCTATTTGCTCCAAAACCGCCGAATCCCGTTCGGCGTTCGTGTTTCAAAATATCCGCTTGCAAAGGGTTAAGTGTAACGCGGAGTTACGTATGCAAATTACGCAGATCTATGTGGCTTTGGTGCTTGAGAATTAGAAATGGTTTCCCATGTAATTTTGGGCGCTGATTCCGCATCCGGCTTCAGAATTTGCGTTCCGCGTCAGGATTTACAGTTCAGTGCAGGAAATTGGAATTTTGTTATTTTTATTTTCACGTTGCTATTTCATTTTATAACAAGTAGTTGTATCGAATGTATTAAATAATTTTCGTGAATTCATCTTTCCAAACATGTAGCTGTATTTACCTGCAGTAGTACAAATTTTTTCCTTTTGTTTCTTTATTAGAAATATTACTGAATAGTCTGATCATAAATTCTTCCTACAATTTTCGAAGAGAAATTCGAGGAAGGGTTGCTTACGGTACATAAACACGAACAGTTGGGGGGAGGATATTTCCTTTATTCGAATCCAGTGTAAATTTATTACTTTGAACACTGGAATTGTTATACGCGGAAAATTACACACGGTGGAAGGAATTTAACGAGGTATTTGTATCGCTGTCAAATGACGTGGAAAGTGACACCCTCGGGGTACAAACCGTCAAACGTGTTTTTTGTTCAAACACGCGATGCTGGCCTATATAACCCCCCCCATAGCGCGTTCAGAATATTAATGTCTCGTCCAAAGTATGTTTTTTATGCAAATAAATATTTTCATCGCGTAAGTTTATATCAGATTTCGATAGTAAACGATTACATGCACTTTTGTAGCTAAATTGCAAAATAATCATCGAGCACGTTCGTATACCAAATAAATATAAATATACTTTCCTTGTATTCTCGCGAGAAAATTTTTATATGGACATTTTGTGCAAGGAGTAGCTGTTTCAATTTTGTTTTTAATTTTAATACCACTTGTTGGCGTCCAATTTATTTTATTAGCGTCTTCTTGGCTTCCTAGATTTAAAAAGCAAAAAATCAGCAGGCTAAAATCTCGATTATTGAATGAATCGGGGTTCCATTACAACAGTTTTGTTTTTAAGAAGGGAGAAAACACTTAGAGTCGCTTAGGGTCGGATCTGTAACGCGATTCGTCGTACAAAAAGGCAGATCTGTTTTTAACACCGTTTCTCCGTTTCTCGGATATAGTAAAGAGATATTAACTCCTTTGTCACCTTTCTTCGTTTTCAATTTTCGTCCGGCCGTACGACATTCGTATTCGTTCTTCTCTTATCCCGCGAAACCTCTGGGAGCAGTTTACTCCGATGTGCGCGCTCGTGACTTATCTCCGTAGCTATTCACGGTCTCCCGACGTTCGAGCTTCCACAATGTAAGTTATGTTGCGTAGTGGCAGTAAGAATGAAGACCGTGACCGAAGGCACTGGACAGCGAGTAAAAAAAAACGGGAATGGAAGTCGTTTGAGTTTATATCCCCTGCAGGGGAAACATTTCTGTATTGCACGAATCCTCGCCAGGCGAAACGAAAGCTTCTTGATGCTCGCGAGTTTCTGATTATATCGACTAAAACATCGATCGATCCAGTATTTGGAAATCCTTTGGAATTTCGGGAAAGTTAAACATACCGAATCTCAGGACCAATTTTTATTTTTACTCGCCGAGAATAAATATTATTTCGGTTTGAACAATCAAGGATTCGATTGAAAAATTGAATATTAAATTCGAGTGAACACAGTTACTTTTTATGATAATTTTTAGTAGTTTGCTCAAATCATTATCCACGACAAATTGTACAATACATTTTACTGTACAATATACCTTCGACTTGTTTTTACACGAACCCTTCTGGTTGTACTACGATTCCTGAAACACCGTGTGTACCTACCATCTAGTCTCATTTACGTAGATGGTTGCAATTTGAACTTATTACACGGAATGTCTGTGCAAGAAAGTAAGCTTGTTTCGTAGACAATTGCCAGGAACTTTCATTGCAAATGTTTTGAAAATTACTTCGTCTGGGATTCTTCCTCCTTCCAAAGAAAACAGCATTTTTTCATTGTTACAACTTCAATTTAACTGCTGTCCAAATATATTCAAAGAATAATATTTATTCATCAGTTCTGGAAGAAAATCTTTTCTATATAAATTCAGTTAGCTGTTCGCGAAAGATGCAAGATGCAATATAATAGGTTCGAATATAATATTCTTGATTATATCGATAAATAACTTAGCACTAGACGATCAGAGTTTCTTGCCAGATAAGCTGAGTCGGATTTCAGTTTGATTCGGATTCCCGACCGATTTATTACCGTCGGATTTGCAGTTCGGATATCTGGTCACGATTTTAATAAGTATGGATTCCTAAAGGGCGGAGATAGGGGGATGAAATTGGCGTACGTCTCTCGTATGTGTCGCGTCCGCGTTGTCGATGCTAATGCCGTTTCCCCGAATCAAAGGCTTCGAAACTTTTTTCATTAGACCGTACACGGCGGCTTGGATTTTCAACTTCGTGGAAAAAAGCTATTACTTTAAACGGAAGTTTTTTTAATGACAAGTTTCTGAAACGTGCATTATTAATCTTGAGCAACGTGCACCACCTACACGAAATATCGTATTTTTGTATGAAATTTCGTTGATAAATATCGGCGGTAAAAGAGAAATTAATATTTGGGACAATCTCTAATATTTCCCTCGCCTTTCTCAAAATCATTTAACTTCGACGAGCGATATTTTTCAGTGTCTCCCCTAAATTTCAGTCCGCTTTTGATTTTCATATATGGCGGTCACCTAGGTTCAAATGACCGTGTTAGCGTCCGTAATTTTCAAATGTGCTCGTACACCATACGCTGTACATATCCTGCGATAAATCGCGTGCTTGATTGGAGACTGTTTTGCTTCTATCGTACAGTAAATTATTTCAATATTGTAGTAAATAGCCCGTAAATAACCGCGAAATATATACGTACATATGTAGAGGAGGGTCTGCCTTGTTCGGATCGCCGCCCAAATTAAACCGCGTTGATAAATAGTTGGAATTAGTAACTAACGTCATTTATCGTATGTGCTTTCAACGTTGCCACGATGTTAAGCATGTGGTCGGCTATCACGTTCGAAGGTATGACAGTTGATGTGTTACGCAACGAAATCGAATTTTGCGGAGTTTGATGTAATATGTGGGCCGCGTAACAGGTAGCTTTACAACCCATAAGGTAATATAATTTATAAATATGTGACGCAATGTCGTAACTATATTATATAAACTATATTTCACCTTAAAACAGACGTTGAACGTAAATTGAAAAATTTATTCCAATATCGAATCTAAAAGTTTAATTATTAATTCAATAATATATATGTTTAAAATCGAGCACCAGAAAAATTATGGAATTGTTTCGTACGTTTCATAACCCTTTTTTCAGGGAGATTTTTAGAACCGCACGACTATGTTTTAGCACTAAAAGTTTAACGATCGTAGTTAAGGGTTGAATAAAAATGTCCAAATGTTTGCATCAGCTTCCACGTAGCGAAGTAAAAAATTCTTGGCACGAAAAATGGAA
Source organism: Colletes gigas (assembly GCF_013123115.1). Lineage (NCBI taxonomy): Eukaryota > Metazoa > Arthropoda > Insecta > Hymenoptera > Colletidae > Colletes > Colletes gigas. Next base: position 4,652,178 of record NW_025106637.1, read on the forward strand.
ATGGCTGGAAATCGGATCGCGTTTACTAAAGTGGTAAAAAGAACCAGGCCGTGTCATAAATCAGGATGAGAACAGACACTTGAAATCAGATTACGATAAAAGTGCGTAAACTGTATAGAGATTGTTTTAAAATACTCGTTTGAAAGTTTCTCATAGAATCCAGGTCTTTCAACCAGTAATCTCCATGCAAAATTTAAATTTTTTTCCAAATTCTTCATTTCCGTATCGGTTGTAACGACCATTCAGACGATTTACGCGTGCGAAGATAAAGTGTACCTCTGCGATAGAAATTCTTTTCGTTTGAAGTTTCGCAAATAGTGTGTACGAGCACACATATCGCCACGATTAGAGATCGAATCTGAAAATTGCTCTGGGACCTCGTGCTCCCTTCGATTTTCTTCCGTAGGAAAATTGACATATCATCTCTCGTATAACTCCACAGTGGAAAAGATCGGATATCTTCACTTTGTCGAGGAAGCAGATGAAAAATTGTGAATTCCCACGATCTAATATTAAGATTCTACGATTAAATTGTATTAAATCCGAGGATTCTGTTAAAATGTAATAATTGCACGTCTACTTTTTGTTATGCTCTGGTTTATATTCAATTCACGAAATAATTTTTGTTTACTCAAGGTTTTCGTTATTTCATATTTTTTTTTTTTATACAAATAAATATATCCATGGGCAGGAAAATAAAATGTTTCCGATTTCGAGGAAATTTACTTTTTTTCGAGCCCGACTCGAACGTTGATTTTGGTATTTATTTATTTGGATGTATGAACGGTTTTTGAGACTGAACATCCCCGCGTTTTTTTCCATAAATTCATAGGGAGACGATTAATCTAGTAGTTGAGTGTGCGCTGAAGAGGATAATAGGTAGACGAGACACTGATGAGATTTTAACACCAATATGCTGGCGTACCTTGCGGAGTAATGAAATGAAATACTAAGTGCATCAGTGCGGAATTTCTGTACCATGTATTATATCTCGTACAAAAAGAAACTCAAAAAAACGTGAAGCATAGCGAAAGTTGAAAAACGCGAATACCAGCATCGACTTTATTGATTTTGATAAACACACTATGTTTCAGTGTTTCATTAACGTAGGTGTCATTGTTTTTATTTGAATAAATTTGCACTATTTAATATTACCAGCCTTTGAAACATGAATAATGGATAATATTCATAGCAAGAGTATAAATTCTATGTGCTTGTCAACTTTGATTGATACTTTCTATTTTGAAAATTTAAATAACCAGCTCCCTTATATATATTCACAAAAATATTGTTTCGTTTAAATTATCATCCAGGATTATAAAATGGTATTAAAGCGACCCGTTGGAAATTATTCTGGCGCATTCGTCTCTGTCACTTATTTCGACGTTTCGCGTTAATTCGCGGATTAATTTTTTCACGATAAAAACTTAAACCTCTTATTGCGCGTCGCTCCGAAATGTCCGCGATATAAAAACGCTGATACGGGAAGTGCCACCTTGAAACGATTTATCGAACACACCTCCATACTATGAATACGTAATTTTCCTTTTTTTTTTATTTCCGGTACCTAAATCGATCTCTTTCAACCCCCTGATACCACTCTATCCCATATATATTACCCCGAGTCCAAAAGGCATGTAAAAAAATGAAATACCACTGGGATAGCGAGTATTCCCATTCCTTTATCGGAACTTATCAAATCTTTGTGATTGATCGTGTACGATGAGCAGAATGCGAAAGCAGGAGTATCAGTCCTTATAGATGTTGGAGGGAACATTGCGGGATACCAGGTCAACCTCTGCAATACTGCTTTTGAGTCCACGGGTAGGAGATAATAAGCCCTGGTGAAGAGGGATGAAACCGGAGGTAGAATGGTGCTAATTTTAGAAGTACTGTTTGCTGGGAACTTGGACTTTTTACGAAAAGATCACGAGAGAAAAAGAATGCAACGATTCGCGCCTTATCTGTTTGTTGTTGCGGACCTTTTCGTTCAGAGGAAGTTTTTTCGTCCCTTGCAGTTCGTTACAGCGTTGCTTCGACAACGTTCTCGAGCGAACATTCATTTAACCGTCCACTTTGCGATTCCATAACATCGCTTAAATATAATCACCGTAAATTATGCACGAATTTCTACGAGTTTCTGCCATTAATCGCGATTAATCATACATTATTCGTTATTAAGTTTTAAAAAGATAATTTCTATTGAAACGTGATGATACTCGAATTTAACCGAGTGATAGACGTATTAAATGTTAATGGTTTTGCGGAGCAAATTATATCGTCGACATTTTCGTTCGCCCGCCGGTCATTTCGTACGAAATTGGACGCTTATAGGAGTCACATTTCGGATTTTCCTGAAATCCCGTGTTGTAGCCTTCGGGCAGTATTTAAACATCTGACGAACGATTTTCCAAAATTTTGAGAATCGAAAAAGTTTCTAGCTGCTTGCAGTGAAATTAAATTTCCACCATTTTTTTTCGAATTTTAATCGAAGTACAATTTTACGTTAAAATTCATAATTTTTCATATATTTATCAGTTAATAAAAAGCTGACTGAATGTGTTCGACTTTGTTTCCGCTTTTAAGTGCTCCTCGTCGCTAGCAATTCCGCGAACTCTCGGTTAATCGCTGATATTGCCCGAATTATTTGCATTTCGGTGGTTTTAGCGACTGCTTGCAAGCATTTCGCCGGAGCAGGACGCAGTCATTATTCTTTGATCTTCTTTCCTCGAGTGAAACATCTATCGAAGTCGTCGAGGGAAGATCAAGCTAAAACAGAAAAAAATGGTGGAAAAGGAAGAGGAAATAAATAGACGCCTCGAGCAGCGACACGAAATCCTCGCCACTTTAATTTCTCCCGAGTTATTTCCATGATGATGGCTCCAACTCGATTTCCCTATTTATGAACTGCTACGCTCGCGTAATACTGTGTTCGAAAATTGTTTAATTATAATGCATTTTTATCGTTGCTATTTGCAAATTGTTCAAAAGATTTCTTGAAACAATCGAAAATAAATTGTAACACGGTATTGGCATATATTTTGAAAGGTTAAAATTATTTTTATATTTATTGAATCTCGTTATTTTCTTGCTGTTTGATTTTTCAAAGACTGCGGTACATGTTATACATTTTTTCGAAGCTTTCGTGTTTGCCAGTGCAACTAAGTACGTTTCATTAATTTCCCTTTGAAGCATTAAAATGAATGCCATAAAGTCTGTGAATTATTACTCCATTCGAATTTTACGGGAAGTAAAATTGGTAGTGGTATCACGTTGCACGCCATCGTTCGAGAAGTTTGTCCGTTATTTTTAGCTGCTTGGGGAGGATTTGTCACAGAAGGCGGAAAACAGTACGGATTTGGGATCGGGTTTAGCTACGCGACACCAAGAAAAAGATTCGTTCGTTGCCATGTCCCTCGTTCTCCGTTTTGGTATATTTAACTTGGCGTGATATCGCGTAAGTTCTCCGTTTTAAATGTCAGCTCTAATTAACAACGCTACAATTACACTGACACAATTTCAACGCGTAGGAAATCTAAAAAAAACTTAAAGGGCAGTATGTTTCAAACGTCAACTTTGATTAATAACGCTGCAAACACATCGACACAATTTTCTTTGAATAAATACGGTTTGATTATTGCTTTAGCAAGTTTTGAAACGTTTCTTTTTGTTCGAAAGTTCAAAAGACTCGCGAGGTTACGTAAAACCGTACAGATTTAATAGAATTGCAAGTATACTGATACAATTTTCTAGCTTTAAATTACGCTCGTTTATTTACATTATCGAGTTAGGGAATATTCACTTGGTTTGTTTCCGCGAGAGTTAAAAGACTTGGAGGGCAATGTAAAACCGTAAGGATTTAATATGTACTATCTTGCAATCATTTTAATCTTAAATTGCAAGCCGATTCCCTCATTTCTTCAAACGAGATTTAATAAAGATGAAAATGAAGTAAGGAAACGAAAGGATTCCTTAATCCGTTGAGTCCCCGGTTTCTCTCGAATAGAGACAGATTGTGAAATTTCTTTTAAAGCGAAGAATTTTTTGCTACCCGCTGAGCGATTATTTGATCTGCGTTTAAACAAGGGCAAAGGAAATTAAGTCGATTTATTAACTTGTTTACTACGTGTTCTATTTTAAGGCCATTCAGAATAAGCATTCCTTCGCTGGTGATAAAATTTATTTGAATATCGTATAATTTTTAAAGCATGAATCACTAGTCTCGATATTATAAGGCACACCTAACTCTTAGTTACAGGACATATCATAATTTAACAAAAATTTCTTTCCATTAGAAAATTATTTTCTCTGTTTAATCAGATATTTTTTTATCATCAGCCATTATCAGAGTCTCTCAATTCACTTTTGTTTTCACGTTTCACCGATACCCCAAAATGTCAACTTTTTGCGTTATCCATTGTTGAGTTTTGACTAACTGTGCCGTTTCTGCCCTCTCGAATAAACGACTAATTGTAAGTATCTCAGTTCCCTGTTGCTTCGTTCGCTGAATAATTTCGAAACTTTGAGGAATGCTGAATTTCAGGATGTGTTGGGACGAGTACAAATACTGGTAGCTTGTTTGAACTCAACACATTCGGTCGTTCTGCTTTCCTAGTTAAACAACGAGATATATATATATATTTTGAATTCAATAAGTAGAGAATTATAAATAAATCTACCATTCCGTTATTAACGATTATTTTATGGACGAAGACAACGTAATTTTTATCAGTAGAAGATACAGAGCCCGATCTCGTGCGAATTGCATTCACGTTGCATTTGCTTCCGGGAATGCACTTTTCTTTTCTCTTGTCGCGTAGGTTACGGAGTCGCATAAATCATAAAAGAATCTAGGAAGTTTCGTGCTCGCCTCTCTGTTTACATTCTTCGGTGCTCCGAATTTATCGTCTACTCCTCGAAATAACTTTTCAGGTAACAAAACATTCAGACTCTACCCTTGTTCTTTATGTTCTCATTGCTTCGACGTTGTTATTGCGTGGTTCACCTCCGGCGCGGATAAAAGTTTCACATCCGGTGCTGAATACCTGTCTGGTCTACCGTTCGATAACCCAACGGTTCAACATGCTCTGCCTAGTCACGAAATATTTCCACGTGAATAAGACAATTCAATTATTTTTGAATCTCCTACAGAATACTTTCGATGTTGCAATTGCATATACGGATCATTCACGGTTTCAAAATGCTCCATTAGATAATTTAAACCATAACTAATCTTTTGCTCAACAAACGGGACCAATACATCTATAATAAATATTTTTAATAAGTGAATTACATGAATTCATTTACATAAATTCCTGTTCATTGTTTTCTCTTTAAACGGTGTCAGAGAAAGTAGCTTTTATACTTTGGTTAGTATTATAAAGTTTTCGTGGTATTAACTTCTTTTAATTTACAATACTTTTCCGTGGAACGATTTTTCTAAAATTCGTCTCGATTCTAACACGTTCCTTTCATAGAGTCCGAACGAGGTCGCAATTGGACTCGTTTTAATCAAGGAAACCTCGCTATATTATTGACCGCATTTTTCACGAAGATACTATGGCGGATATAAAAATTTTCATTTTTATCAGCGAACGTGTCGCTCGATTTGTCGAGACGTCAATCGAAGACACATGAATAATAGTGGGAGGGGGTGATGACTCAATTTCATCCAGTCAGGGGAAACTATTTCATATGGGGATTCAGTTACAGGGAAGATAACGATCTTATTGCCTGGAAGTAATTACAGCCGTAATAAAATGTCTTCTTATAAAGCCATCTCGTTAAGATAATATTAAAGGGCATGTTCGTCGACGGATAATTGTCAGTCTCGAACAAGTCATCTTTATTTAACGCTTCGACTTACACGTTTGTTCGAATGAAAACTATCCGAATAAATGGTTTTTATAAGGATGAAAATCTTTGCAGAAAATTGAACAGGGAATATAAAAAATATGAAGCGTTTTTATTGTGTCAGTTTATGGAACATCAACTTTATTAGATAACTCTGTAATTAGACATTAACGAGTTAGGAAACATTAGTATTAAATATACATGTTTCAGACGTTAGCTTGAATTAGAAACGCTGCAAGTAGAGAAATATAAAAATTTTAATTATCAACAGTTAATAAAATTTTATTCCGCGTCATTCGTGTCGAAGAAACGTAAACAATGGTGGGAATGACTCCATTTCGTCCAATTGAGGAAACTTGCGTCATATAGGGATTCAGTTATGGGGAAGACAACGATCTTATGGCCTACAATTATAGCAATAGAATGTTTTGTTGTAAAAGTAACTTCTTGACAGAATATTGAAACATAAGCTATTTTCTTCGGTACTCGTGAACGTAATCCATTTATTCTTCGCTTTTCTCTTATTTCATTAGTTTTTCATTACTCGTGACCTATAGTGAATAAACTGAAACAAGGTTGAAGTGAACGATCATGATAATTTTATTACAATTTCCTGTATAGAACACGTAATACCGATAAAGTGAACGTTCAACATCATGATAATTCACAGATAAGTTCGACTCTCGAAAATAGGAAGTATGTTCTCGCTCGCGTAATTTGTTAGTAACAAACATCGAAAGTACTGCAAGTTTAACGCCAGAACTCGTTCCACTTTGCATTATTACTCAAGCACACTTTATGTGTCATAGATGGTGCGGTCGTAAGGCGTGAAGTCCCCGCGAAAGTTGAAGAATGGAAGAGGGTCTGCGTTTTGTTATTGCTTCTTTAAATTGCCGATAAAACTATACGATTTGGTCATTCGAGTTTTATGAGTTTCACGCTTTTGCCGAAATTACATCGCTAAACAGACAACGCACTTTAATCAAACCCGCATCCAGCAGTGTGAAATGTGTCACTGATCGATATTGAGAACTCATAAAGTAAAGGGGGGAAATGCAGCGAAATCGAACGTTCAACTTTAAAACGAATTGTGTCCTAACAATGTCATTTTTCAGCTGTTCGTGCCGCGAAAATTGTCACGTTCTCCTCCTACGTTCTTGCGTGAAATGTGTATTTAATTAATGCTGTTGCAAAGTAAAATTCAGTTCGCGAAACAATTCAATTACGTTCACGTGGGATTCAATTTTATTTTTTTTGGTAACTGTTTGATTATAAATTTTCATTTCTATCGCAGTCAATCTGAGTAGCTATACCAATGCACATGATTTATAATGAAAATATTGAATTCAGTCTCTAAATTCTGAAATTAAAGTCATAAAATTGTACACGTCTTCTGTTCAAATAGTTGGGGAACGTGCATTTCGTTTGGTTTTGAAATATTTAAAAATTTCCTTCCAAGGAAAGAACTGAAAATGTGCATTAAACGACGTCTGGCAGAGGTATGAATTGTGCTGTTTTAATTAAAGAAATCCCTAGCATTTCTTGACCTATTCCTACTAGTAAATTAATTAAGAAGGAAACGTACTTAGACTTATTTTACATCGAATGCTTAAAGTACCAATGTCAAACATAGATTCATACGTAAATTAAAAAATGTATAAAACTGTTTAAATTTTATTAGAGTTTAAAGCTAAACAACGAACTATAAAATTCTAAAAGTTGCACATGTTATTTTATCCGGGCGATAAAAATTAAACTTTTATTTTATCCTTATTACTTCTGTCGACTTCGTACAAGCACTTCGCGAAGTGTCGTGGAAAAGTTGCGAGCAAAAGAAGAAAAAATGATATTACGTGTACAGGGTCCTTAACGCTCGAAACTCTCGACGGAGCTCAAATACTGTTTCTGTCCTCGTTCCTTTTGCATACACTGAAATCGCGGAACGTGTCTTCCGTGCATCGTTTAATTTTTGCGCCGCATCCGTGTAGACCTTTGTTAACCGAACCGTCGTAAAAAGAAATACATCATGATCGTCGGGGTTAGGCCAACCGTAGGAAACGCATTCCACGGAAATACTAAAGTCGAGTCTTCTAAAACAAACGTCTTAGCTTTTATGGTTTATTTTTACTACGACCGCGGACCATTTGCCGAATGCAACTGCAATAACAAACCGACGGTAATATCGCGTATGTTTCATTGCACACTTAGGCTCAAAACTAACTTTCCTCCGTATTTTCCCGATTTCTGCTTTAGACTGAAATTGTTTTAATTATATATGTTATTTTTACTAATTTGATAGGTCTGTTAAGTCAACGCTATCACGAAGAAATTTTATTTTCTTGACAGTGAAACTTATCTGTAGTAAGCTTGCAGTAACTTTAATTTAAAAAAAGGTACTTTAAAATACTTTCTATAAATATAATACTTTCTCGTAGCTAATTGGCTACGATGTCCCGACAGACTAATTATTCGAAGAGTGAAGGTTCCTTTAAATTGCTTCAGAAGAAGGAGGTATTCACGTGGCTTTTCTTAAAAATTAATATTTGCTAGTAATTTTCAATTCACGGATTCTTCTTGAAATGGAAAATAATTTTGTACGCAACGAATATTTTTGCGTGTATATTAATTTCTCTTTCAAAAGGATGAAACGACGCGTGGAATGTTTATTCATTTTCATTATGCATTTATGAGATGCTTCTATTAATACACTTCTCTCATGGCTCTTTGACTGTCGTCGTTCGAGTGTGTTTCCTTTTTACTTTGTCGTCTTTTGCCTCGTTCATTTTCGTAGTGCTTTTACGGATTATGACGTCAGCTACTCCGTGGCGCTTTTCTTTGAAGCAGAACCGGAACCGCACCGCAGATATTTAGCTAATAATTATATTCAGTGCATATTACCGTGATCGTAAATTGCATCCTTCCCATTTTACATTAAAACGACTGAAACTTGTTGAAGCAACTGTTAAATTATAATTATTATTAAATCAAAAATTTATTATGTGTCTGCGACAACGCAGAATTTCAGGCACGATGATCTATAATCTTCTTGACGTCGTCTTGAAAGCAATTGCATTCCTTTGCTAAAAAACTCTGGACATCCACGTTTAATATCGTCATTGTCGAATCACCTTTCGCCCAAAGAATGCGTCATTACTCGAAAAATGCGACCCGACGTCGTGACTGATACACTCGGTGAATTGCAGTTCTAATTCTAGAGTTACAGTTTCGTTACTATAATGGCTAAAAAGTAGCACTCTTTCATATATTTTCAAAATAACTGCAACGCGTAACGAGAAACACAAACAGCCGTGTGATATTTTTTTTGCAATCAGCGCGGGAAAAGGTATCCTACAACGTATAATATTGCACTGTTTTGCATTAATTTCCTTTATTACTTTACATTCATGAATATTCAACGCACGATGATCATAGCTAGTTCGAGTACAAATCGCATTGAATAGAAACGAGCAACATTCTTATCGAAATACAAATATCAAATAATGAGTAAAATATAAACGAGTTTCGGCGCGTTATTTGTTCAGCAAAAATTGCAATCTGAATTATGCAATCGAATTATGTACCGCGTCGAACGAATGAAACCAACAAACTTTACGAATATAATCGATAGCTTGCAGCACACATTTTGTGTTTTTTTTTTTAGTAAAACAGGTTTAAATGATACTTCAAAATTTACCAAAAGGTGGATGTACAGAGTCTTATCTTTTTATTTCATTAGACGTACAGTTTCGTCCATCGTTCCAAAAGGAACAGAACAAAACGAAATTCAAACTTGCCATAACAGGATTCAGTTTTACGGGATCGTATACATTTTTATAAAAGTTTGAGTGAAGTGAAAACAGGGCCGAGCACGTGGAAGATTGTACTCCAAGTATATTTTGCTTACATCGGTTTTATGTATACGTATAAATTCATCGGGGGGAATTGTGGAGGGTTCGTGTGCACGCTTCGCGGAGCGCATAATTCGCCAGAATGGAACAACGATCAGGCGAACTTCTTTAAATATACGTGGATGTGTACGTGTTTACGCGAGAACTTAGCTTCTTAGAAATTGGCAAATATTTCCATTTTAACGCGAATTAATTACGGGGCTGTCGAAATGCGTAATTAATAGTTTCGTTTTGCGCGCAATATCGTGTCTAGTTGCATTTTGTATTTATTTTGCGGCAACCGGGGATCTGGATTCGCAAGAAGAAATTAATTAAACCGCCATGCTGCAAGTAAATTGGCCAAAGGTGTTCTCTTTGCTTTGTACTTTTACACGCGGAGGTATTTTTAATTATTCAAGCGTTTTCCAGTTTAAATTAAGTTATATTTATAATGTCTATCGATAATATAACACTTATAGATACTTTTAATAAAAATTTGGAGAGATACAGTATTTAACGACTGATAGTTGGAAGAATTGTTTCTGATTTCGTTCTTCGTAATTACTGTAGATAGTGTTCTTAATAGTTTCAGTCGCGAGAAGAATTGTTTCGGAAGTTCGCTTTAATAATGTAAATTGTTTGATGTAATTGCATTATTCTGATGCAAATGCACTCCATTAGCGCTCTATATTAATTAATATTAAGTTATATATTATATGGAAGGGTATTTACATTTACTGTTGGAACGACTATTTTCCAAGGTTTCTGATGCAAATCACTTTGATTCATGATTCCGAATAGATTTCAAGTGTTTGGATAAATTGTAAATTTACTTCGTAAAATATAATACTTTCTACATAAAAAATTATTGACTCTAAAACGTTATTGTACGTGTATGTATCAGGTCCAAAAGGATTAAAAAAAGGTACATAAAAATACAGATATATTTTATTTGCAACAATATCGTGCACGTATAGTTCCACGTTCGAGTGCTTTTATCAATTAATTTTGAAAACACGAGATAACGCGCGTTTTGAAAGCATTCTTTTGTACTTTCATTAATTGGACCGTGTGGAGTATAAGCGTTACGTAATTGAAGTTCCCACGTTGTAAAGTGGAATGTCAAATTAAACGAAATACCGGATTTTTTTTATTATCTAGGCATCACGCGATGAACCGAATTCTATTTTCTTTTCAACGAATTTTTTGCTTCAAAGAACCTTCTGTTCTAAGATTAGTTCGAGGTATTTCGTGAAATACTTTTACCGACAAATGACTGACGGTACTGTTCCAGATAGATACAGAAATCGGGATTCTTTCGGATATTGAGTTCCCGTTGGATTTGATTTATCAGATTCCTTCGTCAAATGGTACACGTGCTACGCGTTCCAGAAATCAGAGGACGAACGTGCGAGATTTTCACATTAGGAAATGCGTCTGCTGTCTGATGGTGTTAAGTATAACGAATCAATACAGAAACATAAAATTCATTTACGTAATTTCCCAAATTTTAACGTCACAAAAATATTGCGACACCCGATGTTGTGCTCGGTATATTAATTCCGATAAATCGTTTATTAGCAATATATGTAAACATAAGCGGTATTTGCGTATACAATATATCCGGAGGGCTCGTCGATGTTCGAAAACTCGTTTATGTAAAACATATTAATAGTTCAAGCGGACTGTAAACACTAATGGCCCCTTTGATACTGGGCAATTAGTTATTTTTCAAATCACCGCCTTTAAGCTCTCGTAGTTTTATTAATGTACTATATTAATAAAACATTAGTTATCTGTAGTTAATTTTTTGCAATTCGGAATTTTTTTGCAAAAAGAGTCACTGGATTGTACTCTCTTGCGAGCAGACCTTAATCAGGTCGATGCATTCTACAAAGATTGACGCAAACGGAAATTCAATTAACCATTCTCTGCTGATGTACCCGTTCCAGGTTACATCGATGTCAGCGTTGGTTCGATTTTTAGTACAAAGTTACTGTCTGCTTAGGAAAACAAAAATGCGGCGTTCCTTCCCATCCCTTACGATTAGTATGACTCGCTGTGGATAGCGATTTCGTGCGCAACTAGAACGTAATGATTGTATTCACGCGCAGAAACACGCGGTTAAATTAAACGGGAACTCAAATTGGTTCGCGTTAACCTCTTGAGTTATGGCTTTAATTAATACGGTTCGCTCTTTATGTGCACGCACTGTTAAGAAAATTAATTACCCACTTGCCGTGCAATTTACAATTGTTTTTCTATTCACTATCAATTACACGATAATAAAATAGAAAGAAACTTTTTTTAAAAGCGTTTATTTATTGACGTGTAAATATTTTTCTTCTTTTGATTATTAAAAGAAGAATGTATTCACTATTTGTCATAGTTGCAAAAATAAATCTTTAGAGAGTAGTAAATTTTACATAAACAGATCGAAATTATTGCTTTTGCAAGAATAATATTTCAATTAATGTTTCGGTAGTATTTCAAAGGATAAATACCTACGTGAACCTTATAGAATCATTTTCGAGTTGATCGCCTGGCATTAGGAATTAGAACGAGTACTCGTGGGACAGTTTGCCTCGGGGTTGTTTATGGTTACGGTGTTTCACAATGGCTGTGTCTTTGTATTATTTTAGACCGTGAGATTCGAAATGTCGGAGGTGCATTTGCATTCTAGAAAGATCGTTTTCGCTAAATGGAACGAACGCGGGCTGCTGTGGAAAGGAATTGAAATGGTTCTACATACATAGTCTCAAATTAGATGTAATTTACTCGCAGTAAAATTTATGTCACGATTTCGGGGGAGGAAAAAGTTTCGACGCGATTGAAAGTGTATTAAAACGTAGAGAAATAATTCCGTAATTTTTCGAGTTCGTATATTTTCTGAAGTGCCATAATTTATTCGTTTAATGGAAATTTTTGTAGAACTGACGTTACAGGTGGGAATTTAAATTAAATTTAAATTTTATCTATTTTTATTTGTATCTCAGAAAATATTGTGTATTTTATTTCGTCAGCACTATGATTTATAATCTGTTAAAACTGTAACTTTAATTATAGAATTATTCTGTTTCCAATAATGGTTCAGGAGAATCAAAACTATTCTGAAAATAAACAGAATGTACAATGAAAATGTAAACAAATGCAAGATGTAGTTTAATAGTAATTGCACAAAAAACTTTTCAACGATGTATTAATATTTTCATTTCGATGGATGGTTAAAAAATAAGTAGGAAGCATAGTGATTAGAGTGTAAAAAAAACATGATTGAATACTCATTTTAACCAAGGAGAATGTTATTTCTGTGGATATGATAGTAAATAGAGACGTGTCGAAATGTGATTACATAATTTGTAGAACGTATGGAAACCATAGATTTATCAACATTCTGTTAAGTTTCCGAAACACGACCATATGACTAATAACTCACATATTCGGAGCATTACAACCGATGTCATTAGTTAGCATTGTTGCAAGCTTTCACGTACACCTTCGACCCTGTGTAGACATAGCATTTATCTTCTGGTTGTCTATTATCAGCACTGCCAACCTATGTTGCTGTCACCCTCCATCGGCGTCATATATCACACGAATTTAACTCGTGGATGCGGTTTATGGGATAAAAGAGTTCACACTCGTTTCCATGAATTCTTCACCGAGAAATTATATGACAACTTATTTATCATTAACGTAAGAGATAATTTCTACATAAAACATCATTAAATTTATGAACGTTGATCGCTCATATTTTTATTGAAACTCGTCGTATTGCCAATTATATTAAAATGCAGTTTTCACAAAATTCTACTGTTTTCAACCGTCTCAGGAAAATAGTTTTCAACGTCTTTGAATTTAGGAATATTTGTAGAACAAAACGTGGGAATGGCGTTACTTAAACGCACCGGGAATGATTGCTCGAATGTAACACTATCCTTAGTATCGATTCGTGTCGAGTTACATACAGTTGCCTGGTAATCGTCGTATGATTTCATCCATGAAAGCATCTTTAGTTAAGGTAAACAGAACCGGTCGAAAGGAAACGCAACGTGGCGGCCGTGCGCGTAGAAATAGTAAACGAATTCACATGGAATTAACGCAAAATGGGGAAAAAGCAGAGTGACGCTTAATGGAAAGAGCTTGTACACAGCTTGAGCATGAAACGAGTTATTGGTGTTACCTAAAAATAGAGTAGACGTTTCCCTTGCTTCTGTCGTCGCTCTCGGTAGAGTTACTTCGATCCATCGGTTCAATTTTTTCTGTTTAAATTACGGATTTGCTTTTCTTCCTCATATATTTTCTCGTCGTTTTTCTTCGTCACAATTCACGTCGAGGGACGAAGAAAATTTATTTTTCGATCTCGGAAACTAATTGGCGAGACCTACTTGTACGAATGGATACAAAATTGGAAAATAAAATTAGCTTCAATGGCACAAACGGGAGCCACTTAAAGCCCCACGTATGCAAACGAGAAGAGCACGCGAAAATTAAAAATATTTCAAAAGCCACGATTGCTATTCGAGTCGAGTTATAAATATTTCCAGCGTAAGTATTTATTTTATTGCACTTTTTCGATCGAATATCGAATTTCGAGCCAATTTGCAGAGATTATTTTAAGGCTGCTTATTGTAAACGATGCTCAAAACTAATTATCGTTCCAATGTAGAGCGGTATTAAATTCTGTCCTATTTATATGTCGCGCAAGTATAGATAACGGTCGAACTACTTGATCGCTTTAATTACAACCCCTGAATTTACCAGTGAAATATTTGCTCGAACATCATCGTGTATCAACAGGAGATCGTGTTTCCGAAACGGATCTCCAGACTCCGTTACCTCAAACGGTTTATCGTGCGTTTGATGAAAACTAATTTAACAGTTAAATATGCTCTGGCGGTTATTTTTTTAGTCGCGACGCGGTCGATTAAGCACCCATTCCCTGTCAAGCATCAAGCAATTACACCATCTTGGAAACATGTAAAATAATCGCGATTATTTTGAAATTAAAAGGTCACTAAATATTAAAAAACTCCAATTATAGTATCAATGGGCCATACTACTAACAGTACATAGACTTTTGTGTCATTTGTACCCCTTAATAAATATTTCTCATTTACTCGAAGAAAAATAATTTTATTCGATTTGTGCCTATCAGAATTTAAAAATTGAGAACTCTATATTATTTACGTATAATTATATTTTTAAAAAACGTTTTCAAAATGAAGGAGGGGGGGGGGCAATAGCGATTCTTAAATATACGTACACTGAAAAATAATTTGAATTTATAGACTAGCTTTTATTTCAAAGTACTATAATATTGCCAATATTTTCGAATTTCACCCCGTTTCCCTGACGTTACACGAAAGAGTAGGATATTTTTAAAATGGATGAAAGAAGTCTATCGATTTGTTTTTCCCTCCAAGTCGGGCGGGACCTCTTAATCGAAAAATATTTACATCGTAGACGCGGGAACGTTTCTGTGTTATCCGACCGAAATTTCGCGATGTTTCCACCGTCATAGTTCTGGGTTAGGAGGCTTACCAAAGTAGGCCGTGCCGTGAAACCGGCGGAAAACTTCACTCGACGGGTAAGAGAGGGCTGTGCCACACGCACACAAACACACTCTCCCTTTCTTTTCGCGTCCGTCGACGTCGTATCCTCGCCACCACACTTTTCGATTCTTTCGCCTCTCTCCCTTAGGTGGTTATCTTTCTTGCACTTTCACGTCATCGATCTGTGTACCCATCATCGAGTCTGCCCACTTTTGCCCGACACTTGCGGCCTATGTACTTTCGTAATACGCCGCGCGGGATGGCCGCTTAAAAATTTCAATCGCTCGTCGCCCCCTCGTTAAAATCCAACGGGCCGGTTATTTTTAGTCGCGGCAGGCCCGTTCGAATTATTTCAGAGCGACTGGAAGCAATAATAGTTCGTAATAGACTGTCTTATTTTCGAACGATGAAAATTTATATGTTTCTACTTAAAACCACTTAATAAACAAGAGGAAATCGACCGATGTCTCGTAAAATTCATGTAGCAATTCTATCAATAAGATTTTCATTGGCTCATGTTGCTAATGTAATGACACTGTATAATAAAATGTTCGAAATTAGTAGACGACAAGTTTGATAAAACTTTGCACGAATGTCCATTAATCGAGCCTTTTGACGTTAATGTCAGGCGTTGACTCGAGAGATTTGCTTTCAAGAGTTGCTATCAAGGGTAAAACTCTTTAGTGGACGCAGCATTGAGAATAAGGGTTCTTTCACACGAACATGCAGAATCCGACCTCACGAGTAACGAAGCAACTTTTAATACAAAGACTCTTCTTCTTGCTGGTGTGAAAGAAAGATTCTTCATATAGTCTCTCAAGAGAGAAACTCTCAAGTGAACATTAGAAATAAGGGAGAAACCATTCCCTATATGGTTTATCGGGAAATCAAGGAAACTGGTACAGTACTGTTCCGATTATCCGAATAATTATAATAGAAGGTGCCTAAATTTTTCGACGAAAAAAAATTTTAACAAATCGTTCTGGAAAAATTATTTTCAGTTGCGGGGGACAATTACAAGTATTTTTGGTGAATAGACATACCCTCGAAATCCTACGCAGTTTCGAGTAAAAAATTCATTACCGAAAATTTCATGTCTGACCATTCGTTTATACGTTCTACTGAAAATTCATGTGTACGTTCAAAACGTCATAACTTTTGAACGGATTGAAGGATTTTAATTTTTCAAAATGCAAACAACGCGTATTTTAGTGAAGAGTAAGCAGAAATTCCAAGAGTATTCGAAAATTTGTTCCTTGACCCAGAAAACTGACAAAAACCCCATACAAGTGGTCCAATCTTCAAACGTCCATAACTCCTACAATAGTGAATGGATCTCATTGAAATTTAGTGTGGAACTAGAGCTCATGGATACCTACAAAAAGGTACTAAACAATATTTTTATAGAAAATTTAGAAAATTTTAATTTTTATAGAAATTTTGACAGAGGCCTAAATTTTTCAGCGAAAGAAAAAATTTCAAATCGTTCTGGAAAAAATATTTTTGGTTGCGGGGGTCAATTGTAATCATTTTTGGTGAACAGACGTAACCCTGAAATCCCACGTATATTCGAGAAAAAAAATTCTTTATCGCAAATATTATCGCCAGAGATCTGTGATTATATTCCTCGTTTTTATCACTTCGTATGTAGACATAGTAAGGTTTAAAGTTCCGTCTGCAGTAGTGGTTTTCACTCAGTGGATTGTAATTCGTGTTCTCTGCTCACCTAATACTGGACAAAATGATTATATATGGATTGTTACGAAACGTGCATAAGCATATATGAATAGATATGAATGAGATTCACGTTAGATTCGGGTAGAGCGATTCTGGATGAGATCGTCGGGCGAGAGGATTTAATCTCATATATTATAGATATGCCACGGTTTATCGTCGTTCACATTGGTCCCACTAAATATTGTTTGCAAGTCGCATTAATCATTATTTTTGTTCTTGTTCCAATTGGAGAATCTGATAAGTTATTTATCGTAAAATTATCTGCAAACTGGCGATTAATGCTTTCAATATTGATATTTCGTTTAGTGTTACTTTTATTCCCTGTTGCGCGATTTGCAGTCACGTTCGTTTATGTTGAAATTTGAAAAAGCCTTTGCACACAACAGCCACTGAAGCTGTTTGCTCTTTATTTCGTTTGTGCTTTTCCCGAGCGTAGAATTGCAAGAATTGTATGCATTGTTTTCAATTCTCTTTTTATCCCCGGAGGAAACATAAAAGCAGTACACTAGATTAATTTTTACTTTGTCGTATAACAGAGAACATTTCATGGAGGTCGTGCATAATGGTGTCTTTCTTAATTGTTGTGACACTGGCTCTCATTTAAAAGGCTAAAATATATAATAACGTTTCAGTGTTTATTCGTTTAACCGTGTAATTCTTTTCGATGAAAACTGTAATCGAGTTATACGGGTAAATTGTATATTGCGTAAAATCGCAATCGAATAATTGAACTTTTTATCGCCTTTTACCATCTTCGCGTATCGACGTATTGACATATCGACGTATCGACGAAACTAGATTGTTTTTTTTAAAATTAGACCACCCTCGAGAATTATTTAATGGAATACAGTTAACATGATGTCATGAATTCCGTTGAGTGTCGTATAAGAATGTTTATAGAAATTTAGTCGTTTGTTGTTTCACACTGTGCATTAGCTTTTATATTTTTACTGTTTCAGGTTAAGAATTCGATGGCTAATACGTCCAGTTAAACACGCCGGGCTAATTGTTATAAACAAATGGATATCTTCGATTTTCGACGTCGGACGAGAGAATTGTGGAATTTCGATCGTGCTCCTACCGTCGAAGTGTAATAATCGTTCAACGAAACATTTATGACAAACAGTGACGCGCGTTGAATCTTTTTAATTAGCGAACGCGAATGGCAATTAACTCGAGCCTGGCATCGCTCGATTTTCATCGAACCGGAAGGGAGCGTTTTCGGTCGCGCGCGACGGTGAGATTTTATACAGCCATAAACTGCGCAGGACTTACGCTTGCATCGTGAAGAGATCCGTGTACATAACGCTTGTAAGGTAACGAAACATAAATGAATAATAAAAATGTAAGTAAATAGATTAAAGTGTGGTTACTAATCTAGACATAGAAACGAGCAACAGCTTGTTGTTTGTTCAACGACTGTAAAAGAAAAAATAAAAAATAACGAAAGAGCTTATTACGGCCGATCGACAACCTTAATGTTTAAACTGTAAGTTCGCCGCCGTGTAATTTCGAAGGAACGCCTGGAAATTCGCGGATTATGGCAGATGAGCCCCTGCCCGGTCCGTGAAAATAATTTCTTTTTACGATGTAAAAGTTTGTTTTCCAGTGCATTCGTCGTAGGAATAAGGTTCTAAAGTTTAAGAAAACTCGAGATTCCTTGGGAAAATTGTCTGAATGCAAACTGTAAAGTACGTGTATCAATAAAGACGCTAATGTGATTATTGCTTTTCCATTTCCACCTTTACAGTTATTCGTATTCAGGCTGTGGGGAAATTTGTTTTGAAACGAAAGCAAGGAACGACTGAAATATCGAATCATTTTGTTTTTATAAGAAAGCTCTTAGCAACCACTCTTTATCAAATGATCAATCACATATAATTATTTGCTTACATTCTACGTTATAGATAATAATGCTTAAATTTTTCAAATCATATTAAATTATTAATATCAGTGTGCTTATTTTTGTCCTTTCTAGGTTATAAAAAATAATTGTTTAATTTCTTCGAGAAAGAACAGTTTAATTTCACGCACGAAATAAGTTATTTGTTATTTCGATAAACAGTAAATAATACAAAATGTGTTTTCTTAATGTTGTAGATTTTACGATCTAAATGCTTTCCTTTGATAAAATACGTTCGAAGTAATATTCGAGCCTCTTTTGTGGCTGAAAATATCTGTTTCTTTTTACCAAGAAAAAGATTTTTAATTTAAACATTTCCATATCAAGTTTCTTTGACGGAGGAGCTGCTGGAATAAAGCTAGAAAGGTACATTTATTACACATCATCGTTCCACGAGCAAAGTCAGCGAAATGGACTCTTTAAGTGCGAACGACAGTTCCATTTCACCGCGGTCTACGGAATAACATTGTCGTTTTAACTTAATATTTCACCAAGATTTCTGTTTAACACTTTTCTTACAATTCCGTTGGAAGCAGGTTTCGCCAGTAAATTATTATTCGCGGTGGGACGTGTATTGCAAGAAATTCTTGGCAAGGGAAGTACTGAAAGTCAATGAATGATGATGTGCTGTATGTGAAATTTAAAGTTTGTTTTCGTAAAATTATACATTTTTCATATTGGGTACGAATATTTATGTATGATTCCTTTTTATTATCGGATTTGAAATTCTAAATCCTCGGTCCCATTAGCTTTCAGACCATACTCCGAAATAACTTTCTGCATCTTTTTACGTATCCAAAGTACGATATTTGTCGAAAAATAACATTCCGTCCAACGTTTATTGCAATTTATTCTATTTCAGCGTAAACATTTTTTTCCATCAGAAAAATAATTATATCTTTGCATTTTCGAGTTCGATCCGTTCGGGTTGAATTGAAAGAATAAGGACAGGACGTAGAAGATAGTATTGAATGACATAATCACTTGTTGAATTTAAGAATGCAGTCGAATGTATTTCCTTCCACTGACATTTTTATTTAAAATCAACCTTTCCACGAGATGTTATTCTCTGATATTGGCATAAAGCTACCGAAAGCTTTTCGTATCGATGATTGGCGAACTTGTATGCAAAGTAAGCTCGTTGACGTAATATTGGTAAAAGATATCGAGAATTTGATCGAGATTGAAATATGATTTTAGTTCTCGTAAAATTAAAGAGGCTCTCAGGAAATACAGATAAATTGTGAGAAAGTGCACGACAAAAGTTGACATTTTCGATTTGAAGATATAACAGAGAGTACAAACTTTAAAGGTAACGTCTTTTACGTAATTAGCATCGAAAGGAGTTTAAAACCGCGAATACTGTCAAACCGGGGAAGCGTTAACGGAGGTTCATTGAAAGAGCACATAAGAGCTGTACGATACCGTTGACTGTTGCAGCTAGACGGGTGAGTCGATTACTTGAAACGGGCCACGCCGCTGATTTTAATTGCTCATTATTATGTCAATTATCAAACGCGTCCCTCTCTTGAATCAACCTTATTTCGCAGCGGAAGCTTCGACGAACACGCTCACAATTTTTCGAATCGTCCACGAGCAGATGGCAGCTCGAAATTTACAAAAGAAACATCTCTTTATCATTTTTATAACGTATGGAAAATTCAATTGTCAAAATAAAAGGAAATTGTAATTTTGAGAGATAATTCGTTCGAACAAATCTGCTTGGAGTGTTCTGAGTTTCGTCAAAAGTCAACGAATATTATTAATTCACTTGTTAGTCCAGAGATGTTTGTTTTGTATAGGATTATTGTGTATTAAAATTGAGAGTGATGCGATAAACGCGGTGGATAAATGTTTCATAAACTTACAATAGATATTCGTGTTTGGAAGAGAGATCCCGCAAACTGCGTTGTTTTTCTGTCCCCGGCCACTTAGAAATACGAAACTGTCGTTCTCCCCGGAAGGGAAATGTATGCTTTGGAAGAATCAGCATATCCGGGGAACGGATTATTCTAAGCAATCCTCGATTTGCAACCAGAATTCATTTTCCTCGTGATTCGGCAAAAGTTTCCGTTCCGGGGGTTGATTCTACATAATGCGGAAGGTTCGACCATCCTCCCCACCCTATCCGGCACTGGATCGTATCCGGCGTAACGTTAGACGGTTGAGCACGAATAGCAGTCCCATTTCTCAGTGTCCCGGGGTGCTGCATCGTTAGTCGAAAGTAATATTCAGACGGAAACCCTGTGGACGAGCAGCTGAACGGTGCAACGACGTTCGGGGGAAAAAGACTAATGGTCCGGTCGACGCAAGAGAATCAAATCATTTCTTGGGAGCGGGGGGAGGCTAATGTTCTGGAAAAGAGAGACACGGCCCCCGTGAGTAATACACGTCTGTAATGATGGGTATTAAGTCCGAGGCTCCAATAATCACCTTAATAAAGCCAACTCGTGCGCAAAAAAACGTCATTAGTCAGTTAATCTTCAGCTTCCGAGCTTTCATCCATTGTTCGCGACATGAAGGGGGTGCTTCGATCGCTATCCAGACAGTTAAGCCAAGTTATTGCAGTTGCTCAGATTAGCCCTGCACAGTCGCAGCGGGAAAATATTATGTACGATTGAATATGCATGGGGTCTACTGAATATTAATGTGAACGTGATAGCGCGACAGATTTTCCGCGCCCGTTATAAACAATAACGTTGGACGTGCGTGAAAAGCCTCGGTACCTTCTTAATTTCGTTTTAACGCGACGGAACGTTGATTAACTGGAACGTGTATCAGAAGAATATCCATCGACCGGGAGATTATTTGTCGAGGGTAAATGGATTATCGGATATTGTTCTATCCCCGATAATTCCGGTGTAAAGGTAATTACTGGTTTCTTGTTGATATCTTCGAGCGATGGACGATTTTATTACACAACGTTTCCGCTCTCTTCTTACGAGCTCTGCCCTCCAATCATCGTAAAAATGAGAAGTGACCGATTCCACGCGGAGAAATGAATCGGAAAATGTAGAATCAAGTTTTTTTTCTAGATAATCGAATTCGAAAATTTATCACGCGTGCGATGGAATACGATTTGTCTGGCGCGTCCGACCATTATTCGCTATTTCTACTTACGCTGAATACCCGATGGATTTTCAGAGTTGATTGTTTTAACACTAAACCGATCCTTTTTTTTCTTTTTTACGAGGCAATGTTGTGTTTTCAAGTTTATTCGCGAGATATCTTTCTCTTTTATGTCACATATTTTTTCTTGAAGCGTACATTTTACTTTAAATGTGCATAACTGTAACTTCACACGGAATTTTGTAATTTTCATCGGATGGAGGATAGAACAACCTTGAAAACGAATTTTGTTTTAAGTCAAAAGGAATTATTTACGAAACAGTGCTGACTAAATATTATACGTTAAACGGTTAGCGTGTAGATAGAATTAATTTAAAGAATATCGTGAATTGCTAAACGGAATAAGCGAACGAATAAATATGTAACTTGAATCCCATCGATATTCAGCCTGAGCTTGAGTATTCCAAAACCGCAACCTAAAGCGGAGAACGTCGTCTCATCCATTATAAGGTCACCGCCGTGAGAATTTTGAAGCACCGTGGTAAACCATACGGTTGTTCCAAAGCGAAGGATCAACAATATACTACTGTCGGAATACTGATGCGATGCAGTATCCAGCAAACACTTCATTATCCACAAGAAAGGGCCTCTTTCCACGAAAGATGAACATTTCTTGTAGAAAACATGTAAAAATAATATCAGATTCATATAAGATTCTCATTTTATTTGAAATTTATTAAACCTCTGAGATTTATTACGAGGCAAGAGTTTTGTTTCTGGTTAATCGAAAACTACAGTATCTAAAATTTATCATGATACTTGTACCGTGTGAGCTTATTGAAATTTTTAATTTAACAAAATTTACTTCCACACAATGTTAATTCAATTTTGTTAATACGGTGATAATCGACGAAACAAAAACATTCTAACGACGGTACTTCGTCACCTGTAATGAACCGAGGAGGATTAATAAGATGGTATGCCGCACATATGCGTGGGTATAACGTCACCCAATATTTTAACGTATGCATACACGGTTAATACTATTAATCACGTTGTCTTCCGCCGATTTTGCCTGAGTGAATGTTGGGCTCAGTAGGGCGTTTGTATACCGCATGCATCAACAGTGGACAAGGCGATATTGATTATGGCTCAGCCACGAATAGTAAGCCCGAAATAGCAACTAATAAGTGATAAATTTTTTCCATTGATTCGAAGGACACATTTTCGGTACTAAAAAAACAACATCGATGAACGCTTGTTTCGTAAAATAATTTGGCTAAATAACTGTACGAGAACAGTTTAATTTTATTCGTGTCTCTTTACCTCGCAATATGTACCATACACTGGCTCGAGAGGTACTAGAATTGCATAGACACTTACACATTGTGTCACTTGACAGGTACACGACAGCTCGTGCATCTGGTGTTATGCATTTGCTAGTTATAAAACAATATTTGTCGAGTGAGATCTCTCAGATGTGTTAAGGGCTAGGAGAACTCATCTATTTAATGTGTTTATTTAAATAATAATGAATTGAGTACAAAGTATGTGGAATTTTTGAAAAGAATAACTCTTTTTTTAATCGTACAAATAACCAATTTATTAAAAATATTACTAAAGTATTGTTTTATAGAATGTAGCTGTGTTTTTCTTTGACGAATGAACTCTGTGACCACGACAAATTAATATTGATTTCTTTATAATCGATCGAAGGTAATTGTTCGAGAATCCAAAAATTGTAGCCATTATTTGTTTCATGAATTGACCGACTTTTTTTTAAAGATCCTCTCTGGGTCGTCATTCCATAGCTTCTCGTTTTGAATGAGGATCATAATAAAGGACCAAGGTTTTGTCTCCGGTCACAATCGACTCTAAAATTTTAGTTTGCCGGCTTTTACGGAGCTTCAAAGACTCTTTAGCGCGATCGACTCGTTACGTCTTTTTATCGGGGACAAAAAAACCCTTAGTTCCTAGCTCGCTCGTAAGGAGACCGCACACAATCAATGACATTAAATGAATTCACTTTGACAATAATAATTCCAATCCGATTAAACATTTTTCTTGCGTTTAGTTTCTTTTTAAATGCCTTGCTATCAATTTTTGATGTCAAGACCAAACATCGTAGAATCATTATATTTATATATTTATTTTTTAATAAACTTAGCTAAATCGAAGCAAATATTTTGCATTGCATAATAAACTACACATGATTCATACTGGTCTTTCATGTCTATGCATAGCAAATAAATTCATAGATTACATTTGCGTTTCAATGCAAGTAGTAGTAAAATTATTAAGAAATCGTTTTCACACACCATCGAATGCCATTTTCGAACAATGTCCTTTGAAGAACGGTGAAATCTGCCGTGAGTTAATGAGAGTTGTCGCTTGTACGCCCGTTTAACAAGAACTGAAAGACCGCCTGAATAAACCGATAGCGAATTACTTTGAGTACGGTCGACTCACCAACTGCAGTCCCTTTATTTCGCATTTTACGGGGAAGTGATTTGCATTGGGCAACGGCGGAGTACCGAGATCGAGACGCGAACAAAATAGTTTCAATTCCTTTGACAGTTTCATCGGAGTCATTTGGAAGCTTCGAGGACGGAGGGGTACAATGAGGGGTACGTAAAGTCGACTGTAAGTATAGAAATTTGTGGCACGTTGCATGCACTTTTATGTTGAATCGAAATAGGGATGAACATCGTTTCTGGATGAACGTTCTATAATTATAATTAATCAATGAATTTAAATTCAGAGTGGTAGATATACGTTATTCGAATCTTTTGTAATTAGAATGCTTCATTATCGCGTTGATAAATCGTCGAAGTTTATATAAAAACATCATCCATCGCATGTGCTTTCAACGTTGTTATGATATCATGGCATGTGGCCGAGTGTACGTAAGTGCAACAGATGATTTATTACCTAGTACCATCGAATTTTGGAACAGTTTTGTGTGATAGTAGAGTAACCAGTAATTTTCACATAAGAAACCAAAATAGAAAATTGATTGTTAAAGAAAATCAATTTGAATTCATCAATTTTAACAAGGTTTAAAGTATAAGTACGACAAATTTTAGGTCATGAAAGTTTCATCGAGCCAGAGTTATTACTTCCCAATTTATAAATATTAAAAAATAGAAACTCATTGTGCGAGTCGTTTGCATTATTTTCGTATTTATCACACGTTTGGAACAATGTTCGTTCTGTTCAACATATGTTTGTTCTTATGCCTTGCACGCTATCTTGCTATCCACGCTATATGTTACGACAGCTATTTAGGATTAATGATATATCAGATAAACACGTGACTAATTACTACTATATCCACGACATTGTTCCGAATTAACCGACAGTTAATTTTGCATCGTGACATGTGATTGTACATGCATCGACTTGAGCGATAGAAGCATTCCGCTGTACTTGTTCGATACCATCCTCAATCAGCAATACTCGATATGTTTGATTAAGCAAGAATAGTAAAAGTTGGTTTACGAATGAATTTAACATTCGTGGTTCGGAAGTGAAATTTGTCCAGCTCTGGCCAATGGATTCGCCAAATGTGCAACGTCGGATTCGATTTCTGTCGTCCCTCCATATCAAAGTCCAATTACCCTCTCGCGCGTTAACGCGAACGAGAGTAAACTTTAGAAACGACTGCCCACCGCGGGGAAAATTCGACGCCGATATGTCAATCGTTGGGCCACCCACCTTCGACGATTTTATATTTAAAGAACACCGAGTCACAACGCGGGCCAGAACCTGTCAGAACTCTCAAACGTTTCGTAACACACGTACACAAACACGTTTAACAAGAAACACAACGCGGGCATGAACTTTTAACGAGTTTTGGTACAATGTAAACTTTACTTGGGCAATTTAATATTTCCAACACTTATTACAATGATTTTTTATTCGACCGTGATATTCAGAAATTTGTAAAAATTGTATGGCTCTCCCATGGAAAACATTCCTTGTTCCGCCATTCAGGATGAATCCTATCGTGTGGGATCTACTTTAGCGTTGAACTGGGGGCAGAAGCCAATGAATAAAATTTACATAAACATATGTACCTTATTCGACCTTTTTTCAAATTGTACCTATTTTTGAAATCTTGTAATTCTGGAAGCTCAAATTGAAAACTCAAGTTACTTTCGTTAATGGGAAATTATTAAATTGATTTTATGTAGATTTCACGAGTAGTTTACGAATGACGGTGTATCAGTTTTAAAAACGATCGATTTTCTAACAGATGGATAGGTCGTGCAAGATGAATTTTATTTTTCGAGCGACATAGCAATATTCGAAATATTTCGACAACATGTAGTGCAATTATTTAACTTATCGTGGCAAATGTAATCAGATTGCAAATATATACATAGATGCATCAATCTTTTCCACAGTAGTGTTCTTAAAGTAGATAGTTCAGTCTCCAATTTATCTTTAATTTCCTAAATCGAAATGTTTCGAGTAAAATAAAAATTTTGTAATTAATTCCTCAAATTTGCTCGTGTCTCGAGACTTGATAAAAGGTCACTGCATCACAGAGTTTCATGCACTATTGACGGTGCTGTATCGAAGACCGTGGTACAGCGGCATCGTACAGCGTACTACATCACTATGATTGCGCCGTAATGACGCTCCGTGTCGTAAAAATCCTGCACTATCGAATGTTAAATCATAATGACACACTGGCCCATAAAACCGCGCTGGATAATACAACCCCCGCACAAAAGACGGTTGTGCCGTAACGGCGGGTCACCGAATGCATCGATTGCGATTGGTTCGAATTTATCGAACTTCTCGGAAAATGGAGGACGAAGGAGAAAAAGAGCGAACGAGGGGAAGCTGGTTTCAGCAATAATAACTCGTGTCCTGAAGATACGGATAAAAAAGTGGGGATTGCAGGAAGGGGAGCTCGAAATACCCGGAAGCATTTTTTTCCTGGCGGAAGAAAAGAATGCCCGGTCGCCCAATGTGGGACTTTTCTGTCCCGTCAAAAGATCGATGAACTCTGTCCTTGCCAGCGACAAAGGGAGAAGAAGACTAGGGCACGGCTGAATGCTGGCACTCCGGGGTTGGGAAGCAACAAGCGTGCTTCTGGAAGGGAAAAGAGAAGAAACAACGAAACCTCACCCCTGGGAACGATTACACGTACGAACGTTACATTTATCGTGGTTCTTGCGCTTCACGCACGCATACCATTACGGTTCGGTTGCCACGAGACTTGATATATATTTAGAATGGTAATGAAAAGGATGCGGAATGAGCTCAGCCGTGTAATTATTTTAAGCTGCTACATATCGGTGGTTTTTTTCCCTCGCCTCGTTGGCTTCGAAGCTCCGGAGAAAGCGTAGCACGAGCAACGAGAGGAAACATTTGTCTCGGAACGTTTAACAAAATTTTATCCTGTTTAACACTCGAGGAAACTTCTAATGCAACGTAGATAAATGTTTATTCGTTCTCCTGTGGAAAACTACCAGTCGAGTCAATTTCTTAGCAGTTCTCTTTTACAAATTTTATTTTGATTTTTCTGGGATATTTGTTCTTGAAGTCGCAGAGGTTTGTAAAGGATCAACGATCTTGACGAGGGGGCGAATCGATCAAAGTTCAAAAGATTTACAAGGTGTCTGAAAACGGAGTTTCGTTGTAGCGGTATAACATAAGCATGAACGATAACAAACAGTGTCACGGTTGTCGGAAGTTTGAACGTTTTCAAGGTAGTCGAGGCTTTCAAGATTTTCGAGCTTCAAAACATTTCAGGCAACGAAGATTTTCTAGCCTATTTTAGTTTCAAGACGGTCTCGCAGTGTTTCGAAACTTTAGATTCGAAACTCGCCTGAAAACTTGTAAGCGGAAGTATCGAAGTTCCACAGCTTCATATATCATTAATTTAAATTGCCGGAGTAAAATTGAAGCGTGTTAATGAGATCGCACCTGCTATATTCAACGTGGCAATTCAATGTTTATTTCAGGAAGTTGAGGAAATTAATTATTATTTTATTATTTGGAATCGTAGCATTTCTATTATGTGGAAAATGATTTTTAAAGTACAGTGGTTCTTGCTTGGATGTTATTACTCATTCTCGTAGTCACGTTGTACATGCTTATTATAAAAATTATGAGTTTAGGGTGTCGCAATCTCGGAGTTTTAAATAGCCTGGTCACTGGTCCCATAAAACCACGAATAATCTTTTGCACGATACATAGATACGTATGTACCTAAGTGCTTCATAGATTAGGAGCAAAAGTACATATGATTCCCACAAATATAGAGTACTGGTATAAAATAGTTAATCTTAAACTTCGTAGCCACAATAATTTCTGCAGAGCATATATCTAGGGGTTCTAAAAGAAGCATAATTATTTGCCTTTTGATGGTAAAGTTTAATTAATTTATTTTATAGGAGGTATAAAATATTGTTGGAAATACAAGTTGCAAAATAACATTAGAGAATTCGTACAATTTGCTTCATTTCATTTCATAAAAGTTAGTTTGTTTCAATTCCGTAGTTATTCCCAGAGACGAAGTAGAAATATTAATACTAAGCATACAATATTATTTTAGCATCATTTAACTCCACGATATTCCTTATAGTATACGTGCAATGAATTTTTCAATATTCACAACGCGTGTTAAAAATACTAAAACTTTAGATGCCTGTAGTTTCGAAACTGCTAGTGTTTTATCAATAATTGAGACATCGTTAGAAGCGGCAAAGCTTCCCCTTTAAAATGGTTTTTGGTTTTTGTCGATCCGACTTTCCGTTTGGGAGATATCGTAATTTATGTAAAAGGTAATTTTTCTTAATTCGACTATCTCTGTCTCCGTCTGACGCGTCGCGCTGGACCTCTCTTTCTCGTACGTGACTCGTGACCGAGTGGGCCGAGTGACCTAGTTTCTTCGAGTCACGTGCCGGTCAACGGCCTTGACAAGGCCGCAGCAAAAAAGTAAACAAACTTCGGACCCTTATATTTCCGGATCTACCCACCGCATCGACTTGAAATTAAAATCGCTATATCTTCGGAACTAATAAAGCTATCGACTCGTACAAACGCTCATTTTAAAGGGCATTTCATCCCCTATCGCACGAATGTAAAAACTATTATCATTTATGCTATCTTCCATGTTTATTTTGACATTTACTTTGACGTTTGACTTGAAACAAAAATTATCATATCTCCGGAACTAATAAAGCTATCGACTCGCACAAACGCTCATTTTAAAGGGCATTTCAGCCCCTATCCGATCGCCATATCAACTATTCCAATTTATGCTGTCTTCTATGTTTAATTTCACATTTACTTTGACTCCATGCACCCAACGAAATTCCAACAGTTCCTTTTGATTATACGACTGGTGAGTGATGAAACTGGTTCATAAATTGTTTATTTAAAACAAACGAGAGTGTAGAATTTTTTAATTCATCCTACAGATTCAGATGTTTGTAAGTAAATTTGAAATAGGAAGTAAGACTTAAGGGATTACATAAACTGTGAACGAAAAAGGAATCGAAGGAAGTCTAAAAGTTTTCTAAGAAATAACACTGAAAGTGAATGCTTAAGACTGAACGACGCAGTTATACGTAGGCGAGAAAAGTGCACGAATGACACCTGTGTGACCCGTAGGGACGCGTCATTTCGTATGCACCGGTAATTGCAAGCTGTAAAAGGAAACGGCTGTAAAGTCTTATCAAAGGTGAAGTTTAATGTCTGCCGCAACTCCGGGTGTTAAAGAATTTCTGGTTAAATGGGAAATAACGTGCTTGAATATTTATAATAAACTTTTCTTGATCTTGAGAATATATTTGTTAAATATGTTGATCAATGAACGAGCTCTGAAAAATACCATTCGCGATGAGTTGCTACAATGGAAAAATGTTGTTGAAAATTACTCGATAAATTCTTTTGTAACGTTTAACGTCGAAAGCTTGAGATCTCAGCAACCTTTTCGCTAACTTCTTTCGCATTAACCCCATTATTTAGAAGTACATTTTGAGGCTCTCGAGGGGTAATCCTGCCGACAATTTTCCTAATTCTCCACTTAAGTGGCAGTAGAGCAAGCATGTAGCAGGATTTAAGCGCGCGGCGAATGTAGCGTTGTAAATTAGGCTCCCGCCTAAGTAATACGTAAGCCTCGGTAATTATTCACGCACTTTTATTAAATCTGTCTGCCCGGGAGGCAAACAATTTTATACCAAGTTACTGATACGCGATCCCAATTACGACGATGCAGCTTTCAAACTTTGCATGCGTTAATACGCGATTTAAACGAATTTTATTCCGTCGTAATTGCCTGGCCGATGTTTTGATTACCAAAACGTTACTAACGTAATTGTATCGTTTTATATGGAGTATCCACGGGCTCGTGCACTTTATCCGACAGTAATTTATCAAAATGTTGCGAAACGTGAACTTTCATGGCAGTGTAAAGGTAAAATTTATTACAATTATTTGACGAAACGCTGCGCAAGATTAATTGTCTGTGGCGTGGCTGTGCATTGTTTCTACTTTAAAATTTTTTTTTTAATTTTAATTTACATTCTCGATTGATTTCGGAGATTCACTTCTGGGTTATTCTACACGTTTTTCGACGAAAAGCAATTTGTTCGTTATTCATTATACATTGTGGACCGACGAAGATTTAAACGTAATACTTTTCGCGTGACATTTCGTGTACAGATGGAACAACCGGGACAGTTTCGGGCGAAAACTTGCATCCTACGGCGTGAAAAACGGTTGAAAGGACGTCGCGTGATCGATGGCGGGCTGGTTGTCGGAAGATAACTCCTGGTTCCACGGATATCCTCGCTGAGTGAAATCGAAGGAGGGCGCGACAATTTGGGCGCGAAACGTAGCGAGAATGGTCCGAGATGCGCGTCGATCCGTGGTTTGTATGAGCTGGCCATTTTGTCGGGGACGGAGAAACGCGGATTGTAAAAAAAAGAGAGTAAAACGCTTAAGAGTTGAGCGTGGTGCAGTGAAAGGTTATGGTCGCCGACTGGTATAATACCCGTTTCCACCACTGGCTGGTATCATTCGACGAAACGAGATCCAGCTGCTTCATATCTGGCATTCCGCGCATAGAATACCCCTAACGTGCCACGCATTCAGCAAGATTGTCTCTCCAATATTCAGGACTTTTGTGATTTCATTACACTTACACGAGTAATCTTGGTAATCGTGTCAGGGATTCGCGCGTACGGGAAAAAATCCTTTCGATCGGTGTTCCATCTCGGTTGAATTCCAAATTCATTTATCAAGTTCCATTATACCTTGCATCATCTTTTGATCAATGGAAAAATGAGTTTAAGATGAAACAAAGAAATCGATAATTAATGCACGCAACTAACGACCTCGCCGATTTCAATAATCACGAACGTATGGTAAAGGGGAAAGATTCATGAGCGTTTGAGAGCAAAAAGTAATGATCGCTCACTCTTGGTTTTCAAGATGTAATTATCTGATACCCGAGATATAGTACTTCGTTCATACTTTTCTGAGATCTAGATCATGCTTCTCTAACCTAACCAACACGTAACTGAGACCATTAATTATACCCGCGGAATATTAATAAATCTTGTGCAACACGCTGACTGCTGAATCGATTTCGTAAAATTTAATCTGGGGCTCGATCTTGCAGTCGAAAATAAATCATATAATATGGTTAGTTTTGCTGGACTGAAAAACTATCGAATGTACGTGGAAGACGGGGAACAACAATTTTTTTGGATTTTAAAACTTTTCAAAAATGAAAAAAGAGAAATAGTCTGACGCGACAGTCATCGAAATTAAAGTGAAACGCGCCAGGTCGTATCCAGGCACACGCAACGCGCTGTAGCGCGTACACTCGAAACCTTTAAAAAGGTTCGAATTTCACGAGTAGCCATACATCAAGGGTTTAGATAGGTTGTCGAGTAACGTACGATCACTGCTCTCGCGCATCGTCGACAGCATCCAAAGGAATACATGTTTATCGCATTTTTTGAGTACGATAAATCACTTATATCACGAAACACAGTCATCGAAATTTAATAAACAATTTTTAAAAAAGAAACTCAAAATATGAAACTATAAAATTACAATTATTTGCAATTTTCAATAAAGTGATATCTTTGTTTTTCATGAGTATCATTTTACGAGTGTGATTGTTTAATTGTTTATAATTATATCGTACTTGCACACTCTCATACTTCTAAATATAAAAGCAAATTTTTTCTGTTAATATATACGTGTTACTTTTAGTCAAAACTCGTATTGATTTTGTTTAAGAAACTTTTTCCCATTTTCGAAGGTAGCGTAAAAAAACTGAAACTTTGGACGGAAATTTCACCCATTGGAATCGAGTTACCGCGGCTAATAACAATACGTATTTCGTATTCTCAGCTGTTCTACGAGCCTACGAAGTTTTGTAAAATTCAGAGAGGGTGGAAGACATTCTTGGGGTGTGTTCTTTATAAGTTTCTGAATAATTAATATCGTGATATATTGGCCGAAACTTTCCGCGAAACTTATACCTTCAAACACCTACTTTCCACGCAATATTATTCATATTTGAATAATGTTACAATAAAAAAAAAGAACCCTGGATATGAGTGTGTGATTTGAGAAAAATCCAGGGAGCTTAATGTAGGTTAATTAGATAAAAAATCTGAATAAGAATAATTATTCACATCAGTTACAGCCCCGCCCGATTTCAATGGTCTCAACCCACCGTTCTCGTCTGATTTATACGGACCGAAATGAAACGTAAACTAAAAAATATGTTCCCAATTTATACGTACAGGCTCTTGTGATTAGCATCCATAGAAATATAAACTAATTATATTTTTAATTCTTTCGTTTGTTATTGTGTATTGAATTACTTGTCATCAAATAAAAGGGAAACAAGCATATACCTAGAATCAATCTTAAATATGTAGCTACAGTAAATATAGTAATTATTATAATACGGGTAAAAGGCTCGATTAAAATGATTTAGTTTCGTTTCTGTTATCTTTTTCAATCGTTTTCTTTTATTTTACCATCCTGTATATGTGTGTATTTTTTCGGCGCAATAAACGATAGTTGTAAAAAAGAGAAAAAAGAAAAAAGGATGATCCAACAGCCGCGGTCAAAGGTGCCCAATCT
Organism: Colletes gigas; assembly: GCF_013123115.1. Taxonomy (NCBI): domain Eukaryota; kingdom Metazoa; phylum Arthropoda; class Insecta; order Hymenoptera; family Colletidae; genus Colletes; species Colletes gigas. The sequence goes on from NW_025106637.1 coordinate 4,685,318, forward strand.
CGAGGCTTCGGTTTGTTTTCCATAGTGGGCGGATTTTTTTTCCCTAAAAATAGGGAAAAATATATTAAAACAGGACAAACGTTTTAAATTTTGTGACCACGATTAGCTGAGAATGAAAGGTTGTACGTAAAAATCCGACACACATCTTTATTATTAAACTAGATGCAGGGAATAACGTTCAATAAACTGTTAAAAGTCTTAAAAGTGGACGTGAATTTAGGACGAAACAATAACATCGGTAGGATAACAAATGATAGCTGGTAATATAAATTTCGCTTCATCCCTGTTAAAATTAATTTGAAACGATGACACGGCAACAAAAGTTTTTAATATCGGTTCGGTTATTTTTGCCAGACAATGCGGATTCGGGATCAGTAAATTCTGCAACACCACCCGTTCGATTTACGTTCCTGAAGATTGGTATCGCTTCATGAAAACTGTTCAACATTCCAACCAGTTTATCGACTGTGAAATGAAAAGAAACGAATTTCTTTCACTAAACAGTTAGAACGATCGATAGGAAAGCGTAACAAAAGTATAGAAAAGCAGACCGTGAATTGGCTGGCCCCGCAGTGCTTGCACCGTAGAAAGAGAAACAGTTTGATATTTTTTAAGGAACAGTGTTACCGTGTATCACCAGGAGTAAAACCAGGAATGTTTGTTACGATAATTGTTCAATATTGCTCCTACAAATTACCATTAATTACTTTTATGTTACGTAAGTATTAGCCTCGAGTTTACTTGAATTTCTGTTTGTCGATAACGTCTCCGCGTAAACAAAACTACGGCGCAGGTCTTCTTATTCGTTCGTACGGATTCGAACGGTCGAATATTTCGTAACAGTTGCCCGTGATAGCCACTCCAGTAAAGGAGTCCAATCGTTGTTTAAATGCTATATTGTAGGAAATTTTTTTGTGAATTTTAATTTAATTTTAAATATTAAATGCACGACGCAATCTAGAAGATAGGTTATGGAAAATCGTGTGAAAATTTTCTCGATCGAATAGTGATGGTTCCCAATTAATTCGGATCGTGGAGGTTCTGTTGTACCTTAAAAATACTGAAACCACCAGCAGGCCATTTAACACCAGCGATAATAGCCAGTCATTCACAACTTCCCCGTAACTCTGGGCAACTTTTTAAAAAAGCACTTTTTATAAGAAAAGTCTCATTAAGGGAACGCGGGCAGCAATGTTTGTACTTAGAAGAAGAATAGCTTTGCTCGATGGAAATAATAATGGGGAGCCTTTCTTACGGGCAGTCTTTGCCAGTTGATTTATTAGAACACTTTGGACCGTAACATTTAGATCAGTTTCGGTAATAATATACTCTAAAATATTTCTGACAATATTTTCCACCGTACTTTCCACCGCAGCATCCGTTGCTTTATCGCGCGAAAAATAATGCTTTTTTAAAACAGTCGTACATGAACAACAAATTGCTTGTTGCCAAGTAGATTTTATTTACACGTTGTTTACGTTTTTCTTGGTTCGAGCTAATTTCCCGAAATGTAGCGTTGTGAAATTAAGTTGACAATGGAGATTCGTCTTGCGGGCAAACATTTTAAACATATTTCGAGGGATATTAATCTACTCGGTGTTGCTTCGTAGATATTAAAAGGCAATATTTACCTCTGTCGCAGCTGGAAATTTATTACCTTGTAAATAACGCCGGGAAAGATTGCGGAAAGCAGTATTGTTCGATTTACCAGCCGCCAGCATCGACTAATTAATAATTACCCGTTATCTTGCGGGCGTTTGCGTAGCTGGACTCGTGTTTATCCGTTTATTATTTGGAAAACACGGAAGTAAGCTGCACCACGTATCACGGTATCAAGCTACTCTGCTAAATTTGCTGAATCTCTGTGTTAAAATCATTGTCGATCAAACACCATTACGGCTTTGCTAATAACAAACACTATACCAGGACTTCGACACCATTCGACAACGTTATAAAATTAATATCAAATGTAAATTGCTTCTATTGTACAGTAGACTGTGTAAACTGAAATTGATTTCTTGTTTCGGTGAAATTGTTCGTTGCAAAACAATATTTACATTTCGAGATGAACAATGTATCTCGACACTGTTTGCCTTTTTTCTATTTTCAATAATTTTTTAATATGAATAAAGGTACTGAAATTGAAAAAATCGAAGGCATTCTAAAAATTCTGTTATTGCACAAAATTTGGGGACTTTATTGAACAATAAAAAACGCTGTTGCAGATCTCGCGATGATTTTGGTACACTGATAGCGGAACATGCAATTTATTTGTAAGCAGTATTTCAAATTAATCGATCCACTCGTTCCCGAGATATTACGTCAACAAGCTTGAAAAATGGTGTTTCGAGAGAAACGACTCTTAAGTTTGGATTACTGTGATGAAGTGCATAGAGTTCGGTTCAGAGTCCTGTAACTTTGCCAATTTTTCGGATTCTATCGTTCTACTTTACAATTATGTTCTTAAGATATCGAATAGAATGAAATTTCTTACCTCGGAAATAGACAGACCCTTTAATTGTGAAAGGGCGTGTCCTGAAACTGTTTTTTGCTTTCATCGATTATCTGCAATCTTAAGAATTAGAATTTTAAATAATTTGAAAACATTTTCTGGGGACCAAAAATAATGAATAATATCAGTTAGTGTTTAATTATTTCATTCGATTATTTGAAGAATCGTAGTTAACAGTAAAACGTTGTCGATTGAAATACGTTAAATTTATAGAATGACTAACAATTGTTTAATAATAAATTTGTACACGAAATTAATTAAAGTATGCAAAACGATGATCGAGTGTTATTATGTACTTTTTTGTAAACCGAGCAACGATTTTACAGTAAAAATACATAGCAGACTTTATCGCGCAATAAAATTGGCTGTTTCAACCAGTCAATAAGAGAACGCGACAGGAATGAGTATCGTCGGATGCATGACAACCTCCTATTTCCGCTTACGATCTATAATTCCAGAAACATCGCGGAAACGAGCAGTTGTTGGAATGGCCGAAAATTATATTCTATGCAAATACAAAATGATTTCTCCTCGCTTCACACGAATGTTTCCACCGAATCGATTCAACATCTTTATTAAATTTCATGGTACTTAAAGATCATTCGAAGTATGATTTTACTTGATTAATAAAACATTTCTGTTCAGCCAGGTTATGTCAATTTACCGAAAATTTATTTACTTATACGCGAAAAAGATTCACGAAAATTGAAATAAAATAACGACAACGTTGTCTGAGACTTCATTATTTTTCAGAACATTTTAAAAACGAGTATAAAGCGTGGAATAAAATTTGTAAAATCTGTCCCTTTCAGAGAAATTAATTTAGGAAATTTGTTGTATACCCGTGGGATTAAATGCAATTTGGCTAACGTGTCTGTCCATTGCACACTGTTTCTACTTGTGTTCAGTTTATAAACAGTCAGGACAGAGACGGTTGTATATTATCTGTCTCGACCAGAACTAACACGGTAGAAAATAGTAAGAAGTCACATCACCGTTAATATGTACAAACCCTAACGCAAATAGAATGATTAATGGATACACATGTTGACCGAGACGTGTTTGATAAAATAGTTTTATTTCACGTTTCAGATTTATTTTTACACTCTTTCTATTTATACGATAGGCTTCGACACACCCTATTCAACAAGTTCTCGTGATTAGGAACCATTCCACGTTGGCGTTCATTTATTTCTGTCGATGCTTTCACAGATTTTTAACCGTTCGAAACATTTCATTTCGAATTTCATGGCGTATTAATTATTCCAATGTTTGAATTTGTAAAGTAAATTGGATATAAATAATATTTTATTATAGAAACGAAGCCTTTTCGTCGTCAATTAAACATTAATTTTTCGATCATATATATTTATTAATACTGTTTTCCATATTTCTTTTAATCAAGTCATGATCCCATTTCGAGCCTTTAAAAATATTTTATTTTGTTAAGACCTACCAAGTGATTAATTTAATTTATTCGATATAGATGGAAGAGTTTACGCATGGAAAATTTAGGTAAATGTCTAAGTAAAGTTGTTTTCGAAAATACGTGTCCTTTCATGGGAATAGAATAATTGAAAAGCAATATTTAGCATCGTTATCCGGATAGACTTTCGACAGAGATGGAATATTTCCCATCGCGTCAGCATCACTCAATAAAGTCCCGACGAACCATACCGTCGTGCTTGCGAACGCTTCAAGCAGAAGTTAAAGCCGATAATGTTACGACAACTCGTGGGAGTTTGCGATCCTTAATCCTTCCGTACACCTCAAGATTTGCCAGGATTTTCACGTTCGATTAAAACGGGAACGGGATGATTTCAATTTTAGCGGCGTGGCTGAATCCGAAACATTCGATCGTTCCGGATAGCTCCGGATAAATTGGAGCTCCGTAATTAGCGCCATTCATTCGTGCCTTCCTTTTCACAACAAAAAAACAAGAAAATCCTCCGCGCGATTTAAAGACGGAAAAACATAAAGCGGATGGATCGCATACACTGTCGTTCGAAAGTATTTCATCGCGTGATGTACGCACGTTTGATAAAATCGAAGCAACGTCGTTACTATTTCAGTAACTGGAAAAGAAAATTGTATTTTTTTCGAAGGTTGCAAATTTACGGAGCGCGAGCGCGATAGAGTCGGACTTGGACTTGGACGCAAGTAGAAAAAGAGATTAATGGTCGAACGCGCCGGTGGAATTGTATTCGATCGCACGCATGTTCGACGATTTTTTAAAATCAATTATCTGGGAAACGATGGCTCGAACGAAAAAAAAAAAATGTTATCCGCTCTTTCCGGACTTATTTTCACGCGTAAAATCACCGTCTGTCCGATCGTGCCATTTGTCCCCGTTCCGTTCTCTAAATTGTTATACTCCGCCGTTCCCATGAATATAAATATTATTTTTATTCCCATTAGGATCGTAAAAATGTCGACGTTTCTTTTATTGAAGTTTTCGAACGAATTTAACGCCGAGGACATTTTCTGAATTTAACATCGATGTATGAAAAATTTCTGACGCAAGAACTCTTTTAAGGGAGCAACCAGCGGGGAAAAGAGCAGATATAAATCCCTCTTAAAACTTTAAACGCGTGTTCGTCAAATCCATATTTCTTGGAATTGCCTGCCAAATAAATGTCTATTTATCGTCTCTGCCAGACTGAGGCGGATATTTTTGAATCTTCGATGTTTTTCGTCCGTTTGAAGTTGAATAAAAAAATTAGGACCACGTAGATATCTATTTTTAAAAATGCTATTTTGCTAAATCATATTTTGTATGTCTTCGGTCTGGTAGAATATCCGTACTCGTATACTTTAATAATTTATTTGTTACCGATCTGTGGAACGGTGCCAACTGTGTCAATATATAACTTTGCTCGGACAACAGATGTATCGCACCTCGGAATATCTAAAATATTTACTGACGTGGGCTAAAAATATTCAGACAATACATTTAAAAGTCAATAAACGTGCGAACGAAAGTTCACGTTTGTATTTCTTTAACTTTTCATTAGCATCTCGTGAATAATAGAAAATTTCACATTAAGAAATTAATAGTTTTGCATTTTCTTTGAAATTCAAGTTAAAAAAAATATTATTCCGAGAAGATTGCGTTGGAATTCGAATCCAAACAGAATGTTTCCTTTTGACACGTTTATATTTTTAGAAATTCTTCTTTGTTAGAAAGCATGGTCACCAAATTCTTCAATTTTAAAGTTTTTGATTATAATAAAGTTCGCGCGTATCAATAATAATTTTTTGAAAGCGTATCAAACACTGAGAATGTAATAACAACTGTAGTTTATCTGTTTGTATAGGCTATTAGACTACTACTCAATTACGTTTGTTTTTGCACTTAAGATATCAGCTTCATTGTTTGCATTAGAACAGCTAAAGATTCGATTTCCAGGCAAAGTAGTAAAATTGAAACAATCGTTTTATTTAATCATACACGTTCTCGCGTGCAAATGTGGCGTAGAAACAGAAAAATGTCAGAAAATAATATAAAATAAATTTGTTATTAATTTTTATTCAAAAATTTGATTACGAACTTACAAACAGTTCGAGCTCCATTACGTTTAAAACGCTCAACTGTGCCCCTTAATTTCAAATACGCGAATAAATTTATATATTAAATAAAACTGGACGCACCAAGCGTATGATAAAATATATTTGAGAGATAATATACGTCCGTGTCGCATATTTCGAGCGAAGTGAACATTCCATGGAAAAACTGATTTTATGGAAATGCAAAACATTTTACATTTCGAATCACATTTTTGTCGGGCTCGTGTCGCGATACCGCGCTTCCATCGAAAATATTCGACGACGATACGCGCGATCACCGATTACCGAATATGGACAATGGGGTATAATTTTCGGGCTTCAAAAATTTGCCAAAATCCTGTTAACAGCGAAATCGTTCTTCCGTTTGGGGCGCGTGAATGTGCAACGATGAAGCAGTCGTTGATTGTTGCTCGTTATAACCTTCCTGTTCCATGGGTAGGCGGATCGAATCATTCGCCTACTGAAAACGACGTGTCGTCTTCGCCGTGTAAATCGTTAATGGCTGATTGAATGACTTCGACTTGATTTAACATCGTGCAATCGATGGCTATATTGCTATGGAATAGTGTGAAGATCGCTTCAGATTAGATCGTCTGGAAATCGATCGATGTACCATTACAAATCACGTATTTCACGGATAGAAAACAGAAATTCTTAATGGAATCAAAACCATCTTGCAACAGGGAATACAAAAGTAAATCGAAAAAATAACATTTTTTTTTACGCGAAACTTCGTTTTGAAGAAAATTTATTTAAGAATCTGCCAGTTTAGTACGCGTGACGACTGGTGGAAGAAATTGTTCGTCGAAAATGAATTATTTTTTGAATTTCGACAAGGTTGCTATGTTGTTAACGCATGGTGAGTGTAAAAGTAATGTTATCGTTATCCTCGTGAAACATCATTCGTTAACAGTCAGCATGGTTTGCGTGTTCGTGGAAAATTACCAGACGGAAAGCATTGCAATCGCGTACGTCATGTTACAAATGACGATAATGCCGCAGTAGTATTAGCCCACTTTAAAGCTAATCCGAGTACATCTATTCGTTCCGTTGCTACAGAGACGAATGTGTAGGAAGTGTACGTGTAATTTCGAAAAAAAACTAAACACCGTCCATTGAAAGTATCAGCGCGACATTTACGTCGAGGCGATGGACAACGAAATTTTTATTTCATTTCGAAGCTTCTGTCAGAATTCTATACACGCGAAATTTGAATTTTGATCGACTCGTTCGTTAAACTAATTTCCATCAGATTTCCATACGCGTGAACAGTTAGAATCTATTTCCATGGAGCTAAAAACGAAAACGAAATTGGAAATAGAAGAAAACTTAGTTTATCCGAGCCTGATTAAGGTGGAGGGCTGTGGTTATTTAAAGTCGCTGGCTGTTTGGTGTAGAAGGATGTGTAGATATTCAATTATTGTTGATTGATGAGTAAACGTAAACCTTGGTCCGTTGTTCCACGTTCGACTAAAAATTTATAGCATCATTTTCGTTTTTTATGTGTTCTGTAATCTGTAGTGGAATATAGTTTTGCAAAAAGTTTTTGTAACTATAAATACTTTGAAGCTTAGGAAATTTTTCAATAACTAAGGAAAATTTTATATATTGTGAAATTAAAATAATTAATCAAGAAGGCTCATAATAGGGAATTTTCGCAGTCAGTAATCTAATATAAAATTGAAGATAAAATATTTATAACAGCAAAGTGTAGTAATTGTAAGTAAAAATGAGCTTGAAATATATGAAAGAAAATTATTTACAACATAATACAAAAATACCATGAAAGTCCATAAGATGAAAGGTGTACTGGTATACCTCGTCTGTGGTTATTCATACAATTTGCAGACACTATATGCAATTCTGCTTTCGAAAGTCTGTGGATGCAATCTACTTAAGAATCCAATTCAATTTTGTAATATTACATTTTGTGTACACACAAATATATTCGTTTATGGGGAAATTTAAATTTTCATAAAACTACAGAATGCACTTGATATGCAAAAATATAAGAAATACGTAAGATACGAACAATTGTACTCAGAGATTGAGACGACCCTCTAAGGGAAATTGGAATAGAAATTCCTGTAACGAGAAATTGCATTTTATTTTAGTATTTTTGGTATCGGACGTACGATTTGCGCGAAGGAAATTTTCGTTTCACACACGTTCGCTGTAATGTTTAACCGGATGTTTAGTATTGCCCATCGTGGACGTATCAACAATCAGCGAATTGGCTTTCTGAAATACAAACACCGACTAGTATTGTTGCTTTATTCACTAATTGGACTCCTGCTATCCATTGTTTACGCCAGTAGTACTGACAAACATTTTACCAGCGAGGTAAAACGTGGAATAGCAGGATGGAAAACAATTTTCGCGAGATTTTTTATTGGCATGTTTGCAGTAGAGTCTCCTCGCGCACGTGTACGTTCTCGATTACTTTGACTGTGTTATTCGGAATTAAATATGTTTGTTTATTACGCGCAAAACAGAGTAAAAACAGAAAATTTTTCATGCGATATAACTTCATTAATATTTAAAAATGAAATTAGCAAAAATTCCATTTAATATACTCTGGTTTATTCAAACTTAATCAAACTTATGCTGCAGCTTTTATGCATTCGCGACGTGGACTGAAATGAAACACAAATACCAAACTTAAGCAGAGATATGAATTAATATTATTATATTAACTGATGAAAAGAATTCTTGCGTTTTAGTTATATTATTAATTAGCATTCACCGTATTTGTCTAAAATGCACAATATTGCATATTCAGTGCACAAGTCCAACAAACGTCTTGAAACTGTACATAAATTTTATTATAGGGAGAGAAATTATATTGTATTTTGATAATAATGAACTGCATTACGATTTAAGCGTCTCAGTGCATTCATTCGATTATTTCTAAAGTCACAATTCAAACGAAGGTAGTAAGCATCATCGTTTTGTCCCAGTTTCCTCCGTGCATTAAGCATTCGAGGCAATTAATCCTGTAAATGATGTTTAAATGCAGCCGTGGGCTATTAAACGTTGAAATTTCTAAAAATGGAATTTTAGCAATTCGTAAATAATTAATAACTCTACAATGAAAAACTATAGTACTAAATTTCGTTCATATCACGATGATCACAATCTCTTAAAAATCATGAATTATGTAGGCAGAAATTATTAGGAATAATGTTCGTTGTAATCGTGACAAAGCACGTATTGTTTCTGTTTAACCTTTTAATAAACCTTTTAAATAAATATGAAGTCCATTTGTAATAGAAAATAGAACCTTTTCGAATCGATTTCGAGGGTCATGACTCGAATATCAGCGCAAGTAGAAACGGCGAGTAATGAACAGACGCGCCATGCAAATCGTTTATTAGCAATTTATTATAATTTATCATTCGTGGTTTGATAGTTACTCGCTTCCCCGCGGTGCGTGTCGCTTCTGAATTATGGTGTTTCATGTGTAAATTGAAGAGCTTGTTAAATCACGCTCTCACTAGAATTACAGTCGTTCATAATTAGGAGTCATTAAAACAAGCCAGAAGGATTGAGCATGGGAATCTCGTTTTGCAGCGTAATTGTACCAAATGTTTGCCGACCGCAGGTTCAACATTTTGTAAATACGATGTGGAAAATTGGAACAATGATGCTTAGGAATGTAACACGGACATATGGGTAAAATTAGTTATCCGTTAGATACCTTGCATACCGTTAATTTCCGACTATGCTATATACCTTGCATCCATTCGAGTCAAAATAATTTTTTATCGATTATACGTACGTAGAGAAACATCAAGAATTTGTACGTATTATTAAAATGGGTACTAAATTTTCTAGTCGATGTACAAAATTTATGTTTAAACATATTTTTTAATTGTCAAGTACTTTCAGTTATATTTGTTAGCTTTGTTATCTGTTCACTTTATCGATAACAATTTTTACATTTTCAAAATTACATTCGAAATACAAATATTCTCATAAACTACACGAATAGAATCAAATTACTATAGTTTATGTGTCATGCTTTATAAAACTAGTTTCAGCCATTAAAAACGACTTTAAGTTATTTGTTATATTTTAGACTTGACGAGGCTAGTTGTAGAATTATTAATTTATTTTGAAATCAAGTCAGTGGAAGTAGTTGACTCCAATACTAGGTCTGCCATCTGAATATTTCCGGCGAAAAACAGCTCTCTGTAGGAGGATTGTAGAACGGCAGTGGAGGTACTCCGGGTAGAGAAACGAGGGAATAATTGCTTTAGTTGTGCGCTCCTGTGAGGTTCGCTTCGTTGTTAATAGGAGCACAGAATAACGACGAAGATCTTAGACAGAGAAAAGAGATCCAGAGACAAGGACAGTGGCGTGCACTTACTGTCATTGTTTTCATGTTCGATTTCATCTTTCGGGAACAGGAACACAGAGTGACGGTAGAAGGTTTGAACAAAGACAGGTAACTACGATAGAGAGATAGTTATATGTATAATGTGCTAACTATGGTTATACAGTCTTTACAGATGCGCCCACGCATTACTAAGACAACATGATAACGGAGTTTGTTGTAAAAGAGCATAGCGGGATAATAAACTAAGAAACACATAGCTTCTCGCTTCAAGATACTGTTTAAATAAGTAAGATCACTGGTGGAAAATTAATGTTTTATTTGTTTCTTGCAAACTTTCTGTAAGTTTTATCTTTATTTTTATGCTCAATTTGAAACCGAAGTTTAAAGTAAAATATATGTCTCCGTAACTTTCCACTTTCATTTTCATCCAGCTAATAAATGTAGGTGGAATAATTTCTTATTTACTACTTGAACAGTTTTGGGCCATAAGTTCTCTTTATAGCACGTAATATAATATAACGTTACACATGGAAGAGCTTTAAAGCAAGAATGAACGTACCACGAGGTATTGTAAAACTTTCACTAATTAAAATTTAATGCCATGCAGGGAACAGTAAACAGAGATATTAGACAGCATTATCAAATAATTACTCAAATAACTGTTACGTCTACCACAGCAGGAAGGCAAAATGTATTATTTTATAAAACATTTTTTACTGTTGTTCGTGCATTTCATTCCATTTCAATTCTATCAAAATCCTTCAATCAAAAATCAAGATATGATCGATTTACATAATCTTACAATATTTTAATAATTAAATTTAATGTAAATGCTTGCAATATAAAACTAAAAAATATGTTGCAGACTTTTCCACGACACAGATTGAATTTTCTTTTGCTTTTCTGCCCGTTTAAACATCGTAATGGAAATTTAGTAAGAGTTTTGCCCTTCCACGATTATTACGTTACATCTTTGTTATGAATTTTTATTTACGAGCGTCTAATCATTTTTCCAATTTTTCCACTCGTTCTTTTTATTAACAATTGCACGTTCGAAGAGCAAGAACAACTCTCAGAGTTTTCTACGATTCTTCTCTGCAATTGATGTCTCTCAAAATGTGGCATTCTAACAATCGCTTCAATTTATTCATCGACAGTTCAATTTAAACGTAAATTGTTTTTTAATTCTCCGTTATTATATGCAACGTCTCCCGCGCTTTTCCTGTCAAATAGCGGAAGCATATTCTAAAAGTGGAAATAAGAAAAGAATTTTATATCAGAGTCGACTATGAACGCTTTATTAAAACGTTATAAGCGAATATTTGCAATATGATGAAATACTTAAACGACACGAATTTTCCAGTGGAGAATATGAAAGGTCGATTATGTTTATTTCATCTGTGTATTTGTGCGTTTACTGTCTCGAAACGACACGGTACGAACGAAAGTCTATTAACTCCGGCTTGCATTCAGGTTCATTTCGTACCACGAAACAATATCATGATATTTGTGCAGCTCTGGGAACGATAGCAGAGCTTGGAAAGAATATTAAAATTTTTTGATAATGCTCCCCGCTAAAGTGTTCGTCGTCTTTCGTGTAAATTTTAGAAACTGTTTAGAAACTGTTTCTAGAGATCGCCTTGTGTAACATTCTTTCTCGCTAGAAAACGTCTTCTATAAAAACTCCATCGTTTCTCTGTTTCGTATCCGCCCTAATTGAATTCTGTATATGTATATTTAGCAGATAATTATAGCTCGTCTATACTAAAGCCCAGTGGAATAACACACTGGAGTCTAGTGGATCTCAGTCTATTTTCTCGTGTGTGTGTCTTTCGTAATAAGTGATATTTGACTTCCTACGCCCGCCAGGACAAATGTTTATGGTGTCAACATCGTAGTTGATGCACCAGTGTCAGCTCCAATATGCTCGAGAAATTTAAATACTGTTCTCGTACGGATTCTGTGATAACCGTTAAATTAATATCAATAATTATATACTGCGCGCACATTTCCGTAAAATGTATTATTACGTTCGGTAAAATACGCCTCTGATATTTCCTCGAACGATTTAAGCGCGCTTTATACTGGTCGATTACGTTATCGTTAGCAGCGACTCCAATTTATTCCGGCGTCGTTTCAAAAACTGGCGTTCGCTCGCAAAAAAATTAATTTTCCACGTAAAGTGTATCGATTTCCCTATCCGAGTTTAAAAAGGTTGCGCAGCACAGGGGGTGGGGGTGAAGGAAAGATCGTTAACTTTAAAATTACCTTTGTCGATCGTGCGTTTGACTCCTAGGGACATTCGAGACTTCGAAGAAAACTATTGACCACGATTTGACACAGATATTTATTTGCGATTTAGTAAATATTGAACGTTAAAAATAATATGAAAGAATCATCTTGTACATACGATTCTCCAATGCCTAATTTTCTATATTTTATTCCAGCTTGTTCTTTTCATTCCTTCATTAAAATTCCATCTACGATTATGTAAGGATCCCCGGACGGTTTGAACGTAGTAATCTTCTGGATAATTAGAGTATAATTTAGTAACATCGAAGATTCAAACGTCTCTCGAGGCATCTCTCGGATTATGTAAGGATCCTCGGATGATTTAGGCGTAGTAAATGAATCTTGTAATTGCAACATAATTCATTGAGATCGAACGTTCAAACATCTCTTGTGGTATTTGCCTGTCTACCCCCACTCTTTCTATGCTGATTATGTAAGGATCTCCGAATGGTCTTGTGGATAATTAATTGTCTAAGCCTTCTTGTACACTGCCATTCTGTTACTTTATCATATCACAGTTTGGCCACTCACATATTAGACATAAAAATTTCATCGATGCAATTAAGCTTTCGTAGTTTTGTAGTTTCAGCATTTGGTTTATGTTCTGAAGATGATCCCCGTTAATGATCGAAACGTTAATGACCAAAGCAGCCCACGTCTCGTTGAAATCCTCGATCTAAATGGCATTCGAACCGACTTACTTGCAAGCTTTCAAGTAAATCAATGCAGTGGAAGCTTGAACTGGCTCAAGGTGGTTTGCAAGCTAGTTCGGCTTGGTTGCTTTGAATTGGCCTGTTTGACTTGAAACGATTTACGCGGCTCGAACTTGGATCGATATATCTTAAACTGCAGTACGATTCGAAGGGACGTACTTTTAAACACTTTCGAGTAAAAAATTATATAATTTTTTATCTTGCAAACACAAGTTAAAGCAAATAAAATTGTTTACTGTATTAATGTACTGAATGTACACCTCGCCAAGCATCTCCCAAAATTGTCTAGAGGCCAAAGTCGAAAAATGGAATAAAAATTGAAACCAAGAAGCAAATATGAAAATAAATGGTAAAGAAATTTAACGTCTCGTACGAGGATCAACGACGCGCGTTTGTAAATGGTCGAGGAAGTCTTGGCAGAGTAAATCGTGGGAAGTCGCGCTCGCACGAAGTAAAATCCAATTTCGAAATGGAAAAGGAAAAACGGGCGTATCCAATTTCCCAGGACGCGTATCGGGAATATTGTTCGGCCCCGGGACAAGTTGCATGCCATTTAAGGGAGCGTTTTTCGACGACGCGGGACGACATATCGCGCTCAGGGTGAAAACTCGAAGCCGGGGTTGGAGCTCGAACGTCGTCCGGATTAGCGAGATTAGCCGAAATCTGGACGGCTTGTGTCCTGGCCCTTATCTCGCGACGTTGGACGGACAGATACGGAAAGGGAAGCTTCGAAGAATACGCGACGGAAAGACCGAGGGCGATTTTGGGGTATTTAGGTTGCACGTGAATCGTGTCGATGGCCAATGGGACACGGAGCCCAATTGCAAATGGCGAATGAAGGACTCGAGGTGACGAAGGGATTCAGAGATGCGAGACGCGGGGGAATTCAAGCGATAAAGGAATAAAGAGGGCGATGTATAAGAGGGCCAGCGAATGGAAAAGAGACGAGTTTGCACCACCGCCGGAAAAACATGCCTGAATTCGGAGCCAGAAAGTTTCCAAGTTCTAGAGGGTGGAAGAGATTCTGCAAGCCCCGACGAGAATTTTGATTTCAACAGGATCGAAGGGCACGGATACTTCTGATAACTCCGTTTTGTTAATATTTCTTTAATTTAAAGTTTCGAAAGTAGTTTATCTATTTTTCTATTTATTTAAATATATAAGTAGATCCTGGACAATTTTACGAATATCGATTAAGCTACAACTTTCGTTCAGAAACGTCGTATTAGACGATTATAGAATAGAAATATAGTTTCTATGAGCGCTTCGAACTCGTCAATTTATTAGCGGGTATTTGTTAATTCTTCGTCGTGTATTTCGAGTTTCAAGGAGCATTCCGCGTTCAAATTTCTCGGCCGGGAAGGTAAAAGTCACGCGATAATGAGGGCCGGACTATGTCTTCAATTAATTCATCGAACTTCGTGAATACGTTTCAAACTTTGGGAATTCGTCGATCTCGTTGGCTGCACTTTGTCCCCCTATTGCACTGCTTGAGAGCCAGAATCGCATCGCGGGAATTCTTGTTGAATAATTGCCAGCGGCTTGGATGTCATTTCAAGCTTAGTATTTTAAATTCAGGGCGTCGTTTATCGATGAGAAACTAAAAATATTCCAAATGTTCCTGGATTAAAGTTGCAGAGAAATTCTTTTACTTTGACTTCAAAAATTTCTCTCGACTCTATTACGACAGACTCTTCGATTTTGCGGTGTGCTTTTTTAAATTTTAGTTTTTGTTCCGTGCGTGTGCGGAGATTCAGAGAAACGTATTTTTATTATCCCAAATAAAGTTTCGCCGTGATTGTTTTAATCGGATTTATCCAGTTTTCTGCTTCTCTCGCATATCAATTTGAAAAACTACGTCAATCGCGGCACGTTTTTGAAACTACATTATTTTAATATTCTGACAATGTTAAACGAATGTCACGGTGGGTGCAAATTCGTTGAAACGCACGTTTCGTTGCGGGGAAATAGGGAGACGAATAAATAGGATTCATGAATTTTTACGAACTCGGGGAAAATGTTAAATGGTTACAGGAAAATATCGAATAAAAATATTTAAAATAATATGGACATTTTTGGCAGTTTATTTTACAAAGAATCAGCAAATCGACGTTTCGAAGGAAAGCAATATCGTGTTTATTATCATTTACGAAGAACTCATTGAAATTCAGTCGGGCTCTTCATAATTAGATAATGCTCGATGGTGATTTGGAGTAATTACCGCCAATACTATTGTCTAACTATAAATTATTCGCGGTAATAGCTATTGAATATTAATGACTGCTCTGTTTGCAATGCAATTGCCTGGGAGAAATCTTCGAGACATTTAAATATATAGTCAATGTTATTAATACCATCAAGTGCCCGGCACGAGCAACAAGTTTCAGCAGCTATTCTTCGACGTTGCATAATTAGACCATTAGCCAGATTAGAGACGGGGAATTAAATTGGCGGAAATGATTTTTATCGATTTCATTGTTGGGTATGACTCGTAAAAATTCAGACAGCAGCTTGACATCACCTTTTTTATCTTCGGTGTATTATAATGCAAAAATTTTTTATTACCATATCAAACACTCTAGCTCCCATAATTTTCAACACTTTTAATTATTCTTTCGTTCATAACTCGCTAAATTAATCACATTAATACTTGTCATTTTAGGAAGTTATATCTTTTGACCTCTTTAATTCTCTGTCATAGTTACATGTATCCAAGTTATCTCAAGTCACCTGAATTTAAATTTAGATCGAGGACGGTTAATGATCTCACATGGTACTTTACATATCTAACACATTGTATGTCGGTTCGAACAAGAAAAATGATGAATGATACTCTTCGAGGATAGATTATGAAAATATGTATATTTTTAGTCGTCTATTTGCCAAGCACATAGAAATTGATAAATTTTGTTTCCTTCTAAAAGCGAATTCTATGGAATACTATCACAGAGGACAATTTATTACATTGCAAATAATTAAGACAGGAAAGGTCCCTGTAATCGGCGAGAACTTGCTATTTTTCAAACGTACAATTTATTTAAATTTTGTCCTATTAAAATGCTGATACCATTATCGTAGACCTACATTCGAGGCTACACCTTTTGTGTTCTACAACTTTTGTTCTCGCCATGACATGCATTTTTACTTGAGTGACTTCCTTTTGCCCCGCAATATAAGGCTGTCTTTCAAGTTACAACGATTTTCCATCCATGGTTTTCCACTTATAAGTTCGCCTTGAATATTCCGAAAAATATATATTCATAATCCGATTGATAATTAAAATTTATACGTAACAATTCTTTATTACCTGACACATTAAAAATATTACGAATAACGTTTTTAAAGAAGCAAGTTTTCACATTCTGGATTCGTGGATGGCTTCGTACGAAGTTTTATTTTTTTCAATTTACTAGGGTGAATAGGATGATATTTTTTCTATTATAGGACGCTATGGCGTTCTATTTTATACGATACTGTCACTCTACGAATCCCTCGTTTATACTTGACCTACAAGATGTATAAATTTTTTAGTTTTATAATTCATATATTGCAGTTTTTCTCTAGAGTATTCTTGTCGAATTCAACAACTTAAAGTCTGAATAAAAAAGAGCCACAGTTTGCCCCAGTCTCTAGAATCAATCAGTTTCAATTTTTGCTTTTTAGTGGCCCACATAGTTCCTTTAATTATCGTGTTACAGGCGTAAAGTTTAGGGAAAGGAAACTGTTCTCGAGTCTCGTTTGAAACGAAACGCTTCCTCGACGATTTCGACGTCGTAGACCATACGAAACTATGTAATGAGAAACGTTGTTTGTGCCGAAATGCTCCCCTGAAGAAGGTTGTGAAGTGAGGCCTATCATTATCCTTTCCTGTCTTAGCATGTCATCCTAAAGCGGTTTAAATGCAAATTGCGTTATAAAGCCGTCAGGCTTTTGAAAGCCTCCCTATTTGTACGCGAAGGCTGTTCTAGTTTCAATTCCGTATGATTATAGTGCAGTACTTCTCCAAGTATACTGCGTGAAGTAGCAATTTACGGAAACATTTTGGCCCAGAGTGTCTACAAAATTGATATTAATATGTTTTGATTCCTACTACACCTTATGAAAGCTGCACAAACTAGTCGGAGGATCGACTAAGGAGCCAATTAAAACTAAGCTGCACTGCACTGTACAGGTTGTAATCGACAAAATATTACCCTCGTATTTAGCAAGTCATTCTAAATCAATAGGCTCGCCTCCACTGTGCCTCTAGTTCCATTCACCGAAATGTTTGATTTTGAAGCTAACCGTGGTGACTAGTTATCGAGGCAAACATGCATTAGCATAGGGATCAGTCGAGTATCGTAAAGTTTAGTTTGAATGGTTGTATAGATCCTCGCGGATAATTTCGAAACTCTTGATTATTAAAAATTCATTTATGCTGAAAAGCAGTCGTTTAAATGATGTGAATCCAGCGAATCTAGTAATAAGGTTTAGTTTTAAAATGATCCATCAATTCGAAAATGTAATACAATTTTCCAGTGCAAGGCATAACTAGACTCAATGCTTATTTAGTGCCATTGTATAGAGCAGAGGCTGGTATTTATTCGGCCATAAAGCTAATATTACGCGAGAATAAATTCAGAAGCCAAGTCATGCAACATGTTTTCATATTCGCGAGAATGTATTCTGATATACAAAATTCAACGCAAGGAGTTACACGCACCTGGAACTTTGATTTAGTTCCCAAGAGTAGCCGTAGAGTTGGTCTAAATGCAACCATGCTCGTGACGTTTCGATTACAACTGATTTTCGATTTTGCCGCGTTGGCAACGAGATCAATTTTTAAAAAATTAGGCCAAAACTTTTTGCAGAAGTATCGTTCTGTTCGTATCTGAATTTTAGAAATTTATTTTTCGACGATTCCTTTGAGTCCTCTGTGTGTTCACACTGGACTTCCATAGTCTCTCTCAAAGTCTCTCGACAAACTTGATTGGCTGTTTCGAACTCAGGCTATACAAATAAATTCCCTTCTCGATATTGGCGAAGTTGTCAAATAGTTCGAAACAATAAACTAAGGTTAGACTTCGTTTGAAAATTGATTTTAAAAATTATTAGTTGTGCAAAATTTCTACTTCGTATCGTGTTTTTTACCGTAATATTTCTCGCCAAATATTTCGTAAATAGAATCATGTATTTCCGCAGCCTAAAAGTTTGAAAAGCATCAACGCGATTTTTCAACCGAGTTTCTCCAAGAGGTTTTAATATCAGGGAAGAAATATGCTCCTTAAGAACTCTGGAACGCTTCGCTGATGCCAAGAAGAACTTATACATTTGTTGAATTGTTCTTAAGGAACTTATTATTTCATTGTTCACTCTGACAGTATCAATGCTCCCTGGAATCAGTGCATTGCAGCTTCAAAAACGTTTTAACAAACTTTCACGAAAGGAACCACATGACGTGTCACGCACTGAGTTTACCAAACATTTAATAATGAAGTACATTCGAAATAAATGCAGTCTTCACGAGTCTATTTCAAACACTCGTGTAGGTTTCATTCGTATAAATTCCAGTCGAGAGTTAATTAATTTCTCCTTACCGTATAAAATGTGGGAAATAGGAGCTGCAGTGAAATGAAATTATACTTCCATTTTCGTTTCATAATTTGTTAATTTCCATCTCACATTTTATAATTAATATATATATTTTCTAAAATAATTTTAAGTAACACTATTAACTTATTTAATGACGATAAAAAATGCAATCAATTCGTAATTATGAGTCGTATCTGATTATTATATTCGACTTGATTATTTCTATTAGTCATCAGTTATGTCCGTTCATTACTGATTCCGAATAATCATGCTCATTCTCTACCGATTTAATTAGGCGGAAATTATAAACGACAGTCATTAATCAGATTATGATTTGCCTTGCACCGCTGTGGAAATGCACGTACGATTGCTCCTCAATTCGACAAAACAGTCAAAGTCCAATGTAATTGCTTTTTGATAGAAAAATCGATGAACAGAGAAATAATCAGAGAGGCCTACATTTCCAATCGGTAGTTCGTTCATCCGTTTTTGCTCTCGTGATCCTTGAGGCGAACGTTATGCCAAATCGTAGCTTGCAAGCACAGAAAACGTTCAAGGACTTTATTTAATCCGTAATGGGGGGAAAAAAAATTAATTTTCAAGATTAGATGTTAAAGAAACTGGACGTAGACAAAGCTCTTGAACTTTAACGAGGCTGTACAAATAAATTCTGCAACAAATTGTGGGTATGCTAGTTTTCAATTGTCTGAGAAAGAAGTTTCGATTCCGTGGACAATTTCAATGAAGTTGATTCGACTAGTCGATGGAAAAGTCGATTGTACATGTTAAGCGTAATTAGTAGGCTTCTTGCTAATGCCAGGGATAGGCAACGTTCCCGCTTTTGAATCAACTGTTGCGATGCTGCACACTGTAAATGATCATCAAGCTAATGAATCAGTGGCGGACTAGCGCTGACACATCACGCAAAGAAGCATCCCATTAATACCTTTAATCCCCGATTAAACCGTTCATTCAGCTGACCGTTCCCTCGGTTACTTATAGTTTCAAATTACGCGCGAGGAAGGGTCTCGTCAAGGGGAGTCTTCGACGCCTTTAAGGAAATCTCATTAAAACCGTAATTACAATTTCGCCAGCGGTGCCATTGCATTAATAAAGTAAGTACATCTGACCGTGGCGCGAAACGTTGCGATTCGCCTTCTACTTTCTTCCGTTTCCTTCGCACTTTTCGAACCTCTTTTTTCGCCCACTCTTTCCCTCACGCTCTGTGCGTTGTTCTGCTCTCTTTAGTAGTTTTTCCCCCTCGTTGACAGCTTTGTCGCGCGAAATGACTCGTGCTCCTCCAATATTTCTAGTTAAACGATTCCTGCTCGCGGCCCGCTGTTAGACGGAATAAATAAATTACGAAACGAAAAAACCTCGTTTATACGTAGCGAGAGCGAAACACTCGAAGGGAAAGAGGGTCGTAGAGTTGCAAATGGAACACTTATTCAGAACACCGTATAGAAAAGTGCAGTTTCAACGTGTAAGTCGACGTCGATTCGTTTAAACCGTGAGTTAATGTCGGTAGATTTCTAATGAGGGAATTTTATGATAGTTTACGAAATATTTGAAATTAAAATATTGCATTAGTGCGTTAATCGTGAAATGATCTTCAGGATAACTTTAACAGAAATGTTTACTTTTTTCTCATATAGTTCGCCATTACGAAACGTGAAATTTGTCGCTGGTAATTCTGTTACTGTTTTTATCGTCAACGGAGGTATTTAAATATAGCAGCATCCGGTTGAACGTCGCCGACGGGTATTCCCGTTCGCATTTAAACCTGACTAGCTGGAATTGATGCTTTGTTATTTCAGTAATCCAAACTTCCCTACTTACACTTCCGTAGTTATAGAACGTTGAACTTGCTTATCTTGTGCAGAGGCCAAGGCTCCTCGTGTATCGAAGGGAGCAAACAAGGTACACCGAAACCCAGCAAGATACAGCAAAAGCCACTGCCATTTTTATACAACGTAAACTGCGAGCCTCATCCACCCCCCTAGAATTTTCGTTGTTTGTGAACCGATTAAAACTTTCTTCTTATAAATGAATTTTTCCTCGCGGTTCAGAAAATACATCGAGATGCTAACATTACATTTTCTACGCTTCCTCTTCTCTCTAAATATTCAATGTTATTAATTCGAGTCAGTTGTATGTTCCAACGAAAGTTACCAAAAATCTAACATTTCCGATCTCGAATCTTGAAACAAATGTACGGGGATTATGCTATCCGTGCAGAACGCATGAAATCTGCGTAATAGGTTTTTCTTCTCGTTTTGCAGACATTAATAATTTCATACCCATCACACAATGTTTTCTTTGATTTATATCATGGAACTCTCGACAAAACAGTATATAAATTACAAATTACAGTATAAAATGTCTCTGAAAGAAATGAAACAATGAAAAGGTATACGTATAACACAAATGCTCGTTAGAAATTAATTAAATTCCACATGAGTTATTCAAGTGTTTAAATATACAAAATATTAATAAATAAATTGCAAAAGAGTTTCACATCGTGCAAAGGAGGGCACGAAAATATAGTTTTACTTATTTTTTACAAGTGGAAATTAATTTTTTTGGACGATATCCACAGCAAATAAAATTCGAGTTTAATGAAAGTGTTCGTCGGAAGTGGCGAAACGAATCGGACAATTTCCGGGTGTAACATTTCTAATTTAAGTTCATCTTTTCCCCTCTACCGTCGGTCTATCTGACGATAAATTCAGTTGGCAAACGCCAGACGCTGGAATGCGAGCCACGTAGATCGTAAAATTGATGTGGCCCTACGAAGACCACGAAAAAGAAAGGGGCAATCGTCGGGGGTACGAGTAAGGCTTCAATAATAACATCCTATTGTGATGTTTAGCCCTTCTGTGGGATATTCGCCGTCCAAGTGGAAAATTTCATCGCTCGTGCTATTGGCACATCGTTCTGTATAAAATACGAGGATCCTTATTTTTATTCGAGACGGATACCCGCTCATTTATAATATTAATTGTATAATAATATTATATTAACATTATAATCGAACCTCGAAGTCCCTAAATAAATGATTCTTCCATTTTTCGTGCATTCTTCTGTTTCCACTGTCTCAGAACAGTTTAACAACGCGTATTAAAAATAGTTAAACTTTACACGCGTGCAGTTTCGAAACTACTAGTGTTTTATTAATAATTAAGACATTGTTAGAAGTGGCAAAGCCTCCCCTTTAAAATGGCTTTTGGTTTTTGTCGATCGGACTTTTCGTTTTCGAGATATCGTAATTTATGTAAAGGGGTAATTTTTCTTAATTCGACTATCTCTGTCTCCGTCTGACGCGTCGCGTCGTACCTCTTTGTCGCACGTGTCTCGTGACCTAGTTTCAATGCGCGCGTGCGGTCAACGACCTTGCCAAGGCCGTAGTAAGAAAGTTCATTGATCTCGCGAGGTAAACAAACGCTTCGAACCCCTATATCTCCGAAACTAGCCACCGCGTCGACTTGAAACTTAAATCGCCATATCTCCGGAACTAATAAAGCTATCGACTCGTACAAACGCTCATATTAAAGGGCATTTCATCCCCTATCCGATGACCATATCAACTATTCCAATTTATGCTGTCTTCTATGTTTAATTTCACATTTACTTTGACTCCATGCACCCAAAGAAATTTCAACAGTTCCTTTTGATTATACGACTGGTTCTGCGATAAAACGTGAATTGTTTACAGCGTTTGTTCCATCAGAGTTTTACTACCTCGTTAAAATTATTCAATTATGAATTTGACATACTTTCGTTAACTGTATGAACGATTTCCTATTGTACAGCAGTGGTTAGAGAGTATTGATCGGCCCCTTTGACGAAATACCAATTACCTAATTAACTGGATCGTCCTTGCTTTCCGTTGTCACGTTGAGAATTGCTTATAACACGAGTTTCCAAAATTATAAAGAACAGATAGACTTTTCTATTTCGCGAATCCTTCGCGATTAAAGTAACTTACTATCGAGTTTCTAAAAAAGTAATGCTCAAATTTCTACAGGAAAGAAATGTAATTTATTATATAAAGTTAAGCTTGCAGATTGACCGAAGTTCGTTAAATACTTTGCCCCTTATCCTTTTTATACGTTTCTTTAATCATTGAGTCGTTTCTGCTTCTGAAGAATATAATCAACGCGGTAAATATTATTCGCAGGAATTGCAGATTCATTAAACTTCGCGTCAACGTTTCGAAAGTTAATAATCTACTTCTGTGGAGAAATTTCTTTTCCCATTACGGGATTACCAAGCAGCGTTGCTTAGAGTAATTACTTGCACAAATATGAACTTCGTTTCGTTAAGATATTTATAAAAGGTACATTGCTCAATCGGTTAGTGGTTTTATTTTCCATTGTCCCCTATAAAATAAAATCATCCTCAACAAATATGCAAGCAACCTGATATATAGAACCATCTATTGTATTTCGTCGCTCCGTTTTTATTCCCCCTCGATCCAAGAGCTGTTCCACAGCGTCGCTGGAATTTAATTAATATTCCGACGTGCATGGTGTTTGACTACGTGCAATGACGTATTTGTCGTTCGAACGAAAAACGCAACACGGAGCCGTGAAAGGGACATGACACTAAAGGGATGTCGCTCAACGACAACAACGAGAGACCATTTTAATAATTTTGCGCCTATCAAATGTCTATGGACACAGGACAGAACTGCTCCACTTCTTTTTAATATTTTTCAACTCTTCAAGATTTAGTTGCTTTGTGTGAAAAGTGCGGTCTTCCATTAAATTTTACATTTATAATCGAAGGGTTGGCAGCAGTTAACAAACTTGGGTTACTGTAAGTCATATAACGTTAATGTTATTTACGATAAAATATCACTATTAAATAAAAGATCCGTTAGAGCATAACAAAATATTTTAAATTACTTTGCTATATTTAAAAATTTAAATTGGCGTGAAACGTCACCACGAGAGCACAATAACCGTATTCAATTTAAAAAAACATCAGGTTGACCGAAAAGTAATTGCGTTTTTCATCCTTCAAGCTTATTTTAGATGAGAATAAAAAAACGTACACGATTTTGTTAAAAATTGTTTTTATTTCATTATTACTTACTATTTACACTTAGATATCCTTTATTTAACCAGTTGAGAATATAAAATCTGTCCAACAGATTGGCGAAAGAATTCACCAATTCAGTTTCAAAAAAAAATGTTTTCACTGAAAAAGCTGTAGGAATTTTGCGTTAAAAATATTCTGAAAGCTCAGATAAGCCACGCATAATATGCTCGCAGTGAAACAAGGGTCGAAGCTCCTGGCTCGTAGCTTTTAAATATTTTACGCAAACGAGTAACGCGAGAACACGGGGGGGAAAAAATAGCTACGAGCATCGTATGATTTTCTTCTCGCGAGAAACGTCTGAATTCAGCCGTGCCGTGGAGTAGGGTTCCCTCAATTTGCGAGAACCTCTTGTGAAACGTGTCGAGTCTGTAGCTATAGAGACGGTTCTTACGAAACGTCCGTTTAAGTTCCTGCTTGTAAATACAGGGAGGGTTGCAACGGTAAATTCGTGACTACCTTCTGGATAAAGATAATCCCATTTCCGGGGGCGTTTTGTCTTCCAGAAATTATTCGTGTCGATCAATTTATTTGTGCCAATAAATTTCACTTTGGGAAAGACAAGAACTGTTTCGTCGAACCGTGATTTAAAAATTCATTTGGTACCAAAATTATGGACCATCATCGATGCAACAAAAATCCATGACTATAGTACAGGATAGTAAAGTGGAATCCAATTAATCAAGCAACGAAGAAATTCTTTTCAGATGTCAAGAATTGTACTATCTGACACTCAAAGAAGGTAAAACCTGTTGATATTGTTTGGATGTCGACGCTGATGAAGATGGACTAGCGAATAACATGAAAGAAATAATAGAACTAGGAATAGAATGAATTTTTCTCATTACTTCCATAATTTCGAAAAATGTTATTCTTTAATAATAGTTGAATATTAATTTTCATTGATGTGGTAATGCAATATTATTATAAAGCTTGGTACACAATTAGCTGCCTTTTCCAAAAATAAATAATTTATTTAATGTTTCATATTAAATGGCGAGATATAGCCAGAGGCTGTTTTCCAACCTAACGTTAAATATTACTGCTTTTCAATATAATCTTAATATCGTTACTCCAATATGCAAGATGAAATTCCAAAGTGCAATGCTTGTGCAAAATTATTGCAATTATTATGTAGAATAATTTGTTTACCATGATTTCTGATTCTTCATTCCTATATGTTACACAAATTTACAAAAAAAATCTTAAATACGATTATCTTGGAAATTTTCTGATACGTATGATCTTGCTTCTTGCATATTTAAAATACAAGTAAATTACAATGAAATATTAATAAAATAATTAGTCTACATATTAAGTGATATATCAGATGACATGTAAGCATCGTCGGAATGCGTATTATTTCCAGAATTCCATAAGATTCGAGTTACAGATTTCACTTTGGAAGATCGATCGCGATGCTATATTAAAAATAATCTGCAATACACGACTCAGAAAATTCCCAGGATATTAAAAGTTTCTGAGAAATTGAATTTCTCGCGTTTAAAGATCTCGCGAACCATAAAGGAGTACGACGTTCGTGATTTTATGCGAATTAACTCCAAAGAATTCTGCGAACAGAATTTCAGTTCGCGATTCTTTATTAAAACGGCACGAGACTTTGAAGTGACTGGCACCAGAGGATCAAAAATGCAGTATTTACTCGTGATCTTATTACAGATCTCAATTTTAATTTCAAAAATATACAACCCTCTGTAAAATTAAAACAGCCAGAGAAAATTACTGCTTGGAATTGAATTAATTAAAAATCGCAGTGGACAGAAACGTCATCGTTATTGGCACTAGTTTTATATTAATTTCATCATTTACGAAAAAAAAAAATATGTTTGTATCCATGAGGACGGTGGGAGTTAAATATTGCACCCGATCGAAGTCAAAGGAAGTGAATGATCCGATAAATTTTCTCATTCCGGCGGATGAACCATTTATACGGTTCGATTTCAAGGAGCATCCGAGTTGAAATCAATTACCGTGAAACGCGAAGAAAGATACGTTCAAGTTTAAACGCTTTGTCTCCGATCGTGATTTCGATTGTCGGTCTTGGCAACTAAAATCAAATTACGCAACCACAATCACTCTTTGTGAAGGGAACAGGAAACTGAGCGAGAAGGGTTGCAGGGGGTGCGGAATGAAAGAAAAGACGGGAGAAATGGTTCGTTGTCATTGGGAAAGGGGGCAAGATAAGCGAATACCAGGGAAATAAAAGATCGTGGGAAGGACACAGAGGGTTGAACGGATCAATGTCGAGTGTCAGAGAGGGGAGGGAAGTCTAATTTTCTGCGAGCACTGTGTCAAACGGACTATGTTATACGGTTAACAAGATCAATGGTACCAGGTACATGGAAGGAGCCAGATAGATGACAGGATAAAGGTATGCGAAGAAAGCAGTGACATGAAATTAAAGAGGGAAGATAACGGACTATAAGGAAACTAACTGCGGCGAGGGAAACAATTTTTCCCCGACGAAACAAAGATTTATACTTGCCCCACGACGCGGCACTGCGGAATGGAGGAACGATGGAGGGTTCGAACGAAGCTCTAGTAGATCTTAATTGAATTTGAAAGTTGAGTGACTGAATTTAATCAGCCGCAATAAGTGATTGTGCTCGATTGGGGGAGAATGATGATCGAAGGTTGAACTTTTAACGGCGATTATTTCCTTAGATATTAAAATACATATTGGTATTTAGACAACTATACTAAAATTTTCTAAGATCTGAAAGTAATTTAACAAAATTAGTAGATATAGCAATGAAAAGGACGTGCCATGTGAGACATTATAAAAAATAGTAAATATGAAAAAAAAAATAAAATTTTAATATAGTTTAAAAAAAAAAAAACAGAAAAAAGCTGTTCGTGTTAGAAATATTTTTCCTTTAGATCATGTGTTCTATTTATATAACATTTTCTCTTGTGTCAAAGACACATACCCACTCTCGATCCAATTCCTTCCGTTGATCGCGTTTTCAATCAATGCCAACGAAAGGAAAATAAGAAAGAATTGATTAGGCGTCAATCAACAGGAATATGATTTTATATATATATATATATAAATTAGAGCAACGTGCGTGGAAAGGTAACATTGCATAAAGCTCTTTTCTATTATATATACAAATAATTTAATATTGATACGAAAACCAATAATATTCGCCGAGGAGAAAGGAAATGTTTATTTCAGCACAGAATCAATACTAATATTACTTTTCTAATTAAGAAACTCGAGGCGTCGAGACCTTCGTCAAGACTGAGAGAAGTATTACCACTTTATTAGGAATTTCCCGGCGATAAGGAACGTGTATCAAATAACGAAATATTCCAAACCCACACAGAGACGGTGACGCAAGGAATCTTCGAGTCTATTTATTTACGATAAAACAAAATCAATCCCTGTTTCTCTCAAAAGCGGATGTCCCTTCCCAATTAGTCGTATTCCCTGGTCGATAATCGATCGTGCCAAGGAACATTTCGAGTCACCTCTACTTTTTTCCATTCGTTTCCGATGCCGCGACGAATCGAAACGCGAGTAAGTGTACCGTGCTTCCTTTGATCTCGCCGCTTTGCAGAAAGCAACGCGCGTTATCCGTCGTCCAGGAAACTCCTTTGAGCACGAAATATTATTGTTAACAATGACAAAATCGTTTTGGAATACTTTCGTGCGCGTGGATTTTCGAAATATCGGAGTCTGGTTCGTGGTCGCGTTCAAAGAATTTCCCGCGATCCGGAACTGTTCGCAATTTATTCGAGAGTCATGTCTGTTGGTAGATCAAACAGAGATGAGAGTAAAAAATTTTTAGTGTCTACAAGGATCAAGCAGAAAATTGTCTTACGTGGGAAAATCGTATTACCGGAGAACCGTGGGCGTAATGGAGGTTAGAGACGAGGGTAGTACAGAGTAATAATTGCGAGTGGACCGTTCAATCTCTTCTTCCTTAAAGAAAGAAGTTTTAATCTGTGGCTTCAACTTACTCTAATTATATTTTCGATGCAATTCCTTCTCTCTACGGTTGCCATTGTAACAGATTAATTTCATTTTCTACGGCGAAACAAAACTTTTATCTCTCTGGAAATTTTATTTTTGTAAGATTTCTTCCATTAAATTGACAGTCCACGGGCCACGCGACATCCGTTTTGCTATAACCAACGATGCTCCACGACTATAATTTCTTTTCTAATTAAGTTGAAATTGTTTCGGGTGGCATCGTTATTTCACAGAACAAAGAAGTTCGCGATAGAAATATAACCCGCAAGGTTAATTTATAAGTGTACTTTAGAACTTCTAAAGGATTAGCTTGTACTCTTCTAATTTATTACTATTAATTAAAGCTGATATCTTTTTCAACGCGATTATTTAACCGGGGTTACGAAACTACGAATGGAACGAAACTGGTATTAATGTTCTCGACCACGTTTCATGAATTTTGTAAAATTGTAATGTCATTTTTAACTGTTCCTCTTGTAAAGCTTCTTCGAGGTTTTTCTTATTCGTAATGCAAGTATATAATTGAATTCTCGTATCGAAAGTGTTTAAAATTCCCAATTTTGAGGCATTAATTTCCAGATTATTGACCAATGTGTTGAAACAGGACCGTTTGTCCATTTTATCGTTGATAAATACGAAATTTATGGCACTAAAGCTTGATACATAATCCCATATAATGTGTCATCCTCCTCCGAATTTAATCATGGATCGATGATATTTAATATTCATTGTAATATTCGGATTTCCCCGCGCAATTGCTTTTTCATGCAAACCAAAGATACTGAATATGTATCACGATAACAGACACACACTACAAAAGAAATATTTCTGTTTAACAGTCGAAACGTGATTGTGTGGCTATAAATCCTGTTTTATCGAACGTATTACTCGATTAAAATACATTTTAATAACCGTTGCGCTATTATCAGAAATTCAGGTTAGCACATCAGTTTCTCCGGAACCACGGACAACAACTTACATCTGACACGGTAGCCAGAACATCATAATGCTAGTTTAAACACTCATCTCCACAAACTTTCCAAGTTCAAAGTCAACAAAAGTTTGCTACTCCGAGTAGACCTTCATTTCCCATCGTGAACATCTGCTTATTACGTTTAGATAGCGTTTAATCACCGAAACTTAATCATCTGGGAAGATGTTCTATCAAACGCGTGTACTCCAAAGTTAGCAAAGTAATAATACCGTTCACCAAAGCGAAACTAAAAATTCTGTATCAACTTCGAATTAATTCGTATGAAATGTTAACTAATATGTTCAGGAAAGTAACGACTCATTATTCATCCAGTTTATTAATTTAACTATAGCATAAAAATAAAAAAACATATACACGGTGTTTATCCACGTATCAAAATTTAAATGTAATATTAATCTAGCGTTTACGTAGTTTACCCTCATTTGTTCTCACAGTTGTAAAGTTCTGACTATCCGTAAATAACAATAATTATAACGAACGAATTTCTGAGAATAAACTGAGATAAAATAATGCATAAATTTAACCGTAAATTTGATAGAGGATTCAGGTTCAAAACAAACTTGACATTCATCGTTTGGTCGTCGAGACGATCCTTCGTTCGAGGGTAAAGTCACGTTTTTCTAGACTCGACGAGCAACGATCCGCGTCCATTGAAAACGGAGACCTTTTCGCAGGTAACCGATTCGCGTATTTAAGCCTACCTGTAAGGGATCTTGGAACCAGTCGCGATTCGATCGTCGAACACGTCGGTTCGCGTTATTTCTCGCCCCAATAACAAGTCGGATCTCCACTTTGAGATCGTTCAATTACGTGTAATTGTACCGTACCAAAGCCAATCAGCGAACAATTGTGCAAGAATCCGAAGCAGCTTCTCGCGTCTGCCGGATCGGCTTTAAATAGGTTACACTTGAACTCGCGTAGAAATGGTCGATACGTCCGGCGAGGCAAGTGTCTAAAGTCCAATTAGTCGAGTGGGAAAACGGGAATGAGTTGGTCGCGAGTGTGTACGGGAACGGGAATGTGTACGTGTCCGGGACAAGATAGCGAAATTTCCCTCCTGTGTTCTCGAACGGTGGCTTTCGCAATTAAGAGGTGAGAAGAACAATCGAGACACGGTCAAGAAGACGAGACGCGGAATTCCCCGGTGACAACTCCGAGAAACTGTGGTTAGTCGCGGAAAACAACGACGATCGTGCAAAAAGATAAATATCAGCGACAGAAAAAAAGTCGTTTTCAGGATTCCGTTCCTTCGTAATTTATTAAAATGCTTTATTCGCGGATCTGGGGGCGTCGCTTTTAATTAAAATCTCGTACTTCTGTCATAAATTCCAACGTCGACTTCACGGAACCGGGATCCACATCTCGTTGAGGAATTGAATTGAATTTTTACGAAAAAAAAATAACAACGAGGCAATGTTCTGAGAAAATGGATGAACCCAGGAGCCGGTTGTTTGTCGTTTCGGGATGCAAACAACGGGCGGGGAATGCCATTCTTGGCAGCGGTTTACGAAAACAGATCGAACGGCAAACTTTATCAAATTCTCGAAAGGATGAATGGCTTTTCGTTGCCGCGGATGCTGGTCGATAAATTTCCGCGGGAATCGCGTAAAAATGCTTAGCTCGAACCACGGGGACGGAAAGTTTTGTGTACGTAGCTGATCGAGCTGTAAAGTTCGAACGATTGACGAAGTTTCGTGAAACACGGGACGAAGTGTGGGTGTGCGGTCCGACGAAATATCGGAAGCACGTCGAAGTCGAATCGGTATGGCATAGTTCGTGAAAATTTTATGAACCTTTAAAATCTAACTCCGGTTATGAAGATACAGTATTAAAGTCTGGTAAAGCTACCCCTCCCGTTTCATTATTCCTTTTTTATGGATTCGAAAATATCGGGGAGCCGATGCGAGGGAAACATTTTTTCACGAATAAAACGCGTTTTACTTCCTTTCATTTCGTGGAAACCGTAAAAAGTAGATTTTACGCTTCCAGGAAAAATGTCGACGATTAAACGTGCGTGTTGCAAACACGCAAACGGGGATGGAAAGGTTCGAAGTACGAATTAGATAAATAATGAATTTTCAACGGTGATTAAATGTTTTGATGCGATTCTGTCTGAAAAATAATGTGTAATAATGCATCCAAAATGTTTCGAGTCTTGTATTTATAATATTGGATCGAATATCAATGTCTGCTTATTCATTACGAATTAACACGCGTAATATGTATTTTTAAGTAAACGTCGCTTTGTTTAAATTTGAAGCTACTGTTTGTAATACGTATTCGTCTCTGCTGTTTGTCGCTTACATTCCATTTATTTTCCATTAATGTTCGGTACACGCATGGATGTGGGTAATCCTCTTTTTATTGACGTTTGCTGCTATTATTTATACGCGCGCAATTATGTCGAATATCAATGCATATTTATTTATCCAAAAGTAAATACTCGTTTCGTATATATTTGCGTAAACCTTCCTTTGACTGCTTTTATTTGCTATACGCGATTTTAATTATTATATATAAACACTTGATAAAATTCGCAACTGTTAAAGAATAATTCGATAAAAATTCATTGTACTTTTTTCATCCTCAAAAAAATCTACGTTAATTAGATTCTAATTTTTGAATATTCTTGGTACCATGTGTTAATGAATTTATTAATGGAAAATAAAATATAATATGTTATAAAAGGTGTGATATCCTGCAATCTAACGAGAAAATGTTTCCAGCAAAGGTTAACCAAACATAAGTCGACTACAGATTGTAACATAGCAAATTTCGAAAACAATTTTGTTAAATAAGAAAAGCCTTTCTCGATAATCTGAAAGTTCAAATATTTAATATTTAACTTTTAAATCTTTTTGTTCTCACGCGTACGTCTTTACTAAACTCCTGAGGGCGCGGAAGCAATCCCGCTGCGCCCTTTTCCTTGCTCCTGCCCCTCGGTGGAACTGTTCCCTTAGCATCCATTAACAGTGATAAATCGTGTCAATTTATTGAACAAAAGTTTAAAGCAGACTCCAAGGAATTAAGTTGAATATGCAAAACATCCATTACGTCTGCGAAAAATACAATTTGAATAATTTGTTTCGTTCCTGTTTGAGGATTGTTGCTCGTGAGAGGAGGGCAACTGCAGCACTTTAATTTCAACGTTTATAGAATGATATAATCAATTGAAATTATATATTTACGTACTATGAATATGGATGCTTGGTTGTAGAAATCGTGATGGCGAAGTTGCAGTAAATCGATTACATATTTGTGAACTTTCGATTTCTATGCCTATTATTAACATTAGAAATATATATCTTCCCATAAAAAATCGTTAAAATCGAAGTGATACAGGGATCTTCCCTTTGTCAGTTATTATTTTATCGTGTTTTCGTCAAATATACTAATCGTTGAGAACCACGATGAATCGTTGATTCGCGAGAACAGTTTTCATTAATGGTTGATATAGTACGCGTTCAGTGGTAAGATCGATTCTGATCAGTTCGCTTTGGTCGACCGTTTGATCGTAAATTGCGGTTTAACAATTACTTCCTACCGAGTCTGGGGGTCAATTACTCTAGTCGATCACTATGATTAGATTACTCTTGCCGATTACTAGGATTTCTCCAAATTTATGGACTCGCTGGGCGTTGCCAGGTAAGAATTCAACGACTCGCGTTTAACAGTTCCCATTTCAGTCAAAATTCCCTTATTCTTCAAATGGGTTTAGTGTCAAGCTCCGATTGGGTGATTTATGGTTTACCGCCGTTAGTACTTTAGCACGCTGCCAATCCGTTACGATTCGACGAATTACTTATCGATTCGAGCGGGCGACAACCCATCGAGCAGAACCGATCGATTCTTGATTTTAAATTATCGGAAAGGGGACATTTAAAACGTAATTCCCTTCAAGATTTATTTCGACATTCTTTTAAATGTTTAAGAACAACAAAAATACGTTATCCATGGATCTATTTTGCTTAAAATCTTATCAAATCTCGAAACGACAATATAAAGTTAAACGTAGAATTTCATTGAAATTAATTTCGCGATATAAATGCAATCGTGTTGACAAGCATATACTTGTCTCACGTTAAAATTACAGTTCGATTAATTATAATAAAATGTACCTTTTAATCAAAGTACTGTTTATTCGCGTTGTTTCTTACGTAAACGTGTCAGATATAAATCATAAAATATTTGCTTTTCTAACTCTTTCGTTTATATCTCCACACCTCCTCCAGTGTTCCAACAGCGTCTTTTTATTTTATTTATAACAAAATGTCATATCTCTCAGAGTAGAAATAAATTTAAATTATTCGTGACATTTTCTTCGAGTCCAGTTGAGATCCAAGGTACATAAAAAACTTCCTTGGATATTATTGCAAGGTAATATAAACATTTATACGGTAATCTGTACGCAAAGTCGGAGCTGAACCAATACGAGCGTGATGTTTAGTCGACGTTGACACAACGACCCCAAACGAAAGGGTGAGAGACTTGGCGTTTGCTGATGGTTAATTTCTAACTACCGTTTGTTTTGCTTGTTGTTGTTAGTTCTTAATTCGACTCCGTTTGCCTCGATGGAGGAACGAAGGGGATCGCGTGGAGAGTCTTCGGTACGCGGCGTCCAGAAAAATTCGAAACGCTGGCGCGAACTCGCTGGGTGGGAAATCTTCGTCGGAGGGAAACGCATTTCGCGGTAATGGTATCGTGCAATCTCCGTGTTTCTTAATTCTCTCGTGCTTGCTCAGCTGGTACAGTTCTCGTTGCTGTTGTCAGCTATTGTCGGGCTGCTATTTTCTCTCGACGAACCAATCTTCGTGGCGCACTTCGACCGACGCGCGGCAAGATAACAGATAAAGGACAAGATGTTATATCTTTTTAGGATTTTTCCCGCGCGGATCCTCTCCGGGGGGAACGGAAATGCGAGCAGGAACGACCGACTGCACGCGAAGAATCGCTTTCTCGGTGATACGTGGCAGAAAATTAAATAAATTTATGGCAGGAAAGTTCCTGTTTCTGACGTCGTGCAATTTGCCCGGTTATTTATTAATATTTCTAACGCTTGAACGCATTAATCATTTATTTATGCAAGCACATACTCAGAAACATTTATAGAATTTAATGCAAAACGCAAATTGTTCAGCTTTTTATTAGAATAACTCGTCAGTTTTGATCATTTTTTCTTTTCATTGATCCTTGTTTGCATTCCTTGCAAGTACGAGTAAATTTATAATCGTTCAATGTATCTCTTACATTATTCATTTTGATCGCATCGTTCGTATTGTCGCGATGCGTTTCGTAAACATTGACGAATATTTGTGCACGGTATTGTCTCAGCCCTGTGCAACAGTGTTGCCTTTAGGGAACGTTATGGTGTTGTACCATGCAGATGTTATCGCAGTTTCTCATTTCTGAATGTCATTGGTGCTCCACCGTGGATTTGAAACAAACCACGTCGAAAGTTGAGGTTTACTGCCTGGTCTTGAGACAGATTCTCTGCAGCATTATTATTACTGATGTCACGACTGTCAAATTATGGTATTACAGCACGAAGATAGGAAAGTTGTCCCCCTAGGTCTTAGAGTTCAACCACGCAACAAACCGTTCCACAAACGCGCTCGTAATATAATTTACATTATCCTCGAAGTATCTTAATGGGAGTTCTGCAGACGATATTAATCGCATTCCACGTTTAAAACCTAAAGTAAATCTGCAGTTTAGCGACTTGTCCCCGTTTCGATTATTTGGTTTCATTTTCTTTCACTTCATTTTATCGCCAAATTTGAAAAATACCTAAATTTTTCGGTGAAAAATAATTTTCTCCATTCGTTCCAAAAAAAAATATTTTCCGTTGCGGGGGTCAATTACAATCATTTTTGGTCATTACACATACCCCCGAAATCTTATGCACTTTCGAGAAAAAAATTCATTACCGAAAATATCATGTCTGACCATACCGTTGATATGTTTCACTGAAATTTCAGGCGTATCTTTAAAACGTCATAACTCCTGAACGGATTGGACGATTTTAATGATTCAAACGGCAAACAGCGCGTATTTTATTGTAGAATATGTAGAAATTCTAAAAATTTTGAAAAAGTTGTTCGTTGACTCCGTAAAGTTAGAAAAACCCCATAAACGTGGTCGAAATTTCGAACGGCCATAACTCATACAATAATCCATGGATTTCATTGAAATTTAGCCTGGTACTAGAGCTCATGGATACCTACAATAAAGTACTAAACAACTTTTCCGTACAGCTTCGAACAAATTTATTAAAAATCAGAAAAGAACTTCGACAGGGGGTAGATGCTGGAATTTTTCGGCGAAAAAAGATTTTTTCGAATCGTTCTGAAAAAATTATTTTCGTTTGCAGGGGTCAATTACAAATATTTTTGGTCAATAGACATAACCTCGAAATCCTACGCACTTTCGGGGAAAAAATTCTTTATATTCCTCATTTTTATCACTTCATATATACATAGATATAGTCCAATTATCCGTCATATAAAATTTTAATGAGAGATTTTAGAGGCCAAAATAAAACAATCCAGAATACTAATTTGTTGATTCAGGCTAAAATGGGGTTTCGTTGTTAATTTTCACGCGAAAGATTATACAAATATTTAATACAATCTTGAGCAAAAGAATAATATTTCACGAGAGACAAGTATCGAGTAGGAAAAGTTAGGTAGTAAGAACTCGTGTTCGTTGAAAATGACGCAAGCATGAAGTTTTCTCGGGAGCCAAACGATCTTCGCCCAATGGTTGCTCACATTCGATAAAAATGCAAAGAAACTTTGGTGCACTATTTCAAGCGTGGTAACGTTATCTGAAATGCAGGTTTCGCTTTCGAAGTTGAGGCACTTAATAGGAACGTATCATTGTTCATCGGGCGAAAAAGGTTTCTTTCGAAAACTCGATTAATATTTCAACAGTTCGACAACGAATCCCTAACACTCGTATAAAAATCCCGTTTTATATTATAGCAGATTGCTATTTCCCGTGGCTCTGTATGTTTTAATTTAAAATTAAAAGCTTTGTAAAATTTTAATTTTAATTTTCTCCGGCGTTATTGCATGCCCAATATCTAATTCCTCGTGCTGCAAAACGAATTATTGAAGAATTCAAATCAGAACCTAATATTCATTCGATGTCAAAGGAACTTTTCATTGTAGTTTTGCATGGAATTTTTTATATCTTTTTCTCCATTTTTCGTTCGTATTTGAGTTTTCGAATGTTAATAATTCGATGAAAATAGGTAAAATTGTTTGTTTGAACGTTGAATTATTAAAGTATGTTTTACTGAAAATGTTTTCGTGTACGAAACACTTGCAATTGGATGCTGGATTACCAAAAGAGAGTGTAACGTTTTAAACATGTGATATTGACTTAAAGCTTCGGTATAAGTGTATGTGTCAGGATTTCAGCTTCTAAAAGGTAGAACAAGGTTCCAGGATTAAACTGAGTAGCTTTAAACGCTATAGCCGTACTCTCGAATCCTTCTAAATGTGCTTTCAGCTTTCCACCGAGTTTCCTTCCCTG
This sequence comes from Colletes gigas, assembly GCF_013123115.1. Classification (NCBI taxonomy): domain Eukaryota; kingdom Metazoa; phylum Arthropoda; class Insecta; order Hymenoptera; family Colletidae; genus Colletes; species Colletes gigas. The sequence continues at coordinate 4,721,951 of NW_025106637.1, forward strand.
TTTCTGAGAAGAGAAGACGTCGTCGCTGAAATTCTTAATTCTAAATGCGACATCCTTTTACGATAAATTTTACATACATTATAGAATAAGGAACAGGAGGAAAACATAGATTTTTAGCACAATCGGCCCATGGATAATATTGGTATTTTAGTTTCTCTGATACCTGCTCGTTATTTATAAAAATTGAAAATAGAGATTTAAATAAACTTCGACGAGAATTCAATTTACCCCCAAAAAAAGAAGATAGTATGTCACACTTGAACTATACTAATAACATACGTCATGTAAGTTTTAATTAATTTAATAGTGCAATTATTTTTCTGTTCGAGTATTTATTCTTTTTAATTAAAACGAAATTAAATTGGCAGCATTCCAGTGATTCTATTCAACTCTTTTAATTAAAATTTTGTATGTAAGGGAAAATGGTTTCAAAAATACAGAACAAAATGGCTGAGAGATAATTTTTCATTGTTCATTCAATTTTATTTTCAGTAATCTAGGTCTGTGTTATTGCTCATGGTCATTATATGGGGAAATTTTTTATCAGCGCGGTATGATTTTAATTTCATAAAACTTCATTTTATCATACTTATTTTTTTCAACATCGTCGAAATTCATGAATTCTATTCAAACCCATTTTCATTCTCATAATTAATTTCTCCGTTCCTCGATAACGAGGATCACTCGTGTATGAGTCGAAGTATTAATTAGGTCGTTTCTTTCTCGCGTTTTGCGAGTCCATATATAATTTTCAATTTATGTTACCATAATGTGTCGAGAGATCAAATCACCCCCCAACAGCAGTTAGCTTACAGCTTTTATTCAGCCTCGTCAGTTTAATGAAACATCAGGCAACGAGGCAGACGTTTTTGATTGCAGTCTCATTTGCCTCTGCATTTTATCAAACGATCGCCCAACGATTCCCCAAACGACTCTACCAATCGCGTAAAAATCGCGTTACGAAATCAGGATTGTCGAGCGTCCTAAAAATAGAGATCTCCTCGATTCCGACGGGACCTCGAATCGTTCGAAAATCACGACGTTTCTATAAATGTTTCGAAATATTCCGGCACCAGCTCTCCGTTAACGTTAAGGAACAGGAAATTTAGCGGAGTGCTTCTCCAACAGTGACAAAGTTTGAGAAATAGAAACACGTAATCCGACGCAGGCCTGTTGTAGTTTCAAAGGTGGAATTACTCTGTGACCCTTTGTGCGTTGGACGTTCATTGAAACCGACCGAAAGCAGAATTCTGCACTTTAACAAATAGCGTTTCTTAACTGAGTTTTCAGCTACAGTAATTAAAGTTGTACTTAACGAACGTTACTTATTCGGATTCCGTTTAAATGACCTTTGTTAAACGCTCGACAGTTTCATTCTCTTAAGATGCCTGGAAATAATTCATGATCATTTTTGATTCGTTAAAACTCACTCGAAATCTCGAATACTTTTATTCCATTGTTTTGTTTTTCTCTAAATAGCTTTGAATTCTGTTGTTATATATAGTTTCGAAAACACTGAAATCCTTTGATGCCATTAAAAGTTTCTTTCATACATTTCAATATAAAAATAACCCTAAAAACAGTGAATAAATAAACGTTCCAGCGCGAGTTGTGATGGGTCAATACCAGTTTCAGTTTTCCTGTGTTTAAAAAAGAATAACGTGCCTCTAAAAAATTTAATTGGAAATTTCTATCTGTTTCTTCAAACAAAAAATTCTATGCTACGCAAATAGAGAGCATTGGAACGAATTTCTCTGTTGAATTTATTTCAATTCAGAGCCCGACTAAAGACAAAAATAAATATGCAGTTATTTCTATCGTCTCATTAATCGTTCAACAAATAGAACGATAAATGAAAATTATTTATCAGTTAGTAATGGAAATCCCCGAACACTTTCTCTCAATAATTGAGATTCATTTATGAGATTCTTCTACTGCGAGCACTTCCTGTTCTTTTTCTATCCGTTTCCCGGGTTCTATAGATGCAAAGCTTGCAGAAGTGCTTTTCAAAGCACGGTACATTTGCATTAAAGCATTTCGACAGGTGTACGCAAGCCTGATTTCCATCACAACTTTGTGCCAGCTTTATTCCATAACAATGTTTAGTATTTTGTTTAATTCGTCGAATAAAAGCGTTAATGAACTTTTCCCCTCCACTGAGATCAGTGTTTTCGAAACTTTAGCTTGTTTGGAATCTCGATTCTAAAAAGAAAAATCTTTGGTTGCTAATTGGGATCAGTTGCAATTTCCCATACTCTAATTAGGGTCTGATCGGACAATCCAGCCCGATCTCGTTCAGAAGTAATAACAGTCTGCCGATCAGGTTCTGATTGGACACCCCACTTAGGATCCATTTAGGATTCCGATATGGTTCTGGTTGGATTAACCCATTCGCTATCGAGCTAATTTTCTTCTAAAACTGAACCCTAAACCATTAAAACTGGTCGACCTTATTAGGATATGTGGCTGGGACAAATATCCTCTGTGGCATTGGTTCTCAACCTGTGAGTCACGAAGGTTATTTTCAATTGTAATTATTGTTATAGAAAACTTAAATTGAAATTGAGTTGCAGAGAATTACCGAATTCAATATAAAGTTTTGCCAATGTAGGCAATCAATAATTTCGAAATTACGACTTTCTTCTTTTGATTAAAAAATATAAGACGTGCAAAAACTTACTTCTAAAGACCTATCTCTACCTTTCTCGCTGTTAAGAATCTTAAAGTTCTGAGCTCACTCTGTCTACGGTAGAAGGATTAATATTCAAGAATTATTAATTTGAGAAAGAAAATAAAATATTAAAGATTCTTCTGGAATTCTTTTTGCAAAATTGATTCACTTTCCCGAAAAGGCAAGTAAGACACTTTTCGAAGAATCCCGAATCCTATGGTCAGAGAAAGCCCTCCGTGACTCTGAACAACGTGAAAGAGATAGTGGAAGGATTGTAGAAGTCGTCTTCAATTCGACAAAGACGTGTACGAACGCGAGTACGTCATCCAGAAGTCGGAGTGGACTGTATGGCATTCTTTAAAACGAAATCCACATATTGTCCGTTCGAAAATGCTGTCTCCTTGCCCTAAAAAGCCCCACAAGAAGATTAAACTCCTCGTGCAAGTCTGATGTTACTAGAAATACGAGTCATGGTAACCCAGAAACTGGGGAATCAATATGAATATTTTATCGGCAATTTTTCAGAAATTATGCATAATTGAAATATCTTTTCCATCCAAATATAACACGAAACATCTTCCTTTCGATTCTCTTATTCGTTCCAAATGAGTATTTAGACGTACTGCATCTTGTTTTTAACAAATTGCCCTCTCACTAGCTCAGTGAATGCAGATTCCTCATTCGAGTGAAGATTTATTGCTCGATTTGAATTTCGCGAACAGAGAAAACTCGAAAATAATACACTGCATACGTTCGTATCCCATCGATTCGTTGGTCAAAATATTTTTTCGTTTTTATCGACAGCTGACGTTAATATTCGTTTACGCGTGAACGTGATAATTCAAAAGCTTGCATTTCAACGCGTTTTATAAAAGAAGAATTATCAAGATTGGGGAAACTTTTCGTTCGTTAGAAAGAGTTAATTAAAATACATTGTATTATTTCTATAATAAAGAGAATGAAATAATAGAAATATTTCACTACGGCTATGCAGTTCCATTCAGCAATTCTAAAACAGACATAAATTTTGGAATGCAGTGAAAAGGAGAGGGACAGCTTTATTATATCCCGTAAAATGAGTATAATAGAACAATAGAATTTTTGCTCCACCTTTATTCTGTTCAGTGCGAAATGTATTAAAAATAAATTCCACGCGATTAACCGAACCAGCCGGGAAATCTTAGTTATATTTACTATCGACTAACTAAAACTTATTAATTTCGATTACACTCGATTGTGTACAGAAATTGTTAGTATCGAACTTGGTGCAAACGTTTTAAAATTTCCTCGAGAACTTCGAGTTTGCAATTAAGGCGAATACACTGCTGTAACAAACACTGAACATTAAGAACGAGTGCTTGTTATATCTTTACATCGCTCTGTTCCATTTAACTTTCGTGTACTTTCGCGATATTAATCGTAGCATTTATTTCGTACAATATTCACGCTAAAGTGGGAATATCGATAAGAAAAGAACTTGAGAATTATTTAATTTTTAGATAAAACGATGGACGTTATACAATGAGCTCACGTAAGTTAACAGAAAGATATAGAATGTTTAAATCCTTTTTCCGGAACATATTTACCATATTTTTCATACGTACGTGCATATATGCATATTTTGCATGCTGAAACGTCATACGCTTGTTGCTTATCTCACGTGCATAAATATCCGCGGTTATGGGACACGAACAAACAAAATTAACCTTAATTCAGCTGTTTTTAAAATACAGAAACGTTAGTAAGTTACATAAAATTTCCCACTGTACATTCAGTACGATTTACACGTTCCGTAGAAAAAAATCGATCGAACTGCTGGGTGTGCGAGCTCAAGTGACAAGCATTGCGTGTACTCTGCAAAGATCGTACGTTGTCGACAGGTCAAATTACCATTTTCAGTCATTATTGGCTAAGTGGATCACACGTGGCGTAGTAACCTAACCTTTTGCTTCGTGTCGAGAAGTTTGCGAGTGCTTGACAACTTACGATCTCGGCACAGTACTTAAATACTTGGCACGCGTGCCAAACGCTCAGCGTAAACCAGCCTAATGTAACATTAAAACGCTGTTCCACTTTATTTCACTTATTTTTCCGCGTACCGTTACTTTTTTTCTCGAGGATGCAAAGAATCGATGTTACAGCAGCGAATGTAATCTTTACCATCTGCATGAAAGTCCAGCGATTATTAGATTGTCGAGAACAAACGAATCACGAACCATAGAAGCAAAATGTTGCTAACAGTGCAAAATTGACGAGAACCCGGTATTTTCGAGTTTCTCTATTGAAACAGTATCGGGAGCAACCGATGGGGAAGCATGACTCTTTTATTGTTCGACAGAAATGAACACGTCGACGACAACAAACGTAACGCGGCACTAAAAAAAAAAAAACTTTTGCCACGTCGCGGAGCAACGTACGCACGATGAAAGAGAAATCGCGGATTGTGCATTTTACGGAATTTTTGTTCCGTTTCAAAGGTCCGTTCCAATTTTTCCGCGACGCATCTGTCCGCGATACAACTTTCGTTATGGTTCTTTTTCTGTTTCGCGACGGTGTAATACAGTTTGTTACGCGAAGCAATACACAGGGTCCCGTTGCAATGTTATTCCTCTTCGGGCAAACGTATGAAAGCAACGCGGAACAACCGCATCGGGTTCCTCGGGGTTTATGATATACGGTAAAAATTTGTAACGCGCGCTATAAAAATTGCGATCGCGAGCTGCGTTGTTACCGGCGGCTATAACGCGTCGCGGGAGTGAAAAATCTTTCGACGCCGGCAGCCTGCTAGTTTCGTGCCGATTTTGTCAAAATTAAACGCGTCAGACTTTGATATTTTATTTCAGTAAAGTAATTTTATAATACGTGATATTATAGTGTAGTAATTTATTAAATAATTTGTTTAAAGGTGACCCTCTTTGGACAAAATTAAGAACACCTCGAAACAGTGAATATCGTCTTGACCGTATAAATAAGAAATTAAATCGTATTTCGTTAAATAAGTGAACAAGGACAGAGGAAACATTATGATTATTATTAGTAAAATTCATATGAACAATCGTAAAGAGAAAGATGTGTAACGTAAAGAAAGGTTGTGTGGATTAATGTATTGTTCGTGCAAGCGAAAGTGAGGTTCAATTGCGCATGCGTAAATCGACCAGCGCGGGTGGCTGGAGATCCAGTCCACCATTATTCCGTGTTTGGGAGCTGTCGAGTCCTAATCCTGGTCGCTACCCCACCTGTCACGTCTTATAGTATCATTAGCTCTTCGTTAGTCGCGCTGGTGACACGTGTCACCCACCCCTATATTTCGCTTCGTGGTTCCAAAGCTGTTCGAGTTAGCGTCGCCCTCATTACTCCGACGGTACAGAAGAAAATATTTTATATAATTTTTGACGTGGGATAATGTAGAAGAAGTCTTAGACGATTGTCTGCTATGACAATTTTTGTCTTGACTGACACGAAAGTTTGTGTGACATTTTTTAATTTGTTCGATTTGTGCGCAGTAGAATCGTCGGTTTCATTAGATGCTGTAGAAGTTCGTAATAAATAACACTTTGATAATATATAATTCAAAATTCTTGCTTAGAGTTTGGTTAAATATCAGACGCAGAGGGAAGTCATTGTATCAAATCCGTTTTGTAGTGAAAATGCATAAATTCAGCGTCATTTTAAGCGCCCGTTCTGCGGATAATTGCGGTCACTTCCGAGAAGACATAAACCACGTTGTATTTGTCGCATTTGCGTATTGCTATTTGTCTCGGTATAACGCAATAGTAAACAATACGCTGGAACGATTCGATTCATGCAAGACCATCCCCGCGAAATATACGCACGTCGTATATCTGCTTTTGTTCAGATCGAATGGTCATGCTGTAAAGCAAGGTGAATATTTTCTCGGAGCTACGATCGTATGGCCGATAAAAGCACGTATAAATCGTCAACTGACGGAAAACTTTTAACACACGGTATCATTGAAGGCGATTCGCCTCGCGGAGAGAAAAAAAAGAAGAAACTCGATGCTTCCCATACACATATTTCTCTGCTATATCTATCATTTATTTTAGAAATTTTTCTGAATTGTCTAATTTACAGAATCAAAGGAATAATGAAATCTAAGCCCAACCTGGCGAAATAGAAGCACGGTAATGTCGTTTAAAATTTCATTACACATAAATTTTCTAAGATCAAATTTTTGATTTCGACATAGTCACGTAAAAATGAATAAAATTTCAATCCTTTTCAAGCTTTGACTGGTAGAAACGTGGAACAAAGGATTTTAGTTTTTAAAAGCTTGTTCAATACTGTTAAATTATTTGAAATTTGCATATCAGAAATGGCAGTGACTCGGAACCGTTGGCTGAATAATTTCTTTGCACGTGTTGGAAATTTTTATTGCACGATGTATAGATCCCGTGTAGTTTGAAAATTAAACATCATCGAGGTCGGTGTAGTTCGTTACCGGCGAAAAAGAAACCGACGAACGAAAATGTGCAACGATGATTTACGCTCATATTTGAAAAAAAAAACTAAGAAACGGGGAATTTGAGAGGAGCTGAAAATTCGTGGTAAAAAATATGGCCTGGCTGTCGACTGTCAAACAATGGCGCCATCCTGTTCGACGTCGACAAGGCACCACTTCTGGAATTGGCAAACCGCCTGGTTCTAATGTATCGCCTTGTCCTATTGTTTCGAGTTCATTATGGGTAAACAAAAACCAGAGACGCAAGCAAATATACGGCATTCTTCGCTACCATAAGACACATGAATAGATCAGAAATAAATCGAGCCTCCTTGTACAGGAAAAATCCTTTAATACTTTCAATTACATTTTCAATTGAAAAATAACAAATTATCGTAACAAATGCTGATTCGATAGGTTATATTCTCAGCAATTATTTTACAATTTCTAATTGTGTTAGAATTTGCAAAAATATGTTAAAAAATAACGACTAATTTGTCCCCTGTATAAATACATTTAATCGCGTTGGATCGTTATTCGCTTTATTTCTGTGGTTTTTCCAAGGATCGTAATAATCGTAAACATCATTCTTTCTCGGTGATCATGATCGTTAATCTGTAGTTATACCACGTCGCGTATATATCATTTGATACCAGCGTTATGATAAATGGAATAAGAAGTGTTCTGAATTTCTTCAGCGCATAACAGGAAGTTGTAACAAAAACTGCCGTAAGCACATTGAGTGGAACAAACAGATTACGGTCATTAGCGAAAAAGAAATAAGGAACCGTAACGAGAACCTAACCGCCCGAGAATTAAAGTAACCTGGTACGATAAAAACTGTCACGCTTGGCAGTCAGCTTGACTACTACTCACCGTTGCATTTCGAGCTGCTTTTTTCGTGCCATATGGAAAGCACGTAAGAAGCAAGGAAGAATAGGATTCTACCCAACGTGAACTTCTTATCTGCTTCTCCTTTTTCCCCACCAGTAGGCATCTTAACGGGGTCGTAAGCTCATGCACTATTTACATGATCTTATAGATTTACAGAGCTGGTACGCAGTAAGGATTAGAGTTGGGATTAAGCTCGAATAACGTCGCACAAACCTTTATCTAGAGTACTACCTCCATAAGACTGTGTTCTCTGGCTAATTATCCGGATAATCCGTATTCATTGTATACAGTGTTCGTTCGTTACGAAAAAGTTCATAGAAAATATTTAAAAGATAAAGGTATATGTTTTTTTCAAGCAGTTTAAGAATATATGAAAAGAAAGATCCCCTATTTATGCCCTTGTGATTGCACGTTTGTGCAATTTAAAAAATCAATGCTGTCAGGGAATATAAGCCATATTGGGTCAGACGTTTTAATCAGCCTTCGAAAGGCAACATTTCCCTCACTGACGAAGTTATATTATATTTAATCCTTTTTCACTTCCAATATATCGTACTCATCCAATTTGACTTACGTAGAAAGCTTCGAAACGAATTAATCGTACAGGTCGAGGACGCACTGTACTAAATACGTTATTATTTGATTAATAAAACCTACAGTGTCGGGCGCAAAAAAGTTTGAATTCAAGAGAAAACATACTTTTACAGAAAATGATTGTATTTTACAAAAGCAATTAATTTTTTATAATGTAATTGTGATAAAAATATTTAAAATAAATGACAAAAATTAACAGGACAAAGACAAGTATAATAACGTGTTTTTTAAATGTTTATAAAATAGTAGATTTTCCAATAAGTTCGTACCGTGTTTTAACGATCAAAAATATTTATTTTTCCTAGAATATTTAATAACGTTCAGTCTAATACACGTTCTCCACCGTTTTCTGTAACTTCTTCCTAATGCTATGGTAATATTGAAAATTTGGATTTTAAAGAATTCGTTGCTTTTTGTTTGAAACCAATTTTAGAACCAGTTTACAGATTTACGTCACCGTGGAAGGAAATTCCGGCCAAAGCATTCTCAAGAGAATGGAAAAGGTGGAAATCTGTCGATGCAGGATCCGATGAGTAGGGTAGATACTGGAGATCCTTCCATCCAGGATTTCACAAGCATTTTTGTGAAATTTGCTGTATGGGATCGAACGTTGTCGTGAACGAATCTCCATAATTTTTTACTTACAACTTTTCTATTAAAAACGCGAGACGATAAATAGGCTGTACATAAGACAGTATCAATGGAAGACATTTGCTATGAAATGAGAGAATCTTCAGTTTCCACTGTCCAACAACGTGTATTAAAGATAGTTAAATTTTACACGCGTGCAGTTCCGCGACTGCTAGTGTTTTATTAATAATTGAGCCGTTGTTAGAAGCGGTAAACCTTCCCCTTTAAAATGGCTTTTGGTTTTTGTCGATCGGACTTTTCGTTTTCGAGATATCGTAATTTATGTAAAGGGGTAATTTTTTTAATTCGACTATCTCTGTCTCCGTCTGACGCGTCGCGCTGGACCTCTCTTTCTCGCACGTGACTCGCGACCGTGTGGTCTCGTGACCTAGTTTCAATGCGCGCGTGCGGTCAACGACCTTGCCAAGGCCGTAGTAAGAAAGTTCATTGATCTCGCGAGGTAAACAAACGCTTCGAACCCCTATATCTCCGAAACCAGCCACCGCATCGACTTGAAACTAAAATCGCCATATCTCCGGAACTAATAAAGCTATCCACTCGTACAAACGCTAATTTTAAAGGGCATTTCATCCCCCATCCGATGACCGTATCAACTATTCCAATTTATGCTGTCTTCTATGTTTAATTTCACATTTACTTTGACTCCATGCAACCAAAGAAATTTCAGCAATTCCTTTCGATTATACGACTAGTTCTCCGATAAAACTGAATTACAAATTGTTTATTTAATTGAAAATAAAATCAAATTTGAATACAGCATGTTTGTGTAATCATTAGCCAGCATTTTTTCGCAAATAATTGTTTTCCCTGGAACTAATCACGCGATCGACTAGAAACAAAATTCGGTAAGTTTGGCGTTAAAAGTAGTATTTCTTTCATAGTTCGTGCAACGAATTGGATGAATAAAAGTAAAGTACACGGTTGAGATATTATCAAGGGAGGTGTAATTTGTAAAAGTAGACGGAAAAGGATGCATTTCTGTATTAGATATGAATTAATTATGTACGACTTTTATTAATATTTCGAACGAAGTTTTCATTCAAAAGTAACTTGAATGGCTTCCTTGATACTGATCTGGAGCACGGCAGGGCAGTTCATTTAATCATGATGGGCTTCGATGTAACCTAAGTATTCATTATTCAAGGATAAACTTTTCGTTAAAGAATTTTAAATTCTATGTAAAATACGATCTTTAAGAAACTTCGAAATATTATAATAAGTACCGCGAAGCAGCAATCAGTTGTTTTCATAGCAGTGTTTAGTTTGGTAATTTTAGATAATGGATGAAGGCGAAGATACTTGCGACAACATTGTAATTATAGCGACTGGCGGAATTTATCGTCGCAGCCACGTCAATTTAGTCGTAACCGTGTAACCTAGAAACTCTGTTCACCGGTAAAAAGGAGTGATATTTTATCAATAATAACGACGTACATGTTGCAAAAGTGAATCTATGTATTCATCGCTCTCAGAGATCTACAGTTTGACGAGTTGTTATCAACCGGTTTCGAACAAGCCCGACCTGAATCGAAATCACGTGACTCGTCTGATAAAAATTTATTTTTCACGGAAAGTAATTAAAGGCTGGAAAGTAATTATAATTTCGAAAAGTAAAAAGTACCGTTGGTAGTAAATAAAAGTTTCTATTTCAGTGGTTTGAAAAGCAATGAAAACTTTAGTTAATAATCTTTCCAAGCGGAAGCATCGTTTGCCAATATTCTGTGCTTGTATTAAAGCTGGGAATGTATTTGGATATTTTCAGAGTATCTTGACTCTGTGCCAGACTTTAATCACGTTGAGTCGTAATTCTCAATTCACGTGTTATCGAGACGAGACGGCGGAAGTAAAAATTGTAAATTGACGTATTTCCGCGAGGGAAAGTCGAGTCAGTTGCATCTGTCCGCTAGTCTCATAATCCCGTCAAGAAGTCTTAATTTCCATTTGTTTGAGACGTTTCAGTGAACCCTGTCACGAGCAGATGTCTCGATCGCTTTGTTTCCATCGAAACGTGGATTCTTGTAACGGCAAAAAATCTTTACGCGAATTGTTCTTTCAGCGACAGAGATGTCAGAAACCAAACTTGACAAATATATTATAGAATAAATTCGCAATGATTTACGGAACAAACAGAAACGAATTTATTAAGAAACTTAAAAGTAAAATATTATTAATTCTAATAAAGTGCATTTTTAATTTTAATTTTAGATATTTTATTTTCGTGAATATGTCACTCGTTAATTAGACCATTGAATAAAACTGTTTAATGAAAGAAATTAATGAGAAAAGCTAAACTCACCGTAGCGTGTAATTCGACTCGAACGAATTAGTTCGCCATTTGTAATGCGTACCAAATCATATGAAAAGCGATCGACGATTAAAAAATTTAAATATAATTCGTATACTACACGTTTCTTAATACTCCATTTTACTTGATCAACTAACCAGATTATGACGGTACGTTTCGCGATCAGGCAGGTGTTTTCAACGTGTTTTCGTATTGTACGCCGCGAGTTTGCAAATTGAAAACACGAGCCACATTCAATGCAGAAGACAATATCTCCCAGACATGTGAACCGCTCGTTTGCTTCGTGTCAGACTGACGTAAAGGGTTTAGAAAACTATTAAATTTAACGTTGCGTCATGTTAAATGAATACAACGTTGACACGATGAAACAGGCAAGCACATTACCTTATTGATCAATATGAAGATTAAAGTTGCTAAAAAAAGGATGTTTATTTCTTCAAATTCTTTTTTTACAATCTAGCAATTTAAATAATTTTATGTCATCCTTGGTACAAAGTGCAAAGCATCATTACATATTTCTTACAGTGGCCTCCACGACCCTCTGACCCGAATCTAATCGAGAACTTACGGGGTGAAGTGGACCAAAAAATTCGAAAAACTGCCATAAATTTCAAAGGAACGTTAAGAAATTGATTTATCGGCCAATTGCAGCGTGTCGTTATTTATTGATTTACGATCTCTTGCGAAGGCTACGCCGGAGGAATGCACCGGAGGAATCTGGTTTTGATTTCGGGAAAATACATAATCAATGTTTATCGATTAGAGTTGGCAAGCGTATTAGTCGAGTTACAGTGTGCAAAAAATCGAAAAATATGGCAGGAAGAATGCGACTGAATTCCGAAATCAGGTCAATGGTTGTGGCTGTGCATTTTGTAGCATTGACCAACCAGGAAATTGGAAGATATCTGAGGATTTTGAAGTTCCGTACGAAAAAGAGTAAAATAGAGGAACCGGAAATTGAAAGATTATTAACTTAGTATCCGATGCAAGCAAATCAGAAAATACATGTCAATTTTACTATCATTTAAAAAAATATTGATCAGCTAAACGCGATCTATCAATTACTTCGCATTATTGATGGGCCTTCAAATTCTAATAGCGCGGGAAGCGCGTTTAACATGCATGGTTTATTACATTTATCACATATTGGAACGTTGATTTTCGAACTTAATTATGAATGTGTCGGACTATTATGGCCGATAATAAATTTATATAACGCTGTTTCATCTTTCCGGGTAAACGCCATGATTTTACAACGTTGTTCTCCTTTCCACTCGACACAATTTAATTTCACGAACAGTAGTGTACGCGTGTAACCGTCAACGAGCTGAATGTTTCGACTGCGATGTGCAGTGTCGCGAATTCTTAACAGAGAGCAACATTGTGCAATTGCATGTGGTTTCCAGCTTCCGTGTGAATGCACGGATGATTATTATAGCGAGCTCGCGATCAAAACCAGATAGTTAAAGGAACTCCGGGGAGAACAAGAAGTTTCAAAATTCGGGAGTCCAAACTGCACGGGGCGAGTTAAAACATTCGATTGTTAAATGTTTCTGGAAGATTCCGGTAGTCTTTAGATTCCAAATTTAACATTATCTATGCACACATGATTTGAGTTAGATTTAAACAGAATTTTGAAAGTAAAGTAGCTTTTTGTAAATGGTTGATTAAATGCTAATAATTTTGTAATGTTAATGGAAGACGACAAAAATCATTTTCGAGGAGAAGCTGACAATTGACAGTGTCGTTTGTATGCAATTAACGAAAATTTTTTTGGATGGATAAATAGATGGGTGAGAAATAAGTATGTTGTTCGATATATTTAAATGAACTGTCGATGCAATATGCACCGAGGCAATGTTCGTTAGTGGCGCCATTAGTTGGAGCAGCGAAACTTCAGCGTGAGGCGACGGTGGATCGTAGAATACGAGAAAATTGTTAGCAACTAACGACAACCACATAGACACGATATGTGCGAGGCATTGTACGAAACTATGTTCCTTGACTGCACGCGAAATTCTAACCGCCGAAACCCCCGTATAGTTAGACCCGTGGCAACGTTCGTCTGTGTTTGCACCACGGTGCCTGGTGTCACACTCGCGTCCAGACCATAATTTGTAAAGCACCGATGGCACTTGCAATCGAGACGTCTGTTAATTACTACGGCTTGTCGAATCCGCCTTCGTAGCTAGTTTCCGTTTCGTAGACATTCGCCCATGATTGACAAGAGATCTCATTTCCATGATGACGTTTCGAGATGGTTTTGAGCCATCGCGCCGGTAAAGCGGAAAGACCTCCCGCGGTATGTGCAACCCTCGTTCCAGGGAAATCGTTTCCGTTTAAGAAGCTATTGGATAGGGAGTTTGCATTTCAGGTGTTGACGAGTTTTCGTCGATCCACGTGGAAGCGACGTTCCCCCGCGTTTGGATAACGTGGAAACGTTTTTGACCTTAAAAAAGTCCATTTCGAGATACTCGACAACAAGGAGAATTGTACGATTCTATCGCGAGGGAAATTAGAAAAAGCGACGCAAGCTTTGCGTTGCACTTTTCGAAATTTTTAAAGTCAAGCGAAATTTACAATTTAACACGACCAGTGCGAACGACGTCGCGTGAGAACGTACAATGAACGGAACTAAATATTCAGGAGCCCGGATTAATTCGAGCTGTTGAGAATTTCGATTTTAACGAAGATGTCATATCCAGGAAGATGCTTCGTGGCAACTGCCACTCTCAGAACGGAAAACTGGGCGATCCTCTTTGAGTATGTCACGTTCCTTCGGCGAATATCTGCCATTGTACAGCCTGGAAAGAAGCCTCGATTGCAGCCGCGATTCTCTAGCTAAAGTATTTCCTGAATATGGCACGAACGGAATATATCGTGTCGATGGGGTTACATAATCGTTATTCATCGAATGTCATTCGATATCATGCACCGAAAGTTTATTCGGTTAAATTGAAAGAGAATCAGTTGGCTCTGTGTGTGTAACTTTTTCGAGATTGAACGTCAAAGTTTCAAACTACACATTCTGATTTTCTTTAGTATGAGCGATGAATTGCGTTAGTATTTTTACTTTTTCGTTAAAATATTATTGTACTTATAAAATTTAAGCTTTGAATCTCGTTGAAGACTGATGCAAAATAACAAACACACGTTTTAAAAAGTATTAGAGATTTTACGATTTGCAATTACGAAATTGTAATACGTGTGCTCGAAACCCTTTCAACTAAAGTATAGTTACAATAAAAGTGTTGCTGCTACGAGACACTAAATCATAGTGATAAATGATTTTGCCGCGCTGTTTCTGCAACGTCAAACATTAATTGTGTGCCACAGGTGGTGCGAAACATTTCGCAATACTTTGTAAGCAGCATTTTTCTTTCGTTACGACGTATCAAAGAAAATGTTTTTAGTCATGTATTATCGCTTTCTTGCTTTTCTCTGTTAAAACTCTTTTGACATTTTCCATTGGATAAAAAATGAACATTCCTCGCGCGCTTTAAGTTACTTGGAGCTCAATGAACGTATTGTCTTATTTCTAATTCTTCAAATTAATGTTTCGCGTATAGAATAAATATAATTTTTCTCGCAAAACATAATAATGAAAATATTATATTAAATATGTCCTCGTAACGTCTCTCTTATGATGTGCTATGTTGCATCGGTTTAAAATTATTTTTAATGTTTTTCGACGGATGTCACTGATCGTCACGAATAATGGTTAAAGAAATACATCGATTTTACGTTCGATTCACTCTCGTAGATACTAATTTTTCATCTGAACTATAACGCGTCGTGAATGATCGTAACTATTCGTCTCTTTCCACGAAATTGAATTTTGCAAAGTGTGGTGCACCATATTCGCGTATGATAAAGGTAACGTTTCAAAAGAATCGAGCCGAGAGATACTCGTTGAATACAAAACACCTCCTCTTTTTATCATGCTGCGAGGTACGTGGTTCAGAATCGATATTTCACTGAAATTACTTTTATTTAGCTCTTCCGGGAAGTTGTGTCCCAACTCAAAGACTAAAATGCAAAGGATATTTACAAACATTGTTAAAAATGCAACTGTTAATTTTAATGAACAAGAGAACTAAAATGAGGTTTAATTTTTGAGTTTTATTACGATATAATATTTAGACTTTTATGAACAAATTTTCCTTCGATGTATAATATATTATTTTTTTTTTTTGAAGAGTACTATAATAAATTTATTATTTATCTCATATTACGAATCGAGTCTCTTATCTAAACTAAGCTGTGTTATTGAAGTGTAACACGTTCAAGTTTGCACCGACATCATCAATTATTCTCCCCTATTAACATCGTAAATCTTCGTAGAATACATTACCAATATTTACGAGCGAAGTTAAATAAGGATGTACCTCCCCGAATATGTCATAAAATTCGAGGGTTTCGTAGCTTCATCAGATTTCATGGAGCTGGTAATGAAGGTCCAGATATATGGATCAAACGTGGACATTATAAGTTAGGAACTTTTTAACGGTGATTCCGCCGGCGAATATTTCGTTTCGCGAAGCAAGGAGTTCCAAGTACTCGCACGGGGGTTTATCGCGAAAGCTTTTTAGCACGCGATAAACTCCCGGCGACACGACTCAATCTATACGTCAAACGTATTCAGAGAAAATGTGTGTGTTTCATCGAACTTGAAAATTTTGTAATTGAAAATTTTTATTTTCTTTCCCGGCGGTTTTGGTACGCGCGAACGATTCGAGATATTTTTTAAAACACACACAGGATATTTGATGTAACGCAATACGCGAGTTACTATATTTGTATTTACTTTTTCGTTCCGTTGTATTTCGAATTTTTTAGTTTTATTTGATGTACAATTGATACGGGAATTAATCGAGCTTTCACGAGATCTTTCTTTTCAAATCACGTTCGTCTGATCTATCTCGCTCGAGTGGGAGATGAATCCGGGGCTCCCATGCATTAATTTCGCGCCATCATTTTTACCCGAACCACTGCACGTCATCTCGGCGGGAAAAGTCAGTCCCTCAGTGTCATGACTTTCGCGAAGTTCTTTTGTTTTACTTCGCTTCATTCAATCACCACTGCCACGAAGCGAACGCCGCGGCCGGCCAGATAAACCGGCAAGTTGTTTATTACGTGACTTGCAAACCGGAAATATGGAATTATCTCGCCGCCGGGCAGACTTTTTTGTGAAAAGTATTTCCAACTCCCGTTGGCTGCTTTCACGTATCTGGAATAACTTACAAAAAAAACGCGTTACCTCACTTTGTGCGAACGACAACAGCAAACTGTTCTCGAAACTGTTCTCAGTGTGATTCTGAAAATAACGAGAGTAATAGAAATTGATTTGGGTACATTTACCAATAGCCTTTTCATCCAATTTAAAGAATGTGAATTAGTGAATCGAAGACATCGTGCTTATATACGAGGTACATTGATAAGAAAAAAAAAGTAGAGCAGATATTAGAACGAGGAAAAAATTTACTCAATAAATATTCGTTTAAATGGGACTATTTTTATCGTCGTGACGTAATATCTGAGGTCAAAGAAACTAAAACAACGTGACCTTCGAAAGTACGACAATATGACCTTCGCTATCTCTCTTTTAATGATAAGAAGAAAGTAATTCAAGAATACATATATCACGATTAGCTTCAATTTTCTCGATTCAAAGAAAATAGAAAAATACCAAAGATACCTTCTATTTAAGTAACAAAGACGTATTGTTATTGTTGTTCCTGTCGTCGTGTTTATTTGTTCGATCGTTATCGTTGGGGTAAACATAGTTAGCGAGGCGCCAAGTGTTGACAAAGCACGTGTCATGAAATTGAAATGATAGTGGTGCAAGGGTGTATGGTTGAGCTGCAGAATGCTGGTTTCTAACAGTCACGAAGAGTGACGAGATATGTGCTGGTTTTGCTAATAAATCTTGCTCGATCACGGAATGATATGGTGTCAAGTTAGACGTGTCGTCGACATGCAACCAGTTACGAAAGACGCCCTGCAGTCCGAAGGTCTGATATTTTTCTAAGAAATGCTGCTCTGTATCTTTATCGACGATTACACGGTGCAAGTAGGTTACGAGATCGAAGGATATTGTCCCAACGTGCAACGATCATCGAATTTCGAATCTAAAGGAAGTACAAGCTTTTAAAAACGTTGTTTTCGATCCCATCATTTTAGGCGATCGTTTCCTAACATTTTTATGCTCGAAAGACGACCATCAAACGCCACTTATGCTTCAGGTAAGAGTAACTATGATGTCAAACAAGGACGTCAACCGTGGATCGTTGTTGCGTTGTCTAGCACAGAAGCTGGGAAGATTATGCGAAACGATAAAAGTATTAAGGTGAATTTGCACTTGTCCGTTAGGCAGCCATCCGTTAAGCGTATTCCTCGATGGAACTGCGAAACTGTGTGAATACCTTTGTGCAAAATCCATTGAAGAATGTTTCGAAGAATGGCTGCCGTGTGAATCCGAGTTTTATTCTGATACCAGCTATTGAATTCTCTTATATTTGTATAAAACGCTTTCTATTTTTATTTTTATGTAATTTTTAGTGCACGGTTGTTCGACAGAAGTTACGATCGCGCGTCTTTCTTAATTCTCGAACCGAGGAATCAAAGACAAATTCATCAACAGATGTGGAACCGGCGTAGAACCGATACAGCGTCGATGTTGAAACTGCAACCGGTACCGATGTGCAAGAAAAACTTTTCTGCCGGTAACAGTTGTGAAATTATATCGGTTCTTCGTAACTGTTTCACCAAGTATCTTTACGTAACAGTTTGAGGCAGTTATTTTTAGAATTTCAATCCTTGGTTGTAACTAGCTTCGTCGAAACGGGAATAAATCCATCGATGAATTTCGATTACTTTCATAATGATCTGCGCCGAGATTCCGCGACGGAATTGCGGGATTACTTTCGATAAAGTGTTCCCACTGACAACAGCCACGCTTTTTCCGTAGCATTGAAAAATTCTGAAGCAAACTTAAAGACGTCGTAAACCTTGTATTAATCATGTGTGCGTATACAGGTTTATAAAAATGATTCGCTTTACGTAAGCCGCGCTGAAAAGCGTAATTAAGAGCAATTTAGCTTACGTAAGATTGGAATTGTAAGTAGCGATAGATAAATTACTATCGGAGGAGCGTTTACAAATTTTATAACGCTGCTAGTGACATTGCGATTGGAAACAAACAATTACAATTTTTTCTCTTTTTTTACACGAATATTCGAAATTCATTCGAAGCTTTCATTCCACGTTTCCGTCGAGTTTGTATTATAAAACTGAGCAGAAATTTTAGCAACCGTGAAACATGAATTATTTATCCGGGTATTATATAACTCGGTTCCATTATTGTTTAAAACCGGATAATTAATATAGGATCGTATTTCTTAACAAGGTTTAGCCCAGTCTTTGTGAAACACAGCGTTGGCGTTGTTCAGTTGTGCATAATTTACTGCAAGTTAATTTCGTTCCGCCATTGCAACTAACAAGTGTCGGAATTCTAAATGAAATTAATGCTGGAAATTTGTAATTAAAAGACTTTTGAATAATCCGGGCATTAATTACATCGATCTTCGCAGCACAGTAAAAATGCATCGTTGACAATATCGCCGTGGATAAATAATATCCAGCGTGATAAATCACAAGCAATTTTTTATGCAATGACCGTAACTAATCGACTTTTAAATCAATCCACAAGAATTCCTCTGGAATCAAAAATCCAACCAAAGATTTATCATTCTTCCAGCACTTGCATAAACAATTAACATTAATTCCTTATCATATTAAATCAGTGTCGAGCGACTCATGCTTCATTAAACATTTAATCGCTATGTGGTCAGTAATTATTTTTCCGCTTTGGAAAACTCTATGAAGCTTCGCTGAATATTAAATTAATAACAACAATGTGCAGCAGTAATGTTGTGTACTGCACGATTTTATCAAGCGATGAGATAGGGCGTGTAATAAACATTCTAAACGCCCATAATTAATGTAATCTATGTAGGAAACGTTTCTGCATATCAAATACGTGAGCTGTTTTCTGTTACTGGTCAGACGATAAAAAAAGTAGAAAAATATGCAGTGCATGGTGGAGGGTATGGTACGTATCACCGAGTCTATGAAAAAGTTCTTTCTAGTACCAAGAAGTTCATGAATACCGTAGAATTACCATAACCGTGTCGTATTATATTTATCCAATAATTAATACTATCTACCGCGATTTAAAGTCTAATTCTAAACGAGAATTGAGCTCTTTTTGAGATCTGATATTTTTATAGAAGGTATCCACAAAATATTGTACATGTAAATCATCGATTATTCTACTTGCTTCATGATCGTTGAATTCGAGATCCATGACCTGTCTGAACGTATCATTGGCTTCCTATATCATGGTACTCCTAATGATTATTAGTAATTCAAATCACGCACCAGCGCGTGTACCCAATTCATCGAAATTCCCACTGACAGATGTGCACAGAGTAATAGGTAATAATATCCGTAATATAGTCACGTTTTCGTTAAACAATGACAGCTACTGCCACGAACGTTTGACGGTCAAAATTAACGACGAACAATTATTTGGAAACGTTGCTCATTATGCCCTATGCAAATCGTTCCCGGGAACTAGAATAACGTTCAGAAGAACGAGCAAAAATTATTATCGTAGATAAAGTACTTACATGCATTTAGCTATCAATAATTAGTACCATCGTGCAAAGCTTAGCTTATTTTTAATTTTATTTTTCCGCGTATTTGAAAGAATTATAACTCCTGTTTATATCAGTGTCTCAAATTAACAACGTATTAGGCTTTGTTCGTGTTTCTATTTTTTTTTTTTATTTGGATAAAATGTTGGCAATTGGGACCCAGTCTTGTTTAACTAATAACACACTGTCTTCTCGCGAGAATACAAAATCAGAGTAAGGATTGTAGATGTTGGACTAAAAATAGTTCCACTCAGCAGCATCCAACGCACTCGCAGGAGCAGGAGATCCTCCCGCGAACGGAATTGTGGGTCGTTCTGCAAATAGGATACTATATAAATTGCTCTCCGTGCCAGTTCGCAAGAAAGTTCACTCTATATCGTCATAGATATGCGCCAGTACGGTTTTCCAATGATTCTCTTTGCATTTGGTGTCTTCTCGTCGCACGCCACACCCAAAGTTATTTAACTGACTAATTAAAATGGGAATGATATATCTGCAAACTGAACGAGAGTCGTTTGAAAATTATTCATCTCGTCTGTGCATTAAACGTTCACTCGTATGTATGTTAATATTTTTAGTAACCGAAATGTTAACGTAATCTTGGAGTTTACGGTTCAGGGAAAGCTGCAGCAGCCTTCTAAAAATATTAAATCCTTTGTTTCACGGTTAATTGTTTGTTGTCTATCGTTTCCGATGGGGGGTATCGTTTGTTGATTTCCACTCTTCGGGAAAGAAATGTTTTTACGACGATATCTTTGAGCTATCTGCACAACGATGCGTTAAGTAATTGAAAAGATAGCAATTGCTGCATCTCTGTCGTTCGAGATAAAAGAACGAGAACTCATACATGAGCGTTGATATTATAGCAAAGGTCAAGGGAAAATTTGTTCCTTTTTCACCTTTCACTCCTCTTGAAGGAGGTTCCTCTCCGCAGACGCCGTTTTCTACGTTTCGATTTAGTATTTTGCGGTTTGCTCGCACGTTTTTAAGTGCGTTGTATTAATTACCGGATGCTTCGTATCATGAAATTGTCAGCTAACGGGGCCACACAAATTCTATCGCGTTGTAATGAAACTCTTTGTATCGAAGATCCTCAAGTTGCCCCAAGTAATTATGGAACTTTATCCGTGGCGTCAGTATGCGTCGATCCGTTCGGCGTTATAGATAATTAAATTTGTGACGATGGTTTTGTCAGTTATGATACGTGTTAACCAACAAGGGAAAGCTAGTTGCCAAAATTCTCAACAAACTCTGATTAAATTTGAACTTCTTCGAGCCTTAAACTAACAGTTTCGCTAAACACACGAAACTTTAGATCTTCAACAATAGCGATTCGATCACAGACGATGTAATATGTTTAACAAAGTATTAATTTAAAGGATCGCAAATAATTTGAAGCTCTAATTAAAACAGTATCAATGTGACGTGTTGGAAATTATTCCAAAGTTCTTTGTCCGTGTCAGCTCTCGTTCCTCTATGAATTCAATAGAAAATATGCTCGAGAATTTGGGCTCCGGTTCTAACCAAAAGCTGACTCGACAGAATAGTACAGCAAAACGTCGGTTATCCAATTTAATAGGAAGACAAATTCGTTCCGACAATGGATTTTTCAGATCGTAGGTTTGGGAAACCCAAGAAGATAGGAAATAAAATAATTTAAAAAGATACACGATTGGTGCTTGACAAATATATGATATAGAATACGTTAAAAAGCTAATTGCAGTTAAATTTCACAATGGTTTCCAATCGCAATGATATTCTACTTCCTTTTTAATACCCAGCGTTGGTTTTCTTTTTGTTATGAATGGAAATATTTTATGACGGTGGAAATGAACTATGTAATTTTAACTACGTGTTTACATCTCGTGCTCGACTATACTGGAACACTAGAATCGTAGGCATAATCTTATAGGTTAGCGAAATTGTTTATGCATGACAGAAACAGGTTTCTAGGCATAAACAGTACTAGCGTAGGATTTTTGATACTGCAGACATAAAGTGGCGTATATACACTTGCAAACTCATTGATATAACAGGTATTAGCATTTATAATAATATAATAAAACGTGCATGCATTAATTTTTACTAGGATACGTTTTGTCCTTAAATACAAAGAAATTTGATGAATTTCATAAGCTTTCTTTATTCGGGTTCAATTGGACTAACGAATCATCTGCATATTATAGATGGGAAATGTCTCAACCAGAGATAGGTAGAATTTTATTTGAATAATAGATAACCAATAAGACCAACGTATAGTAATTTATTAATTTAATCGACGTCTACTGGATCGAATATATTTCTCTTATGGAATATTTTATTGTATAAAATTTTTATTTTTATTTAATGGATAGTTATTCATGTTTTCTAAAATTGTCCT
The DNA here is from genome assembly GCF_013123115.1 of Colletes gigas. Taxonomy (NCBI): domain Eukaryota; kingdom Metazoa; phylum Arthropoda; class Insecta; order Hymenoptera; family Colletidae; genus Colletes; species Colletes gigas. The sequence continues at coordinate 4,744,625 of NW_025106637.1, forward strand.
CACTTCTGGTCTTAACCATACTATATTTGTTATTGACGATACGAACGTAACAACATCGTTAACGTTTTTGCGGTGACTTTGGTGTCATTTCTTTTATTCGATTTGTTGGTCCGCAAGCTCCTTCAAATACATTGTTCCGCCATCTCTTCGAAGACATATCGTTGTTTTAATGGATACTGGCAACGAAATGTGTTCCTTTAAAGTGGGTATTCCCACCACCATAACAAGACTGTAACATAACAAGCGCTGATCGATCAAGTATGTTTTGCTAGAACGATAACGAGCGTCGTTCAAATTGGACAACGACAGACAATATAACATAGCTGAAACTAGGTCAAAATCAGAGAGAGGCAAAATTTCATGTTAATGATAACGTACAATAAATAATGAATAAAATCGATGCGTAGAAATCGAATCGAATAGTTGAATTTTTGTCCGATCATTGTGTAGTATTCAATTATATACTTGAAATTTGTCGTTTTATCTTTTTATTTAAATGGAAATGTTTCTCATCTTTGATCAAAAGAAAGTTTGATTCTCCGAACGAAGATTAAATCTTTATACTGATTTTATCAGATTAGTATCATGCTCCTCAAGAATATTTTCTAACATTTTTCGATTTTCATCGACACTTGATAGATAACATATATCTCGCTCCACAACAAACAAAACATTACCTAATGTCGCATTTATTTTTCTCTTTTTCATAACAAGTTTGTTGTGACTTTCCTTTACAATTTGTTATGTGATATGCTATGTAATCATAGTGCGTAATGTAAACAGCTTTTTTAGAATCAATTTTTTTTTAAGAAGCAATTAATATGGTTGTTCAGATTGATTGTGTCTATCAGTTTACTTGTTATGAGCAATTATAAATTTCGTAACAGTCTGAAACGTTCGTCTGTTTACACTATTAAATTTAATAAATTCGCCCCTTCTAAATACCATACAGTAGCACGGAAGACGCGAGCTTCCGACAGATAAAATCGTGAAAGAGAGACGTGCGTTCTATCAATCGTAAAATCTTGCTATGGACATCATTTTAACGGAATGGACCCCTCAGAGGTATTCTTCTCAGCTGTCACTGATATTCGTCAGTGTATATTCACGTTTAGATAATGAACGTTCTGCTGTAGAGAGGACAGGGTTCAAGATAAACATTTATTGGAGATTGTAGTTTCAAAGCGATAGAATATAGATTATTTAGTTAATTATGAGAAATATTATTGAAGCTATTAATATGTAAGCTGAGAGGCAGTTATTCACAGACGGGGAACTTTTTAAAAATAAAAACACATCTTTGTTTTATATAATTTTTTATTTATTTCAGATCAATCAAACCATGATAAGTATGTAGGTATAGTTCAATCGATAGATTGGTACTTTTACAAAAATACCCCCTAAATTATGGTAATAATTATTAATAAATACAAAATACAGTCTCTTAAAAATAAATTCCTAAATATAGTATAAACTAAAATTATCCGTCTAGATCAAAATACGTCTCAAATTCTAATCCCCGGTGTCTTCTGTTTCCAGATTCCAACGATCCCGTGTGTGCTCACGGATTTAAAAATCGACGAACGGAAAATCCCAACGATTCGATCGATGGAACTTAATCGCATCGTTCGATCGTTCGGTGGGGGATTAGTAGCTCAAAGCAACCTCTCGCGAATATCTTATCAAACTGGGAATGCAAATATTAACCGGCAAATATTGCGCGTCGGTGCCGAAAGCGCGCGCGTTTCGAACGTTTCCCCCGATGGCGTCGAAAACACGTGGCAAACGTGGTTATCGCGCGAGCACGCGCGAGGGTTTTAACTATGACCGAGTTCCCGTTCCGCGAACCCGAAACGGGGCTCGCCCCGTCGTGAATTATCGTACGTTTCGCGATTGCAAATCCGTCCCGTAGTCGAGCGTTGTACGCGAGAGGAAGAGACGCGTAGCGAACAATTGCCGCGAAAAGGCCTGTTTCGCCTTGGCGGGCAGATAAGCGTCGCTTAATCGACAGCCAATCGGGCAGGGGGAGTGTGTCCCGTGTCCAGCCAATGAGGAACGAACCGTTATCAACGCGGCTCGATGCAATATAACTGATGGCGAGTGACGCCGGTAGCACAGAGGGTCGGAAAACGCGTATGAGCGGACTATTTTCTGGGTTCTTCTTATGTTCGCGGAGCGTTTGCTCGCGGAACAGCCGAGAGGACGCCTTTTGACGGTGGTGTAAGCGCGACCAGCGAACCGTCGGAAGGCCGGACGCGATCGTAACGTTCGTAACTGGCGCGACGCGTATCAGTCGGTCGGGTGATCGTTGAACTATTCGGCTGTGCGACGAGAGGACGGCGCTTAACCGCAGGTTCACCGAACTTCGCGCATCTGACGAGGCACATAGACGTTTCACGCCCCCGTCCGGGTCATCGTGTGAGCCCCCCAGCAGGAACCACCATGTCGTCTGGACCTTTGATCGTTCTTTTGGCGGCGACCGCCTTGACCGATGCCGCCTCGATCGGGCATGCCAGCGTCAAGGCCATGGACTGCGATAGGTGAGTGAAAGGGAAACGGAGAAGGTGCAACCGCGGCTCGAATCCGTTCCTTCCGCGCTGGAAACGAGGTTTCGCGGCTCCTTTAAACGACGCGGTACGCTCTTGGCCCAGAAACTCGAATCTTTCCGGCGAGGCTCCTTCTTTGTTCTGCGTCGCTGGGACCAGACGTCTAAAAAATTCTTATTTAAATGCAAATTACCGACCAACCGGAAAGAGACGAACGTCCACGGTTAAGGAGGAATAAAAATTCCGCGATCGAGCACCACGCGAGCGTGAGTCCCGGTCCTCTTTGGCAAATCTTGGTAATTTTATAATTGTGCACGAATTGTTATTTGTCATCGTTTAAAAGCAGAAGCAAAAATTTCGTTGAATCAAATCCACTCGATCCCCCGTGAGTCGAAGCTTCAGTTCCTCTTTGGTAAATCTTGGTAATTTAACAATTACGTATTATTATTTAATATTTATATTTGACAACGGACGTTATTAGCCACCAAATCTCAGTGGTGAACTTTCTTCGTCGTTTCTCTCGATAATACTTTGTCCCAGCTAGCCACCCTCTGACACCACTGACGGAACTTTCGCGAAGTTTTTAAAACCACGACCAACACAATACCTGTAATCGCTCCGCCTCTATTTTATAAAATGTTTCATTCTTCTCTGCAATTTTCCGCTACCTTTCTTTCGAGTTTCGCGGTTTCAACAATTTGTGATATTTTTTTATTTTTGTGGCGCCAGCTCTATCCGTTACAACCGCGAAACTGTGTCAATTTTTATTGTTTCGAACGAATGGAACTATTAAATAGAGAATATCTTTCTGAAGATAAGTCTAATTAAATTAAGGAAATAGAAGAGAAGATTAAAAAGAAATATGTGTGATGAGAAATATGTGTGTGAGTATCCACAATAATTATTCCGTTCAGTTTAACGTACATAGCAACGAAAATATCATCATTCTTGAGATATCTAGAGTATTTTCGTCTATCTGCGCGATTTCCTGAATAATAAGTATATTTAAAGCACATGAAAGCAATAACCCTTGCCCTCAATCAACGTTTATCGTATTATAGACCTGTAATTCATTAGATAATTTATCTTGTGAGTTCTGGAAATTCTTAAGTTTCACGAGTTTAACTTCAACGTCGTGTTAGGGATAAATGGACGCTAAAAGATTATGTGAAAATACGAAGTATAATTGCATTCGAAATATGTAAGATGTTCACACAAGGTGAAATATTAAAAACTTCTCAGCATTCAGTCATCAGCAATAACAAGGAAAATTTACATTATTCTGTTGCATAAACTTTTAGGCCCAGACTATACTGAAATCGAAACTCTTGATTTCACTTTGCAGAATTTGATATGCTTGTAATAATATCCAAGAAGGATATCGCGGAGTCAGTGCCCCGCAGATATATTGATAGTACTTAACGGATGCTATGCTATAATATGCTTTGACACGGACACTGTTCCTACGAATAACCTATTTCATTCACTTTACTTAACATTCACTGACTTAAGTTAAAAAAGTTTAGCTAAAATGCTCTTTAAAACCCTAATTTCAAATTTCTACTACGTCAACGTCATACAAAAATTCATTTATAAGAGATAAATACGATTATCAATAGGTAACTTTAATAACATAAAAAGTCATGTAAAAGTTGAGATGGAATTCTGCATTTCCATTACAGATAAGGTTGATATCGAGACAGTTTTGTTTTGCATCACGTTCGTTAGACTTTTATCAGGGATCTACGACACGAAAATCTTCGAAACCCCAGATAAACTCGGCCCGCGAATATTTGACATTTTTTAGCGTACGGGGAGAACCGATAATATAGAAATATTACGATATCGCTCAAAACGTCGCACTTTACGTCGATGTAGCAAGTACTAAACCGTGTACGGCTCTTACAGTCGATTGCTATGAAAGCAGAGTCCTTCATTTTAAGTATTTGCGTTGAATTTTTACCGATAAACGTAACGCTTTAATTGTTGTGCAAAAATACTCCCATATCTCGTAGCGACTTCAAGTGTTGCGGGAATTGGAACTTTATTAACAATTGCTGCTCGCGAAATATCGTCGAACGAATTTTCCGAAATTTCCAACGTTGAAATATTTTATAAATTTCAAACGAATATTATAATATAGGCGTTTCCTTGATTTGATGCTTAAAAATTTGCAAGATTATTTGGTTCGAAGGTAAAAATATTGTAATATTTTTTTATCTGTCAATGTTATTGAAGTTTTCTTAAATAACGAAGCGACGTCCGTAATATTGATCGTATGAAAATATTTCAACGAAGGACTCGTTGGAGCGTACGGTTTCGCGTGGTTTTTCGTTCGCGTCGTTCGCTAAAAATAGAAAATGTTCTTGATGCATGAGAAATCCTTTCTTCCGGCATCGTTTGTCATCTCGTTACGATCTACGAAAGAATTCGATAGAGTCCAGTTTCCTGCGTCGCGTTTATTTACAACTCATTACAGGCAGCAGTTAGACGCAAGGTTGCAATATAGAGTTCTGTTCATTGTAAGTACAGCTTGGTTAGTCCTTTTATGCAATCGTTTTGCGCATCCGCGCCTATCATTATACACCTCTTTTTGCGTAGATAAAACGGAATGGGAATCTGAGCAAAAACGTTAAGTGAGACGGAACTCTACGGGAATGTAATGATAATGTGATCGATAAGATTGCGATCTCACATACTGTGCTCGGCTCGGACATTTGCGGAAAACCGCGATGATCTTTATGTGAAAGGATTAGCACTGTCGATCGAAGAAAATTCTATTCGTATTAATAGAATCGAATCGTGGATCGCGTTAAAATCTCAAGTATCCATTTTTGCTCGAATTCGAAAGAGTTTTTTGTTATTGATAAGTCAGACGATCTGACAATGGAAAATATAATCACGATATCCGATAATTTGTGTCATTGTTAAATCTGAAGCTGTCGATAACATCATCGTCCAGTCTGTACTCAGCTGGAAATAAATAACATTTTTTTAAGTTTTTGTTCGCATAAAAGCGTAACGAATTACTTCTCTTAATGACAATTGACTTCAATTTTAAAAACAAAAGAGATAATGCCTTCAAAAAGATTCGATGAACAATACTGTTATTATTTAATTCTTCAGAATGTGCTCAATAGAAAATTGTCTAACGATTGTGGAAAATTTTCGTTTTCAGACCCATTAACTCGTTAGGCCCTACAACTTTGATAGTTTCATAATTTTTTTTCAAATTGATGTTGCACCAATGTTATTACATCTTGCAGAAATAATTCTGATTTATCCTCTTCCATCTTCGCCATAAAATAATAATTTCGTGTTCAAGGAATTTTTTATTCTCAAATAATTGCTTTTAGTTTCCTTTTGTAACGCTCGTGCAAGCAATCGTTAAAGCAATTATTGAAAATTAGCTGTGAGAATGATAGTTATGGCTTCGATGATGAAGGTATGAAATGTCTGTAATTATTATCTTTTGAATTTGCAAACAGTTTCCGTGGCTAATAAGTTCTTATCCCGAAAACTCGTTCAATCAGCTTGGACAGCTGATTTTCTCGTAACGTGAGCGAAGCACGTGTATTTAACCATTCATGCTTGCACACAACTCGTCGACGAAAGGCTTGATACACGACGCACTAGCTTATTGAATGTTATCAGTCACTACCGAGGATAAATAATTATCGTCGACCACACACTTCGGTTTATCAAAGGGAGCAAGCTTTAACAACGATGCATGAAAAGGTTCAGCAATTTTGCATATTAACTGTTTGAAATACTGTTTAAAAATTTAATTCAATTTTCAATACGAAACAACTTGACTTCATTCATAAGATTGGAAATATAAGACAAATAAAATACAAAATCCATTTCAATCAATAGTTCGAAGTTTGTTCAAGTTCTACTATTTTCTGTTTCATTAACTTTACATAACATGTATTAATTAAAAAAAGAGGAACTTCATGTTTGGCGAACCTAAATCACACTGCAATAATGGAATTTATTCTGTCATATTTTAGTTACACTGATATCCTATTGTACACGTCTACTTATTACGTCGTTATAATAATAAGTACAAGATTGCTAAACGGAAGTTGCCTCTTTGTTTGGGATTTCCAATAAAGCGTCGACTTTCTTGAAACATTGACTCACCAAAAATGTTTGCTAATCTTTTATTGGAAATATTTCTTGACACGTATCAATCGTCATCGATAATGCTTCATTTTCATTCTATTTTTGTACGATCGTTTCATATTTTCACCGAAATATTTTGCAACTGCTTTGAGAAATTTCCTTTTCGAGAATTTCATCGCTTTGATCGTCGACGAACAACGTACTCGCGCACAGAACTTTTGATGCCGTTTTCTGGCAGTGCTCGAAATAACAACAGTGATTCTGCATAGCTTTCGACGCGATTAAATATAATTGGACCGGTCTTATTGTTCCAGTGGGAACTCAGTCCAGTGGTTTACCTTCGAGTTCAAGGCTAATTCATAATTCATAACTGTCTGTCAACCAGATTTCCACTATTTTTGTTTTCTTTACTTTCTGCCCCGTGGCAAATTTATACGGTGAAAACTGATCCTCGCCGCTTTCTTAAAGATAATATCGCGACAAATGGCTTCTTTAACCCCAGGCGTGCAAACTGTTTCTCTCTGATTCGCGAAGTTCTGCTGTCACATATATAATTACTGAACTTGTAAAATCAACATTGATGAATGGAAATTCAATCAGGAACCTAAATGCAAAATAACAAAATTCGAATTCTCGAAAGTATGTTTAGTTTCGTCTCCATATTTCCCCCAAAATCGAGCCATTATTCCGTATCCTCGATATATTTCAAGCGTATCGAAATCCATTCGAATAATGCAACTCGTGAGACCAAACAATCACGATTGGCACCATGTAACCTTTCAACATTTCAGAACGTTCGTTCCGAAGGAATGGTTGGCGCACCCTTACCAGGTCGTAGACCGTCGAATTCCGTTTCTCTTGCATTATCAGCTTCCTATTGCAGATTCACGGAAACTCGAAGCAAAGGATACAAAAATCTATCGAAACGATCGAACGTCGAACTTGCTCGCGAAAGGTGGGAACCTTTTAAAAATTTCTCGATTCGTTTGTAGGGACGATTTCGTGGTCTCCTTTTTTCCGTTTTGGTAGAGAGGAGCTACCGTTTCCTATGGAAGTACAGCCATTTCGATCTCGTATAATGTCGCCATAAAGGCGGCTTTACGATCCCGATGAAAGCCAGCTTGTCGATGTTCCATAAATTTGGTTCACAGGTTGATGTCAAGGCAAAGTGGCCGATGTTAACCGGCGTACAGGTTGTATTATAATCTGAGAACCTGTCGAATTCGTGTTTAGTCCCAACAAATCGATCGTTTAGAACCGAAGACGCGGTAAAATCGTTTGGTAGCGTGCATCGATCTCATAAAAATACGGTTAAACTCGATCGACAATTTTTCAGAAACATAATATCTATCAAAATGAAATCAGGAATCTTGTATCAGTCATTCTTTTATGTTATCTTGAACCTTAAGAACGAGAAGTGGGAAATAATAATCGGGGTAATTGCTTATTTCATTTACAAAATAATTTATTTTTCTCTTATTTAGTAGATATTACAATTATCTCTAAATTTAATGGGATAACTCTCATAAAAAAAATTAGATAATTAATATTAAAACTTTTGAACGACGTGTTCAAAAGTTGTTAATATTTTAGTGGCGGTATTTTGATGGACGTTGTCCTGACAGGAGGATACGACGAAGGAAATATTACTGTTGTAAACTTGAGAAAATGACCAACAAAACGCTTGAAATGTTAAGAGAAGTTTATGGCGATAATTGTACGCCCTGTACGCAAGTATTTGAGTGGTGTGGATGCTTCAAAGACTACAGAGAGGATGTAAACGACGATGAATGGCCAGGTCGCTTGAAATTGGCAAACAGGGACGAATTCGCGCAGAAAATGCACGATCCCGTCGCTATCGAGTCGAACGTAACATTGTAAATAATGGCGGGAGGTTTCAGCGTCAGTGAACATCGAATTCCTCACAGTTTCAAAAATTTGAATAAACGAAGGACTTGATCTCGATTTTACCGCGATTATCGACTGATTCGATTTGGACCGAAAATTTAGTAATCGAAAGTAAGAAATTAATCTCTATGATCGATGATTAACGTAATGATAATTGACAAGTGAGTTTGGATAAATCGAGGAAAATGACTAATCGTTCACGACGATTGATGACTAAAAAAATTGTTATTCGCTAACATATATCATTGTCTAATGATTAAATCTTCGATGGCTAGTAACTTAGATTAAATTACCTAAAATAGAAAATAAAAATGAGTCCAGGTCTAATCAAATACCATTATATTTATATTTTCTCTAATTTTAGAGTGTTTGTATTAAAGTTCATTGTTTAAGAATTATAGTTGCTGAATTGATTATAAAAGCAACGTCGCAGCCTATAAATGTTTTATGTCGAATCAAACATTTAACATTTCCGTTCGTGGTCATCGAAAATTTATTATCAATTCATTCTACGATGCCTGTTGGCGACTAACAATTATTTTAATTATCGGACGTGAACGATTACTTTGGCCGACAATCGTTACAAACGATTAACCATTAATTTATTCGTCGAACATCAGTCGTCAGTGACACCTCGACGATTAACTATCGTAATCGTAATCGTCAATCGTTGTTTCGATTAAAATCTGCCCAACGCTGCGGGAATATCATTAAACCGACTCGGAGGAACGAAAGCTTCTTGCGTTCGACGGTGACTGACAATGAGAATATTTCCCGTTTCGGAAATTGAAAGCATCGATGAAAGGGATCCGATACGATGACATCGAGGCAATCAAAGTCATCGTGACGATTTCGAAATTAAAGCCCCGAACAGCCCCTAACACAAACCTGTTAGAAACGACCAGACGCACTATTTACATGACATATTCGAACGGAAAGGTGAAAAATGCGGACGCGAGGAATAAAACGGACGTATTTTTTATCGCCAACGTTACGGTGAAGATATTAAAGAAAATTATTTCACAGCTGTTCCGTGTCATAAAAGCGAGCAGATCCGTGACGCGGCTGAAGCAATAAGCCGATATTTGTAATAAAGTACGGTTTCAGTTATACGAAATATCAAATCGAGGCGGTAAAACCATTGAATATCTAAAACGTAGGACCAGCGTATAGAAAAATTGCACGTCGGCCACCCGTTATTTTGCATCGTTTTATTTCACGATTAGCAGGCTCGATAATCGCATTGTTTCTCTCTCAAACTGATCCGTTTTGTTAATTCAATAAATTTAAGTTACGGATTTCTCATCAATTAAAAATGTAACAGACGATGCTCTTTAAATTTATCGACGACGAATACTTATTTTGAGGAACTAGTACGTCTTGGAGTATGTTTGAAAATTGTTAATTTTATTTTACTGGTAGTTGTTACGAACCTGTACAAGAATATATGATAACTTGTGATTCGTACGACGTGGTGAAACGTTGTTTTGTTTTACGTATCACTTGGTATCGAAGAGTATACTGTAGATGAGAAGTTCGTGCTGCAACAGCCTAAAATGAAATTCAAAATACAATAACATCTGTGTCTGACTGTTTAGAAGCACGTATTGTTGTTGAAAGTAGCCAGTTTGGAAACTTGGAATGCTCTAAGTATTTTTGTATCGTAGAATGATATGTACAGAGCTAGAAAGATGATTATCGAAACTGCACAGACCCGAAAGGGGTAGACCGCACGCTCCGCCCGATTCCCACCATTAAAGCTCTTTTAACCACTATAATTGGGCACTTACTGTTAGTGGCACACTCTGACAAGAAGCAGGTCTGAGGTTTGCAGATGTGACCGTTTCAGATAATAATAAACGACGACCGAAAATGTGTCTACGTAAAAGCGTGACTAAGCCCCTGCAACCAACCCACGTTTCAATATTATTTATTTACGTATTATGCATTCGAATTTCCTTTCGAACACTAAACATTGGACGATCGAATGTGAAGCAATAATAAGAAAACCATAGAATCTTGATTGTTCTTAACAGGAACGTAATCTTCAGAGTTGAGAAACTTTTGCATATTGTGTTGAAAAGAAAAATAAAACAAGGAAAATTTTATGGTTTTCTGTCTGTGAGAAACAGTCTCTATATACCGTTTATTATTGAATATGATCCATTGGAGGAAGATTACCACGTCGTGTTGGTTTGATTCGGGTTTAGAGGTGAGGACTGCATTTGGGGCAGTCCAGGATAATATGCCTTAGGGTAATTTGGCAGTTGCAAGTATTGCATATTGTGTGGGAGGGGGGGTCGAAGCTGGAGATTAGATAAGAGTGAGTTAGCCTAATGTGTTCTATTCCGAATCTAGTCAGTACCATTTATCCTCTAATATGTCGTGCGTGAAAACGCGATTTTGGCCAATACGAGTGGGTTGGTGGTGGGGCGCGACCATCCACGCGAAACCTCGCGTTGATCGGATCTCTTTTTCTATGGATCCGTGATCGTGTCAACGTCACCGTCTGAGGAAAGGAAAGGACTCGTCAAAAGGCTTCGACAGCACCGGGAAAGCTCCAAATCCAGCTATGTGGCCTCTTCTCCAGTAAAGAAGGCCACCTTCTTCTCAAAGAGAGACACACACAAAATAAATCGGAAAATCTTTTCACCTTTTCGAATAATGTTATAACCCTTTCTGGTCGAGACTTACGATCGAGGTTCTTTCCATTATCCGTTGGAGATTTCTATAGTCCACATTTTGTCATTTAAAAATAATAACACCAATCACAGTGGCATCAGTTAAAAGTTACTTCATTGGCAAATAATAGAAAATTATTTAAAATGAACAATTTTAGAATTTACTGATTTTTGCATGATCTTATAATATTTGAGACGAGTATAAATAAGAAGATGTATGTGGAAGGGTTTGAGATGTAATTACCAAAAAAAATTACGTTCCAAATGTGGAAAATAGATATATATCGATCGTTTTAAAAAACCATGACCAAATTACTGTGATGAATTTGAGTAACATTCGTCTTAACGAAAAACTTAAAAAGATGAAATATTGGGGCGAATAAAGAATGAATGGAACAAGAAATCGAGCATTCTAATCTTCCATTGGAGGATACCATCTTAACGATTCCTTCGCATGCAGGATATTTAACGGGCGAAAGTTCACGAAAAGGAGATAATAGGCGACTGGATTCACCGAACGAATCAGGAGGAATTGTGTAATAAGAATCTGGCCGGGTGTCGGCACGTTCGTACGAAATTAGAAGAGAAGAGTAGCGTTCCAAAACGAAGAACTTTCGAGAGGAACGTGATAAGAGTGCACCGCGAACGGCGGGGAAACCGATGGACGAAAATACAGGCTGCGGAAATTGAGTGGCGAACAGGAAGATAAAAGAGAAAAATCCCGCATGTTCAACGCGCAGCGCGACAGTATCTGCTACCAGCATTGCTATCAGTAATCCGCGGCATTTCTGTGCAAATTTTCCGGGATCGCGTCGAACGTCATTCGGGGCTTCGACAATTTTACGAAGCTTTTAATACACCGTATAATTTGAATTCGTTAGCGACACCGTCGCTTTCCCAATTTTCACGAGCCACAAACCGACGTGGATGTAAAATGAGACTTATTACGCCGGGCAAAGGAAAAAACAGCTGAGAGTACGTCTACAGGGTACGTGCTCGTGAATACACAAACGTTACTCCAACAAAAAAATCCAATTATAGCTCGTTCGTTGATCGAAAAAATCTTTTTCGGTGAAATCGGTTGGATTCGTTAGGTGCGATCGATATAAATTCAGCGAAAGTGTTAATATGATGCGTGGATCGTTTAAGTATTTTTAAAAGTGGTAGAAATAAATGAATTGTGAACGATATGGCCAAAGACGCGAAGAACTCGCGGAGCAAAATGCGGAAACTTTCCATCCACGTATTTCTCGCGTTACGGCTTGTAATCTGCGGTCACAATTACGAAGACAGAGCGAAACCGAAGAGGATCGTCTGTAGAAAGAAGGCCGTAGAGATTGACAAGTGCGATCGGCTCTTCAATTGACCTGTGAAACCTCGGAATAGTTCAATCTCGTATCAACCAGACGATAAGCCCCGGGTGGAAAGGTCAAATTACTTCGATCAAAGAATCAATTCGATTTAGCGCGGGGAACTCCGTCTATAAAAAAGGAGTTAGTCTCCAGACAAACTCTGATGTTCTATTAATGATCGAGGTAAGCGCGAAAGACCCTTTCAAAGAATCGAATCGATCTAATAGAGGGGCCGAGTGGAAGCAAAGTTTGGAGAAATGAGGTGATTATTCCGATACGCGATATTCTGTTGCTAAAATAACTAAGAAAATATGTATTCTGCATTGATTTGTTCTCTCGTGTGTCCAATTACTTTCAATTGCATTCGTAGCAAGTTATTGTCATTGAATTCCACGGGCGATATTGATCACTGTTTGCAAAGAGTTTTTTAAAATCGTGGTGTAAAAATCTTATCTACTCTTGATTTCATTGAACCAGAAACGTCTACAAAAATAAGTAGTACCGTTTGAAAGTTAGCTTTGAATTTGTGTAACAATTATGTTTTAGAAATTTAACTTCATGCAGAATTCTAAGAACGAAGGATCTTTGAAACTTGACTACCTCTTCAAAGTTCTCGATGTTTTACCTGTTGCTCTAAGAAACGGCTCCGCTTGTGTTGAAATATCCTCGAACGTGTCACCTGAAGCTCTTTTTAAAATCGTACCTTCATTTATCACGTTTTCTATTCTACTTTGAACGATATCCATGGAACTTGCGAGTAAATAATTGTAAAATTTCTGACAAAAAATCAAACCTGGGATGGCTTACAGCACCCTGTGCTTTTAGTCGCTTGATGTCCAGTTACGCTCGTTTGCTGTCAGCTGTCGCTGATCCAAATTTACGATACGTTGAATCCATTGAAAAATACAGCCATCCGTTACGTATTTTTTTGTTTTTTCTTAAGTTGCAGGTTTATCTTGATATACCGTAGAATACAGAGATGAATTTTCGAATTTACAGTTATTTGGGAGAACCGTTTCTATTCACAATGAAATATTGTACTGGACTCAATTCGAAGAATATTAAAAATAAATAAATTCTGACTCTTCACATACAGAGACAGTTATTTCACATTTTGACGAATGAAAATTTTTAACTGTACGAATCCTGACGAGAGAAATTGTAAAATAGTTACAAATAGGTCGTTCGTAAGCTGCACAATGGTTTTAAAACCGTTATTGACGTATATATATATTTATAATAGGATTAAATCGGATTTCTAAAACGTAGATAACAGGTGTACGGTTTCAGAGACACGCGGAATTATAGAGAATTAAAATTTAAACCGAACGTAAATCTACTTAAACTTGAAATCATATGTTATTTAGGATGACGCGAAACTGTTCAAACGAAAGGCAAATTTGCTTAAATTTCCTTAAAGTGATTTCCAACTTGCTCGTAATTTACACCGCAAAGAGACCCATCGAGCCGAACGCTTCGACTGATTTCCGTTACACGAATGAATGGTTAACGTTCCGTGGAGACGCCGTTTCGAGGATTATTCTATCAACGTCTTATATTTCTGACTATAGTCAGAAGAGAACTCTCTGAACAGTTTGCTACGAAATGCAATCAACAAGCACAGCGCAAACTAGAATTCTAGACTAAATCCTACATCGTTTTCCAATAAACGAAACTAAATTAAAAACCGGATGTATTTTCAGAGGCACGTGCTGTCAGAAAATTCAATAAAAACCAACGTTCCCCAATGGTAATCTTAAATCATCCCGTACGAGAGCAATTTGTTTCCAATTAAAAGTTTCAAGAATATTTGCAACTGCTGCAGGCGGCTATAAATAAAAAGATTATCGCTAAAGGAACGAATAATTATTAAATCTTCAACTTCCTCGGACGATTAATACTTGGACTGATAGGAAACTTAAAATACAGATTAAATAAAATCATTGTTTCCGCCTTTCGCCTAGAAAGTGATCCATTTCTTTGATCGAAACGATCGTTTGCTGCGGGATTTTCAACGCTGATCGAACTGTAAGACGATTTCGAGGATTCCAATTACACGAACTGTCGTTGTTAACCATGTTGCTTGAACCATTTCACAGTTTATAGTTTAAGTCCATACCAATGGGTTTAACGGAACCAGGTTTACGCGCAGATTCCCCGCAACAGCGATCGAGAAATCAATAACACGCAGCGCGACCACCTTAGTCTTGTAGGTATTATCCTTGAGCACACGGTGAACGGACGAATCACCTCCGGTTTCAACCTTTACGTTTTACGGTTTATTTTACAGTTTATGGAGCGGTTAAAGCTTGTAGTATTTTATCACACTCGTTCGTTTGTTATTTCTAAGACAAAAGTTTCAATCTTTATCACCGACGTGTTTCGAATTATCTAACGTCGGATTCAAATCCTTACGTTGGCTCGTTCGGAATCATTTTCATTACAATGATCGAAAAATAGTGGAACTCTGTCCCCTTATACTAGAGTCTTTTTCTTGCAAGCTATTGAGAGGAAAGGGTAGTAGAACAAACAACATAAATCATTTGTGTCACAAGGACGTTTCAGACATCGATGATCCATGTAGAATCCTCGATCCTTCGTAGACGGAGAATCGGGACGCTCCGTGCTATTTCACAACGAATAACTCGAATTCCGATTAATCGTAGGTCCTTTAAACTTAGATTGAACTTTGCTTAATTAAGCGGTCTTCCGGGCCGCGATTTACGGGATGCATTCAGTGGATCAGTCAACGAGTATAGTTCGTTTTAATTTATCTTATGGAACGCGTCTGGTGTAACGGTTAAGCTCGACGCTTAACGATTTCGAACGGGGAACTCCAACCATGCTAGACGTTTATAGGTCATCGTGATTTTGCTTAATTTTGACTTTGCTTCAAAATCGTGCTAGATATTTTACAAGGTATAGCTTAAAGTTGTTGGATCATTTTTCTTGAAAATGCAACGGCGAAAAGAACTATTCATTATTTCTTATCGTATTAAGATCGTATGTAGCTTTGCTATCAGAATGTCCATTACACGAAACCCGGGGCGAGCTTGTAAAAATTTATGAAAGGATCCGAGGTGTAAACGCACAAGTTCGAGTTCTTTACCCTCTAAACGTGGAAACGCCTACTATTCAACCCCTTGACAGTTTGTTTTATCGCCACAATGCTTTCAGCTACCTCAGAAATTTGTCTCTGGCATTATTTTGTCTTATTTGCATACCATTGAGATATTCGTCTTCGAGCTAAGGCACTTTTCTTATTCGGTTTCGTGTTGTGAAACTTCATACCAAGAAACAAAATTTATACGCTGTGATTTTTTGGTATCAACTTGAAGTACTGCGAAAAATACTTAAATCTATTCGAACGTTTCATTTTAATTTTATCGAGAGATTTACTATCTTTACTGGGTTTCATTCTGTAAGCAATTTTATTTTCCTTTTTGTTAAAAATAATTGGGAGTCGGAGAACTGCGTATCTTAATTTCGATTTTATTGCATTCTGATTAACAATCAAATACTAATAATAATAGGGTGGAAGAATTCGAATCTTGGAGTCTGGGATGTCTTCCAGCTCGCAAGAAGCCTGATCTCAAGAAGAAGTTTGATTACTGGATTATATCCCCAGGATGTCGGTAAAATAACTCGGGAGGAGGTTTATTGATTAGGTCGATTGAACGATCCTTCAGAAAACATTTCACAAAACAACCTTAATCAACTTAGGGGAGACTCCAAGCATTATCGTTACGGACAAGGCTTTGTAAGAACGATATTACCCGAAAATTATTTCGTTTTATTCTTCTCAAAAATTATTCAAATAATATGTTTGAGTTCACTTGCTGTCATAATTTTTCGAATAATTAGAAATCGTTGCTTTGTTAAAGTACCTTTATTCGTTACAAGTGTTTGTCTTGAATGAATTTATATTATATTTTATTATGTATTGCACTATCAACCAAGAGGATTGTTTCATTTGATAATTATTTAAGGATTTCTGAGCAAAGGAAGAAACTAACCATTATTAATAATATTTCTATTCTTTCTTTGTTTAATTTTCTTGAAGAGATTCGTTAAAAAAAAACATTCCTCTAAGTATTGGACAAATTTCCATTCATCCAAGTTGATTCCCTGGCAAATTGTTGCTCGCGTCTAACGACGTTTCGTTGATGGAACGATAAGATAATAACACGAAAAACAGGTATCCCCCTAAAAAAATTCATGAATCCCGCTGCTCAGGAACATTTTGCTCCGTCAGAAATATCCTCGAAATGATCTAAGAAGTATCTCCCCTATGGAGAAGTAACTGCCTCGAAATGGAGACTGCGATTCATTTTATCGTTGACCCCTCGAAGTATCTCATCTATTCCCCATGCTATGCTTTCGTTGCCTACGTTTTATACGTTGGCATCTGCTCCACGATGTCCAAAATCGGAGGCTTCTGGTTTGCAATTATCGTACCTTGCTGAATAAATGCGATAGAAAAATATTCGAAGAAATTATCTTCTCGATCGTTGTTTCTTACTCGAAGATACAACTCGATTTGTACACAACTTGACAGTATTAAAAATTCTGTAATTTCCCTAACATATTAATTAACAGGTTGCAAAAGTCATAGAAATCGTGTATTTAAATTTGCACGGACAATTTTAATTTAACGATCGATGTAAGTTAATAATTCGAGGGTTTCGTGTTCCGAGAATGTTAATTAGAGTTTCTCGCAATAAATCTATACCGGTGCTCGACAAATAAAAGAAAGGATCGCCAATAAGGCAGTGCAATACTATTCTATCGAGAAAGTGTATTTACCTTGTATACAACGAGCTCTGTATCGTGTTTACAGTGCTGTGCCATTTAATTAACCGAAGCCTCTCTGAATTTGTAATTAAGAACACTTGCATTTTATTACCTCCGGCGGAAACGTACTGCCGGCTAAAATGAACACACTGCGTGTACGTACAAAGTAAACCGCTAATAGAGATATTAATTACATACATCGCAATTAACCACAAATATAAACAGCATTTAAACAAATAATCGTACGTAATATCTCAACGTTACAAATTAAGAATAAATGTTGGCATTTAATTCATCGTCAGTCAACACGTATCTTTCGATTTATCGTACACTTGCGTCGCGTATGCTTTTTTGTTCTAATTTAAGAATTTTTTTAGAAATTTGTATAAAAATTATACAAGTGTTTAATAAAACACTCTCTGTTATGCTTACGAGTTAGGAATTATTTCCAACGATATGATTATTATTTTCACGGTTCAGTCTGGTACAGGCAGGGCCAAAGTGTCAAGCACCGACTCGTTTAGGCTGTCAGAGACAGAAGGCGATGCATCTGAATTGTTTAGTGTGGTACAGATATAGAATAGTTCATTTCGCATGTACCATTCTTACTCTCTTATCTCTCTTCCTCTTTCTGTTATATTTTACATAAAGTAATACATTCGCTGAAAATAGCTTCTTTATTTAAAATTTAATTCTCTGCGAGACTTGAGTCAGACGTTGCTTTAAAATATATTTATAATGATTTAAGTTGATTTTTAATTGAATTATATTTTTTTCTGATAATAATAAATATTAAAAATTAGAAAAGAAACATCTTACATTGAAGACTGCAATTCTTCTGTAATGACTTCTACCAAACTTTATTTACTTTTATTCTCCTCACTGTAGAATTTCTCCTCAAAAATGTTGGTCTTACACTTGATTTACGTTGGTGTTTTTGCCGTTACGTTGCTGTGTTAGCGTTCAGTTTCTTCTCGTTTATGTCTTTTATATTCTTTTTCGTTAGGTTTTGTCAACTCACTCTAAACTCACCCTTTCTTCGCGGTTAGTAGTTTCGTTGACCGATTACGACGATATGGTTTATGGTCTCTGTTTTTCTTCTGGACTATCACGCTTTAGTAAATTCGAGTACGTTCTCTGTTCTATTGATCTGGCTGACTGGATACACAGCAAAGATCGATTATTAATTTTTGCTGCTTCGTTTGCAAAATCCTTGCCTCAAAGTTTGCTATTTAATCAGTTCCAGCATGGTAATTATTGGGTGATAGAAAACAATTAAATTTTGGATAGTTCTGGCATATAAAAATTAAAATAATATATTACGATGCACATGTTCGAGACTTTATTTCACGAACGTGAAGAATGATTGTTTTATTTCGTTGTTTTCTCATTCTTCAGACGATAATTCTTTAGTAAAATAATCATTACCAGTGATATATGATGCAGCCTCATTGTACATTAATTGCTATAAATATCATAGTGGCCTTGATCCCGACTACAGTATTTTGCTTAAAGTTCAATAGCATCCACGTTGTATCAAATTAATAAAATATTGTTATGTATAATAAACACCGTTATGAATATTTAAATATATATTTTCGCGCACTGATGCACGGATTAAATAATTTTCGTGTCTAGGGACGAAAAATAGAATATTTTTGCTATTATTATTATTTTGAAAACACTTTGTCAGTCGTGTTCGTACCCAACGTTGTCTATTTCTTCTAAAACGTTAAAGTGAATTTTCTCAAGAACGTAAACCCATTTTGTCGAACGGTACGAAGCTTCCGGCCATATTGGAACAGAAGTTGGTACGCAAACAAATATGCAAGTCGCTGCTCCCCTAAACATTTACACTGAAATTCAATAACCTTTCGACAGTTTCGCTCGACTCGATGTTAGAAAGTTTGATAAAAGTTAGAGGCTATTCGCGACTTTAATATATTCTTTGTGAACACATCGTTTCTTGAGTCTTCGCTCTTTAAACAGCGCGAGATAAGACGACTCAGATAAGGTGAAAGATCAATAGATAGTACAAGTATGTTTTGAAAAGGCGAGTTTGTCTTCCTACTGTAATTGTGCAACAGTGAAAAATCAATTAACGATAAGACGGTCTTGAAAATTATTTTTACGCGTACGATAAAGTAAATTGTTGAACGTTCGTTTGGTCAGAAACAGCTCCATAAGTTACGTTTTTAATATTCGATGAAAATTTTGTGGAAATACAAAATGTAATTACCTACTTAAATTCTGCGTTTTTTGTGCAATGATGTTACGTGTTATTTAATGTTCACTGAGGGTGTAGATTTATGGAAATTAGGGTCTTTTTTAAAAAAAATAATAAGAACGGAACCGATGCCAACTATTTTTTTAACTGGTCGATGTTAGCATGAGAATATTCATTTTCATTTTGTCGAGTATGTGGAACACTAGGCGTCATGACGACTCCGTTTTCTTGGTCCCTGTCAGGCGTGTGCCAAATCCGCACAGACTATAAATTTTCCCAGCCTCGTACTCGTCTTTTACACTTCTACACACAAGATATTCGCGTAGACTATTTATTGCAAAATTTTTATTCCACCGAACCGTCCGGAAAATTTTATTTTGCCCATATTAATGTCAAACTATTTGTTGATCCATCCTCTAAAAAATGTTTACCGTCACAACGTTGAGAATAATTCGATACTCGACACTCGTAGAGCTTGGACGGCACTTCAGAAGTTTCATATTTTTTTGAAGCGTGCTCAAAGGCACTTAAACTTTTTGAAGCATTCATTTGGAGATGCAGAATCAAAGAATAGAATGATATCCTTAATTGCAGTGTGCGTAGCTTTGCTTTAACGTGGTCGTAATGAGTAAACAAGAAAATATTTTCCTTTAATAACTGCAACATTGAGTTGACGAATTGTGGTGAAATTTTAAATTCTGATTCGAAATTTTGGATCTCCTTTACAAAATTATTTATAATAAGGGTGCATAATTTGTTCAAAGAAAAGAAAAAAGAAGTTGTTATCGATTCAACGTTATTGCGGTACGCTGTTTGCTTAAATATTCCGGATTTTATACCAATTTATATCAGCTCGATCGTCGATGACCTCTCGTTTCAACAATACATAATCGGATCATCGAATGAATGGTTTCGAGAGTTGTTGAACCGGATCGTCGATTAAAACCCGCTGTAATGTAATTTTGATGAAGCCTTTTGAGAAAATGATTTATCGGAAGTTACATAGCTATTAAAATCGGTACAATGAGGCATAAAGCACGATACAAAAACTAACGAGCAAAAAATAATCACGGAAGTGCTCTTGTGATTAATAGAGTCTAACGTTTATTCTTTTTCAAGATCACGATTAATCATTCCCACTTTATTCTTGCACCGGACAAGATTTATGGTTCACGTGAGATTCTAATGATTCGTTGCGATTCGACTTTCAGCAAAATCTATTGTACCGGGGACTTGCTGAAGACCATACAGCTGGCCGAAATCTTTCCAGACAGCAAGACATTCGTCGATCTTCATCAGTTACACGATCCTGATATCACTCTTGCCAAGTAAGTATCACTCGATTATCTCTTGAAGCGCACTTGTACCACATAGTTTCCTCCTTAGGTCGTAATAACATTAATTAGTATACGTTAAAGAGGGTTCAAGGATCCGAGAATTCCGAAAATGGTCCACTATTCCACAAAGTAGATCGTAACTTATTCAAAACATTTTTAATCTAGATTTTTTTGTAATTGATTCCTCTGGCAAATAGAAAAGTTTCTTCTAAATTTTGTATTCATTTACTCATTGTACTACGATTTCTGTCTGAAGTTATGCTTTTTAGCTGTTAATTTTTTATTGTAACTTGTAGAATAATTTTAGAATTACTATTTTATATGGGCCTAGATAGGTTTGTCCAAGAAATGTTCTAGTCTCGGTTTGTATCTATTGTCAAAGTCTTTCGTATCTGTCCGAACGGTTCTGATTCTCAAATCTATATCGCGGAGTATTGATTGCACTGACACAACTAACTTTTCTGACATCGCTATTAGCTGCTGTCGTCCAATAGTTCGATGCTATCTGTCCAGACAAGCTCCACGATAGCTTTATAGAGAACGTTCCACTGGAACACAATAATATTTTTGCTACGTTATATAACAGAAAAGAATATTCTTCCAAACAGTTGTTGCACGTCAGAAGTTTCTGTATTTCACTCGAATAACAACCAAGAAAGTCGATCGATTAAATTTGACAGTTTGGAAATATATTTTCATAAAACAGGTGACTTTTCACTATTCTCTGTTTGCGTTCCAACTTTATACGATGCACGTGCAGCTGCTCGACCTTATATCAGTTTGTTTCGACAAAACGTTGAAAGCCAAACACGTATTCTTAGCCCAACGAGCCGAAAAACGATTTACGTCGATTTGTTCGGGACTTCCTCGTGCTAAATCACTCGATCCCGTTAGGACGTTTGTTGTTGCCCCTTTACGATGCACGGTTACATTCATTTTCCTTCGGCTTTATCGCGTCAGATTGCAAGCGTCGGGTGTGAAGCGTAAATGTGGAAGGAAATGACCGCCAGTCATCCGTTTGAAGCAAAATTTACGTGCATATACTTTGTCACGAACAGATTACAGCTGCACAGGAATTTATAAATACTAGATGATAAAGAAAAAGTCTAACATTCTCGTTAATAATAATTAAACGAAGTCTTTGAGAACCAGTGGCCCATTTAAAAAACCAAAAATAATAGATTGATTTTTAGAAACGTCTATGGCATTTGCATAGGTCGTTAAACCCTTCGTGAGATAATTCTTCTTTCCCATTGTCTTTGGTCGATAAGTCGACAGCTTGGATGTCCAAGACAAGCGTTCCCGTTACTCGATGTGTCGTGATTAATTAACCAGCCAATCGATTCCGTTTGTGGTCGGACAGCTTCTACGCCCTGATGAATGCAACGAATAATGCACCTAATCGGACGCAACTGACGCGGTACGTGAACGAAAATTTCGCGTCGTCGAACGAGTTGTTTAATTGGACGCTGCCGGATTGGACGGAGGAGCCTTCGATCTTGCAGCGGATCCAGGACCCGAAATATCGCGAATGGGTGAAGGATCTGAACAGGATCTGGAAAGAACTGGCGAAGAAGATGAACGACGACGTGGCGAAGTACCCGGAGAGACACAGCTTGATCTACGTGGAGAACGGTTTCATCGTCCCTGGTGGACGATTCAAAGGTAACCTTGGACTTTAAAAAATGCTTCAAATATTTTTTATTCCCGTTAAATCTTGTCGAGACTGGATCGAAACAAATACAAATCAAGAGTGAGATTATTAGAAATGGTAGCTTTGTAGAGTGTTGTCTGAACCCCTAAATAATTCGTATCTTATAAGATTATATAGTAAGACAATCGTTTAACACGATAGTAATGTAAATCGATCCACTCGAAACTAGTTTCATTCGTGCAGGCCTTATTTGTACTGCATCAATTTATAAAAGAAAAGTGATTTCGATACTTTTTTGCTTGCACAGAGTTCTATTACTGGGATAGTTACTGGGTGATTGAAGGCCTGTTATTATCCGACATGTATCAAACTGCCAGGGGAATGATAGACAATTTTCTGTACATGGTGGAAAAATATGGATTCATACCCAACGGTGGCAGAATTTATTACCTCATGAGAAGCCAACCACCCCTATTACATCTTATGGTACGTCATACTTTTCCGATATTAATTTTCCGATCGTCTCTTCCCTCTTTAACAAACACTTTCAGCGCACTTTTGCCAGACAAAATTCCACATTCCTCGTGTAAATAATATCGAAGAGTGTTTTTCAAAAATAATTTTGTCTGTTGTAATTTCATTTGCCAAAGGTTTAAATGCTTGCATTTGAAAGCAGTTTTTCTGAAAGTCCCTTGTAAGTTTCGATTCACTTCACAACGCGAGCTACGTATTAAAGAGCCAACGTTGAACGAGAAGCAGTTAGGTAATTGAACAAAATTGCGACGGCTAGATTGAACTGAGATTCCTAAATAATCTGATTACTTAGAAATCCGTTTATTACATGCGTTTCTGGAAGTTCGACAGATCAATTCGGAATGCAATTTCAATCGAGTTTAGATCTCGTTGACCACGGAACGGAATTACGTAGCGTGTTCCCAGAAATTTCAACCAGCTGCCTGATGGTAGATTTACGTGTACTGTGGGCCTACCTATATCGAAGACGGAACAGAAATTTTAAGCACCATACGAACTTAACTTCCCGGATAACTTATCTAGCCAAAGTTTTCGCGTTTCCCTTTCTACGGAGTTCTAGGCCAATGTTCGAAGTATTCCTCGCGTTCGAGTTCGCGGCTCGATTCTTGTGAAACGTCAGAAATATTACACAGACATTGGTATATTCGGTTCAGGCAGGATACGTGATCAACAATAGCTTTGTACTTTTCAAAATCAAATACCAGAATGAGGGAAAAAGATCATTAAAAGCAACGATTGTCAAAAAATCTGTTAAATATGTACATTTGTTATATCGACCGGTAGAAAAACATAAAGTGTAGAAATGATATAAATTCTTCTAAAGTGATAGAATTGTAAAGTGTAAAATATCAGAAAATTAGAATATCTGGTTTTCAGATATTTATTAATTATGAGTAATATAAAGAAGTAATAAATGAACTGCATTTGATCATATAGTACATATAATACTTGTTTCAATATAATAAGCAATATACTGAAGCTTTTAATTAAAAGGATCTATTTAAATGGTTTCTCTACACAATTAAATGTTAAAGCTTCATATGATGCACTAATTGTATATTTGAATAATTTAATTAATAACGAAAATATTGTCCAGGAGTGGAAACGTTAATTAATTTTAAGCGGGGATATAATATATCCTTTATTATATTTTCCTTGTTTATTTCTACTTATTTTTTTCCTTTTCTTATATTGTACTTAGATCTTCATATTATATATTTTGTGATAAATCGTTATCCTCGTTGATAATAGTAACAATATAATGTGTACGCCTTGCAAAGATCAATAGAAACGAACGAAAGATATTAAAGCATCCTGCAATGTCAGTCGAGGAAGCGACGAAAATCACTACTATACAAACTTTTCACATAAATGCAAGAAAAGTACATTTCGCCAGCAAGTGAAAATCTCTACCTATGCCCAGAATGCTCAAGAGACGTTCGTGAATGCACACGTTCGCTCTTACCTCTTTGACAAATCCAACAATAATCTCTAGCTCGTCCACGACTCAGCTGCTTTCTCGTCGTAAATCGTGTTTAAGAAGTTTTCTTTCCTCTTGTATTCTTTTACCGAGTCATGAGATAATCTAGATAAAGAATAAAATCCTAGTGGTTTTTCAGAAGTGATTTATTCCCTCGGTAGCGGTGAAATTGCGGAAATTGAGATAGGAAAACGAAATATTAACACGACATTAACACTAATATACATACAATGTTATTTTACAGCCATTTATGCAAATAGGAAATATGTAGCAAAGGTGAAAGAAGAGAATCTTTAGAATCCACTGTATTAGAACAGTCTAACAACGCGTATTAAAAATAGTTAAATTTTACACGCGTGCAGTTCCGGAACTGCTAGTGTTTTATTAATAATTGAGGCATTGTTAGAAGCGGTGAACCTTCCCCTTTAAAATGGCTTTTGGTTTTTGTCGATCGGACTTTTCGTTTTCGAGATATCGTAATTTATGTAAAGGGGTAATTTTTTTAATTCGACTATCGCTGTCTCCGTCTGACGCGTCGCGCTGGACCTCTCTTTCTCGCACGTGACTCGCGATCGAGTGGTCTCGTGACCTAGTTTCAATGCGCGCGTGCGGTCAACGACCTTGCCAAGGCCGCAGCAAAAAAGTAAACAAACTTCGGACCCTTATATTTCCGGAACTAGCCACCGCGTCGACTTGAAACTAAAATCGCCATATCTCCGGAACCAATAAAGCTATCGACTCGTACAAACGCTCATTTTAAAGGGCATTTCATCCCCTATCGAACGAATGTAAAAACTATTATCATTTATGCTATCTTCCATGTTTATTTTGACATTTACTTTGACGCTCGACTTGAAACTAAAATCGCCATATCTCCGGAACTAACAAAGCTATCGACTCGTACAAACGCTCATTTTAAAGGGCATTTCATCCCCTATCCGATGACCATATCAACTATTCCAATTTATGCTGTCTTCTATGTTTAATTTCACATTTACCTTGACTCCATGCACCCAAAGAGATTTCAACAGTTCCTTTCGATTATACGACTGGTGCGCGGTATAACAGGATTATAAATTATTTAGTTAATTGAACATAGAACTAAATTTGTATGCAGGATGTTTGCATAATTACTAGCCAGCATTTATTCGTAAATAATTGTTCTCTTCTAAAAATGGCCACTTTCTGATCAAATACAAGCCTAATATCGTTTCGTTACAGACTTTTTCAATCGTTGTATTAACAAAATAAACGAATGAGAAATAAACATTCAGTTAACTCTAGATTTAAATCTGAGGAACCAATAAGCCAGGAAGTAGATCCTGCGATATCTATCCATCTGTTAGAAAATCGTTCGTTCAAGAACTGTCTGGCTACTAGGCTGAAATGGAAAGCTGCATCGACGCGCATAAATCACCTTCGACGTTCGATATCTGGTAGAATTTCCTTCCATAATTCATGCAATTTGTTACTAAAAAAATTGACATGTTACATTTCCAATATAGAAAACAAGGAGTCTATTTAATATTATGTGCAAACAGTTCAGTAGAATCTAACTATTTATAAAGGGAAGGTTTCCAGTGAATGAAGTTTTCTTACAAACGTATACATTTTTAAAATGTGTTTTGAGATTTAACCGTATTAAATAACATAGAATCCGTATTTTAAAGTAGTCGCGATTTGATCCGATTTGTTTCGTTCAGCCCTTCAAGGAAGCGTACAGCTCACGAAGTAACATCAAGAGGGTAAAACATTAGGCTACAGATAACGATACTCGCAATAACGAGACATAGGTTTTTGATACAAATCCAATCTTGTGGGATGTATCGAATTATATTTAGGTGTCGTTGAGACATTTTATTGCAATTTGTTTAACTATCAACATGAGTTGTTTCACAATATTTGTTATACTTAGTGCAAGTAGAATACGCCACATTTGCCTACCTATTTCCGAAACACTCTGTGTAGATTCTTCTGTTCAAACAGAACATTTGGACAAAGTTACCTCAACCCCGTAATTGTTCACGCAACTGCACAGATGGTCTTAGACTCGCGATGAAGTTCCGTTCAGAAACTTTGGTTCTAATTTGCAATTACAATTATCAAATACCATTGTCACATAACACGTAAGTCAAGACTACATGTCAGTCACAAGAATATTTGGACACGTGGATTTTATTCGTTTAAAAAATTAAAATAACAGACTTTCTATTAAATAGAAACTGCACTATAATATAATGTAATAGATTCTGTAATATTTTCGCCTCAGTCACAGATCGTAAATGGCAATGCTAGGCAGGTGAAATTTTTGTAGCAGTCTGTACACGACAGGAATATTTTTCTGGGAACTGTTCGCATATGGAAAACACGAAATTACGTTAGCGTACGGTATACCATGCTGCTGTTATTTGAAAAACCGTGCGAGTAACAGTGTCCTTAAGGTGGAATGGAAAAGTTCCGAGTTATCCAGAAACAGAATTGCTCGTCGTCCGCAATTGTACGTATCGAAACTTTTAGCCCGTATATCACTGGAAAAGTTCGATACGCGAGCACTCTCGAATGCAACGAGCCCTTTAATGTGTTCTCAGTAAGGATATTCGGTCGCGTTACGGCTCTGGTCCTCCTGTTTGCTTATTTCAAGTGTATCGAAGTTTCGGAAGAACGATGAAGAATATCGTCAAAGTTTACAAGACAGTACACGCTGTCCTCGACGTTAAATCTCTGTCTCTGTGTTCACCTTAGGTCTCAAAATACTTGCATTACACGAATGACTTGGATTATCTTCGTACCATTATACCGACGCTGGAGAAGGAGTTTGCGTTCTGGCAGAAAGAGAGGATGATAAACGTGCACAAAAATGGAAAGACGTACAAGATGGCGCACTACGTTGTCAGCAGCGCGAGGCCTCGACCGGAGAGTTACAAGTAATCTTTTGTTTAAATTAAATTTCGAAGGGCCACACAGATCTAGGAAACTAAAAAATAGTCAACTAGAACGATACCAAATTTTATTGTTCGCTATTTTCGATCGTGGGAGCAATCCTTCTTCAGGCATTCTAAGCAGTTTGGAATTTTATGAAGCAAAAACTATTCGAGATATCAGTTTAACACTCCACAGATTTATTTGCACATACTTTGACGAGTTACATGAATTTTTTCACGCAACAACACACAGTAGTTTCAAAGATATTAAATTTTCATTTTTGTACTTTCATTTTTATTTCATTGCTGTTTCTTTTAATTTATTCGCGATTAAATGAACGAAAGAACGCAAGGAGGGCAATTACAACTTGTGGATTCGTATTTTTCTCGTTTCAGGGAGGACTATCAGTTGGCGCAACAATTACCTGAGAAGTCGCGGAATTTCTTTTACAACAATATAAAAGCTGGCGCCGAAAGCGGTTGGGACTTCTCCAACAGGTGGTGCGTGGGAAGTAACGAAAACGGAATGCTCAGTTTACTGAATATATCCACTCAGTATATTATACCCGTCGAACTTAATGCGATTTTACAACAAAATGCCGCGCTTCTCAGCAAGTTTCACGGATTTCTGGGAAACAGCGTGGTAAGCATTCAGAATCGAATCGTTTAAATTTTTGTCACAGTTCAAGTTATTAATCGGCGTTATTAATTCTCAATCTAGAAATTCAGATCTCAGAGAAACGTTCGAACTTTATTTAGTAAATTCACTCGAGAGCCAATGGACAAATTCTTTTTCATTCGCTATGGACCACATCTCGAGGGTGAAAACAGTCCTTAAAAATGAAAATTGTTCGAGGCTCGATTTTATTTAATTTTCTTTTTCTTTTTCGCGTCGATTTATGCGAATGCAAATCGTCCGAGTATTGTCGATTCTCCTTTATTGAAAACGTTAACAAAGGGACATGGTTTCCGGGCGAGATTATCAGTACTCGGTGCGGAATAAAATTTGAAACGGTGAAGCGCTAAAGTACGCCAATTTCAGTATCGTCTACATTTCACGCTCAGTACCTATTTAATCCGACCTGTCTTGAGCATGTATAAACGGTGCCCTCTTTCCCGGAATAAATGAAGGTACGCGAGCACGTGCAACAAATCGAAATGACAAAAGATAAGCCCCGCTGCTCATCCGCTTTCGGGAGAATGATTATCCTTAACGATTGTAATTCTGTTGAAAATTTTCTTGTGCTCCTCGTCCTTTGTAAGTTTCTCTCTGCGAGACGGATCAGAAACACGATTTAATCGCACGATTAATTCGTTCCTGAAGCTCGTTTACAGGGACAAAGAACGTTCAGATCCAACGTGAAAACATACTTCTACGATAACTTCTATTAAAATCAGTATTGGGCTGTTACAACACGATAAGAAATATCATTTCGAACCTAGCTGAATTTTTATTTTAATTCTTCACGATGCAACTACCACTTTTATATATTCGTTGGATAAACTGGATGTGTGATTTATTTATACATTTTTGAGAAACGACTCTGCGTTTTGTCCGGTGTCCATCGAAGAATGTTACTCATGGGAGTAGATATCGAAAATAAAAGCTTTTTGTCGCCGTATGAAAGGACTCTTGCTCTTAATAATGTATCCACTTTTCCTTTTGATAGCGACTCCTGAAAGCAAAACTCTCGAATGGACATGGAACATTAGATGCCAGAACGTTGATCGATCGAGGAATGTATAGAGAGTGTCCCATTTGAACCTTCCAAACAGAATTGTTTTCCAATCGATTTTCCTAATAAAACTTTCTTTCGAAAAAAACAATGATTTTAGTTCTGATCAGTTATAAACGACAAGGTTTCTTATTCTGTGTACAGTAGTATGCTTGCAGAACTCGTGAAAGGTTTTAGGTAGAATACGTTCTTTCTTAAAAAAATCGTCATTGTGACGACCCGTGTTTGATTGTTTTCCAGAAATCTCAGTATTTTACGAAGATAGCTAAGCAACTTCAGCTTGGAATCGACAACGTCCTGTGGAACGAAAAGGAGGGTATATGGCTCGACTACGATATAAAAAATAACCGTGCCAGGAATACATTCTATCCATCGAATCTTGCGCCGCTTTACACGAGAAGCTACAATCCACAAAAGCGCGAGAAGTACGCGTTGTCTGCCGTGAAGTATCTAAAACTGCAAACCATCGACAGTTTCTTCGGTAAGTTTCACGAATCACTTTACTAATTTAGATGTCTAATGATCGAAATATAACAGCTACTTCGAACGCGTCGAAAGATAGAAGATCCGTGCTCCTAATCGATTCGCATTTTAATTTCCCCGCCAAGATATAGTGACCTTTAGTTCCTTTCCAGTGGTTCGATTCAATTTAAACTTTCGTCGACCGCGGAGTCGAAGAAATCTTTACCCTTTAAAGTTATTCCCATGAGAATGAAATCGAATGGAATTCAGATAAGAGACAAATGCTCGCCCCTCGATTTCAGTGGTTCCTCGAAAGAAAAATGTTTTACCACGATATACACTATCGTTAAATGCCGTTCTAGTTGGCCGCTCAGTACCTATTTCTGATAAATATTTTGTCGACAAATTAATAATATTTTAATTTTGAAGCAACTTAGAGGTAATCGGTAAATAACAAATTTATAAACTCTAAAATACTCCATCGATACACCACCTTGAAACTGTGGAAATCATTGTATAGCTAGAGAAATTCAGAGGCCTTTGTTTCTGCGAGGGAAATAAATAATTTAATATCGCATTATTGCATCGGTAGTAGCTAACGGGTTAAAATTGAAATGCTGACGATTAGTATGCTCGTCGGATAGGAGAAAGCGTGCTCCTGATGAGCCATTTTCTTTGACGTTGACGTCTAAATTGGTTCCCGAGATGCGAGACTTGGAGATGGAGCATTTAAAATGTACGAGGGTTGATAATGGAGGCCGAAATTCCGGGGAAGCGATGTGACCTAGTTCTTTCGCGAAAATACGCATATCGGAAGTGTAGTAGTGGTAGTAGCAGTAGTAAGGAAAAGCGCTGACTCGGCTTTCATCATTGACCATCGCACAGGTGCCAAGTAGTAGGGTAGGCCAGTAAAAATGTGTGAGCGAGGCAACGCTGGCGGAACAATCATAAATTATGCATCGCTTTAAACGATTATATCTTACGAATGGAAAGTCTCGTCGACGTAAAGTATAAACGATTCGAACGGAGAGAATATTTTACTTCTAACGGTGTTGTAACCTTCTTGCAAACGATTTAAACATTTTTGTTGCTCTCAAATATTACAATATTAGAATTATTTATTAGCTAATATTCCTCTACTGATTCGTGACACTTTTGTTCGCAGGTGGTACACCGACGTCCCTAAATTACACGGGAGAACAGTGGGATTTCCCGAACGCGTGGCCGCCATTGCAGTCGTTTATCGTGATGGGTCTTTACTGGACCAGAGTCACAGAAGCTATGGACTTCGCCAGAGAATTGGCGTCCAGATGGCTGAGTTCTAATTACATCGGTTACATCGAGACTGGACAAATGTTCGAAAAGGTGAGTTTTATATTGGAATTGTATCGATATATTTAGAGGTCTCGTTTCCAGGCAAATGTTTTCAAGTAATTGCATATGTATCGTTCAGAACAGGAATTGTCAGATAAATTTAGTAATGTGAAACATGAAGCTTGAGCGTTAATTAGCAAAAATGTCAAAACAATGATATATCCGAAACATTTCCAAAGAATAATTATAAACAAATGTCGATGAAATCCTTCAGCATCCTTTGTGCAACACATTTTACTATTTGTAAAAAGTAACTTGCTAATACGAGAAGCTAGGTCTGTTCATTACACTTTGAAGGAATTTATCTAGCTCCGAGGGAGAACAATTTGTTTCTCTCGCCTGAATTTTTTTATAGCCTGACATTTTAACAACTCCACTGTAAAATATTTCTGTGAAATTCGTAAAATTGGCTAAGTTACAGAACTTTGAACTGAACTTCCTCTTTATGAACACTGTACGCCCGAGTTGAAAGCAATTTTTCTTGAAACATTTTTCAAGCTCTCTAACATATAATATCTCGCGAGAAAATGAACCGATTTATATGAAATTTTATTAAGTAAATCATTTACACTAAAAAGTATCCCCGAAATTCGACAAAATGCGTCCAACAATTTTTCGCGAAAGAAAGTCCGAATTATCATCGAATTTTTAAATAATGCGGACGATTTTAATTCCCATGAACTTTCCCCGAAACTGTTCCACGCCACTGTTTGTACCACTAAAGGAACAAGTGCCTTACGTAAACATTATCTCTTCTTCTCTATCGAAAGAGAAACTTGAGAAACTGTTTAAGATCGTAAAAGGGTTCTTTCACTGGATAGCAGGTGATGCCCGTCTCTTTTGTAAGGATGACAGAAGGGAAAGCAGGACTGAAAGCTTTCAGAAATATCGTCTAATTTAAGCTGCCCAGTAATCCATCACGCACCGTGTTATATTCCCTTTGTTTCGATGAATACCATCAAATATAATCAAAGTCATGTGATATTCTTAGTACAATACTCGGAGAAAAATAATAAGATTACGTACCGGATGTTCGAAATATTAAAAAAGTTTTAAACGAAACGTGTAGCCCCTGAAAATAAATTCAAATTTATCTCAAACTTCCTTCTTTTCCAGGGATCTCGTTTGTTTATCGAGTAAATATCCTCCTCTTGTGGATAAAACTCTTTCAAATGTTTCACACACAAACGCTGTTTACCCAATTTTCAGCTTAGTTAACAAAAAAATTATAAGAAAGAAGAAACCGACGGAAATTTCCTAATTTGAAAAATATGAAAGCTATTAAAAACGTAAATATTGAGGGAACATTTTGATACGAACGACCGAACATACTCATCCAGTTCAATTAGAGCTTATCTTGCACTAGTAAAAAGAGTCATAAATGCAAGGAAGTTCATCTGATATACTTTACAGCAACGATAAAAATGTGTCCTAATGATCACTTCGTATCATAAATCATACCAAAGATAGTTTCTCATTTCTATTACCATAATAACCATAGAAATTGATATTTTCAACGAATTGTCTTCGCCATTCATACAAATTAATTGTCGATGCATACTGACAGAAGACATCGTTTAAAATATTAATTTTCTTCTAATATGTACACAGAAAATATTTTTCAAGGAATAACAGTGATACAGATAAGTGATAACTTTGTTCTGATTTAGAAGCAGTCGAGATTTAGGGTCCAAGTAAATTATTGCGGACGTATTTCGTCGCGTAACTTTGGCATTTGCATAGAGGGATGAAACAAGTTGTTCAACTTCATTCTCGCGCATTAACGAGGCTTTGGGACGTCACTTTGTTGACTGACATGTGTCTGCCCTTAAAAAGGGGCTGCGAGGGTACAGGATAAACGCATAAATTTACGTTAAAATATTCTCTCTGGGCAAATAACCGCGGGTATCGAAGGCGTTGTGAATGGAACGGAACGCTGTTTATCATTTTTCACCCGCCTATGAATTTCCACGCAGTCGGGGCTTTCGATCTCCTTCGTTTACGTTTTTTTACGATACGTTTTTACAGCACACGCGCAAAGATACTCGAAGAACCGCCTTAGAAAGAATACCGTGGAGTTTCATACTTCATTTCGACTCGATGCTCTGACGAAAAAGAAAATTTATGAAGCTTTTTCGTGCCTGAGGGAGCTCACGGTGAAAATATCAGCACGTTTCCCTTCTCTTTCCTTTTGCAACTCTTTTGTTTTACACGCCGTAAAAAAAAAAAAAACAGTCCTAGCAGGGCTGTATTTCAAAATCTCTTTTTAGTTCCTCGGGATTAAATCCCTTATTCATTCAAATATCCTTAGCTTTACCGAGTGGAGGATCGTCAGTTGCCTCGAAACTCCAAACAGACATTAATAACGTTAATGGCGCGGCGGGGTGATTCTCGAAATGTTGGTTTCAATTTTTTAAGAATAAAAATCTGAAAATCGAAAGTCCAGCGTTGCATAAATAACGCTACGCGATGTTCGTCTCGCAGCGATGCAGAACTGGATGCATCCATTTGAACAGGTTACGCGTGCATGAATAATTTTACTTGAAATGAATGTTTCAGTATTTTAAGGTTGCCTCCGTTTTCGCCTAGTTCCGGATAAATTATTAACGAAATAACAAGAAAGTGATGGAACAACGTACGAAAAGAAAGCGTGTTTCTATTAATCTCTTTAGTCCAGGATTATAAATTCGAAATAAATAATAGTTGGAATCGAGATACTTGTTAGAATTCTCGCGGGAATATCTGTGAATGGTTCAAAGACAACCATTGATAAATTAAAATCTTCATCGCAGTCGTTAAAAAGGTGAAGT
This sequence comes from Colletes gigas, assembly GCF_013123115.1. Taxonomy (NCBI): domain Eukaryota; kingdom Metazoa; phylum Arthropoda; class Insecta; order Hymenoptera; family Colletidae; genus Colletes; species Colletes gigas. The sequence continues at coordinate 4,778,569 of NW_025106637.1, forward strand.
GTACCATCGGGTATTCTTTATTGTCTTTGAGGAAAGCTGATGAAAAGAAAAGCGAAGAGTATCCCACGTGTGGAGGATTTATACCAATCGATACTTCCCTTCATTCGACGATATATACAATGAAAGATGGTGGTTATCGTGTGAAATTTAAACTTCCTTGGAGGGTAATAGAGAATTAAAAATCGTTTCATTTCTACGGTATCAGTGATACACTGTTCTCGAGGACGTTGCAATGAATCAAGCTGTAATTTTTTAAATATTTCTAGTAGTAATTGGAGAAGAGAAATGTATTACGTGTATCCTTCATCATTAAGTTAAAATAGCGTAAAAGTAATTTTATAGTTCACGAGGTATCCTCTATCATTCGAACGATAAATTTAAATGATAAATTCTGTCTGTACTCGAATGGGAGTTCGTGGTCTTCGAATTCATCATATTCGTTTCGTTTTTACTGAAATTACTCTGGATTAAAAAAGATTTAAGAGAATTTTCCGTAATTACATTTATACCTCGAAAGACGATAAGTCTCAATTAAGAGAGAAATATTAGATAGAACGATCATGACAGTTAACGTTATTGAGCAAGAAAAATGGTCGATTAAAGCGAAAATTATTAAGATTAATTCAAACTTGATAGTACAAATTGAACGCAGAGTAGTTTCAGACAGAATAAATTTTTTTCGAAACAAGCTGAACACGTTATAAAACGTTCGCTGGTGAATAAATTGCGTTCATTTGCTTTCGAACAACAGGGCCCGGTAAAAAGGGATGCAAATAACATTGGGGAGGATAATGAATTTCTGAGGGCCGCCCTTACTACAAGTACCAATCTACGCTCATTACAAAAACAAAAGTACATCTTGGAAGTTTCGTTTTTCTTTCGTGAAACTCGAAACTGAGTTTAACATGAGATTCGACAACAACGCAACAGTAACTCTTTGCGCTCCGTTTGCGTCGAAGCATTTACTATAAAACACAAACGAAAGACACCATGGGAACGGAGAAAGGTCGAGGAAGTTCTTTCTTCGTTCAGAATTTCATTACGAGAAAGAGTTAAACCCGTCCCAGTACTTGACTTCGTAAACTTTAATTAGATATTGCTCGCAGGACTGAAGCCAAATTTTGAATATCGTTGTTGGATCATTAAGATTCAGGGCAGAGCTCGTTGTTGGACGTTCTAGCGTGGTAAAAAGGGAGCTTCTCGTATTTAGAATTTGTTTTATAAATTCTACATGTTCGATAAAACCGTATCGAATGATATGTTAATGAGAATTCAAAAAACAGTGGTCGAAGAAATGGGAATGTTTTTTACAAAATGTAATGATACGTTTGAAAATACTGGTACAAATTCTAATAGAAAATTCGACACGAACTTATGAGACGATCTACGACATTACTTTTACGAGAATGTAGTCGCTCGAGAGTAAAAATATTCCACGATACCAGTCAGGGGTTAACACGCCATGAACGAAGGGGTTTAATCAGCGCGGAACTTTCCGTCTCCCTCTCTGCTCTAACCATTCGCTTTCTCTCTCGTGGTTGGTTACCTCTCTTCCTCGTTCGAAAATTAGGCGTCCGTGTAAGGCGTCCCAATGCCATAGTAAAATTTACTTTGAAAGAAGAGCACTCGAAAAAGGGGCAATTTCACTCGAAAAAATAAATAAAAAATGTAGAATAAATTTTGTTCCTACGTGGTTTCTTTCTCGAACTTGAAAATTCGTCTGACAATTACTTGCTATTTCTACTTGTTCTTAAAGTCGATTTTCTTAAAAATAAAATATCCTATGAAGAAATTGTATTCCACGTTTTCCACTTATTTTTTCACGTTAAATTACCCCCTTCCCTTTTTGTGGGGGGTTGTACTTTACTGGAACCCTCTCTATGCTCTTATATGCAATTGTAAATAATTAGTTTGGGAAACGCGTTGAGAACAGCGCCTGTTACTCTTCGATACTTTGTTAATTATAGATCATGGTGTCCAACTGTACATCCATACATGTATTATAAATTGCAGTACGACTCTAGTATTCCTGGCCAAGGTGGTGGGGGCGGAGAGTACAACGTTCAAACGGGTTTCGGCTGGACGAACGGCGTGGTCCTCGAGTTCCTCGACACTTTCTCGATGATCCAGGCGAGGGCGGTATCATACGAGAATGACACGAACAACACGGTTGTCGTACAATAACAGGTAGAGAATTAAAAAATAAATCATCCCCATAGATACAGTGAAATAATTCTCGGTTAGGAAATGTTACAAATTAAATTGCATGTAACAGATCTCATTCACAGTACATGACAGGCTTCACAGGAGTTTCTTACATTCATTTTGCTACCCTTAGTATACAATACTCAATATCTTTGAGGAATAATTTAAAGACTTTGTTCTATAATTCTGGAAGTAATTATCCTAAATTCTATTTAAGTTAAGGGACAGTCTGATAAAAAATCCACCTTTTTCTTCTACGAAAGTAATAGTTCTCTTTCGATATTTTAAAATTTATTTAAATCGTGACGAATTAAAAACTGAGAATTCTTTTATTATATTATTATTGTGTATCATATAATACATAATTGTGTATTAAGTTTCGTGAAAATCGGTATGCATCATTCATCAAACTTACCAGTTAACGTTGGTAACGTGCAAATATCATTGCCCGATTGTTGACTAAGTACGCAATGCCTATTATTGAGCCCCACAACAAAGCTATTTTATCGCAGCAACTTGGTCAAATTTTGGTTTCAATGCAGTATTGTGTAATTTCATAGTTGAACGCCAGAGAGCTAGGTAATGCAAACTGGTCAACAGTATTGTACTGACATTTTGCCGAACGCGTATTATCGTTCCGTGCTTCGAAAATTAAAGTTCAAACGTAATTCCGGACCATTATACGCGACCAATTTAACTATCAAAATTTATAACACAATCTGTTCGTACCATTAATCGTTTAAATATATTTAATTTCCGATCGGAATATGAAAAATAATAATCGAATAAAAATAAGAATTACAAAATTGTTACAGATAATTTTCTTGTTTCTTTTAGGTTTTATCGATGACAATGCAACGCGTATTTTCCAACGAATCTAGTCTATACGAAAAAACAGGGCAGCGCGTTTAATAGAACCACCATTATATTCGTTGAAAATCGCTTAATATTTTAAGAGAATCGTTATGTCTTGAAATACTCACATGAAAATTGTGATTATTTCTTCGGTGAGCCGCAATTCTTGTCTGTGTTAACGATAGGTACTAAAATTAGGAAACGGGTTTTGATGTAGCAATTTATTACAAAAAAAGCTACGCAAAATGTTCAGACGTCAGTTCCAAATTTAATATGAAATAATGACTTTTGGAACGCTCTGTAGAGTGATATAACGTTTACTAGTGATTTATGCTTTATAAAAGACGTCAGTATTTTGTAATATTTATCGATTCGAGCTTCGTCTGTTTCTACTAACATTTCTATCGTATACGATTCGCGGTTGTTCGTAATTTCAATAGAATTATTGGACGTTCGAGTACTTGTTTGGCACAGTCGAGGAATAATCTGCATCAGGGTGTGAACTTCGAACGATGTCAACGACGTCAACGACGTCTCGCCAATCGTATTTTTTTAGTCGAGCTTAACAAACGATACGTCGTCTATGAAATACGAACACAAAGTATAATTGCGTGTAACTCGTCAGTATTCTAATTTAATGCTAGTTGTAAACGGTAAGTTAGTGCGATTAGAAGGCTGGCATGCGTTTTCTATCGTTTCGCGTGGAGAATGACGCTGGCGACAAAACTCCGACGTATTACTGTAAGGTTACGTGTATTTAATTAGACACGCGTATCCGGAATAAACTTAACTGTAAAAAAAATCGTGCAAATTCAGCAACGTTGTGATGTAACAAATTTAGAAGGAAATGTTTCAAACAAAAAAAAAAAAAGATGATTATATTTTTAATACGCTGTTAAATCGAATTGTTACGTGGAACGAACGCAACAACGAAACCACACGTGTATGACAATAAATTAAAGTGTGTTTTACCATACATAAATATATGCATCGATTCCAACCTCCTGCTCCATATTAATATCGTGGTTAAACTTTGTGAAACGCATTTCTGTTAAAACAAGTTAAAACTTGAGACAGATCTCGCTTGAAATTTAATTAACATTACAAGCTTTGATCATCGCGGGTGCCGCGTCTTAATTGAAATTTCATAAAGATTTGCCACGTTCCTTTCAACGGAATTCGAGTAATATTGAACGTTTCAATGAAATTACAATATGTAATGTCTTAACCCAATTCTTAGCACCAAAGGGATTCCTCGGATCGCTCAAGTTCTTAAAGGCGGTAAGTATTAAAGGGCTGTAATATCAGTTTAATAATTCACTCTGTTATTTATCAAAAATATAAGGAGAAATCTTCTCCACTCGAAGTGGCCCAAATTCGTTAACGTTTAATCATATCTGTCCCGAACATCGTCGTAAAGATACTTTGACAGTCTCGTATATCACACAATCACGTTATGGGGCTAACTGTGCTCGTACGGTCGGATATAAAAAAACTTTCCAGGTTCTAATCTCCCTTTTCGTCGGATGAAAAGCCCAGTTTTGGAAAGTTTCCTGCGCATCCGTACGGAGAAGTTTGAATGCACGCGCGGAAAAGCCTATATCTGCTTAGTACCACTCGAATTCAACTTTTAAAACGTATCGCCAACATTCTTTGAGTAATGAAAATTATCTAAATATTACCTTGCATCGATATACGAGCTTTTAATAAAATTTGAATAGGAAACAAAATTAAAAATTCACGAAGATGATTCTTAAAATTAAATTATCAGCAATTGTCGTCTGTAATAGCAGAGAGTTTACGACGAATACTGTTTTAAGCTAATAGCCAAGCTTCAAGTCCCTAGTTTTATTAGTTTTTAAGGTATCCGTTCCGCAAGCTTGGGAAATGCGGTTTCGTGAAAAACGACTTTAAACTTTCCGGTTCTAATTCATTGTTACAACGCGCCGTATCCTTCAAACTCGCACAACTTTCTCGATTCTTCTTACTTCGGCTTGAAATTATACTAATTGTGGGACGACCTTCGTAGTTTGTACCGCGAAAGAGTGTGAGATTTTTTTATATCGCGAATGCAGAAAACACCATTAGAGATTCTCGATTTTCTAAAAATGGTACGCCAATTAACTCCACGGAATGGTACAATGCTATTATCGATAACTAGGTGGAATTTAATTTCTGGAACTAATCTTTATCGATTCAGTAACCCTTTAGTGTCCACTTGAGATTCAAAAGAAAACACTTTTTACATCAAATCTATTCTATATCAGAATGTTTGCCCCAATCGAATATTAAAGTAAACATCCCTATTGACAAAATTAATTCTTTGTCGCCAACGTAAACTCAATCCTCCTTCGAGCTGGCTATTCCTTCATTTTGCAAACTGATCGACGAAATTACAGCCAACGTTGAGTCTCGTTACGCCTACCATTACGCTGGTGCTGTGATTCAACGCAATTCGCGCCAATAAAGCGAAATTGAAAAACGGACGACGCAACACGATTCGCTTACTTTGTAATAAGTAGCGTCGTATCGAAATACAATTCGCAGGATTTCTCCCGCGTAAGGTTCCCGTTCGATCAGCCGGAAAAGCGATCGGGAAAAGTGACTAATGCCAAGGAAAGGGGAAGGGAAACGCGGGCCATTCCGAGGCGGATGTTTCACGAGGAATTCCTCGCGGACGTGTCGTTAGAAATTTTTCACGCTTTGCTACCTCGAAACACGTTTTACGGCGCCTCGAATTGATATTAAATTGCACCAGCACTTACCATTTTGAGTTCCATATTGCGTTTTAAGCCCGTCAGTTCGACAGGTGTTACGCAACGTAGCGTTCGATAGACTTTATTGCTCCGCGATCGAATGGAATGAAATTGCAAAACGTGTTATTCATCTCGATTCGCATACACACGGTCGTGTATGACATCCCGTCAGTAGAAACACTCGCGTTAACGCCCTTGTATCATCCGGGCGAACGTTTGTTCGTTATTTTAGATAATAGCCGATCCGGGAATTCAATGAGAAACAAGAAATCATTCGATTTTCAATCAACGTTTCGAAGGATTTGTTAACTCTACAATCTTACAGAGATTAATACGATATTAAAAGGTGACACTGAAGATGTGTGCAGTTATAGGATTGTTTACAAAATAGTAAATAATTTTTAACATTGCTCTTAATTTTGTATGTGATTATTGTCACTGGTAAAATCGTATAAAAATATTGTTTGAATACTCGAAAAAATTTAATCGAAGACATTTATCATAAAGACTAAAATCAAAACGTAAAGCCACGGTGTTTAGTACGAACAAAAGCTCGAGTACAAAGAGCATAATTTCATCTCAGATTTGCTTATCGGAGTCATTAACGAGGTTTCAGAAGCAGATCCTGCCATGGACAAGATGCAATTTGTCTTTCGAATAGTCTCCATTATTTCAAGAATATTTACTTACGAATATGAATTCGTCTATTATACAGAGTTAATAAATATCAGTACGCTTCGTTAGATGGGAAATAAATAATTAATTATTGTTTAATGAAAAGAATTTATTTACGTTTCAAGATATAATCCATTATATCTTCTATTGGAAAGTGTACTGATTAATTCTTTCAATAATAACCGATCCAATATCGTTCCACTCGAATAATATTTCAGATATTAAATCTTCTTCGTTTCGAGCGGCGTGTTTTCTATCCCACTCTATAGACGTTCCGAAGATTATGGAAGCGTGTGTAGTAGTTTGATGAAATTAAATGTATAAAACCCACTCCACCTAAATAGAAAGATTCTTAGTCGCGTGCTTTGAAGCGTTATCCCATTGAAACATAAGAGATTTCAAGATTTAAAAATAGTAATTTCGACTAGTTTATTTTTCTACCTTCCATAGACAGACGATGCAAATTGGAAATTTAACAGACGAAACGTTTCGACGGACGAGAATTTCATCGTGTTAAACTTACGAAAAATTAAACTTTTAAATTCTCTCGACAGTTCTATTGACGTTCTTATCAAGCGTCGTTTTTCCTATGCGGACAGTAGAACACGTAAAATGATTTGTCGAAATAATCCGTTCAATTTAATTCGCTAACAACGTGATATCGACGAACGAATAAAATAGAACCACTCCGCCTCTACGTGAATTTGAAAATTTCACAGAACTTAAAATATTTATTTATGTCAAATACAATTGAAACAATTTCATTTTACACCTTGAATATTTCCTTTATTCATTTTACAAAACTGTTGTACAAAATACTTATACATACATATATACATTTACAATTGACTGTGCTAACAGAATAATGAATTAGATAGTCAGAATCAGTCTTCCATAAGTAATTAGCAATTATTATTAACTCTAATTTTGCTTAGAATTTCTAACATACAATCTTATTTTAGCGTCATTAAAGCTAAAAGGAATGTTTTTTTTTCGTGAAAAAATTATTTATTAATAAATATCAATTTAAAAAAATCAATTATTTGTTGCTTAATGGATCAAGGAATATCTAGTTTTCTTCGTTACGAGGGAAAGAAAAAGCAAAGGGCTCTTCGTAGGTGGTTGCGTGTCGCTAAATCTCATTACTTCTTATGCTTCTCGCCATTGTTGTAGCCCAACTTATAGAAATCTTTCAGCACCGCGTTGAACGTTACGGTAACAATACCCTCCACTCTCATGCGCGTGACTGCAATTATAAAGGGGAAGTTATGTGACTCGAGGCTGCCCTTCATACCGCGGAGAAACATCAGGTGCGCATAGCTTTCTGTACAGTTCATAGCGGGTGGAAATCTCGGAATATAAACGGTGTTTCCGAGTTAAGAGCTTCATTTAAACCACTTTAATCCGTTATCCCATAGAACCGTGAAATCATAAAATCTCTGGGGCTGTAAATCGTTTAGTGCGCCCTCAATATAGATACACGATTTACGAAAAACCCTCCTTTTGCTCTTTGAAGTTTGAGTTCGTATCAAAAAGTTGTATTGTTCTCGAAAACCATTTCAGCACTTTTGAAGTGTACATTACATAAAAGAACATAAAATATATCCTTCTTAAAGCGATGTAACGTTTAGATCGGTGTTAAAGAAGAAGTCAAATTTCATTATCGAACTTCGAAGCTGGCAGGTTTTATTTTTTTTTTTTTATATATTTCCGATATCACTAAAACCATTTTATAGAGTAAATTTTACAGAGGAATTCTCGAGAAATGGATCTACATTTTTTATTACAGATCCATGTAATACTTCGGTTTAACGCGACCAACAGTTGCTAGACAGTCTGAAATCTTTGGGTTTCAAATAGGGACTAAAATCTTGAGATCCCTCAAGAAAAATTCTTTAGTAATGTTGGTATATTTTAAAAATATTTCTGTTCAAAGTAAATACTAATTTAATCATCTTCTAACTAATGGTCATGGTCATCCTCACATCTAAACTGTAACACCCTTTGAACACAAAAGGTAATTTGTCTAATTGTTATTGAATTTCGCGTTTCACGTCCTAGAATGTTTTAGAGAACATTCACGCTGAATACGGTATGGAATGTATCGTGTAAAATGTATAGCGTTGTATTTATTGACACTAAAAAGTAATATTAAACGCATCGATTGACGCGACTTCCAGAATTTGATATGCACAATAGTTAAATTCATTTGCCCATTGATACGGAATGTGCATGTTAATATATTCGACGTATCGACTGTCCTAAATACGCTGAATCCCCAGGAGTTCAATTAATTTAATGTCAGCAGTACGTCACAGCGGACCAATGTAAAATCGTTCCAAATATTGCCTTACGTTCTCTTCCGCCGCCAGAGGCCAATATCGCTGGATCAATTAGTTCTGGCCTCCTACCAGTTAACCAGGCTGCAAATCGTTGTAATGTCGAAGAAGACTCCGGCACGTACACCGATACCCTGCGGAACGTTGGTGTTTTAGAGCAATCGTTAATTACGAGAACTTAATTTCATTACGTCACGCTCGAAAAGAATCGCGCGAATGCATTATGGGACAGTTTGGTAGCTAGAGGCGAAAGCTAAAACCTTGATAAATTAGATAACAAATTATTTGGTGAGAAATATTTCCAGACGAATAGCTTAATACCTTTTCTCGTGATGACCTGTCGTTAGCGGTAAATGACATACTCCGTAACCTCTGATGACATCGTGTCCAAAGATGTCCAGACCGTAGATTGATATTATTAGCTGTGGCCCTGAGACATAATTTAGTCGCCTAATTTTAGAAGCCCCTCGTATTTAAAAAAAAATAATTTTGGGTTTAATGAAGGTTTAACTGATTTTGTCACATACTATACAGTTGACTCTAATTTCTAAAAGCATAGTATATAAGTATGCATTAATATTATCCGGATGTTGAGAAATATATCGTGTTAGAAAATTATATTCGAGCTTGTGAATCCTGAAGAGAGGCAACAAGTGGCCGAAATATTGAAAGATAAGTAATATTATACCTTGGGAAAGAATGTTCTCTGACCAAAGAGTTTGAGTTTACACCCTATCGAGAGATCATGGAGGGATTCCGTAATGCCAGGTGGGAACCGGTCGGAACGAATAAACGTCATCTTTTGAAACTTACATCCGTGCGGATTGGTGCTTCTGAACGTGATTTCTAAGGGAAAGTTCCAAACGGCTAAGTTTCGAGGGTCGCTGCTACACTTACACATCTGCGTCAGACCCTCCTCGATACCCTAACGGAATTTTTATGAGCCAATAGACCGTCGTCGAGGTGCCAAAATTCACGTTGGAAAGCCCTGTTCGCTGTTCGGTTTCAGCGACGACACGGCGTCCGAATTATGAAATAAAAAATCACTCACGGCGACCACGCTCCATTCGGGCCCAAAATGAAATCCGTACTTGCAGTAGGCGTTATCGACGTCGTAAAATTCCGCGTGCTCGATGGAACCGGTGATCGATAGGAAAAATTCACCCTCGACCGACATGACGAATAGAAAGAAACTCACCGGTTCCGCGTTCTATGCACGATGTACGCGTTTTATGGAACGGGAAGAGCTTTCGGACGGAAGATCGTAAAGAACGTACGCCTATTTGCGTTCTTCGACCGCTTTGTATACATTTATGAGAATTCGTCGTCGTGGTAACGAAGCATGCGCCCCACTTTTGTGTGGAACATGTGGTGCGTTTGATACTTAAAAGACTCCGGGGTTGGGGGGCAACGGTAATGAATTTTCCCTTTTGATATTCGAAAAGCAGCACTCGTTTTAGTTAACTGTCACGCGTGTGTGTGACTTTTGGTTAACGTTGTCTCGATGTCGCTAAAAAAAGACACTATTTCGTAACGAAGTAAGTACGACTAATAGAATGGAGGCCAATTTGCAAAAGTTAATATTATAGATCGTTTGTCGCGTGATATTTAAATGTATCGCCTTACATCTGTGTTTGATGAATTTACAGATGAATAAATCAACGTTAGATTTTGATTACATAGCTGTAGGATATATGTTAATATATTTTAAACTCTTCCTTAATTTTAAGAAAATTTATTAATATAGTTCATCTAATTAATGAAAAAAATTTTAATTCTCTTTTGTATAATATCATTCAGAATTTTAAACTTTCCGAAGCTTAGCTACTAGACAGCTTACCATACGAGCCACTTATGGCAGTTCACCAGTGACAACATTTAAAAACATGTGATCGCTGAAAATAACCACGACAAGATAAAACAGTATGAATTTCTTGTTCAATAAACAAGAAAGATTTCTATAATAACAGCAGATGGCAATAATTACTGAACTCAATTATTATCAACATGAATTTATCATAATTACCACAGATGATTTATACGAGTGGACCTTACATCCAATGTATTTTTTCAGCCCATTTTTCTGGGGCCCTAGAACACTATTACAATATTCGTGGTACTCGCAACATTACCAACAGGTTACAGAAATGGACACAACATGAAGCGAGACAGAAAATAATATTACATATTATATTTTCGGTAAAGAATTTTTTTCCTCGAAAGTGCGTAAGATTTCGAGGGTATGTCTATCCACCAAAAATGATTGTAATTGACTCCCACAATAGAAAATAATTTTTTTAGAACGATTCGAAATTTTTTAATTTCGCCGAAAAATTTCGGCACCTACTCGAATTTTTTTCTCGAAAGTGCGTAGAATTTGCGCAGTATGTGTATTCACCAAAAATGATCGTAATTAACCCCCACAATCGAAAATATTTTTTTTAGAACGATTTGAACCAATTTTTTTTACCGAAAAGTGTCGGTAGAATGTTCCTGGTCAGACATTGTATTTTCGGTTAGGAATTTTTTTCTCGAAACTGAGTAGGATTTCTGGGGTATGTGTAGTGACCAAAAATGATTGTAAAGTCTACTCATATACCTCGTCTGTGTGATTATCACGAATATTAATTGTTATCTTTAAATGGAGAATACAAGGACACACAAACACAATACGCGTTTCGCTACGGAGTTTTTTTTATTTATTCTTCGAATAATAACAGCGATCTTACATTTTATTTTGTTAGTCGTATCTAGAAAACTGTATAGTCACAATGTTTCCTACATGATGAACAATATATACACAAGATTCCAAGAAGTGATAACTCGCACATGACAGGATCACGCAATCTCGGCGTGCCGTCGATGGACTGTACACGTTTTAAAAATGAACACGTTGGCACGTTCGAATTGCGTGTTCGACCGGTGCGTATGGAAAATTCTCTTCGCTTTTCGCCACAAAAAGAAACTAAGACGAACTCTTAGCGCGCGATTTCAGTCGCCGGGAACCGGCATGGCGATCTAAATAATTCGATTACTCCTTTCCTAGGTTTAACGAGTACTAGAAACTTTGCTAGACGTGAGCTTCGCTCGACGCGGTTTATCGTTCGCGTTGATATATCGTCGTGGAAAAAAAAGACGCGTTAAAAACCTATTACCATCGTTGTTCATCGTACAGACTCCTTTCGAGCGACCTTCTCGACTCCGCGAGTACTTTTCGTCCGGTACTTTCGCGATTACAGACATCTACCTGGGAAATTAGAATGTCGCGCCGAAACGAATCTTCGTTCGCGATTCGTTATCGGTATATACGTAACTAACTACGATCTTGCACGTCTTTGCGAACGATGACGGTCCTTCGCAGTTCCTGGACGGTCGGACGCGTTTACTTTCCAGCTGCGATCTCCTTCATACGATTCAGAGCGGAGCCTGCTTTGAACCAGGATATTTGTTGCTCGTTCAGCGTGTGGTTCAAGCTGATGCTGTCGACTTTGCCGTCTTTGTGCTTGATCTCCGCTTTCACCGGCTGCAAAATGAAAGAGGCTCATTAAAATCTAAACACACTAAAATACGAGAAAAAGTTCATAGTAGTTTCTGTCTCCCAGCAATGTTTATGACAAATTAACCATTTGCTTCGACTGTTCATGAATAATGTTCTATAAATAATTTTCGTTTCAATTGATAGTGACAGGTTACATAAATGCATACACGACACATATTTTCTTATTTTAGCGTGCCTCTAAAGTGGCTCTCAACACCTAACCCAGACCAAAGAAATTAAAACGATAATTATGGTAAATTCTTATTAGAGATTACGAATGGGTAATTTTGACTGCTCTGGTAGTTCTAGTGTGAATTAACTGTCACCTAAGCAACTATCACAATCATGATACATACCTTTCCAGGAGCCAGATCCTTCAATCCCAGAAGGCTGATCTTGTCCGTGGGTTGAACCTTATCGTAATCGCTGGGGTTCGCGAAGGTCAGAGGCAACAGTCCCTGTTTCTTCAAGTTAGTTTCGTGGATACGCGCGAAGCTCTTCACGATGATGGCGCGACCGCCAAGATGTCTTGGTTCGAGAGCAGCGTGCTCGCGAGACGAACCTTCTCCGTAGTTCTCGTCTCCAACAGCCACCCACCTGACGCCATTCTTCTTGTAATGTCGGGCAACGTCCGGTACGCCTCCCCATTCGCCAGTCAGCTGGTTCTTGATCTTGTTCACCTCACCATTTTCGGAGTTTACGGCGCTGTAAAATTTACGCGAATGGATCGAACGTTATTTCGACGGTTCGAGGCATAGGTAGATGGTGAAACTTACCCGATGAACATGTTGTTGGAGATGTTGTCCAAGTGGCCACGATATTTCAGCCAGGGTCCGGCTGCGGAGATGTGGTCGGTGGTGCACTTGCCTTTTACTTTGATCAACACCGTCATATCGGTGAGATCTTTACCGTCCCATTTGTCGAACGGATCCAGCAGCTGCAATCTCTGACTTTTTGAGTCCACGTCGACCTTGACTTTCGTGCCATCGGATGGCGGTGCGTCGTAGGTGTCCATGCCAGCGTCGAAACCGCGGCTTGGGAGTTCGTCGCCTGAAAAATTAATGAGAAACATTTTTATAGTCGATAAAAGCAGCGAGAATTCTTGAATATTTTATACATTCTTCACACGAGTTCCTTAAATAATGAAACATGATTATTCCTTCTGGCCTCTGCATGTGAAACAAACAACGTAATTAGCAACATCGAGCATGTGGAATTCTGTACGTGTTAATTGGAAGAACAGCACGTTTCTTCATTGATATTCTTAACTGACATTTGTCAGTCAGCACGTAGATTTAAATGACTCTGATGTGTCTATAAACAGATTTTCAAAATTTACTTGGAAAAGACCTGATACAAAATTCATCCAATTTTATTTTATTCGAAATTCTAACGACACAGAAACATGTGTTTTTATCTGCAAATACGACCAGCATTGATAAATTGTACGCAGACGGTTTTGACGCGTTGTGAAAGAGATATCACGAACTATGACTCATGTGTAATTATTCGGAAGCTAGTAATTGGACTCTTACGGCGATAAATTAATTTCTTTGTGATACCCGACACTTACCAAACGGATCTTTCAAAAGGAATTCCTTTCCATCTTTGCCCTTCAGTTTGTCCTTCACGGGGTTGAAATCTAATCGACCAGCGATAGAAAGAGCCGTGACGAGTTCGGGGCTGGTGACAAAGGCGTGAGTCGCGGGGTTGGCATCGTTTCGTCCTGTGAAGTTACGGTTATACGACGTGACGATTGTGTTCTTGTCGCCTTTCTTGATGTCCTGACGGTCCCATTGACCGATGCAAGGCCCGCAAGCGTTGGCCAGGACGGTTCCTCCAAATTCACGAAGCGTTTGCGCCTACGCAACAAGCGTCAGTTTCGAGAATTGTTTATGGCTTCCAAAGTTTCATAATTTGAACGTTTATCTATTGCACAAGTATTAGACTATCTTACCCAGGTTAAAAGTAAAAACTTAAATTGGCAATATTTATTTAAATTTATTTGGATTTTCATTTAATATGAAAAAGTATAAGAAATACTTCAAATAAGATACGAATTATTATATTTTGGGGTTGAGACCACCCTCTACGAAGCTTCCATCTCATCAATTCTATTAATAAAAATTTTAATTTTCATAAAGATTTATTCACGTTGAGAACGAGGAAACAAATTTCCCCAATCGATGATAATTTTATTAAATTTATTATTGCTCGATTCTTCGACCAATAAAATGCAAAACGACGAAATATCTCAGAAAAACGATAACGCGGTCGTTCTATAATTAGCAACCGTTTGTTTCCCAAGTTTAAGTCGACATTGATATTACAAAGCATCGAACAATGGAAGGAACGCGAAAAAATTCCAACATTGAAACCCAAGCATCCGACGTCGAAAGAAACGATGGAGGCCAGGTATTAATAGCGAGAGAGAGAGTAGTTTGGCGAAGATAAGATACACCGAAAGAAGTTCAAGAGCTGTTTTTACGGATTACGTATGCCAGTTTTACGTAATAACCATCCGTTCGGGAACTTCACGAATACCGTGCAGCGACGTAATCCGACCAGACTATTTTCCTCCTGAAGCTATACCGTGCGGATTCTCGTGTTTCTATTTGTTCTTTTTACATTGTCAAAATACATCGATCCAAGCCAAATTAAGAATTGGCGTAGGTCGCGTCGTCATTGGTAAGTGACATGTACCAATGCCTGGCACCGTGTCAGAGACTGTGCAACTTTGAATTGTCTACGAGCTTTCTAACAGAGGTGCAAGTCGATCGCGCGTAAATGCATACTTACGATTCCGTCACGCTCGATGGTGGCACGGATTTGTTCCGATCCCGGTGTGACATTGAACGCGGACGTGGATTTCAAGCCATGGTCGAGAGCCTGTTTCGCGATGTTCGCGCAACGGCCCATGTCTTCGTAGGAGCTGTTCGTGCAGGAACCAATTAGACCGACCTTGATCTCGTTAGGCCAACCGTTCTTCTTGGCAGTTTCACCTGGTCGCAATTATCACGGTTCATTGTAGATTATTGTAAGCGATTGTTACCTCTCTCATTGATCTAAAAAGACTTCGATAATGAAGCACGAGGGGCCGTAGCGTTCCGCGACCTACTTACCCAATTTCGAGATGGGATGAGCGAGGTCGGGGGTGAACGGTCCGTTCACGTGCGGTTCCAGCGTGGAGAGGTCCAACTCTATGATCTGATCGTATTTGGCGTTCGCGTCCGCGGTCAGGAGGCTCTTTTTGTGCATGTCAGCCGCTCCAGCGATGTCACCGCGACCGGTCGCTTTCAAGTAATCCTGCATACGATAATTGTAGGGGAAGATCGAGGTGGTGGCACCGATCTCGGCACCCATGTTGCAGATAGTCGCCATACCGGTGCAACTGATGCTGTCGACGCCGGGTCCAAAGTACTCGACTATGGCCCCTGTGCCTCCTTTCACGGTGAGTATGCCAGCTACTTTCAGAATGATGTCTTTCGGGCTGGTCCATCCTTTCAAGCTGCCGGTCAGCTTCACGCCGATGACTTTCGGGCATTTCAACTCCCATGGAATATTGGCCATCACGTCGACAGCGTCTGCACCGCCCACACCGATGCACAGACATCCCAAACCACCTCCGTTCGGTGTGTGGGAGTCTGTACCGATCATCAACAGACCGGGGAAAGCGTAGTTCTCGAGGATGATCTGATGGATGATACCGGAGCCGGGATTCCAGAAACCGACGCCGTATTTCGCGCCGGCTGTCTTCAGGAAGTTGTACACTTCCTTGTTGATGTCTTTGGCTCGTTTCAAATCCTTGTCTCCGCCGACTTGAGCTTCGATCAAGTGATCGCAGTGAATCGTCGAGGGGACGGCGACTTTCGGCAATCCTGCAGAAAGAAATCCGTAGCTACGTGAAACGAAACATCGAAAAGTACGCGCGTAAGAGATAGGGTGTTACGTACCGGAGCTGATAAATTGCAACATGGCCATTTGGGCTGTTGCGTCTTGCATCGCCACGCGATCAGGTCGTAACCTAAGATAGCTGGTGCCACGGGCGATCTCTTGTTTGCTGGGATCATCGAGGTGAGAGTACAAAACTTTTTCGGAAAGTGTCAGTGGCCGGTTCAACCTAAGACAACAGGATTTAATATTTTCTATCAATACACAGGATGAAAAGGGAAGTTTTCTATTTGCTAAAAATTGAAGAGTTAAAACTTTCTAAAAAATCAGGGTCGCCTTGACTGTTTCGAATGGTATCTTCGTTTTACTCGGTTTCGTTATAGTTAACGTCGAGGCGAGGAAAATTATTCCATTCTGATTGAGTTTTACATAATTATATTAAATTGAATTTTACGTAACACTGCTACTTTTTATCTGAGACCAGAACTAAATATTATAGTACGTTTAACGACCACAAACTCATTACGAGAGAAGTATGAAGAGTGATTAAGGTCGTTTCAATGTTATAGATTACGAGGTCGTTGAACTTGGCACCAGCTGCAACACAATGAAGTTAAAATTAGACAGTGCCACTTAAACGAGTCAAGGTGACATTGATCTTTTATCAAAAAATTGACGTTGTAATTGGCAGGTGATAAAGAAAACTGGCTTCTGTTTGTAATGTCTGTTCTCGGGTTATTGGAAGAGTCTAAAAATAGATACGTGAAATAGAATGCTCTATAATATGTAAAACTCAGAATTATTTCAGTTGGATGTCGAATGAACTGACTAAAGGCTCTAAAGAGATATTTCTCGTACCTTCTCTTTACAGCTTTGAGATTCTCTTCCAATTTATCGTATGGAAGGTAGCTCGTCGAGTCGAATTTGGACATTGCCACCTTCGCGGCAGCGGAACTTAGTGCGCTTACACTGAAACATCTTTGTTGGATGTCTGCCGCGAATACGACCAGCCTCTGTAAAAGAAAATATTAATCGTTTATCGTTACATCGATCCTTTTTCAATACGATACAAAAGAAAATTTGTTTAGAGCAAAGAGCACACGTGCCCATATATTTTAAGCAACGATAAATTATAGAAAACTTACGGAATACATAAATTCGTGTTACTATAATAAAATTTTATTTTGAATTAAAGGAATATCAAAATTAACACGGTGGACTTTCATAGACAGTAATAGTACTCCATTGCAAACAACTCGAATGCACTTTGACTACAATTAAACGGAATGTCTTAGCGTGGTCCTATAATAAGGCAGAAACGTTGATAAATTATATTTATAACAATTTCAAGTTTAACTATTGCATAAGAAACATTGCATCTTACAGTATTGAGTCTCTAAATGATTTCATTTACGAACCAGTATGTTCCAAGCCTGTTATCTCGAATGCAGAAGATACGGTTCAGATTTATTATCAATAAAAGTGTCATTCTGTGCATATACGAGTACAAAGTAAGCCATAAATAAACGCTAATTTTGAATAGTAGTTATTTTTAAGCATGTGTAGCTATAAATTACGAGGTCGTTAAAAAGAACAGTTTAAAAAAACGATTACAATAATAGAAAAGAGTATAACTATGTATTACGAAATAGCATGCGAAGATTCGTCTATACGCGTCGTCAGTTACGCAATTCCCTTATTCGCGAACATCAAAACTGTAAACGAGTCTAGTCGAAAACGATTATAGTCGTAATATTACGTTCAATTGTGTCACTACAATCTGAAGAACGCGTTATCAGTTTTAATCAGCACCTTCGTCCACGCATGGTTTTTATTACTCTTCTAAACCAAAGCATCGGGTTCTTTGGTGATACATATTATACATATTTTCCGTTCGTCTATACGCGCCATACATTCCGCTTCTGCGCAATGATCGCACACATAACCTCGAAGTCTTCCAAAAATGAACCAGATACATATATATACGCGTCAAAACAGATTATGTAACGTACAAACAAGAATTTTTTTTATTTCTCTGTCCCGTCGATCTTCAATACCGTTATCGCTACGAATGTCAGTTACTGTTATTGCGACGTCTGTCACACTTCCAGTACGTCACAACTCTAAAATACCAGGTCAACAGCGCAGATCATGTGCTCCATTAACAGGCTACAACACTCTCTCTCTAATTTAACGATAAAAATATTAAACGATCTTCGATCGGGGACAGAATGGGAGCGAGAAACTGTGCGACCTATTATTTGCTTTGGCTTCCTAAAATTTTTAGAGCTCCAAAGGATATATACATTGTTCCAAACAATTAAAGGATCACACTCCTAGACAATTAAAACAAATAATAACAGGCAAAAGGTTCACTGAACACGTCCATGTTATATCAGACGTGCTCGAAAATTTCGGAGCACGGAGCACCTCGTCCAGGAAACGAGTAATTTAAATTAACGATCCATTAATCATCGTGAACAGCGTATTATCGTAAACATTTGAATAAAACATCCACTTTTCATTACGCTCGAATAACACGATCGACCTTGTTAACGAGGTCGAACGTCTTCGATTCGAATTGGAGCAGATCGTTCGCGCACCGGGTTCGCGGATCGCACGTTTCGCTCGTGGATTTCAATTTATTCTAAATGTACGGTGATCGCGATCGTACCTGGCCGCCGAGAATCCGTGTGCAGTACGACATCGTCTACGAAGCAAGCCTCCAGTGACGTTGTCGCGGGTCGTGCCGAAATATGGGTATCTGGACGCAAGGGAGGCGCAGGCGCGTGATCAGGAACAAAAAAAAATATTTATTCCTCCCGTGGCAGCCCTTCTCAAACCGGCCACTTCAGAACTGAGGTAAATTCGGCTTGGCTTTCTCATGTCGATGCAGAAGAACCACGCATGCGCCTCGTACGGGATCAGGAACGATTTGAATGCGAACGTTATCGGAACGACACGCCAGCGCCCCCTTCGCTGGCCATTTCTCGGAAAATAACGATACCGTGAGACCTTGTCGGCGACGCTCTGACACGGCGGACGATCACCTGGTTCGTTCCCGCATCGTTGAATCGATGCCAGTGCTTGGTAGAGCTCTGCAACTCGTGGCGTTTCATCATCGACGAGATAACTCGTCCGTAGTTTCTCGATGAACCCACGCAGCGCGATGGTCGCCAGAGCGACGATAAAGAATGTGGTATTTGCACGTGGTAACGGATGTATCGACACAGCGCGGCAATCACAGGTGAGACACGCTTTGGCGTTACCTGTGATGATTCCGTGAACGTTCGAAAGAGGGCCCCAAACTCGCGAGGGGCCTCGTTCGCTATCGATTGGACGCGAACTAAGCAAGGGTCAACGCTTTTCTGACGACGAGCAGCTGCTCTAGACGCCGGGAATAATTTTAGATCGGAGCTACCACGACGTGTAACGCTGAATGTAACTCAGCTGTGACGTCATGTAAGCATCTGCCATCGAGCACAGCTCGATAAGATAGCACGATGCTTGTGGCGAGTTCTTTCATTGGTCTTCGCGCTGTTCGAATAAATTTTACGGACAATTTGTGTATCTAGGTAACAGGATGGATAAAGAAAGATTAGATAGATCTGATTTAAATTACAAATTGACTATCTTTTTGTCAAAATTAATTAAATCACTCTCAGAATCTAGAGCAGTGTACGTTGAGAAAGATAGGAAAAATAACGACACTCGCAGATAAGATTAGTAAACGTTCGCGTGGAAAATTAAAGACGAGCAACTACAGCTGATTTTGCCAATTTTTAAGTTTAGAAACTGAACAACGATTAAATTTCAATAATTACCATGTATGATGAAGTTATAGGAGGATTAGAATTTGTGCAAATTAAAATTCTTATTTTTCAATCGTCTTGGAATAAATTTTAATTCATAAGAAGTATCCATGTTTACAAAAAACATTGATAAATTAGTCTGGCGATAAGGAATCGTATTAAGATACCCCGAAAATAATTACGTATTTCGGAGCTTTAATTTGTTAAGTCACAAATACGAGGCAGTATAATTTCAAAGCATGATTATCTGTAGTCGTTTGCCATAATTCCCAAAGCAATTGCATTCCTCTGGAACATCATGCTGATTATTTGGACGCAAAAAGACGCCGCGCGTCCACGTTTGATGTCGTCATTACCGTTGAATTATTTCCCGCGTAAAAAGTGTACCATTGTTCGGAGAAGATGATATGTGGTTGGACGGAACAAGGTCTGAACAATAATTATTAAATCGTAGGAGATACGAAGAAACGTAACAAGATTATATTTGCACGAAAATTAACTCTACAGACGATTAATATTTTCTAGGGATATTTAATAAAATAGAATTTACTTATTACGAAAGGACTTTTGACCGAATTTAAAAAGAAATTAATAGTATTATGATTGCCACGGGGCTATGTCATGTCAGTTTTGCTCGTCATTATGGTTTTTGCAACTTCACCAGCTCACTGAACTATTGTTTGCTTACGAACGATTGCGAAAATTTAGAAGAGACGCGTCAGCTTAACAATCGCCTCCTCATTAAAGTAGAAAAAAATACGTTGCGCAACTTATTCAAACATTTCAAGAGATAGTTACAGTGGCAAAATAATTTTTTCAGAATGATTTGAAAAAATTTTTTTTTCCCGAAAAATTTAGGCAACCACCTGTCGATTTCTCTTAAAAATTCGTTTTTGATTTTTAGTAATTTTGTTTGACGCCCTGCAGAAAAGTTGTCTAATACCTTCCTGTAGATACCCATGAGTTCTACTTCAGAAAAAAGTTTCATTGAAATATATTCACTATTGTAGGAGTTATGGCTGTTTGAAAATTGGTCCATTTTTACGGAGTTTTTATAACTTTACGAGGTCAAGGAACAACTTTTTCAACATTTTCAGAATTTCTACACATTCTCCATTAAAATACGCGTCGTTTGCTTTTTTAAACATTAAAATCCTTCGATCCGTTCAGCAGTTATGATATTTTAAGTATTCGCATGAAAATTCGGGCAGACATTTCTAGCCAGAAATGATATTTTCGCAAAGGAATTTTTTACTCGAAACTGAGTAGGAATTCGGGGATGTGTCTATTGACCAAAAATGATTGTACCTGATCTCCGTGACCGAAAATAATTTTTTTAGAACAATTTGAACAAATTTTTTTTCGACGAAAAGTGTCAGTGGAATGTTCCTGGTCAGACATTACATTCTCGGTTAGGAATTTTTTTCTCGAAAGTGCGTAGGATTTCGGGAGTATGTGTATTCACCAAAAATGATTGCAATTGACCAGTGCAACCGAAAATAATTTTTCCGGACTGATTAGAAATCTTTTAAAGAAGCCTCAATCAACAAATTGACATTTTTGATTTTCATCTATTTTGTTCCCTAAATAATATCCTATTACCAGTATACGCCACAGATATACTGATCTTATAATGTGTTTGTGATTTCAATTCAATTCGAAAAATTGGCGCGTTTTTGCCTCCGGTGACCTTTGACACGCCGCAGCCACGAAACGCAGGACGATGTATCGCCGGTGGTACGGAACGTGGACGATAAAGGAATAAAAATGAAAGTAGAGAGTGGCGGTCGGGGCGGGCAGTGACAGACGGCGAGTTCTCAGTTCGAGAATAAAGTTTGCAAGTCGTCGCCGTGGAATTTGGAGCTGCCGATCGCTATGATAACCGGGCGCACGATATCTTAAGCCGCTTTGACTTTACCACGACGACGATGCGATAAAGCGATTACGTTTGGCTTTGTATCATCGACTACGTCGGAGATCTTATTCGTGGGCGAGCCGGGATCTTTGGACGCGATGTTTTTGAGGTATCGGCGAACGGTGAGTTGGAAAGTTCCGGCCAGGTAACTTTGCCCCGAATCTGTTGAAAGTATCGATCGTTTTAAACTTGAAACGACCGGGGCCGAAATGTCTTTCGTTTTAAAAGGAAATAGAGGGCTGAGCGCCGACATCGGTACCTTTAAGCCGAAGGAGAAGTGATGTCCTCGGGATATCGGTGAACGAAATTGGCAAAAGTTCGGCACGCATATTCGTGTTTAATGACAAACGTAAAGAAATATTTAATAAGACGCTGGGAATACCGGCGCGTTGCAACACCGCGTATTGTATGTACACGTTCGATTAAACGTACTTTATTTTCTGCATAATTTAATTTTTACTCTCACACTCGAACTTGGTAATTTACACTTTCCACAAAGAACAACTAAATTTCATTTAGATTGGACAAAAATAGGATTCATAAGGAAATCAAAAATACACTGATTCTAAATATGAATAGATAATTTCGAATGCGTAGGTAGAGGTACACTCCCTTTCGGGTTCTAAATAAATTGTAAAATTTGAATATCATTACACACGATTTAAAATTTGAATTGACGATTATATATAATAGTCTATTTGTTAAATTTCATTTTTTATTTTCCATCATAATTAATACTGTCCCCAAGGGAGAGTACGTGGGTGTGTTCTGTTAGAAAGAGCAATTAAATCCCCTCTACGAGCGAGTTTATTTAATTACTTTAACGACGCGGGGTCAATTGTTTCTCTTCGGAGGGGCTGGCTAGGAACGCGCTGGAGGAATCGGGGTAAAAAAGTTTCCAGCGTTCGAATCCCTGGAAAGTTACGGAAACTCGTTGCTCGATTTTCTTAACCGAAGCCTTGCGAACGAAGTGAAAAAAAAGCAATCACTGCGTCACATTATGGTGTCATGGGTGAAACCAGCGATTCGATCGAACCGAGTTAATCGAATACCGATCGTCTATTATTTCCACCCCATTACGCCATTATAAAATCGGTCGATCGTTGGCGCGGCCTTTGTTTCACGACTACAGTGATCTAAATATCCAGCCTGATGAGCGATACAGATGTCTCATAAAGAAGATACGCGTAATTCGTTCCTGGGAACGCGTAGGAACAATAAGGAGATCATTTCTAGGTACGATTAAGTCAATAATCTAGAATGCACGATGAGTTCAACGTTTGAATATACGATACCTCGTGTATATTAATTATTTCTTGATAAATATCGCAGAAACTATTTTATTAAAATTAGGAATCGAACTGATTACTATTGTCTAAAACACAAATTGAAGAGGCATCGATGGCTGATCTCTAAAGCCTTGAAGCTTCGAAATATGAGCACCGGTGTTGGAATGCGTCTGAATTCTTTTACACTCTTTGTCATCAAATGGATAATCGAGAAGTGAATAACACTGATTCACTTGTATACGTAGGGTTAAGAGGGTATTATACGAACCAGAGAGAAGGCTCGTTGAGTCCTTGACATGATTAACTCAAGTTGTAGGTGGACCACGTTTCGACATGCTCGCGTTGATTCTGTTTATTGTTCCACAGACGTATCCTTTCGTTTTCAATTTCACCGTAGCCTAACAAATTTTCGTTTCGATCGTCCAAACGTGGCACAATACGTTCAACCACCTCGTTACGTGGAATATTTTATACTCGATAAATAAATTCACCCAAACTATATTAATATCTATCGCGTTTGGAGGCTATAAATAAGCTCGAAAGGTTGTTCCATTGTTGATTCATATGTTGTTACAGAAAAGTAGGCGATGCGATTATAATTGGAGATTGTTAAAGCGGGCTTCGTTAAATAAAAGGCTCAAGGATCGGTTCTAATCGTAATATAATTGTTACGATCGTTACGTCGTTTCTTTATAGGAACAGCACGGTCACTATAACAATATAAAAATAAATGACAAAACTATTTACCAGGTTTGGTTTAAAGATGCATCTTTAATTGTGTTTTTTATTTTCATTGTTCCTTCTACGTCCCTTGTGATCGAAGTATCACCTAGGTCATTTCGTTCCTTACCTATTAATGGATAGGAAGAATTCTCAACGTCTGAAGGACTTTCGCGCAATGACCAGTTACTTGCAATTGAAAATTACGAAACGCGTAGGTAGCTTCAAGGGTGAGAAAAAACTTCGTTTGTTCTGTAGAAGGAATTTGGTGTCAAACGTTGACGAAAAAAACTAATGCGTGGGTAACACTGTTAGAATCAAAACATTATAAAATAATTGCATTGCTTTAAACGAATCATTATTCTGTCTAAAAATCAAGATTGAATAATAAAGAAAAGAAATTCTTTAAAAATAGTCAAACTAAAAAACGAACGATTATATCGTACGGCGTGTGAGTAAAGTGATTAAGCATTTACTGAATTGTTCGGCGTCCTAGAACAATAAAAAAAACGCGCTAATTAAAAATTCAAAGCGGAAGTTGTCGTCTGCGATAATTGTCCTTGCTGTACCCGCCATTAGCCGTAGTCCAAAGTACCGGAAATAGAAGGAAGCCTTCGAATAAAATTTGTAAACAATACAAACTCGATGGAATAAAAGTGTACGATAGTTATAATTCTCACGCCTTCTTTTGCAACCGGAATGTATAAAGCCTTTTACGTAGAGCAAACGAGTTTCGACTTATCTGTCGAAGGTCTGGGTTAGGTCTTACCAAGAGGGCGGCCTTGTCGATTTGACAATGTCGATATAATGCGATCAATCGGGTTACTGAAACGAGGACACGTTTAAAAATCTGGCGCCAGTACGCGTTGCAACACCATCTCACAGTCGTTCCGGCTTTGCATATTGTAAAACATTTAATAGATTTATTTGAATCGAACAATAATTCTTCTTGTTCGTAACGTAAGGCTGATCCTCGTCGAGTTATGCGGAGCACATTATCTAATTTAATCGAACTAATCTCTCGGTAGTTCAAAACTTTGCAAACACCGATCATAAACTGGGGCTTAACCCTCCGGTCTCGTAATGAAATTTTGCAAACTGAAAATACACCCTCTGTAGTTTATCGAGAACGTTTTGTGGGATATGTTGATTAAATTTAGTAATAAATTGATAATGATTTTCAACTCTCCCTTTATTTTTATTTTATTTCGATCGTATTGCTTCGACTCGTTTCCTGTGGTGTGGGACATATTTATATTGTTCGCTACGAGAATATCTCCACTGTTTTCACCGAAATTTACGGAATGTATCCGAGGAACCTACATTCCTATTTACTCTGCACCGCCAGATATGAAAGTCTAGTATGAAGTGTAATTGACCCCTACCGCGAGATGTTAAAATTCACGAATAAAGCCACCTCACTGTACGTGTTAAGAAGAGAGTTTTGTTAATATCTTGTGCTTTAAGAGTCCAGTACGATAATTTAGAATTAACAAAGTAGGACCCCTTATTTTCATCCTTCTACCCAGTCGAATCCCATGAAACGATCTAGATGACAAATTGAATGGGTAAAAGAAATGATTTTTGAAAGCCATTGATATTTGTACGTAATACTGGAGCAAACATAATTTTTAAAAAACAGAAAAATGTGAAAGTTTCCTACACTCTAGGACATGGTATAGCTTTTTCGAAATGTTTATGTCAAAGGAAGGAGGGGTAAGCTTGAACGTTAATTCAACGAACTCGATTAGATTGGAGAAATTGAGAATCGAGTCTATTCGTCGGGTCAATGATAAGATATAAGATCGATTCCGGGTGGTGAGTAAGTACCTTGCAAATTTCTTCCGTGCCTTCTAGGATCTACATAGCCGTGTAATGTCTTGGAGGATGTGTCATAGATCCGGGAATATGTTGTTGGGTAGGCGTATCATGCATGAGCCACATATGAATAAAGTTCTATCTATCATGTAAGTCTACTGTCATTTATAGAATATTTCAAGGAGTGACTTCAAGTGTGATATTCTCCTTTGTGAGTTCAATTATTACGTAGAATTTTTCGAAACTATCCATACGTAACGTCGAGACTACACCCAACGTTATCAGCATTATTTATTTCTTTACAAACGACTTTATTCATACTAAGGAGACAAAAATGCAAAATATAATACATGAAACAGCAAAGTTCAGCGAATTACTGTTCTGTCATTCCATTGCATATACATTCGAATTTTATCTGTTTCCTCGTATAAATCTCTGACCAAAAAACCGTGCTATGGTCATGAGCGACAGCGACAGCAATTTTCGTACGAAGCTGTACCATAATACGCCTTCTCCTTTCAAATGTCAATTCCCTCTGTTGGTCCAATTTTTTGCCGGACCAGAGATGCCAGGCGGAGCTCCGGGTGCACCGGGGCACCTCATTCCACTCTCTCACACTATGTCAGATCGCGCGTACGTGAGCTCGTAGAATTTCGGGGGGTCGACAAAGGCAAACAGACGCATGCCCTCTTTCTCGATTCTCCAAAGCTGCCCGAAGTAATTCCGGACCGTCTCGTGGGAGTCGAGAGAGAAAGGCTCACATTTGCCTTCTCGTAAAGTGCATGACAATCATATGAAAAAGTTAAATGAAACTAACAATTTCTCCATCTATTATATTTGGCACATTATCCGCCGCTGTATGTCCATCACAAAGTAAAATGTACTATTAAATTTTCCTACAGGACTCTGCTGACCAGTGATGACCACTCCTGATACTTCCGACAACGTATAAAGATTACTACTTGCTACTACTGGCCCCTGCTAGCCTCTACAGATCTCTGCCAGCGTGTTCTTGTCTCTGTTGGCCTCTGCTGACCACTGCTGACCACCTCTGATGCTTCCGACAACGTATAACGATTACAACTTGCCAGTGCTTGCCCCTGCTGGTCTCTGCTGACCCTTGTTAACAACTTCTGCCATGATATATATGTATTAAAACATTGTACAATGTAAATCTATGGCAATAAATGATATAATTACAAAGAATACTATGTGTTCTCATCATTTTTTACCTTTCTTTTCCTCTCCAAATCATTACCTTAGTTATAAGACTCCCTGAAACTCCTTGGTCTCCCTGAACCCACTAGGAAGTCCTGAAACACCTCGGAAGTCCTGAAACTCAAAACTTTGCTAAAAATTCAGGGGGTTCAAGAATTTTCGGCGTTTCCAAGAAATTCCAGGACTTCCCAGTTGTTTCAGGACTTTCCAGCTGTTTCAGGGCTTTCCAATTGTTTCAGGACTTTCCG
This sequence comes from Colletes gigas, assembly GCF_013123115.1. Classification (NCBI taxonomy): domain Eukaryota; kingdom Metazoa; phylum Arthropoda; class Insecta; order Hymenoptera; family Colletidae; genus Colletes; species Colletes gigas. Next base: position 4,805,848 of record NW_025106637.1, read on the forward strand.
GCTGTTTCAGGGCTTTCCAGCGGTTCCAGGGGTTTGGAGGTGTTTCAGGACTTTTTCGTGGTTTCAGGGCTATTTCGGTGTTCCAGGACTTTCCAGTTGTTTCAGGACTCCCCAGCTGTTTCAGGACTTTTTGACGAAAAAAATGAATTCTCGATTTTGCCAGCAGGTACGAGAGTGACGGTTACAGAAAAAGAATTTAAAAGTTAATTTTTGATTTTGGCAGCAAGTACGACAGCTGGACACTTCGGGAACCCAATTTTAACCGGAAAAACGGTCTCTTAAAACTAAGGCAATGATTTGGAGAGGAAAAGAAAGGTAAAAATGATGAGAACACATAGAATTCTGTTAAATTATATCATTTATTGCCATAGATTTACATTATACAAGACTTGAATACTTATACATCATGTCAGAAGTTGATAACAAAGGTCAACAGTGGTCGGCAGGGGCCAACAGAGGCCAGCAGAGGGATGCAGAGGCATGCAGAGACCAGCAGTAACAAGTAGTAATAGTTATACGTTGTCAGAAGCATCAGGAGTGGTCATCAGTGGTCATCAGTGGTCAGCTGTGGTCAGCAGGGGTCAGCAGAGGACAGTAGGGGCAAGCAGAGACCAGCAGGGGCAAGCAGTAACAAGTAGTAATCGTTATACGTTGTCGGAAGCATCAGGGGTGGTCAGCAGTGGTCAGCAGAGGCCAACAGAGACAAGAACTCGCTGGCAGAGATCGGTAGAGGCTAGCAGGGGCCAGTAGTAGCAAGTAGTAATCTTTATACGTTGTCAGAAGTATCAGAAGTGGTCATAAGTGGTCAGCAGAGGCCTGTAGGAAAATTTAAAAGTACATTTTACTTTGTGATGAACATACAGCGGCAGATAATGTGCCAAATATAATAGATCGAGAAATTGTTAGTTTTATTTAACTTTTCCATGTGATTGCTATGCACGTTACGAGAAGGCAAATGTGAGCCTTCCTTTCCCGACTCCTACGAGACGGTTCGAAATTACTTTGGGCAGCTTCGGTGAATCGAAAAAGAGGGCATGTGTCAGTTTGCCTTTGTCGACTCTCCGAAACCCTACGAGCTCACGTACGCGTGATCTGGCATAGTGTAAGAAAGTGGAAAGAGGTGTCCCCGGTGCACCTGGGGCTCCATTCTGGCATCTCTGTGCCGGACAGCGACTGTTACTTCGGGCTATTTTGTTACATACATACCCCACAGCATCATCAAGCAACAGTAATTAAGATCTGAATAAAATAGAGACTGACGAAGCCAATTTACATATTGTCGTAAATAACTCCACCTACACGATTTAAATAATAACCAGGTACGAGCTGGTGTAATCTGTAACGAATGTGTCACTGTTTGCAAACGTTCCATTACGTTCAGTTTCACAAATTCCTATTTATAGAACGAGTATAAATATATTATTTTACATTGTTTTAGAAATGTTTGTCAGTATCTTGGAAAGATGGTAGCGAAATTTGAGAATTGACAGTCCTATTAAACTTTGAAGCAAACTTTTATATTCTCGATTTCAGGATTTCAGGTCTCCAGTACGCAACAATTACAATTTTTTAAGGATAATGTTGGATGCGTAACTGGTTACGATCACCCGGTGGTTGTCGTGATTAATCGGTTCGGACTGATTCAGCGTTTCGTTGGAAAATTCAACGTTCGTCGACCTAACGACGTCGAAATACGGGGGTGTAATGTTGTAAATCGCCCTCGAGCGATCTATTACTTTCGTCACGATGACCAGAGGCGCTGTTAGGTCAGATTCGAGTAACAGGGTAAATGGAATAGACGTCCACGCGCGTCTAAGCACGTCGTCGTTCCTTCGCGAAATCCTGTCCTGGGCTGAGAGACTAATGGCGATTTGGAGGGACTAATTTCAACGCCTAGCTGCCACGATGGACTATTTTCACGCGACAGGGAAAAGATTTCTCGTGTCGACGACGCGACACTAATTTAGGCGACTGGTACAGTCGTACGTGCAGTTGACAGATGCATTTCACGCAGGTATTGACTGTGGTGACAGTTCAATCGTGACGATCAAGTACTGGATCAGGAGAACATCGTATAAAATAACGCGAACAATTATAGAATTATAAGAGCTATACATCGAGTATGTCAATGGGTAGAGGCGATCACGGTTGTTACTTCATTTTGAATTAACTGGTTCTTCGTACTCTCGAAATACGCTGATTGATCGATGACGTCGCGTTCCTTTTTAAAGTGATTAATGGTCGAATTTCCGGGCCCTTTCACCGCGCGTTTCTATTTAGAATTTGCAACTGAGTTTTAAAAGATTCAATGACGCGTTTGTGCACCGTTACTAATTCATGCAACAACATAGTCCTTTTTACGAACTCGTCGAACTCATTCTAACGCTTCCTTATTTGCACGTCGTTTCTTTATTATTATATAGAGAAATTTCAAGAATTTCCTCCTCTAATAAAAATCGTAATGATCTTTCTCCAACTTGTTGAAAGAATGAAACTATTTAAATCAAAAATATAAATTCTCTACGATGCGTAATTTTCACAAAGCGTACGTAACTTTTCATCCAGCTTGCTAAATGCCCCTCGTAATTGAAATTAAAACAACCGGATAGCAATTACCTTTGCGACCAGAGGACGCAGCTTAACATTCTTCGCGTAAATGCTCATAAATGTTCTTCCACTTTCACCGTACTCCTGCACCTATTGTTCCTCTTGTAGCCCCTGCGAAACAATTGATGCTCCCCAGCCTCATGAATTATGCAAATGCTCGAATCGTGCAACGCGCCGTTCCGACTAAACTGTTTGATTAACGATCCCTATCAGATATTCCGTTACTCGATTTCGGTCCATACCGTGCGATCGATCGCCATTTTTGGCTACGCCAGGTTCCGTTGCGGTCGAAAGAAAGCTGGATTCCTAGATGATAAATCCCGAGGACTCGCGTGACTTACTACGCAATGATTCGCGTCGACGATTGCACTAGACTTTGGACAAGTTTACGGATAAGGCCAGCGAACTCGGTTCGCGTTCTCAGCTGATACATTGATTCGTAAGTACCTTGCAGCGGCTACCTACGTCTTTATTGCGCACACGAGCTCTCAATACACTCGATAGAACGTAAGGCTGAAAAGCAGGTTGCGTCGTGGGAGTCTTGACGCGTTTCACAAATGGCCACAATATTATTATTTATTGAAAGATGGCGACAGACTTTGCCAATTGAATTTCTATTCCATTTTCAGCCTCAATTCTGGAGATGCAAAGATTCTTAGCAGAGTGTAAAAGTCACTGAATTGATTCTCAATCTACCTTTTTATTTTGTAAGTGATACAAATAAGTTTCTGCCTAAAATTGTCAGGCTATCGTGAACCGATTTCTCAGACACTCGAAAGTCCAAGAATCCTATCTCGATCCACGAACCGGGCATGGATCCGCGTCATTCGATCTCTGTAACTTCTAAACGGACCAAAGACGCGGAGTGACTCGATTCAACTTTCTTTCCTGTCCATTTCGCTTATTGAGGACTGGATTCTTTCCGCGTTGTTACATTTTCATTTCCTTTTTGCCGGCCGTCGAGCTGACGTCAATTAAGATCACAAGAGCTGACAGTTCCCGCTCGAGTGTCTCTCACGCGCGATGGAAATAAAGAAACGAAATCGATCCCCGAAGAAACCGTATTTCGACCGTGTAGAAATTGTTGACGAATTGATCGTTGGAAAGCGTGATCGATGAAATGTTTTAAAATCGTGCAAGTTGTAGATTTTTCACGTATTTACGCGAAATTTATGCGCGTGGCGGCGCGAAAAACATCCCGGGCAGCTGTAGAAATGGGGTGTCGTGGCGCACGTGTGATGCAATTTTGGAGAAAGTACGAGCAGAACATGGGACCTACGAACAGGCATCTCTGGTGCTACCAGCTCCAGGTATTCGAACGCGAAAAAACGAAATGCGTTCGAAGGTGGATCACGAATCGATTACGTAAAACGGTTTCAAACGTACAACCGCCGACGATTTATAATAAGGCGGAGTTACGCGACAACGAAAATGGAGCCGTCTTAACGCGTGCTCGAAGAATCATAACTGAAATTACACTCAGAAAGGGAACATAAAAAACAGTCATTATATTGCTGAATATCGTTAGATTTTCATTCCTGATTATGGGATTAATTTCACTTTATTTACAAATGTAATTCCACGTTGTACACGATATTTACTATTTAATATGATACTATGTTTCTTACAAGAGAGTGTCACGAAAATTTTAATTTACAGGAAGAGAATGCATAATTGAGAAAACTTCGACGATTTTCTTTCTCCCGCGTTCACACGGAAACAATGAAAGTAGAAATTCTTGGCGTTGCATCGGGGCATTCTGCGATGATGAGACCCAATAATTTCGCAACTTCGTCCTTCGGCTAGAAACACCGTTATGAAAAAAAAAATGACTTATTAAAATACCGTTGTCCTTCCTCTTCAAATCTAATTGCTTCCTTTTAATCGACGGCCTTGCACACATCAAATTGCAACGACAAACGTGTTCGAATTGCGAAACGTGAAATTACCTTTAATTTCTACTTGTATCGATATTTTGCAACAGCGCGTTTCACTCATTTTTTAAATGCAATTTCTGGTTATCATTAAAGAAATTTGAATTACTTTGCATTCTGTTGTTTTATAATATCAAAATATATATATATATCAAGCATGCTTTCAAAGATAGTAAATTATTACACTTAAAATTATTTTCGATGAATTTATATTTGACAAATGAAATTTTTTAAATATTTCTTGGGACACTATAACATTTACTACGATCTTCGCCAAATAGTCTCCGATGAACGATTAGAAAAACATGCCGTTGGCACTGTAATGAGTTTACTTTCAAAGGATACCTCTTCACATTTCTCTGGTGAATGTAATTAACGTTTCTACACACGTTCTTTAAAGTGGTACGTAATACGTGACATTTCAGAAATTCATATAAAATTTTCCACGGTACGCATCTGTTCGTCCAAAAACGAATTATCGCAGACCTTACCAATTTATGCTACGTTTGTTAAATTTCGTACGTGGTACGAAACTTTTAACGCGTTGTTTCAGCTTCCACCTAAGTGAATTTGAATAATTTAAATAATAAAATTATATTCAAACGTTTCGACCACAGTTTGAGATGTCTTCAACAAAAAGTAATGCTGCTTAATGAATCGTTCATCCAATACCTCGTAAATTTGTATAGAAATTAAGATTCGTAGATTAAGTAAAACACATGTTGTTAGGGATTTTACTTCAATTTCCTTTAGATACAAGATAAATAAAATGATACGTTTAAGTGGTCACTTATGTATCCAGTTCGTTGCTTAACGATCCAGTTAAAAAATAATTTGCAACCATATCTAGGCTTTGCAAACGAGGATTAAACTCGTCCCGTTATGGTCTCGTGCTTAGGATCGAGCGCGCATAATCGTTGCGTGTATTGCAAGGCAAGTAAATTATCCTGTGAAATTCTTTTATGATTGCGTCACCGAACGAGCTGTCAAGACCTTGACAATGCGGGGTCGCCGAGGGTATATGTTTGTGTTGCTGACTGATTTATAATTATACGTTTATTTAATAACAGAAGTAACTTGCATCCTAGAAACGACGATGTCGGTACTGTACAAGTGAAAGAAAAAATGTACAAGTTACGTCTTTGCTTGCACATTTATATTTAATTATACATTTTACTTGATCTTCGATAATAGAATTTTATTCGATATTCATATTTATGACTAAATTATAATCTGTAGGGTTTGGTACCAAAGAATTGTAGCAATTTTCTAAATTAAATCTGAAGAGTTAATATGTGATCACTGTTACAATAATTAGAGCAGAATAAATATTTCGTAAATATACTTTCTTGTGAATTCTTCTGTTTATTGAAAACTATTGTATTTTCTGTCGACTTTAAAATATAGATACCTATTGTAAAATAATTATACGCCTGTGATAGCAAAGTGCAAACTGCCGCTGAGGCCAAATCGAGCTTGACACGACTGCTCCGATTGTTTTCAGGAGTGTATACATTAAATGCAAACTTTGGTTCTAACGTTCCAATGTCTTTGGTGAGAAATTGTTCCTCGAAATGGTCAAGAAGGAGTTGTTACATATTTCATGAAGGTGCGAACCCGTTTTAATCGTTTGGTTCGGGTATTATCGAATGCAAATAAGCTCTCTCCCGGGCGAGGACTTTCATATCACCGAGGAATCGACTCGTCAGGAATCCACCTGCCTGAAATAAGTAGTTCGAAGCCCTGGGGCTTATCTCTTACGTGCCTTTGTCGACATCTCGGGACTTACGACTTCGCCGTTTCCCGCCAAGAAGTATGAATTGGATATTTCATCGAACTCGTCCGTCACAGAAACGGAAAACGTCATTTTTAACCATCCATTTGGGAATCACAGATTCGTGGTTTCTTTCAGAAACGAAATGGTGACCAAATTATTGAATACACATGCTAAAAGTGCCTTTTGGTAAATTTAAATTTAAGTCTCCCCTGTTTGTGTTAGGACTAAATTTATTTATGGGATTTTGATGGATGCAAAGCTTAAAGGAATATTTCCGTAACGTTCATTCATTGTTACGAACTCTGAAATCATCATGCTTGTTATTGAAACAATAGTTCAACGCGCGACTCTCGGGAAGAATTATGGCTTTATTGTTCTGTTAATCGAAAGAAGTAAACTCGTCGAGCACTTTATTAATAATTGTTCTTTCAGAGATCTGACTGCAACTTCACGTTTATAAATTTTGTAGGATCAAATGCGAATAAGTTTAATTATATTCGGAGAACAAATAATTCAGTGAATTTCATTTCTTACGATTATTACGGCCAATATTTCATTTTATAAGGCCTCGATGAAAAATTTGGATATTTTCTGTTGTGCAAGCGTAACGTATGGTTAAAAATATGGTTTATGGTGTGCCTTTGTCACACATTACGTAACTGCAGTAACTTTATACCAGCCTTGTATGGCCCTCAGGTACTTGGGCGTGGTCCTTTTTCCACATAAGTTTCATTTATCGAATGATCGTTGCGGATCGATCAATCTGCCTCGAACGATATAGATATATTTTTTTAGAGAAACAGCATACGAACGTGCACTTGTCGTTTCGCAGATTTTAATCCGCGGACAATGCGATAGATCGAATATTTATGCCCTTTCGATCCTTACGAGGCTGTAAATAAATATTCCGTTTAAAACGATACGTAACGCTTTCTAAAAATACCTTTGCACGTACCATTTAACACGCACGGTGGACATTTGCATATAGACGCGTCACGAGCCGAAAATCGTAACTTTTAAAAACAAAACATAGAAATGGACTCGTTAGTAAATCGTTTGTTTATAGAATAAAAGCGGGGAAAAAGTATATTTGTGGAATCACAGTGACTTGTGAAATTCGTTAAACTGCAATTGTGAATTTCTCCTGGATCTCTTTCTCCGAACAGCAGAATCTGATGCAAGGTCGTTCTTATCCATTCCTTTATATGTCCCGCTGTCACCGAAACGGCTGTTTTGTTCATCGCTTTTCTCAAATTTATTCGAAGCACACCATGTGTCGCTGAGCAACCATATGACTCAATTTTCATTATTTATGGGAAATTTTTATTATCAAATAACTACAGAATGCACTTAGGATACGAATTATTATATTTGAGGTTTGAGACAACTCTCTACAAAACTACCATTTGATTCTATTAATAAAAATCCGCAGTCTGAAGCAATGTTGGTCTACGTTAGAAATTTTTAGGGTAACTGTTATCTTTGGTTTCTGATAAGTTTCTGGACATCTGTTGCAAGGCAAGAGTCGACGCAAAATCGAATCAGTGCAGTAGATCGAGTCGGCGCCTCCATTATTCGCGCGAAAACAGAGCGCCAGTACTTACTCGTTACGCATAATCCTGTAATTTAACCAACCGTAAGTCCGCTTTCCTGACCTTGCACGTCCCAGAAATCCTTTTATTGGCCACTGTCGGATATTTTGGCAAGCGACTTCGCGGCGAACGAAGGTCGTTTCGCGTGTAAATTACGAAGACGTGGCCACGAGCGCGGCACGAAGACGGCGATCCCATTGTCCGGGTATGTATTTTGACAGATCATCGGTACGGTGAGACCCTGGTATTCTCTGTATATGCAAACGCAACCTCTTGCCTCGAAATAAATTCCCGCGCCACCGAAAATTCTTTCGTGATTCATTGTTTCGCGGCTAACGTAACACTTCCGAACGAGGAACACGTTTTTCAATAATTAACAAGTTACTGGTCGCGTGAGAGTCGGATTTTTGTGGATTGCAAAGAAACTGATGGACTTGTAAAAATAAACATCTATGTTTCCAAATAAATAGTCGGTTCAAGAATTTCATTGCAAAATAAATTTTAGGTTCTATGAAATAGTTTGGAAGATGAGTAAATTTTTCCTCCCTATTCTTCTGAAAAAAATTGTACTCAAAATTTATTCATTTAGAAAGTTATATAAACATTTCCGGCCACACAGTATATTTTCAGTAATGAATTTTTGTCTCAAAAGTGGGTAGGATTTCGGGGTTATGTGTATTCACCAAAAATGATTGTAATTAACCTCTGCAACCAACAATAATTTTTTCAGAAAGATTAGAAAATTTTTTTTCCAGGGTAACCAGACAGTTATGGTCAGACATTATATTATCAGTAATGAATTTTTTTCTTGAAAGTGAGTAGGATTTCGGGGTTATGAGTATTCACCAAAAATGATTGTAATTGACCTCTGCAACTAAAAATAATTTTTTCAGAATGATTTGAAATTTTTTAATAACTTTTTAACGAAGCCACAGTCAAGAAATTGATATTCTTGATTTTCGTCTTATTTTGGCCTCTAGAATCTCTCATTAAAATTTTTCCCTGTATAATGAATTATTTTACAAATTACCAAACGTCATGCAAGATTTTACCACAATTCGTTTCCACTCGATTGTTATTGTAGCTTCGAACATCGAATGATTTATTTTTAAAAAACGTAAAAATCGTTCGTAGAATCGATTGACGAGATTTAGACGTCGATGACGATTCGGGGAATGATCGAAGTTCGAGAAAATCACGGATGATCCAGCAATCGTGTCTTTCCCCGTCGCGTAATCGATCGTTTTCAGCGCGGAACATGCTACCGGTGCGTCACGACGAAGCCCACGACACGGTTAAAGAGTTTGCAAAAGGCTCGACCACCTAGACGCCCACTACGAGCCAAGTGTCTCCTTTTCAAATGACCGCGGACCTTTTTACTGGTAATTTTCTAAACGGTTCCTTTCCCTCGGCGCATTGTTGCAGTTGCACCAGATCGCCCGAAGCGCGCGATTGATGGACGCGTCGCTTTTCTTTCGCGGTCGTCGATGATATGTATGTAGAAACGATCGATATCCGTCCGATAATCGAGATTTTATCGCCGGAAGGGACATTAAATTGCGTTTGATAACTCAACATCCAACGAGAGTACGTGTTGCAATAAAATCGTACAGTGACTCTTTTCCTATTCCCCTTTGCTACATCCTGACAACATTCTTTTTATCAAAAAATACATTTTCCAATAGTCTGTTCCGAAAAGTGTGATTTAAAATTACATATAACGCAATAGCTTGGCCAAAGTATTAAATTTAATAAAAATGTGATTTAATTGAATTTTGATCGAGCGTCAATTTAGCTACCAAACTGTTGTCGTGTACCGAAACAATAAAGAAGAAAATTTATTTGTAATAGTAAGGTTTTAGTGCATCGTTTGAAGCGATATATCGAATATTCCCAATGTTTCTTTGGTTTATTATTTTTCGATGACGTTAAAGACAGCGTATCTCCGCGCTGAGTGGATCCGTGGATCGTAAATAAAAATGATCACGATGGAAACGGAATCTCGTTGAACTGTTACACGTTGACGAAAATGGTAGTGAGCACTGAAAGAGCATTCTTTCGTCAGAGTGCAATACTTCATTCAAAATTTATTGCGTATGAGGTGTGTCGATTCTGTGTGGCAATCATGAACACCGCCACGGAAATCGCGCCGCGACAGGACGAACGCTTTGTCGCTCTTCTCGGACGTGACGTAACTCGTAGGAAGAAACTGCAATCGGCGTGAAACATATACGCGAAGACCTGGTTATTCGCGGCACGACCTTATTGACGATGATTCACGTGATCATCCGTCTTGTTTTCAGTGTGGGCCCCGGTGATACTCATTGAAAAGAAATCATTCCTCATGACTGGAATAAATTACAACTGTTTTACAGTTTCGCACTTCCTTCGTACGCTTATTGCGTGGAACGCGACTTATATTCTCGAACGAAAGTAACAGCGGAATTCAGTTAAAAATTCCCATATAATTTTAAGGGGCGAGTCTCATACGAATGATAGAAAATTGAATCATTTTTCTTAATTTTTTTTAAGGAAATGGTACATCTAATGTTATCATTCATTCTCACAGTTTACTTATCTATACATTGGGAATACAAAATAATTTTTTTATTAATTTTCATTAACTTTTAATGTTATTATCGCGTCCACAGTAAACGTGTGTTCAAACACTGGCGTACGTAATTGCAAGGTTGATTAAATCATAAAAATCAAAAAGATTTTTATCCAGTAGGTTTACAATTATCGCCCGTACCAAAATAATCAATTTATGTTGTAAATTGACAAAATGGTGAAAGCTTCAAATAAAAATTGCAAAATTTCGTCGTTTCTTTCGCAACTTTTTAATGAAAAGAATATGATAAACTCATTATAATAACTTGATTTTTGTACGGACGAGAACTATTAGTATGTGGAACAACGTGTAAAAATTTCAAAGCAATCGAACGTATAGTTTCTGAGATTTTATCTACGCCAGTTAAGAAAGCAACATTAACGTAATTTAACAAAAAAAAATTGATTTTTTTCAGGTCTCACATGAGATTCTCCCTTAAAAAATATTTCAAGGAGTTTCCGTGATTTTTTTAGGGCTTTCAGGGTCTCGTTGACTGACTCAAAAAATTTCTAGATCATTTATCACGACGACTGACCGTATCGAGCCTCTATTGTGCACCTTTTCTCGAAACGGAGCGTTCTCACGATTCAATGACAGAGTCGATGACGATCTCCTTCCAGCAATCTGTGTCTAGGCAGTTCAGATATCGATCCTTCTATCACCTCGATCGATCTAGCCGCACGATTTAACCAATTTCAAAAGCATTCTGATATTCGATCTTAAAAAACTAAATTCTTACGCCAACGGGAAGGAATTATTGACCTTTTTAAGTACAAATCGTTCGAAATAAACTCAAACTCAAACTGATACCAACGTCATCTGTCAAACTTGTGATGCGAATGTTATATCACTTAACTATGCATGCATTCAGGATTTTAGCGGTTATTCTTAGAAGCTAGTCACATTTTTATCCACGTAAATAAAAGTCTATACGAGTAAAAATTCCTCGAATAATCAGAAATTCGAGCCAACCCGTTTCTTCAAACGTAAAATCCTTAATAATTAACAGTGACGAGGGTGGGAGGGTGTAAGAAGCTGTACATAAATTCGTAATAACTTTAACGCGACAATAATTACACGAGACGTTAGCTGACGTAACACAGCATCGTGCAACGGTGATCATCGTCGATTAGCATACATCGGTGATTAATCTACCAGCAGTAGAATTTATCCTGGACACCGGACAAACGGGTAAACACGTGCAGTATCATGAGAACGAGGATTCGAATTACTTATGGTAGTTCGAATCAATCGGTCGTAGCGCGTGCTTCTCCGCTCAGACGCGCGATTCCCAGGTACAGACAGTCCTCACGAACTATCGCGTCGATGGTGTAAAGAGATCAGATCGAAATTGTCACCCTGTATACTTCCTCGTCCACCATCGAAAATCTATCTTTTCCGAGGCTTCGAATCGTACGCGTCGCTTAAACTCGTCTGGAGATTCGAATCTTCAGACAGATTAAGAAACTTCGCGATGGCGATTCCCTCGAAACTATGTTAAGGGGATCATTTTGTCTCGTGTAACGTAGAGTGAATTAATGACAAAGCAAACACCGTGTGTCAGAGAAAGTGTTGTATATATGCCCCCGACAGTGCGCGATCGCCGGATGAGAATTGTGCGAGGTCTGACCTAACGTCGCTAATGAAACGCTAAGCCCACGCGGTCCTGGTAAATTATTAACAATTAATGGCACTCGAATAATATTCCACTCGTGGCTGTCGCGGAGAGTACCGTCGTTGATTTTTTAACCGTCGCGATGCAATTTCGTGCTGGTCGCGTCGCGGGACGCTTTAATCGACAAATCTAATCACCGCGATGCAATCACTGACCATTCAATCGTATGAATTTAAAATCCTGTTTGCGATCTTTTTCTCTGCCCGAGGATTTTCGTAACGCGAACTTGTGACGCTTTGTGTAAAACGATATTGGACACGAAGGACCATCGTAAAAAGAGACCTGTTGAAACTCGACCAGAACGCTAAGTCCAAGACCTAGGTCAGCGTTTTGGATTATCGAAAGTACATATGCCGTGAACGCTGCAGAAATGTTGGATTCAGTAGTCTATGGCAAATGTGTTACTATCTTGAAACGAATTCAATCCGAAGACGAGTTTAATCCTTCTGGCTGTCAGTATATATTTTTTTTTTTTAATTTTTTAAAGGGACCGCGCGTTGCATTTCAATTCTTGTTTCGTCCGTGTTTCGTAACCCGCTTGGACTCATCCACCTACACGAGAAACAAAAATTTTCGCAAACGACGCAGCTGCTGCTAAATTTATCCAGAATTAGAGAAGAGTTAAATTTTTAATTCAAAATTAAATTTAAATTTTAGTTGATGCACTGCGAATATTGATTAATGTACTGGTATTTAAATTGCTCTTGAAACCGAAATGTTTCTGATTCTTGACAATTTTTATTTTTGGAGAAATTTAATTAAATACAATAGCTATTGTTTTTAGCAAAATATAGTCTGAGGATAGGTTCTTCCAGATCTCGACATTGCTAGTAAAATTATTTTTATTAATTACTTATGTTATCATTTTACCTTTTATTTTAAAAATTAAAGAGTTTGTTTCAAGAAATATACTATGTCACCCACTTTCTTAGCGCTTTCCCCGACTATCTGCTACCGAAACAAAAAAGTGTCAATTACTGCAACTTTCATTTTTTTAATGTCTCAAGTACTGAGACAATTTTTATGTTCAAAAAGAAATTAGACGACATTAGTTCACTCATTTGGTATGGTAATCCAATAAGAAGCAAAGAAGATGGACCAGATCCTCTGGAGAAAATGTTAAGAAACATTCAAATATCTTGCAATGAAAAATAGGAGTAGTAAAAATCATACTTTTTTTCTTGGGCTTGATGAACAAGAATTTAGCTTTTTCCACACTAATTACAATAAAATAAATACAAATATGCTCTGAAAAGGGCCCCAAACGAATCAGTCTTTGATACGTATCTAATAGTCAAGTTGAGCATCGGTATAAGTAGAAACAGAAAGCAACGAACAGACGCTCAAATATCATTATCTCGAAAACGAAACACTATAAAACAATTATTATTTTACAATTTCAACTTGAACTTACTAAAATTTTAGTCGAATAAAAATTTGAGGTCGAACATTCTCAGAATAATCAGAGACAAAGAAAATTCGAGCCAACCCGTTTTAAAGCAGTTCTTCCAACATGAAACTCTTAATGTATTGTACCAAAGAAATTAGATACTTGAATGGAAGGCAATGGAAATAAATGTTCATTCATTCTCTTATAGAAAACCACGATAAATTTGCAAAAACCCAGTCGAGCAGACAATTTTTATGGGTCATTTTGATTGCTTAAAACAAATTCGATGAAATCTCTGTATTTTGTAATTTTCAAGTGTACGATATCTCTTTGGTTTGGACTCGAGTTTCAACAAAGTCCTGACATAAAAACTGATGTGTGAGCGTAAAGGGTAAATCGTACACGCACGTGACAAATTTTAAAATATAATTGTCTCGAAAACGAAACTCTATAAAACAATTATTATTTTACAATTTCAATTTAAACTTGCTAAAATCTTAGTCGAATAAAAATTTGAGGTCGAACATTCTCAGAATAATCAGAGACAAAGAAAATTCGAGCCAACCCGTTTAAAAGCAGTTCTTCCAACATGAAACTTAATGTATTGTACCAAAGAAATTAGATACTTGAATGAAAGGCAATGGAAATAAATGTTCATTCATTTTCTCATAGAAAATCACGATAAATTTGCAAAAACCCAGTCGAGCGGACAATTTTTATTAGAAATTACGGATGGATCATTTTGATTGCTTAAAACAAATTCAATGAAATATCTGTATTTTGTAATTTTCAAGTGTACGATATCTCTTTGGTTTGGACTCGAGTTTCAACAAAGTCCTGACATAAAAACTGATGTGTGAGCGTAAAGGGTAAATCGTACACGCGTGGGACAAATTTTAAAATATAATTGTCTCGAAAACGAAGGTCGTGATGAATTTTCTATGAGAACGAGGTACCCAGAAATTCCCTGAAACGCGGTTTCGAGCCTGGTGAGTTCACCTTGATCCCCTGACACGAGGCGCAACGTGTGCCGAGTACGTTCCGAGGCGCTCGGAAAAGAGACACCGAAGGATCGCGTTAAGTAATCCTAACGCTCGCTGCATCGACTTAATCACGAAGGAGCGCGAGTCATCCTATTTTTAACCTGGTGGCGTACGTGTAACACGGAAAGTGTCCCGATCTGGGCCAGTCCGGGTACCCCACCCGGCATCCGGTAATCCGGCGGTCCCGACGGCCGTGTTATCCGATCTCTCCTTCCCCCCCGATTCCTATCCCGCAACTCCATCTCCCTCGAGCCGATCTTCCACGGCTGCTTCCACCCGATCGGTAGGGTTTACTAAGAGAGCACGAATCCTCCGAAGGTTCAGTGCGAAACGCGCTCTCGAATTCGAAGGATCCTTCGACTCCTTTGATCCCCCACTCAGAGGCAGACGAGAGACAGACCGTATAGTAGAGAGAAACAGAGAGGCTTTCGCTAGCCTGAAGATTGGTAGAACTTCTTGCACGCCGGTGGCACCGAACCACTCGTCGATCCGTTCTTTAATCTCGATGAGCGACGATCTCGGTCCCAGAGTGTCACTTCCTCGCCACGCACTTACGGACCTGCTGCCGATCTAGAGGACCTCGGCTTCTGCAAACGGTAGAATCGTCGACGGGATGATCGACAGGATGATCGTGTTTACGGTCCTTCTTGGACTTTTGGGACTGAGCCACGGTTTACGTAAGTTTCCGTTCCCCTTCGGGATTTCTCATTTTTCGAACAGCGACAATCTTGCTCGAGGAATAACGAATGATAAGAGAACGAATGAGTCTAACATAGAATGATCCATTGGTGATGTTTGACGTCTAGATCCCCGAACAGTTGTTTACCGTGTTCGTTTCTGTGCGCGTAAATCGTATCTCAAACTCCTGAGCTCTCGAATCGAGCAGTGACAGAAAGAACTTGATTTCACTAACTTTTCACGGAAGAATTATACAAAGACATAAAATATCTCGCTGTGAAGGCGAAAAAGTTTGTACGTTTATAGTTTAATTTAAGTCGAACGCAGAGATAAAAAAGTTAAGTGTTTGGTGAAATTAAGTTTCTTGTAACGGAATCTCTGTCAGAAACATTAAAAGATATGTCTTTTTTAAAGTGACGAATACACACTCTCTGTAATTAATTGCCACATTAATTTACATGTTATCTTGCGTTTCTGTTGTGTATTTATTCTGAACTACTTCCTTCGAATGAAATGAATATTCGTGACAAAAATTCAATAAAAAAGAGTTACAAGTGAATTTTTAAACTTAAAGTGATATTTACTGACACTGTACACTGATACTTATCGACTTGCGTGTATTATTTTGTATTAAATCTAAGACCTGCAGAGGTTAACTCTAGATACGAATAGCTAGTAAATAGAATCATCAATTTCTTGATTACATGTATAACAGAAATTTATTATAATTCACTACGTGGTTTGGAATAAACGGGTTGTGTAAGAAACGAAAGAAGCGTCTGACACATTTCTGTCAGGTTTGAAGCAACGCTGTTTAAGTTTATGAATGAGAGTGATGAATGGAAAGCGCCTAATGAAGTGTTGCACGTCACGTAGAGCACGCTTGTTTTACGCTAATAAGTGCCGTAAAAAATCCACGTCAGCTACTCGCGAGGTTCCAACGAAATTAATTGTTATAAATCGTCCAACATCCTTAGTTCGGTGATTGACAGAAAAATTACAATTTATTCATAAAACGATTAAGTAAATGTGCATATCGGATTCATTGAACGGTTCTAAACATTCCCCTGCATTTCTAAATACGTTTTAGAGCATTTGCAGAGTTCTCTTATTTTTCTAAATTTCTTTCTAGCTTCGTTGCATTCAATTAGATATACTTCTTCGACAAAAATTTAATTTTCTGTATTGAATTCGGGAAGGAAGTTTGTCATTTCGTCGATTACGTTACAGTTGTTACAGTTATACAAGTCTTGCGGTCGAGTAACCAAATCGATCGTTACACCTGGTACAGTTTTTCACCAGGCATTCCGAAATATCGACAAATCATTATTCGCGTAGAAAATTATTTAAAAAAGACTACTCAGTTTCTTTTATTTAATTTATCATTTTTAACCACGTTGGCTTGAAGACACGTAGCGATCAGAACTTAAATCAATTAATTTCGAAAAATTACCCAAGGTGAAGGTGAAAACGTAGAATTATTGTTAAATCTCCACTATCGTATTACTCCGAACACTGCAATCGGTGTTCAACGTAGCAAGAAAATATTCATTCGACTTCTATAAATAATGCTAAGGTTGTTAACACCTACGGAATCAGTATGACGTAATTATTTCGTCCTTTAATCGAGATGGAAGCCTTGTAAGTACCCAGCAACTTATCAATCCCTGATCTTCTTCTCGTTTAGCGCGCCTTCGCGATCCGTTTCGCTTGTATCGAGTCCGTCCTCTCTTCTAAGGTTAGATTGCGCAACCAGCAACTGGAGCAACGATCCGCGAGCGCAAGGACGGTACCATTTACGTCATTAAACCCCGCCGATCTTCGAGCACGTGCAAAAATTCGAAGAAGACATTCCGCTCTCGGGCGGTGCATCGATATCGCGAATAGAAAGAAAAATCGATCCTGGATTACGGGGAATGCGTTACGATGAGTCAGTAGAAACTGAACAGCGTCGAGAAAATGCTTAGGCGCTGGCTTTACGAAGGCTGACTTGTAAGACTTCTGACCCAATACGATCCGCAGTTCCTTCCAGAACAGCTCTTCCCTTTCTTCCCTATCCTTAACTCCACAAAGTTGGACAAATTTCATTTCCACCAACGAATTCAAATTTTAGATTCATCCCGTACAGAGACGTTGTTTAAATTAATTTTTAAACTGATTTATTCGTAGCTGAGAATTAATGGAGATTCGAATAAATAAAAAATTGTTACTTGTTATTCGTGAATAAAATTTGTCCAGCACTGTGCAGACCTATCCCTCAAAGTTAGACAATCGGTAGACAGACTTTCGTTTTCGAATGTACTCGAAGATCACGCGATTCAGAAATTAAAAGTGCACTTGCACTTTCTCCTATCAAACTCTTGGATAAGAAATTTGATGTAAATGGTGCCCTTTTGCTCGTAACTATTTTCAGTACGATTGTCAGCTGTCAATTGTTCCTCGATCTCTTTGAAAATTTTAAAGAGCAAGCATTGAAGTCAATGATGTAGTGTTAACAAACTATTTGTTAAGAGCTAATAATATTCTACTATATTGATCATTTTAAAGATCCTTAAATGTAACTTGTCTCTTACAGCCATCTATATCGTATTAAAATCAAATTATTTCCAATTCTCAAACGAAGACCAACTGTGTGACATTTTAAAAGATAATCTTGAAGTCCATTCGAAGTGCAGTACTGGAAAGATTGGCACAGACAGCATATCAACAGTCGAATTAGCTATATAAATACAAATATTGATTGCTGGCCAGTCGAGTCGTTTCCATACTAATATTTAGCCTCAATAGTTTAATTCCAACGTGTTTGCACCGCCAATAATATTGTTCGATAAAAATAGACACTCCGAGAACCTGTTATTTCTATTTGTTCGAGTCTGTCCGTTGTTAGGTAATTGTTAATTTATAGCTATTCGTTCTACACCGCGAAATCTCTGTCCCCAAAGCTGCTTGAATATACCCGACGATCTATAGGAAATTTATTGTTAATAAAAGTCGCGGGTCGATCCCGCTGGTTGTTTTCTTCGACAGGGCACATCCACCATGATTCTTCTTTTTCTTGTCGGAGAATGGCAAGGCTGCGCGGCTATGTAAACGATTATTATAGCAACGGTTGCATAGCGTACGAAGGATGATGTCAACGACAACGTTTAATCAATGTACATACATAACAAATGGTTCTTCGAAGTTGCTAATTTTTGGCTCGTTTTTATAACGCTTTGGCTCAGGGACACAGAAAATTACAGATCGTTACCGTTATCTTTACTCGGTTTCTGAGCAGATAATTTACTGTCAAGCCGTGTCCATTTACAGAACCGTGAAATTGGTATTAAAATATACCCGAGTTACGAAATGATTCGAACGACGCCGATATGCCTGCACTTGAAACGTTATACGTTCTTCCGGTTGTTTTATTTTCACCGATTTCTTCAACTTTCTGCTTGTACACGTTCCCCAGAAATTTTGGAAAATTGTTCAGTCCCAAATCCTGGGAATTTTATAAATCTTCAATTTTTTTTTGCTGGCCTCGAATATTTTTAATTCTTTCTAGTAACGAAAGGTTAAAACGACGAGATAAATTCATAATTACGTTGTAAAACATTTCGTACTATTTTGTTAAGTAACAAAAGCGTTTATTTAATTTCAGAATGCCCAAAACAAAAGACATCGCCAGGGCGGGAAGTAGTTTGTTACACTTCCGTTTCCGACGCCGAACAGCTGACCAACGCAGTCTGCAGATGCACCACTCTGGTGCATCAAGGATACGATGTGCGAAATATATCGACTTCCGGTAAGTCCATGACATTTCATGCGCAATAATTATCAGTAAACGCACGTAACCAAGCGTAATGCGATAATTTTTACGCTAAACAACGATCGTTTAAGAAGCAATTCTACGATAATCGCGACGATCGAAGCTCGGCGATTATGTCAGCTGATTTTTCATTCGTAGCGATCCGAGGTGCGGAAATATTATTACAGAATAACCGGGAAACGATAAAGGGAATTCTTGGAAACATATTGTTACAAAATTGCAGGGCATTTATCACTTCCGTGATTGAATTATGGACTTAATAATTCATATAGCATTTACAAATGTAATCACCACTATTCCGTGGGAGATAATTTGTATAAAAAATGAATTTATACGAATGATGAATCCTTCGAGACTTCGACTTTTTCTAACTGCTAATTCTCTTTTTTAATTATTTTCAATTACAATTTTAATTTTAAAATCCCATCATGATACTTGTCTGAAAACAGTTTCGATCATTTTCAACTATGGAACTCTTAAATAACAGGAAAATATTTTCAATGATATTTAAATATACTTTTGCATGCTACAGAAACATAATATAATATTTGAGAAATCTATGATGACCATTTTCACTGTCGTTAGAAATTTTTACCAATGACAGTAACAACACTGTCGAGTATCATAATATCGTGAGATTCGAGAGATTAAATTTTTCAAGATTGCGTAAACCCCGTATCCATAAAGATGCAACCACATCCTTGAACTTGCAACAGGATATCGAGACCTGACCACAACGAACGTATTTTCTTACAACCGTCTGGCATCCATCAGAAATTCGTTTCCACTTTTCCGTTATTAAAATGTGAACATTAATAAATTTGGACCTCGAAATTTTCGATGTTTAAATAAAAAAGAAATTGTGCACATCTGTCGTCACATTTTAATTATAATAAGCATATCATTGTTATTTTGCTATCGTTTGAAGTTTGCCACAATTCTTACACCTGCTGGCTATATCACTGACCACGCGTAATTATGCCATTACCTTCCAGACGTGAAAACTATCTTTATCTTCGTGATTAATGGACGATCGTCACCGTTTTAATTAATGATGTCGAGCAAGTTTCAACGACATTTCGCGAACGTCATCGAGTTTTATCGACAGACTTAACGACTGCTAAACATTTCAGTTAACAATATAATAAATTTTCTACCACTTAAATGCAACAAATAACAGCAATTTATATTAAACTTAGTAACAAATTTTTTTTTTTGTTCAAACAATAAAAGATGTATAATAAATTAATATTTGAAGAAATCATATATGCAAGTTTCTAATTGGAAATGAAACAAAGTGAACGAGTTTCCTTGAACTCTTGTTTGAACAATAAGCGTTCGAAAGGAGCTGAAGCTTGTCGAATCGGAAGTGTGTTCGGAATTCATAAAATCGAGGTAGACATCGTTAAAGTATGCATACGACACAATATGCTCGATGAATATGTATTCATGCCGATAAGTCGCGTTCATGTTTGTCGATCACCAGATATTTTGCACTTTTCGTCTCGCCAATCAAATTCTGATACATCGATGATTCGCGCTTATAGATTCGTGGATCGTATCGAGAGTATTACGTTGCATAATTTTAGTTCTCTTACTTTGGGCCTTACGATGATATTTACATACGAGGCGTCGAAGCGAATCCACGGATCGATCTCGTATTGGAGAATCGAAACGAATGTTTACGAGTGTAATCAAAACAAGCATTTTTTAATCAATCGTAATCTTATCAGAACGTGACTCTGGATATGATTTTACCATTAAAATTCCATCGAAATTGTAGTATAGTAATTAGAATATCTCATATTAATAAAATTAAAATATGAAACTGAACTCGATGATAAGTATAGAGAATTCGATATAATTTGACGTCATACGACCAATCAGTTTCTGGCGATAAGTAATCGCAATAAACATGCCAGGCCTTGGGTTGTCATTAAATTTACTTTTTTTTTATAAGGTAAAAAAAATTCCCTTTAAAAAAGCCCGAAACGGTTTCGAAACGTCGTCGAAATCAATTCGTTATACATATATAAGAGAGAACGATGGCCAACTGATTACAGTGTCACGCAAAATTCGACGTTCACCGTTGAAAAAGGAAGGGAAAACCGTGGAACAAGAAGAACGAGGACGGAGGCGACAACGTGAACCGCGTTTGTGACATAATCGCGCAAAAACAAACTCCTACTTAGTTGACTCTTTTTTTTTTTCCACGCTTTCGTTTCTCGCCACAAATGGTTGCACTCGGATGATGCTTGTTTTCGAGAACAAACATTTCAGCGACAATCAAAATTAAACTGTAATAAAATAACGTTTAGGTTTGAAGATTCAGCGACACTTCAGAAATAAATATGTAATTTTAACATTATATTATTTATTTTATATATTCTTCTTTGCAACACTCAGGATTATTTTCTATATCACTAGTCGACTTTGAGGATCTATGAAACGATCTATAGTAATAGACTTCGAATCATTTCATCTACACGTTGACGATAATTAGAGAATTTCGAGATGAAATTAATTTCAAGACATAATTTTGTTTTCGCATATACTTTATTCGGCCTATCGATGAATTTTCGATACAATTTTTGTTAATTTAATCGCGGGTTACGCAACGAAACAGGTCAGACTTGTTATTCGAAATAATTGCAGCCTGCAAGTGGAGTAAATCGTCGGGGTCCTGTGCCAATTATTATCTAAAGATTATTGCAGTGAATTATTACGATTCGATTTCGAAAAATGCCACGTGTCTTTACGAATTCGTGCATGGGTGTGGCTAATGAAATGCCAAGACCGTCGAAAGTGGTTCCTACAGATGATCCAGATGTAACAAATATCACTTTCCCTCGCGTTCCGGCTAAATAATATTTAGAGTGTCCATTCTTTCTCGATCGAGATTTAATCTCGACATCGAGAGTGATCGTTTACGATTTTTTTCATTCGAGGACCGAATTCAATAGAATTCATTACTAAGGACAATTACAGCGGGGACCTTTTTAAACCTGGCATTTTGTACGAGGAATATATATCCCTGGTCGACAATAATTACTCATGAACGAAATTATGGAAAGATATGCATTGAAAACACGAGTGGACCGTAAAAGATGGAGATTTTGTCAAACCAGTTTTTGTATGCATTCTCACACGTAACTTCGAAGGAAAGTAGAGTGTAATGTAATCCTTCGTGCAGTTAGATTGTTATCCGATTGGTACTGAAACTGTAATTCTACGATAAAGATTATTTTTTTTAATTTTAACGATTTACGAATTTCTTTGACTAACAAAAAACGACGATTTGTGCTCTTCGGTAGAGCTCGTTTAATTACAGGAGCACGCGAAAGTTCTTGATTAATTGTGCGCGATGATTTCGTTTCATTAAACAGCATCGTGTGCCGTGATCAGTGTATTACGAGATTGATAATTACGCGGAAAGGATAGCGGGATTTTTGTTACAAAAGTTCTTTTTAACCGTTGTCGTGAAATTTACTACGCAATTAATTTAAAAATACAGCGCCAGGAAAGCGAGAAAAAATTCTTGAGATTCCACGAAACGTACAGGCGACACGTAGAAACGTATGAACAAGATTTAGAGCACTAGGAAGTAAAATATGGGACGCGTTATTACGAATAAATCGCGACGGATGTTGCGATAAAAAATGAGCAAAACTGCTTTAGTCCTGTGTTTCAGTCGTATCGTGCAAAAATTATGAAAAAATCCAGTTTGCTATATTATTTAGACTTAAGTCATTTTATATATCTACAGAAACGTGAGTCGATTGGTCAAATAATTTTTTTAAATAACCTCTACCAATTTGGAAAATATCTCTTTGAAGTTGAAATGATAGACAAACACGTGTTTTGCAGGATTCGAAAGTTTTCAAGAATCATTGAAAAGGATCAGTCCGTCTCTTCAGTTCATGATTTCCGTGGACGACCCTGGAAAAACGCTGATGACTTCCGGCACAGTCCGTCAAGAGATCGCCGCTCGTTTGATCGGAATACTAACAGAGGCAATATCACATTTCTATATCAGCATCGACGTAAACATTTTCAGTTGACTATTATTTAACAATGTTCCTTCGTTCGAACAGGTCGATGGAGTTGAATTGAACATGACGGCAGGCTCGAAGGAACGTTTGGTGCACTTTATGAAGGATCTAAAGAACGAGTTGAAGAGAAAATCTTACGACAAGAGGATCTTTTTGGTTCTGCCAAGCAAACCGGAGGATCTTGGGAAGCAGTTCGAGTTGAAGGAACTCTCCAAGTGAGTAAAGTGGTGTGCCTAAATGTGAATATAAAAATTTCGTATTGATATTTTCGCGTGAAAACCGTAACGAATTAGAAACGTTTGTCGATGGCGCAACTGAATATTTTCTAAGGACTTTCTTGCTGTCTGTGGAGCTGGTCTTTCGCTGCCGATAAAACGCAACTTTGTCGAACGTGTTCATGCAAAACCGGTAAAGTTTCTAAAGAAGCGTCGTTGAATGCGTCGACGGCACGACCGTCTTATGAATTATTGACCAAGGGAGCAAGTGAGAACAGATTCAGTAAAAAAAAAACTGCTCATCTATGTTCGGTGTATCTGCCTAACCTTGTGCCAGTTGCAAAGTCGACAGCGCGTTAGGAATGCTGTGACAATCCGATGCACCAGTTGAACGAACGATTGTTCGCGGATGACGAACCTTTACAATTAGTAGACGAACCGTTCACGATTTTTTCACTGAATATGGATGGAAGTCGCGTGCAACGCCCGGCGAGAATGCGAACGAGAACGAAAGTTGTCATCGATGCGTACGGCGAGAGAGATTGGCTTCTACGAATAAATTTCGATGCTAATTAACCGAATTACGCTGCGTTACTAGAGACAGAAATTAAAAATTTTCTGGAGTCTAATTTTGTATCATCAAACCCTTGGAATTGCTCACGAAAACGAAGCTTTGTTTCTAGACAGTTGGAAACTCTTTTAAAATTCAAGACTCCTATCTAGATTTCTTTTCTTCAACATCTAAACTTGAGAATTAATTTTTTAAGCTCTGTGATAGTCCCATATTAAGGAATTGCCTAAATTTTCCAACGTTCATGTGTATCATATTTGTAAACATTGCTCGAATCTCCTATCAACCAGTTAAGTCAATCCTAGTCAGCGTCCATAGGTAATTTGCACTGCACAAACAGTTGCACGCATATTTCATCGAATATGGATGAGTTGGATGCATTCGAAACAGTTCGTGAAATATGAATGAGACTGCTCTGAATACTTCGAAACGAGAGTTTCTAACAACGGTTATCATCTTATGAACCGATCAACGCGTTTAAATGTATTATGCGCATACACCTAGTCTTGTAATCTGTTGCGTTTATCGTCAGGTACGTGGATCTATTCACGGTCCCGACGCATTACTTGGTCGAAGATGACGCGGACTATCATACTTTTCATCCGTCGCGATTGATGGGCCTGTTTGATATGTTCAACGCGGACAGTCTGATCGATTTGATCAACGGATTGGGGGCGCCTAAAAGAAAGACACTGGTGTCGGTGCCGGCCAGTGCTTACAAGTTTATTTTGAAGGATCAGGACGACAATGCCCCGAGATCATTAACCGAAGAGATACAGCCGGTTATCATTGATCAGAAACAGGTGTGAAGCCGCTCTCCGCGAACTTTATCGACATTCTATCAAGAATATGCAAAGATTACGACACACGGCTGAAAACGATGAATTATTTAACGAGTTATTTCTTTCGTTTCTCCTTAGCTCTGCGATCTGATGAACAAAGGCGAATGGACGGTCGAAAGGGACGAAGATCTCACCGCGCCCTACGCTTTCAAGAATAAAACCTGGATCGCCTTCGAGGACAAGATTTCCATCGCGATAAAAGTATATCTTAATTGCAACGTGATCTCTATATTTACTATGAATTTGTGTTTAATACGAGATAAATGTTTCAGGGGAAATACGCGTTGCTCCGGAACTTGCCAGGACTCGCCATACGAGACATAGAAAATGATTTCGAGACGAAGTGTGGTAAACCGCTGACTCACGAAATTCACCACTCGTTCACAGATTTTAAGAGGAAGACCAGAGCGGCCGTTTTGAATGCTTTGGAAGATGATTTGCATGTAACTAAAAATTATCATGATAACCGAGTCACGTCTGAATGTTAACATCGATCGCTAAGTACGGTATCCTTTCCAAAAAATTGTCTGGAAAAAATATTCCCGGACCTTTGAGTCTCTTGAATATTAGAATTGGCTCGAAACTTAATTTGCAAAATTTTATGGTTTCGATATAAAATTCGAGAATTCGAGTATCCGTCGGTACTACGCCTTTCACCGAAGCCTCAAACCTCGCTAGGTGTATCAGTAGATGGCGATACGTATTTAATTCCAATTGTTGTTAAATTTCAATAATCAACAAAACTAAGTGTAAAATTATATTCAATAGCTATTAGGAATTATTTAAAAAATCGAAGTACCATTCGTGACTGTTCCGCGAAATAAATAATTATCGTACATTTGTTTCTAATTGCAGCAAACTCAACTCAGTTATTCAACAAAGGTCAGATCCTCCGAATTTCGAGTTGTTCGAGTAGTGGACACCGACGGAAACATTCAAGCGGTTCGCGAGAACACTCAAACTGAATTCACTTGCTCGAGGCAAGGCTACTTTGTCCACCCAAAGAGTTGCAACAGGTACTTGAACCAAGATTGTTGATCAATTAATTATAACAAAGTATATTCGACGCTGCTTGATTACCAAATTTATCCCTGCAGATTTTATCGTTGCGTTAAGTTCAATCAAGAAATAGAAGACTATTCTGTGTTCGAGTTCGACTGTCCAGCGGGTCTGGCCTTCGACGAACGTACGGAAGTTTGCGTTTGGCCAGGATCGCTGTCGCAAGGATCCCCGTGTCCTGGAAGCAGCGAAATCGCGCCTGTGGCTCGAGTAAGGTTCGAATGTCCGTCCAAGCCTGGCTACTATGCGGATCCTCAAAATCCTCGTTGGTTCTTCGCCTGCATAGATCTAGGTCTCTATCTCTTATTGCATAGACTGTTAAGTTACTACTAATCAACTTATTAATTGAAACTTGTAATGACAGGTGGTCCTGAAATGATGGCATACGAGTTCCGTTGTCCATTTGGTCTGATCTTCGACGAAGAGAAGTTTGTGTGTGAATGGCCCTGGTTAGTGAGAGGCTACTCTGGCAATGGTTATACCAGCACGGAATACGACTACAGAGGATCAGATGGTCACTCTACCATTGGTATCGGTGGTCAATCTACTGGAGGTATCGGTGGTCACTCTACCGTGGGTATTGGTAGTCAATCTACCGCGGGTATTGGTGGTCACTCCACTGTGGGCTCTACCTTTGGTATCGGTGGTCAATCTACTGTTGGTACTGGTGGATACTACACTGGACATCTGCCTCATGGATATACAGGAACAACGGGCTTCCAACATGGCGTGTATTCTGGCACAACAGCCAGTGGAACAGGATTCTCAGGATTCTCTGGAGCAGCTGGCGCTGGCCACGCGGGATCTACTATTGGAAGTCATGGTACTTTTGGCCAAGGATCGACTGGATACCAAGGAACAACAGGAAGTCACGCGGGCGTTGGTGGCTTCCATGGAACTGTTCCTGGAGGTTACAGCGTCTCCGAAACCACTGATAAAACAGGATCGATCGGTGGAAGCTACGGTGGCTCGACTGGTGGAGGATCGTTAAATACTGGCTACGTTGGATCAACGAGTGGAGTGTACTCTGGAACAGCTGGCGTTGGGTACACAGGATCCACCACTGGAGGTCACGGTACTTTCGGCCAAGGATCGACTGGATACCAGGGAACATCTGGAAGTGGGTATTCTGGGTCGCCAACGGGAAGTCATGGCACTTTTGGCCAAGGATCGACTGCGTACCATGGAACATCTGGAAGTGGGTATTCTGGATCGACAACAGGAAGTCACGCAGGCGCTGGTGGCTACTACGGAACCGTTCCTGGAGGTTACAGTGTCTCGGAGTCTACTGATGAAACAGGATCGAACACTGGCTACGTTGGATCAACGAGTGGAATATACTCGGGCCACGCAGGATCTGCCGGCACGAAATATTCAGGAACAACTGGCACGGGTCAAGTATCCTCCGGGCCAGGATACGCAGGGTCAGGTGGCACAGTGCACTCGGGAACAAACGGAATCTATAGTGGAACGACTGGTACAGGCTACACAGGATCGTCTTTCACTGGCCACGGAACTGATTCAGGGTCCAGAACAGGTACTCACGCGGGAGCTGCAGGAACGAGCTACACGGGCTACGATAACAAAGGATATACAGGATCTACCGATGGTGTGTACTCAGGATCGGCTGGTGGTCATTCTGTATCCACTGGAACGACTTATGCGGGGTCTGTTACCAAAGGGTACGGAGGATCTAGTGGAGGATATGGAGGATCCACTGGGGCAAGTTACACAGGATCTCCTGCTAAAGGATATGGAGGATCTACTGGGCCAAATTACGTAGAAATGCACTTAGGAGGACATGGAGGATCGACTGGGACAACTTACGCGGGGTCTGATACTAAAGGATACGGAGGATCCAGTGGAGGGTATCCAGGATCCACTGGAACAAGTTACACGGGATCTCCTGCTAAAGGATATGGAGGATCGACTGGGACAACTTACGCGGGGTCTGATACTAAAGGATACGGAGGATCCAGTGGAGGGTATCCAGGATCCACTGGAACAAGTTACACGGGATCTCCTGCTAAAGGATATGGAGGATCGACTGGGACAACTTACGCGGGGTCTGATACTAAAGGATACGGAGGATCCAGTGGAGGGTATCCAGGATCCACTGGGACAAATTACGTGGACTCTCATTTAGGAGGACACGGAGGATCTGCTGGAACGACTTACGCGGGATCTGCTACTAAAGGATACGGAGGATCCACTGGGACAAGTTACTCAAGATCCGGTACTCAAGGATATGGTGGATCGACGAGTGGTTACAACGCTTCGACAGTAACATCTGTAGGTTACTCGGGGGCACCTAGTCTAGATGACTTTCCAGGGCCGTACGAAAATCCAAACACACCAAAAACGCAACAAACGTTTGGCACGCGAACGTCTCAGGGCCCGTACGATCATCCTTCTGAAACAACACGACGACCTCGTAAGTATTCACCATAAACCGCATTTGCTTTTCATTTGCATCGAACTGAAATGTTTCTTTGCCCCGATTCAGTGTATCCTGGACAAGTGGGAGTGTCGACCACGTACTTTGGCAATACTGGAACGAAGGGATACGGACAAGGTGTTGCATCGTCCGGTACTACTGGTTACCAAAGTGGTAGTGGGTACACAGGTGGTTTCATAGGAGGCCCTGCCACGACGTACCATGGAGTTAGTACACCCACTATTAGTTATGGTACGTCAGGAACTGGTACTCTCGTGACAGGAACTAACGTCCACGGGGCAGTTATTACCGGAGACTCTTCTCCCGGAACTATCGTCACTTACGGAGGCACCCCTGGCACGGTAATTTCAGGATCTTCCGATCAAGGTGCCATAGTAACCGGAAGCAGCTATCCAGGTTACGTCACGACTGGCACAGGTACACCTGGTTACGTAGTCAGCGACGGAGTCAAGACTGTGTATCATGGTTCCAGTCCTGGAACCACAGTTTACGAAAGACCTGCAACGAATACCGATCATATAGGTCCAAACGCGTTCGATGGTAACGTGTCAGGATATACAAAAACATCCTCCGAAGGCTACGACAACGTTTACTCTGGACATACGTCGACGCGGCCCCAAGACGCGACCCATATCGACACATCTAAAATTACTTTGGGTCCGTCAAAGTCTCCTGGCTACTCGTACACCGCGCCAAACGTTCCGTTCAAAACGGGAATGACATCCTCTACGGGAACACCGGTTGCTCCTACAGAGGGCAACGTGCTCACTGCGACAACTCCGACGCCATTCTTGAACGTCGAGGTGTACAAGTCACCGAAATTCGGTTCCACGGGCACACCTGGCATCGTGAAAACCTACACGGAAGAACGGTACCAAGGATCGGCTCCTTCCGGTTTCACGCGTGCACCAGTCACGACTGTCTCGCCTCTGAGCTACACAACTGGATCTTTTGGAGGAGCAAAACATCCAGTTGCGACGTCCACGGGTCATCCAGTATTCGATACTGGGTTCAACACTGTGTCTTCGACACCAGCGCCTGTGATAGATCACGACAAATTTGGTGGAAACATTCAAGATGGATCGACGTTTGCCCAAAACCAGTTCGATTTTGGAACGAGGATCACGCAACACGGGAGCTACAGGAACCAAGACGGTTATGGTTCTACCACGACGCCTTCGATATTCGGTGGATCGTCTACAGTTCCATCGGTAAATAAATAATTACGAATATAGCTTATCAGTAACTAAAAATGTTATCTTTCGTAACGTTGCAATGTTATCTTTCAGCCTGATTATGTATCCAGCACGTCTGGTCATGGATATTACGATTCCACTTCGAGGAGCTCGTTCGACCAAAGGGTGACACCTTCTGGTATTCCCAAAACAGTGCAACCACAGGTAAGTTTCAAGATATCTTTCCTAAGATCGACACGATCGTGAAATATATTTTCAATTTCAGACTCAGTATTTGCCAACCGATTATGGTTCGTCGCACTACCAGTCATCGTCTCCTGCACCCCAGGTTCCAGTCAGAGGTTCGACAAACGTAGGTCACAACAGAGGCACTACGCAATATGTTCCGAATCAATACGACGTATACACGTCAGGATCAAGCTCCAGAGACTTCTCCAAAACGCAGACGTCCTCCTCGTCGACGTTTGGACAGAACTACGGTCACTCTACACCTTCTTCCGTCGTTTCGTACCAAAGCACTGCCAAACCCACGGACGTGGGAAAGGCTAAAGTGATCGTGAAGTGGAGCGACCTGCATCCTCTTCTCCTGGGCAAACTTGGAGCAGAGTGCACCTGTCGAGGAGACCCCTTCGCCAACCTCCGGGGTCCAGGTTCGAAACTGATAAACTCGTCCAAAGGCAAGGTGGACCTCTCGAACTACGACGAATCCGAGATCTACGTGGATCTCGAAAAGGATGTCTCCTACGAGAACAGTGACGAGTCCACGTCGATAGGACCGGTTAAAATCTGGACAGACGAGACGCCTGTTTCTGGAGTTTCTCAGATCCAGGAGAAACCGTCGTCGGTTTATCTGCCGAGCGTGACTCCATCAGCTAACAGACGCGTTGGCCATACGGATTCGTCGATATTTTATATCAGAGGCACCTCGCCCAGAGGCTTCGGTTTCAGATCTGGGAAGAGTCTGAGCAACGATGGACCTTCCGTGAACGCTGTCAGCAATGGACCTTCTACAGAGGATGATAGCAATAGACGTTCCACGAATAAGATTGACAGTGGCGAGTCTTTCCATGCGTACGGACCTGGTGGACTCGGTGATTCGGAGGAGGTCCTCGATGGAGCCACCAATTGCGCCAGACCAGGACTGTTCCGACACCCCAACTTCTGCAACAAGTTCTATGCTTGTCACTGGGACGAATGGAAGAAGAAGTTCACGCTTCACGTGTTCAGCTGCCCGGTACATTTGACGTTCGACGGCGGCATGGGCGCCTGCAATTGGCCGAGCATGGGGCCAGCTTGCCAGGACGATAACTTATTAGTTTAGATGGTTAGCTGTCGACGAACAGCCGATCGATCTCAGATACCGCGGCGTTCTCGTATCACGGAAGAACTTGGTGTGAATTTGTTACCACGTGGCTAGAGCTTGCGCAATTATTTATATTTGACGATCATTCGTTCGAACTTTAATAGTTCTGCCTAGTTCGGTAGTAAAATAGAACGTTTCATTTTGAATCCTTGGAAGCATCACTTTGGAAAGATTGCGATGAAAATTGATATTGTAAATTTTTAATAGTCTCTCTCACGAAAATGATATTTTTCTACACGAAATTTTCTATACGTATAAGGTATGTATAGTTTGAATCGAAATTTGACGAGAAAGAATGGATTTTTGTTCAACATGCTGTTCCTTTTACAACTTTAGATTACTTTTATTTATTTTGATTTATCTGATACTTTGCTTAGAATTATCAAAACGAGAGATGTCGTGCCAAACGTGGACGTAAGTTTATTTATAGAGGGAAAGTAAACCAAGCCAGATGCGAACACAATATATTTTAGTGAAGATAATAACGAAAAGACACACTTACTCCTTTCTTAGACATACTACCTCCCTTACGACAGAACCAATTAGGTGGCCACACGGAAGATGAGGATATTTTCCAATACACTTCGTATTCTTTTAACCTTTCTCTAAACTGAACGAGCTTGATGTGTTTGGAATTTTTCGTAAAGTTTCCCTTTCTGTCCATTTATAGGTCCACACAGTTGTCTGTACAAAACTAACAAGAGCTTCTGCATCTCCATTTTCGTTGCACTTCGATTGTAACATTTTCGTCCGATACAAATATTTGAGTACCCTCAAAGTGTATTTATAGTCGGTTTCGTCGTAACGATTCCGGAACCCTCTTAGACAGTTAACGCAGGAGATATCTGGTCGAGTTCCAGAGCTAATATACTATATTAATGCTCCGATTAAGTTCCGATATTCAATATCGGGATTTATTTTATCCGCCGGTTCTAGTTTTAACTTCGTCTCTATGGGAGTATCGTATAATCTAGAATAATCTATCCCATGTTTCTCAGCTACTGACTCAATGTAATTTCTCTGGCTTAAATTTAATATATTATTATCGTCTGAATATTTACACTTCATTTCCATACTTGCGTAACTCTCGATCCTACCTCTTTCATCCTAAACTCGGATAATCTCTCCTTAATATCGTGGATCTTTGATCATTGGAACATGGACTTTGTTGAAATCTTAATTAATTTTGTTTCGAAAAAATAATCTCAAGCATGGAAAATTTTACATATGCTAAGAGAACAAAATAGAATTTGTCACGAAACTACGGTTCTCGCTTTAGACGAATGATATTAATTCTGTAACTTTACTTTGAAAGATAATACTAATATCGTTATGATTTCTGGCTTGAGCTGTATCTTTTACGAAACTTGTTTAACAGTTGTTTAATTATCTGAGCACACGGACACCCGACAACGAAACTAGGCGTGAGATAACGTTTAATTCTAACGAGGTAACGGTTCACGCTTAATTTCTTTGCATACCGTCGAGGCTCGCGGAATGAGCATATCAGAATGCTTTCTCGAGGTAACGAGGTCCAAGACAAAGAAGAAGAAAGATCCAAGGCGATCGAGGTACAGCGACGCGAAAGCACGCTGTTCAGAGTGAAAGTCAAGTTGTGCTCACCGATCCAAATCGCAGGAACTCAATGGCGTGTGCTGTTCGATGTCGCCCGGTGTAATTGTAAATAACGTCACTCTTCGAAATTTTTAAATATCGACTCGCTGTCCTCTGACGAAAAAAAAAGATCAATCTACAGTATCGACGACCGGGAGAGAGAATCGACAAGAAACTCGGTACAAAATAGTACTTGGACTATTTCATTTAATATTCCAATATAAGCATTCACAATTAAATAAAAATAAAATTTTTAAAAAAGGACATAAAAAATCGAGTAAAAAAATTTGACAAGTTCTAACCCTGATCTGAGTTATGTCGGTTGAACTGGAGAATGATTGGCAACTTTGTATGTATTTATAGAGTGTACGTATCGATAACGCAGTTTGCATAACTGATAATTCCCCTCGAATTTGTTTACTTTCTTTTCCGGGTTTCTCGAACTTCCTGGCAGAGGCAGGAAGTTGATCTTAATATTCTTCGGGCGCTACTTAAAGTTCTTTTAACTCTGTGTTCGTCTCTGACTTCGTAATACAACGAATTTAGAATAAATATAAGATTCTATAGAAATAATACAATTCGTTGCTCCAAATCCAAATCATTTCAATACCTGTAGAGTAGCTCGAGATATGGTTTGTTTGCGAACTTAAGCAAAGCAAAATAGTGTGAACTTGTCGTTTGTTTTAATAGCCCGAGGCTGAACTTTCGTTTGTTCTATATAGTCGAGGCGTGGTGACTTTCCATTTAATGATGAAGACGTTCGTGCAATCACGATGACCCCTTAAGCGAAATTATTGATAAAAGCGATCGGGGTGAATCATTTGGGGCATAATACAATAATTAAAAATCCAACTGTCATAATACAGCGATCGATGGAAATGAAAATCACGGATGCTTTATGGTTCTTTATAATTACAATTATTGGAAACGAGTGCAGTACTATCTACTATGAATCTATTCAGATCACATTTGAAATTGTATATATATCTGTCTTTGTCATATCTAGTCGTAAGTTTGCAACCAAACAATTTTTCCCTTATAAATCTTATGTGTGATAGCCATCGATGATGAAATAGGTTGAATAATTTCATACTACAATTCTATATCGTAGCCTTGATAGGTGGAAAGTTTTATTAACTGTATATAGGAACGTAACTCGCGTCTCGCAGAAGGCGTCGGAATAGAAACGCGAATAATAAATATTTTGCATGCAATGAATTTAGTGTATCGACCCTTTACGCTTTCTCTTTTCGTTTGATCGAACTAAAAGAGTTTCCACAATTTCTTGACTCGATCGATCAATCCAAGAAATTATTGTTGCAAGTGTTACAAAGTAAATGTGGACTGCAAATGGATATCCGGAATTTTGTATTATTTATTACAGTGGTAACTGTCAAAAAATGTGTCGATAATGAGGATATTTTATCTTGTCTCTTTTGACTTTCGAGATGTTGCATGCGCTGAAGAAGGAAATTGTGGATCCGGAGGAGGAGGAACGAAAAAGGGGGTCAATGGAAATAAACTCTATCTCCGGTGACCCACTGATACATTTTCGTCGCCTCCGTATGGGAAAACGACACACAAACATAGTGATTCGAGTTTTCTTTTTAATTGTGACATAATTATCCGGGATATAAAACTTACGTACTCGTTTCTCAACGATTATGTTTTTAATATCTCTTACTATCTCCGTTTATATAATCCTTTCAGTGCTCTCAACTGTTTAGTTTTTCAATTTTCCAGTTTTCTTATGTATTATTCTTTTTATAGACGAAGTGAATTTCCATTTGTTATAGAAAATCCTGTGTAAAATAATCGACTACGAGATTTTGTGTAACTAGTCACAGAATTGAACATAAGTGATCATAACTAATTCACTTTTTAAAAAATCGAAAGTGCTTCAGAACTGGTGTTTAGCCGGCGAACATAATATGGACCCGAAGAACAACTTGATATAAAGTAGATAACACGAATCGAAAGCCAAAGTGAAAGTTAATTTTCGTGACAAGAACCAATCAGTACCTTGGAATGTAACTATGTTTAGATCCACAATTTATCATATTATTTTCCCCATACGACCACGTATAATTATAATAGAAAATTATTTAACGTTTGCTGTTCAAATGTATTACGTAAATTGCACAGTAAAACGCATACATTACTCAGTCAATTAAAAGGAAGTCATCGAGCCATGCAATTTTAAACGAGATAATAAGAAATTATAAATAAACCTGTTATTGACCTAATCTGCAACAGGCCCATTGCTTCAGAAGTTCGCAACAGAATAATTTCATTAAAATAGAGATTCGATAAAGCTATCGAATATAAAATAATTGCTAGCCATTAGATTATCCGCTGCGTGTATGGTTAATTAATTTACACCGTCCTGGTTACCATTGTGTTTAATCCTAACGAGGGTATTGTATGCCAGAAGAGAAAATTCATTTCCATTCATGATGCGTTTGACGATGAGTTTTCTAAATAATCACAAGGTATTCACCAACACCCGACATTACGCATAATACATAGAATATTATTAACTCGGTAGCGTTGTACGAAAATGTCACCAGAACGACAAATAACCGCCTCGGAGAAAGAACGAGGAAAGCAAAAGAACATAAATAGTGGAGTAATTACATTCGTGATTTTACTACTGCCATTAATAATTCTTCATTGCGGAAGAATACTATTTATAAACTGATCAAAATAAGTAAAATTGTTATTCTCAGGGCCAGTTCTGCGAATTGATTGCTCAATTAAAATCGTACGGTTTTAATTTTCGATTTTACGTGTTGCAAATAATCGCGACGATCTGCCCAATTACGTAACAAAAATGCCATTCAACGAGCACAGGAAACATCAATGAACAGCGAACGTTCGCGTAATTCACATTCTTTATACAAACTTTTAAATACGTACGATATTTTTTATACGTTGATAAAACAAAATAGGGAGCTTTTTACACCACCTTTGATAAGCTCGAAATGATTAAATATGGTCCCTTTCAATCGTCGATATTTTGTACATTCTAATTACTTTAAAAATTCTAATTACCGTGTAACTTTCTCAAAATCTATATTTTGCTTTTTAAACCACCTTTGATAAGCTCGAAATGATTAAATATGGTCCCTTTCAATCGTCGATATTTTGTACATTCTAATTACTTTAAAAATTGTAAATTGCCGTGTAATTTTCTCAAAATCTATAGTTTGGGTCCGAATGTTGTTCCATCGAGTGTCTCCGAAATTACGAAATTTCTTCCGCGGGACATTTCCATGAGAAACAGAAGTCGTATTAGAAAGTAAAGTTCAATTTTCCATCCGCGACACCGTTTGACGGCGTATCAGAAAATTTGCCTGTCGGGGCAGCCGGTAATCCGACTGTCGCTATCTGCTTGTCTGTTCTAACTAATACCGGGACAGAGTGGGGGTTTACGAGCAGCACTTGACACGAGGAAAGGAAAGGCGACGTGACGATGGAGGTGAAGACTGGAGGTGGCGTCAAGACCAAGCAGTTCGGGCTCCAAGGTAATATAAAGGCGTACGTCGACTTCACCTGGTTTAACTTACCTGGAACACCGAACAGCTGCGCTGTCCAGCACGGCTAGGAAGTCCGCCACTGCCACACCACTTTCTACCATCATGTAAGTCCCATTAAATCATTTAGGTGACTCTAATCGTTCCGTGATTTCGTTTCGACTCGATAAGCGTTTAAAAGTGTTGAAAGAAGCCTCTACTCGACGCAGTTAAACGTTTCGACCACTGTTTGGGTTTGTTACAAAGTTAATATGAACCTAACATACGTTGAAAGTGGTTTCAATTCGATCGAAAAGGAAGAAGAATAATAACAAGCAGGGTAATCGTAATAATACCAACTCTAATTTAATTGGTAAAAATTAACGAAGCTAATATAATGTTGAAATGTCTAAAATTTGAAGTCCGAATATGTTTATTTGATTCTACTTGCGTCGCAGCTGCTACGCAGTTGCGATTAATCGCCAGTCTGTCAACCTGTACGTCATCGTTCTGGTTTCTTTCCACTCGCGCCAAAACTTTAATTCAAATATCCAATATCGCCACAATTTTTATTTTCGATCAATGAAAAAGGCAGAAATCCAAATAAATTGGACAAAGTCTGATCAAAGTTTTGAGTTATTATTGTACACAAATAAAAATTGTGTTCCTTCTTTATCGAATATTTGTATGCCAGATTGGAATAAATATTTAACCATGAAAAGTATTTTAACGTCACCTGTAACACACCGTATTGCAAACGAACTTGATCAATTTATTATTCGCTTGCTTCGTTACAAAGAGACATTCTATTTGACGTAATTTGGATTACGTTTCAAGAACATGCGTCGAATAGTGCAACGTAACAGACCCGATATTTGTCTCATGAATATTTACTATCTGCACGGGGAACGAGAATAACTTGTATACTTTTAATAATTTTTTACACGTTTAATTTGCTCCTTTCGCGTATATGCCAAATGCACAAGATATTTTTCAGCAATTTTAAAATTACCTTTAAACCTCGTTTATTAGAATAACACATTATAATACTGAGAATCTTCACAATGCATCAAAATGGTTGCACGTAGTGCAAACGAGTTTTATCTTGTTAAATTAGATTCTACGATAAGTGGATCACATCACATCGTATTATGATGCAGATGTTGCATAAGATGGCCAGTATTAAGTTTCAACACGATCTTGAGGTTTATGTAAATCGTGACACTAAATTTCCTCGTTCGACTTCGTTAAAATTTATCGTACGCTTGGAACAAATCTTAATACCTCTTTCTAGCATCGCGAGTTGATAAGATAATTGTCCAAGAAACGATTACTAAAGAACAGAATTTGGAAGCATCGAAATAAAAACTTTGGACGACAAATAAAAGATGAAATGAAATTGTTCACAAATTATTCGAACAAAGTTTTGCCCATCTCTATTCAAGAATGAGTATCTTAAAAGTTACACATGGAAAATACATACTTAAATCGACCCCATGAATTATTTATCGTTAAAAGTTACTGACCAAATCGATCAACCAATTTGTATAGAATGTACTATTAATTCGTAAACGTTAATTTCATGGTTCGTTAAAACGTGCACGTATAAAGTGGACATACAATTAGCACAAATGATTAATGACAAATTACCAAATATCGTATAATAGATAATTACCGGTTTTTATACTTCCATTTGCACGAAAGCCTGAACAAGTTTTTGCGCAACCAGCAGATTAAGATTGTTTTTACGAACCGCGATAAAAGTTGCGGACGTAACTTCTATCTTCCGGGTCGGTTTCATCATTCGACGATGGCCTTGTCGTTCCCGCGTAACACACAGAATTCCTCCGGTAGATTAAAAAGAAGAAAAAAAATATAACGTGAAACTATTCGTATATAAACCGATGTTTATATTTAACGATGATCACGAATTCTCCGTATGGTGTTGTCATTTTGCACCGCGCAGGTGACAGAAACGTGTCGCACGTGAGATCCTCGCCTTGAAGCCCGCGAAAGTGAAAGGACTCGTGATTTTATCTTGCCGAAGTAAATGGGATTCAGGGGTTAAAAGTGCATTACGCTGGTAATTCTTGTTCTCGATATGCAATTCATTCCTGAACTTTCGTACGACCTCTTGCGACGCTTATTAATTAGATACTGGAAATAGGCACCGCGTGTTCCATTAATCATTTCTCTTTCCTTGGGAATACGTAACCGTTGGTTCTTACGAAAACGATACTTCTTTTTAGACAGCTAACGTCAAATAGAAGAAAATTTGTTGCGTCAACGTTCAAGCATTTCGTTACGATTTGAAAAACACAAAAACAGATATGGAATTAATTAAAATAGTTTAAATATGACTGTATGAATTGAAAAGTTACACGG
Organism: Colletes gigas; assembly: GCF_013123115.1. NCBI lineage: Eukaryota > Metazoa > Arthropoda > Insecta > Hymenoptera > Colletidae > Colletes > Colletes gigas. The sequence goes on from NW_025106637.1 coordinate 4,844,236, forward strand.
CGTTGGATAAATAGTCGAGTTGAGTGTTTCGAGAAGAAGATGAAATTTAGGATGAATTAGCATGATTTGTAACGAATCCGTAAGACACGACTTTCTCTCGGTGCATGTAAAGTAGAAAGTTTAGGCTCGATTGGCGTGGCCGATCGCTCTTGATGGAATAAACCCTTCGTTTTGCTTTCGTCGCGCGAGCTATGCGATTAACAGACCGAGACGATCGATAGTAAATTTTTACTTGTTGCTACAAATCACTATAATATAGTACAAACGAAGAACGCGTATTGATGCACGCCCTCTTACTTTCCTGTTCCTAGAATTTGTACTACACGATTCCACGAACACATCTACTTCCGCTATACTGTTATATTTTCAGTATTACTTATGAATTCAACGACCTCCTTGATCAGCCATAAAATTGTCCGGATTAATAACAATAATACATCATTATTAGTACATATTACATGATTGTCCCAATATGGTAAAATTAAAATTAAAATAGATTTCACTTTGAATCGATTGGATATGAATAATTCTAAGGAAAATAGATTTCACCGAGAAGTGTCGTCGAAAACGAAAGCTTTTCGAGACAGAAAGACCGATCAAACGGATCGACGAGAAGAAATATAAATAGGTAGAAGGAGAACCAGACGGAGAAGTAGCCCGGAGCAGTGAAAGTCGCAAACCGGGTTGAACTTTGCCGAGAATGGTCACGCCGGTGATTTAACGCTATTCGTACGAAAAAATAAACGAGATGAAATAATAAAAATTCCCCGGACGCCTACTTGTACTCTTACGCAAGAACGAGTCGACGATTTATTTTTTTCCCCGGGACTCGCTTTAATACGAGTGCCTTGACGACCACTCCCTACGCGAGGCAAAAGTCGTTCCATGCTTTCGTCGTTAATAACAAAATTTATAGTCCGCCCGTTTCGAAACGAAGGATAAAAACCAGGAACAGGAATTTGCTGTTACAAAAGAGTTCCGATTATAAACAAAGAAGTCAACAGTTGATGAATAAAGCGATTTTACATTACCCATGATTGTGTCTATTAGCAATCAAAAACAAATTTTTAATAAAAATCGACGGGGCGCTTGAAATCTTTCGGCGGAAAAAAATTTTTTCAAATCGTTTTACAAAAATTATTTTCGGTTGCGGGGATCAATTGCAATTATTTTCGGTCAACAGGCACACCCCCGAAATCCTACCCACTTTCGAGAAAAAAATTCGAGTCTGAAGAAATTTTCAGCGAAAATAAAAACTTTCAAATCATTCTGAAAAAATTATTTTTGGATGTGGGGGCCAATTACGATCATTTTTGGTGAATAGAGATACACCCGAAATCCTACGCAGTTTCGAGAAAAAAATTCTTTACTGAAAATATGTCTGACCATACCGTTGACATGTTTCACTGAATTTTCATGAGAATCTTTAAAACATCATAACTTCTGAACGGTTTGGACGATTTCAATTTTTCAAAAGGCAAACAACGCGTATTTTAGTGGAGAATATGTAGAAATTCAAAAAATTTACGAAAAGTTGTTCCCTGACCCCGTGAAGTTAGAAAAACCCCCATAGAAATAGTCCAATTTTCAAACAGCCATAATTTCTATAATAGTAAATATATTTCAATGAAATTTTTTTTTTAAATAGAATTCATGGATACCTACAAAAAAGTACTAAACAATTTTTCCGTACAGCGTCGAACAAATTTATTAAAAATTTTTAAGAAAAATCGACATGGGGTAGGTGCTGAAATTTTTCGTGGAAATTGAAAAGTTTCAAATCATTCTGGAAAAATTATTTTCGGTTAGGGGGGGTCAATTACAATCATTTTTGGTGAATACACATACCCCCAAATTCCTACGCACTTTCGAGAAAAAAATTCTTTACCGAAAATATAATGTGTGTAAACTTTATATGTCGGATAATTTACTGTATTACGACACGGTTTATCGCGAATGCTTATCATTTCGTTGCTCGATGATATTTGCAAAAAATTACTATGAGAATAATGTTTAGTTCGATCGTCTTTTTCTATTAATAGTCGGCTATATGCGTTACGCGGAATAAATGAAGAACGAAGTGATAAGCGTTGCAAATCCATTTTATGAGTTACGAAGAGTTATCAGCGATGAGACTTAAAGCGTAGAAACGTTATGTAAATGATTACTTTGTGTAGCGAGCATTCAGGAAATGGAACGCTGACTGCATGTTGTATTATAATGGAAATGTTTCGTGTACTTACCGTATTTCTAACAAAAGAATGTTGGTTCCAGGGTGGTGTGGTCGGTGTTGTTGCTAGCAGCAGTCATTTTAACGGAGGCAGCGGTACCAGAACCGCCGACTTCCGGTATCACCACCGTCGGGTCCTTGAAATTGGCCACAGCAGCTGATTGTGCTGGTGTCGTCGCTTTTTCTGCCACCCAGGCTTCTGTAGACGTGAGTTCAAGTTTTCGATTAATTTTCGAACAAAGAACTGTCATCAGTAATTACACATTAAACATTATTCGAGTTAATTCGATCTGAAACCAAACTTCAGTTTTTAATATTTTCTTCTAAACAAACAATTCACTTCTAAACTGATAATATACTCATCTATGGAAATAATACAAAGTCAATGGTATGACAGAAGTTATTTCAAAAATAAGATCTCTTTCTAACAATTTTTCCCTCACCTTCAATAATTTGAACAAAAACCATGTAAAGGCTGTGTTTATTATCTTGAAATGAGCACCAATTAGAACAGGAATGACTTTCTCTTTTACTATCTCTTTCTAAAGACGGAGTCCTCCGCCATACAATGACTCGCGAGTTTCTTCCCATAAAAATACTCTTATTTCATAGAAGAATTGTATAATCAAGATGATAAATAGATAATGAATGAAAATAAGGATACCGTAACAACGTAATTATTATCCTGTACGTGCGCGAAGAAATTTATGGTTTCGCGACTTCATAAAAAAGTAACAAAATAGAAAATGTGGAGACGATAATGGCCTTACGTGTAACGTTTTACTATTCCATTAAGAAAATTAACGATACTCTCCAACGACAGTTTAAATACTTGGCGCACATAAATCATAAATTGAAACGTACGTATATCTACATATTCTCGATAATATTTTCAGCACTTAAAAGGCTCGTAGACTTCTTGCGTTCGAAAGTAACTGAAAGTATGCAATTTTGCCAGTCATATTTAATCGTTTCAAAATAATAAACGTATCGTGTTCCATATTTCACAGTTTTTAAAAAATGTTTATAATATTGTTTTGTTCACCAGCATGCCAGACTCGTCTTCGCTGAGACACTGGTCGACAAAGGCGTGGGCTACGTTGCCCAAACAGGAATCTTCATCACCCATTGCCCGGGCCTGTATCAATTCAGTTTCGCCGGTTATGGCAGTACCGACCTACGACTCACCCTGAAAAAGAAATTGAACGACTCCGACAGCTGGAGGCCGGTGATCAGCGTTGGTCCAGGAGGAGGCGCTAATCTGGTCCTGCTGGACGTCGAAGCTGGCGATCACCTTGCCGTTGTCGTCGAGTCCGGAAAAGTGACAGACGGTGTCTCGTTCTCCGGGTATCGAATCGCCAAGAAATAATCGACTTACCAGACAATCCATCCACGATTCCTTTCTGAGAACACCAGACCACTATTCGGAGGATCATCAACCACAAAACAGAACTTACGCAGAAAAGTTTCGCGATCAGCCGGGATCCAACGTCAACGTAAAGTTGTTCCAACGATCGTAACTTCACCAAGTTTCTAATTTACGAAGAACGCGTCCGGCTATTGTCTAAATTGTTCCAAGGCTGATTACCGATCTACCTTCCAAGATTCTATAATCATCATCGTTACCTGAAATCGACCTGATGCTGAAGAGTGCAAAATTGAAAAGTCTCAATGTTCGATCGGAATTTGCTACAATTGTGAATTCGTTATATTTTTTTATTTTTGCTTTTTTAAGATTAATCGCTCGAAACGATTGTAATCCAAGTTCGAGTTCTTAATTCGGAAGATGTTCGATCAGAGTGGTTTTTAATCTTCTCCACGAACTTAACGCTCTGTGATAGCCGTTTACCTTCGATCACTTTCTCTCACTGTCTCGTAATTTCATTGGTATCGTTGATTTTTTTAACTACAATCGCATCGGCACGAATCAATGAAAGCGCGAGACACGCTAAAACTTCTTCCATCTCAGCTAAAAAACTTCTTCTCTACTTTACCTTTCGTTTCTTCTTCACAAATATTTCGTTTGCCCCTTCGTTATACCTTCTATATTTCTATCAAGTAATTTTTACTTCATCCAAAAATACTTCCTTCTTCCTTTGTAAAAACTATACTATGCCTGTCATCTATCTTTCGATCTCTATTTCCTTACCTTTTCAATTTCTTCCCCTTATTTTCAACTGTTTTGTTTACACTGCTAACTATACAATTTTCTCAACTACCTATCAGTATTACGATCTCAAAATTTACTGAGTTTGCCATAAAATATTCTTCGAGAAAAATCTATTTTGCTTTCCACTTTCTTCCGTGACTCTTTCATGCTTCTCTTTCTTTACAAACCCTTTTTGTGTTCCTCACTTTCTCTTTTAACGCTTTAATTATCGTTACGTTACTACAACTACTCAGTCATTACTTTCTTCAGTGCTTTACTGTCTCGACAACAACCTTTCTCTAAAATTTCTATACTGCTTACTATTTCCTTGCATTGTCGAGGTATCTGAAATTTATCGTATTATTGTGTGCTCTATTTTATTTTCATTTTTAGGTGCTACTTTCCTCCCCTAATTTAAGCAATTGTTCTTCTATTTACTCAAAAAGTAATCTTTATTCTATCCTTACGTTTCCTGTGCTCTACTGTGATCTTATTGTCTTTAGAAACTACTTTTGTAAATTGATCTCCAACTGAAATTTTTCTTCTTTTTACAAAGCTCTACTCTTTCTTGTGGTTTCTCCTATTCTTCTGTATTTTCACGCTGCTATTCCTAATTTCTACTTTTCACTGTCTACTTTTCATATTTCTGCACCCTCTTTACACTTTCGTCTAGCCTCTAATGTACAAATTATTTTTCCGTTTCAAATTACGTTTTAAATCTATCCTCCTATTCTATTTTCTTCTCGATTGAGATCTTTTATAGAAATTTCAACGTTAATTTCAGACCTGCTATTTCTTTACATTTATTTCGACTGTCTATATTCAACTTTCAACTCTCTCTTTTTACTTACACCTTGCTTCTAATGTAAAAATTCTTTTGTTATTGTATATTTCCTTTCTATCGTCATAAGTTTTCACTGAAAATTTTTATTAAAATTCTTTGCTTCTCTGTTATCTCTATTTCACTTAAAATTCTGTACTTTGTTCTAAAATTCTTTTCTGGCACTATTTTTCCCTAATCTACTGTTTCTAGCTTCCAAAATTTCAATATTTTCCACGCTATCTGTATACGTGTCTTTCTCTTCCGTGCTTTTATTTTTCCCTGACTTTCTCTGATTTTTACGTTAGCCTCGCTCTAAAATTTTTTTCATTTTCTAGCTCCCCATGGCTTTTCTGTTTTTACGTTTCTGCTATTTTCAAATCACTTTATTATTTCGTTAGACATTTGTATAAATAAAATTCTCAAATTCTTTTTGTTTATTTTATGTTTCTTTTCTAGTGTTTTTGTTTCTTCTATATATTTTTACAAATGTTCTTCGTGCTGACCTATTACTCATTCTTTACGATTCTGTAAATATTGCAACTTCCTCTCTATCAACTATATCTTCAAGTTTTCTACCCTGCTTTCTATCGTTTCTAATCTCCTTTAGTTCTCTTCTTCAAACCTTTGTTGTCTTTAAAACTATAAATTAAAGAAATAGAGAGACATTTTCACTTCTTTTCCACGTCACTTTTAAAATACTTTTTTTGGTCTATTTCTTAGGAAGTCATTTATTATACAGTCCCTCTTAAAGAAGATATTTTTGTCTTTCTATTTCTTTACAAAATTCTCCTTCTACACTCAGTTTCCATACTTAAAGAAAATTTTCTCCCAAATTCTTTCTCAATCTCTATTTCTACATAAAATATTTCTTTAAAAAAATTCTCTTACTACACTCGATCCCCACTCTTACGTAAAATATATTTTTCTCACTGTTTCATAAAAATACTATTCTTCTACCTTTAATTTCTATCTAAGACATTTTCATTTTTCCATTTCTTTAAAAAAGTCTCTTCCCACGCTAGATCTTTGTATCGAACTATTCTTTGCTCTTTCTTTCACTTCTATTCCCCACTCTCCTACAATTAAAAATCTTTGTGCAAAATCTTATCAGCCACGTCCCTCCCATATTTTCTTTTCTGCCTGAAATCTTTCTTCTTTGTCCTCCAGTCAAATTACCGTGTATTTTGTACATACTCTTTTACACGCTGAGAGATACGCATCTACTACTCTTTGTACGATAACAACGAAAGTAACGCGCAGAGAAACGGAAGTGTTTCTCGTCACTTTCGATCTTGAAACCGCGTTTTCTCCTCGCTTCTCTCGCCTCTAGTCTAGTCCTTCCCACCTATCGTTACCCGATCTACGCCACAGAAAACTCTACTTCACGAAAGTACAATGTGAACATTTATCTGTGCAACTCTTTCTCACGTGCTGTGATTCTCAAGTGCTATAAGACGTTCGCGCGAAAATCCAAGACCACGCAGCGTCCATGCTGCTGTCGCTATTACTTGTCTCTGTTCTGCTAACGTCACCGTTCCACCTTTCTCGACAAAAGTAGCCAACTATTTCCTGTATCAGGGTAAACCTTTACTTTTAATTCTGTAAGTCGTGACGGTTGCATCACGGGTCTTAAATTGTCTTGCACGGCGAAAAGTAGCGAAAAATGTCTGTTTCGAAAAAAGGATAAGTAAATTTAAGACCAAGCAACCCTCACCATGATCTGTCTATCTGTTTACAATAAACGATCGGTTCTTACGTCTCTGTCTTTCTTTTTAAACATTCTACTCTGCCTATTCTCTCTACCTATCTGACGATCTATCTCTTCGCTTGTTCTCTGATATTTCACCTGGATGTCGAAACGAATTGCAAAACTCGTCTACGCCGCGTCTAATCTGCATTCGCTATCACAGCAGTTACGTTGTCGAGAAGCCTCTAATCGAATCGCAATGGCGCAAAATGTTTGTATTCAAGTGTGGAAAAAGCGTGCGCGTGGCTGCGAACAGTGCGTTTCTTTTTTTTTTTTTATTTCTCCCTCGTTTATTAAGCTTTGATTTTTTTTTGTAAAGTTTATAATAACCCTGTAAACATTACCATCGTTGTTCAATAGAAGAAAAAAAAATGATCGAAAAATCTAATAGAAGCATGAAACAAACGCGTCAGAAATTTCTTGCGTAATTCTCCTTGTCACGTTTAATCCGTATCGGTGGAATTGGTCAAATGCTGAGTTCCACGTGACCGCCTAAAACATTTTTGTAACCCTCGAGAACGGGGTGGACTTCCTCGTTCAAAAACTCCACCACCTGCTGAGGCGCTCTACCAACGAAAGTGGAGGGATCGAGGATCTTGTCCAAACTGTCGTGGATCGGCGCGAAATAAGGATCTTTCACGATCCTCTCGACTAAATCATTGTCCCTACCGTGTTGCTTCACTTCTGCGCCAGCTTCCTGGGACAGGACTCGTATTTTCTCGTGGCACACCTTTCACAAAACACATTGTAAAGTGTAAATAACTATCAACTTTACAGGTAGGTATTGCATTTCCAATATTTTTCTTAATTAATTCTAACATATTTACTGTACCAAGGACAGACTGTTTTCGTTAAAGGTAGCAAGCAATTTACTCTGTTTAATGTTTCTGATTAACACTTTCCCCTTCCCTTTATCGCGAGTCAGACTGGTTAAAGTACGAGAAGGGGTTAATAGTAATCACCTTAGAACAGATAGAATAAGACAATTTAAAGAAGATGAAGAAAATATACGTTTAAATTAATAAGGATATAAGTAATATTACGAAGTATTATGTTTGTCCAATTCTGAGCATTTTCTCCAGCTTGGTATATTTACCTGTCGGTCGCCTCCAGCCTTCACCATCGCCATTATGACGTTTTCCGCGGACATGAATGGCAATTCTTGGGCCACGTGCCTGGCAATGACTTTAGGATAAACAACGAGGCCCTCCGTGATATTCTGAAGGGTCATCAGAATCACATCTGCTGATAGAAACGCTTCTGACAAAGTGATCCTCCTGTTTGCCGAGTCATCGAGTGTCCTTTCCATCCATTGTGTCGCGAGAGTGTGCATAGCATTGTTGGCCAACGTCATTAAATGACGTGCTATACTGCAACACCTCTCGGAACGCATCGGGTTTCTTTTGTAAGGCATAGCGCTGGATCCTATTTGCGTAGTTTCGAAGGGCTCCTCGACTTCTTTCATGTTCGCCAACAGCCTAATATCGCTGCAAACCTGAAACACAGACATCACAAATGATTAGTGAGCGTTCCACGAGCCAACATTTTTAACGTTTTCAACCCACTTTTTTCAGGATAAAAAATGAACTATTTTTTACCAATAATGTTAAGCATATATTGTATTAACTGAACTCATATAACTAACAGTGACTCATGACATGAACGATAATATAAAGTATGAATTTATGAATCGATCCATTCCCTTGTTGCATTTACAATTACTGTCTACCAACTCTGTCTCTCCTTTCGTGCAACGTAGAACGTTTGTTTTTTATTTCGAAAAGAAGATAAGAATTGAATATACGATTATTTACTTTATGAACGGTCGAGCCCAAAGAGCTCAGAGCATTTAAGCACTCCAAGTCGACTTTCCTGGTGTAGGTCTGTCCTGTTACAGAATAGTGTTTCTCGAAACCGGCCATCTTGGTTACCAATCGATCTAGTTGCTTCACCTTTTCTCCATCGCCTGCAGAAACATATTATTGAAGCTACATTATCTCCCTTGAATCGTTCAATTTAAAAAAATAAAATAAACTGTCTTCATTGATTTCTGAAAACATTTCGTATAAAATATTCGTAATATTTAATGTATGTGAAATATGCTCACCGTTGAATAGTTGAAGAAACGAGGCCTGGGTGCCAGTGGTACCCTTTACTCCGCGGAATTTTAAATCGTCCCTAGCTCGTCGAAGAGCCCTTTCGTCCATCAGTAGATCATGGATCCAGAGGCACGCTCGTTTGCCAACAGTCGTCAGTTGAGCTGGTTGAAGATGAGTGAATCCCAACGTCGGTAGATCGCGATGCTTCGTGGCGAATGTCGCGAGACGCGATAAAACGTTCGCTAATTTTGGCAACAGTATGTCGAATCCGTTACGTAGGATCATCAGATCCTTTGAGGAAAGTGGAAATCAAATAAAAACGTCAGATACGATTCTGCTTCGCAAATTTTTTTAATATTTGCATATTTACCGTATTGTCCCCGACGTAGCAACTGGTTGCACCCAAATGAATGATGGGGGCAGCCGTGGGACACTGATTTCCAAAAACGTGAACGTGAGCCATCACGTCGTGTCTGGTTGCCTTCTCTTCTTTTGCACAGGCGTCAAAGTCGATGTCGTCGATATGAGACTCCATTTCAGCAATCTGTTCCGGTGTAATCGCCAAGCCAAGCTCCTGAAACAATTTCAAATATGAGTTAGACACTGTTCTATTTATGTACAAATGAATTTGTATATTTGTCTAACTCGTACTATTTAAATTTTTACGATCATAGAAGCGATTGATCTTAGCGTTGGAAAAAGAATCTTACATATAAAAAAACTTTTAGAGATCATTTTTAATTAAAGGTAGTTATCATTATTTTTCTGTAATAATAATAGAACGAAGACTGAAAGTTCATTAGCAGTGACAGCAGGGTGGAAACTCTACTAATGTGTTTATAATCCAGATCAAAATAACTAATAATATTTTAATGATCGTCGTAATTATTATTCCTATCATTATAAGTACATATGTCATTAATGATAATAACATTTAATTTATCTAACTAATTTCTAATATACCCAAATTTATTTACCCTATTTTAATTTTGCAAGTAATGTGTCATATTTAATTATGACGAGCATGGTTTAATTAGGTCAATGAAATTAACAAAAATAATCGTATACACGCTCTCGTATCAGAAGAATGTACCGATAGGATCGAAGTTTCGTCAAGATGAGTCAAATAAATCACGAAAAGTCCATTGTTAAGAAAGGGAATAACAACAAACGTTATATTTCGATGGGATCGAGGTGAATTATCGCTGAAGATAATACAACAAATGTGCAGGTGCTTTCTATACTTCTTATCCCTCTTTCAACGTACGCTATATCATCTGATTAGATAAAGAGGGCTTGGTACTGGGTCGAAGGCATTCAGAACGCTGTGAATTTCATTCTGTTCACACATTTTCATCGTGGAAAGAACGTTTTCAAACGGTGTAAACATGGTGTCCCTAGAAAGTGTGGCGGGTATAGTGGTAAAAGTTCTCAAGTTGGTGAGCGGATTATCCTTCTATTCTAGAAACTCGTAACTTGATTAAAATTACTCAAAACTCATCGAGAAATCGTGTAAAACAACGGGAAATAGCAATTGTGTGTCGAGGAATAAAGAGGTTGAAATTAAGTGGCGAATGTGTGAAAATTAAAAAATGATAAGATCCGATTTTAATATTTTATAATCAGAATTTTTGTGTGTCAACGCGCTTTAGCTTAGCGTTAAAATATTTTAATATCAAAACTTGAACTTTCATTGACTTCAGGTTGTCGTACGCCAGTCATATTACAAAACAATGAAAGCAAAAGCTACGAAAATATGTCCACGTTGTTTGAACGCAAAATATCTTTTTTAAATAATAATCACAGTCCTATGGACATTCGGTTGAAAATATTTATTGTCCCGCGTTATCTTACGTCGATGGCGTGTTACGAAATCGTTACTAACGGTGACACGCGAAGAATTCTGTTATTTAAATAATAGTCACTTTTTTTTTATCAATTTTATCGAAGTTTAGACGCATTTCGATCGAGTGACAAGTTACGGCGGCCAATGACGCCCAGATTCCTCCAATTAGTGCAATACCTCAGCGTTGATAAATCATCGTAACTAGACTCATTCAAGAAGCATTTGTACGCTATTCTATGATTCATTTCGGTCCTTATCGCTGTACGATAAGGAATTCTGTTTGCAAAGCGATATGACGCCATTTTGATGTACGATATTGCGATACGAGAGTTCTACTTTCTGCCGAAATCAATCTTTCCTAAAAACTTAGTAAAACTAAACAATAGCAGAAATGATTAAACACTGCATCCAAATTTCAATCTCTGAATATATGTTATGCTTCGTTACGCGTTTACTCTACGTTCGAGATCTCGTAAAGTTCGATTTGAGACGATCGTACTCTGATTAGAAGTAACAAAAGTATACGAATTTAAAAATGTGACGTTTTTATACGTGGCCAATTACTTTTTCAGGTTCTTAATCTCATTATCCTGATCCTGTATCGAACGGGATACAAGGGGGAATTCTTAGGCGTCGGAGGAACATGGAACTTGAACGAAGACAAGAATCCAGACGCAGAAATCGTTGCTTCCGGTGTTTTGGTGGGCTTCTTCATATACACCAGTGTGGTTCTCATCTCTTACTGCTTTGGGAGCCTGAACCACAAGAGAACGCTTGTTGTAAGATCACGTTTTGAATTCTAGATAAAAACTTTTGTATTCAAATCACTCTGGAATAGAAATCTCCCCTTAACGCGTTGACTGCCATGCATATATGCATGACACTGATTGTTCGATTTATGAGACCTCATTATTCGAATCACAACTTCTAAATATGCACATTAAAAATTGTAATTTGTTACACGAGTTAAACGAAACTTAATTGAACGAAACATTTAGTGAATGTTAATATTTTAATGATTCCTTCTAACAGAGTGTTGTTTTTCAGGAAGTTATAATGAACTTCGTTGGAACCTTCATGTTCGTGGCTGTGGGTGGTACAGCGCTTCATTATTGGCACGGTTACCAATCGGAACATAAATTCGATACTATTGTCCAAGAAAGACAGGTAATAAAATGACACAAGCGTGGCATTTTTGCTCGTAGAGAGACGATAAGATTAGAAGGCTTTGGAAGCGAAACTAGATCGTAGCTTTGGAAAATTCTCGATTTAATTCTCGATGCAACCTGTCATAGCTATATAAAAATTGTCAAATTTTCAGGTGGGTCTTGCTGTCGGATCGCTATGCGTCATCGAAGGTGCAGCGTATCTCGTAGACCTGATACTGAGCTTTCTACATTTCGCGAAAAACCGCGATGACTTTTTAGAATAATCGTGCAACGCGTAACCATCATCACGCCATACTGATTCCAATCAGTGACATCTATAAACAGGAAAAAATAATTGGCCCTTTGCTCGCTGCAGAGAACAACAAAATTCAATACACGTCACCTGCGCGAAATAAAAACATCTTTCATGTAGCGAATTCATTCGATGGTGGTCAGTGAAACGTTCGTTGATCAATAATTGTCAAAGACAAATCATTCAGACAATTGTTCGATCCTTTTAATTTAAATAACTTAATGACGAACACGCATGTAATGACACACGATATAATATTTTTTACTTATATTACGAATAAGATGTATTACTAAATATAGAGAATAATGTAGGAAATAATAATTAATTTTTATAATTACTAGATCTTCATTGCTTATAACAGTACAAATTCTTCTAGCACGTAATCGTTCGTAAAGTACAACGGTGTAATTTTATAGTTCGACAAACTTTATGATTAATAAGTCCACTTTCGAAACAATAATTCAAACATTGGAGGGGTTATTATCGATTGAAACAACTGTGAACAATACGGCGATAATTTCACAGCGTGGATGTACTCTAATTCTACGATATCGAAAGATCGTGTACGTCCTGATTTTACTGTTTGTGTACATGGAAATAACTTCGAAGTCGCATATATTTAAATTTGAAGTCCAACCATGGGTCGTGCTTGCATGGAACTTTGGACGAATGTTCACTTCGTGCTAAAGTTTATCGTGCTCGTAAGTTGAATAAAAATCTTTTCGAAGCCATCGCGTCTTCGAAACTAACACGATGAACAAGGTTCTTTTCATTTTAGATATTAATGGTGATCGTGGAACTTTTAGTCTTCGACGTGGCCACGAAACACTACTATCATTTTGTGTATCTCGAAGCGTATTATTTAATCGTTATTGTGTATTTAGTGATCAATTTATACGGTTACATCTGGTTCGACACAACTCCGATTCTGGTAATTAAAAACTCTGTTTGGTTTAAAACTAATCGAAGCTTTAACAAGATATTAATCGCACAATGAAAAATTTGTCTTTTCGTTCAGGAATCGCTAACGATGCTCGCGTCGATAATAATGTTAATCTTTACGGTTATTGCTGCCATTCGCGACCATGAATCGAAATATATAGTGTACGGTGAGTTGACTTAAACACTATAACTCGTGTGATTTATAATTCTGTAACGTGCACACGCATTGATTGCATCGATTTTCTAGGTAACGATCAAGAGAGGTTTACAATTTTTATTGTACTGACCCTGGGTGAGTCATAAGTACAATATTATTTCCCTTATGCCAGAACCATGAATGTACGATTCGATAAATACTGAAATTCAAAGTTCTGGTATTACCAAACTGGAAAATACCACGAATCGAGTAGAATCATCGTTGTTATCTAATGTACACACGTATTGTTTTGGCATAAATTTAAGAACAGAACGATTTAAGTATAAGAGAAGTAATACCATAACGAATTTTCCTATTTTTTATTATTCCTTGACAGTGGCGATCGTACTACTCATCATCGACTTAATTCTGCTTGTGATGCAAGCTTTGGGAAAGGGTCCCAGTTTCATGAAGAGTTCACGTAGCCAGAGACAAGCCACGTACGATTAAAACTTCCAATCGGTTGGGAATATCGACGACGACGAAGTTAATGTTCGAGCGTGTTTTTATCAAAAAATAAACGAAACCAAAGAATTAATGCCTGTTAATCAATTTACGTTTTAATCGATGTGAACGTAAATTCGTTTTAAGAGCAATCGATTAATTGTACGGTCGGAAACAGTTCCAAACAATGTCAACAACGACGATTGTGAAACTTCAAGGCGATTAATTTTAATAAATTTAACAAATATGTTCGAATTCGCAATTCGTCTTCTGAGAGACTTCAGCTTCCTTTTGAAAATTCTGGAGCTGGTAAAACGCATCCTATTGTCAACCAGTCGGGAATATTTTCATAGTCAACGTTTGTTGGTCGTTTAGATTATGGCTGTCGTTTGCCTCAAGGAACTCTCGAAATACAGCGAGTACCTGATACCAAGATGGCTATGGGTTATTTATTGCATCGACTCGTCGACGTATACTATCATCTATTTTTCTATCGCGATGACGCACGTGTTTGAGAAGCAACGAAAATTACCAGTTAGTTTTAAAAAGAAATATACTTATACGAGTATTAAGTTTTATTTAAAAAAAATAAAGATGATCTCGAGATCTTTGAAACGCTTCCACTTGAAAGACGCTTCATTGTATTATTTTAATATTCAATTATTTTCGAATTCTCTTTTTAGGAATTCATGTACTTCTCGCTGGGAGTGATTTTCAATTTGATAGGTGCTATAGCAGGTATCGAGAGGGCACGTAATAGAACCTCCGTAGATTACGAAGCAGATCGCAGCGAACTGAAAATTGGAATGCTTCTACTAGGTGCATACTTGAATAAATCTAACACTTTCCATTTTTTTTTATTAATTCTCTGGTAATTTTATCTCGAACACTTTCACACACGTAGCATATTCTTGGTGACCGCGTTCTAAATAGTTCCAAGTGTGTGGATTCCTCGACAGCAAAGGCAGTCGTTCAAAGAAACTTTTATGCAAACGTTGGAAAACTAAACAAACTTGTGGAAAAATGTTGTGAAATGTTTTCCTATAAACTGCTGCGGAAAGTAACGCGTTCTTAACTCCACCTACTTTCAATTCAGATTTATTCCTAGCTACTTGGAATTAATAAACAGTCTTATCGCCCACGCGACATGTGAACCAAATAAAATGTTGCTATTTGATTGAAAGAAAAAGAAGAAAGATTCTTTATTGGATTCTGAGAAAACAGTTTGTGACACGTTACTTTATTTACTGAGGTCTCCCAGTAAACTCTTAACGAATTGTTCGATAATTTTCAGCGAATTCCATCGTGTTATTCAGCGAAGCTGCCTACATGGCCTACGAGGAATACGTGAATATACGAAAGCCCACTGTGCAATCATCTACCACTGTAAACGTCAACAATAATTAAATAAACGTTATTTATTCGTGTACAGTGCCGCTATTTTCCTCGTGCAGTTTTAATGTAGGTGTCAAACAACATTTTTCACTATCGTTAAATTATGTATGCCTTGCATACAAATTGTTAAATTAAAAAGCCTCGCGTTCAGTGCGTAGAGAAGTCGTTTTTCCAATGGTTCAATGTTTTCGTCTTCGAGTTACTTTTAACGTTTGACCACGACAAGCATCACCAAATCTGCGATTATCAAAGCGGCTGAAAATGTCAAAAACCGTTTGGTTAAATTTGGCGTGACTTTTGCAACAGGGTAAGGAAATCGTCGTTATTATGTTATCATATTCGTAAGCATTAGTTGTGAATTTGTGTTCCGTTACCTAATATGAAAGGTACGATGCACTGTTTCGATAAGTCCATAAATGCAGTGATTAACATGAGAACGATGTATATTCCGAGAGCGAACACTTCCTGTAATGTTTGGTAAACGATTAGTTCTAGCAGAAAAATTAAAAACTCCAACAAAAGTAAAAAATTAATAAAAGAAATAATATTCACAGGAAAACTTTTTTATTTATAATTAAATTGATTAAAGTTATTTCCGTACCGTCCACATGTTTGGCTCCTCGCAAACGTAAGATATAAGATAAAAGAAAGACAAATACAGCCAACCATGGTAGGCTAAAACCATCACAAATCCGACACCATTGGTAAAGAAAAGTATTGCCAGAAGACACAGCACCTAAACAACATAACCAAACGTAACGAAGCTTCGAAGCTTCCTAGAAATTCCAAATACACGATATTCGATCCCGTAAATCGCTTACGAATTCAATCAGTCTCAGCACGAAATTAATATTTGTTACGAGTTCCTTGGGTCCTTTCATTTTTTATTCCTGTCACGTCACTTCTGGAAAGATTTCTTCTTTCGGGAACATCAACGGTGGTAGGTAATTCTCACGATTTAATCGATACGAAATAATCGAGTCGTTCGGTTACAGAAAAAAACATTTGAATGGAAAATAGGGTCGACGAATTTCTCATTAATCGCGACTGTCAAAGATTTGATGAACTCTCGTGCTCGACGAAGAAGAAATGGACAAAATGCCGATACATTTTCGCGGCTTGAGATTGAACGTTGACAAAACATTGTTAATGTGGAAAATAATATCCCTGGTTTGTTTCTTAATTATAGGTGTTAGATTAGAGTTCGAGTTTAAATAGTAGAATATATTTTTAATATTCTTAAACTACATAAAAAGAACCACGTAATGTCTATGATTATTATTCAGGCAGAAATGTAAGGAAATACGTAAGTGTTGCCTTCACAATGACGGTTGTTACTGTGAAACTTACTAGTTCATTGTACGAAGTATTCTGAGTCAGACTGGAAAATGAATCATTTTCCTAATAGCGAGAGAACGGATATCACAGGTATTAAACTGTTTTTAGACAATTAAAATTATCTGTAATATTATGTCACCGAATTGGTATTTTACGTAGTTTAAAAATATGGCAAGGAAAATGTAGAGTTTTCAAATTCTAAAGATTTCAGTACAAATTCCAAAAAGAGTTGGGAAAATTATGAACGATTTAATTTAGCAACGAGACGTGTACCTGTCATTTCTTGCATTAATACTTTTGCAGGCTGCTTGTATAGTTGGCACAGCAGTGTATTTCAGCCCAGTGGAGCCCTATTTGGAGTATCCGTGTTTCGGGATTCTAGTGCCAACATTCATAATTGGTTATATAATTATAAATTCTTGCGACATTTTTGTTATATTCGCGAATTACGAGTATATCTTTCTCGTGAGTAAGTGAAAAAGTACGGAATATATCAATATACGAAAACGCGCTATCAAAAGACATACAATCATTAAATATCTTATACATGGTATTCGACCACTTCTGGGAAAAATTTTAATGAGAGATTCTAAATGCCAAAATAAAACGAAAATCAAGAATACCAATTAGTTGATCGAGGCTTATAATTGCGGGAAAGAATTTTTTTCTCGAAACTGCGTAGGATTTCGGGAGTACGTGTATTCACCAAAACTGATTGTAATTGACCCCCACAACCGAAAATAATTTTTCCAGAACAATTTGAAATTTTTTAATTTTGTCGAAAAATTTCACACCTTCTCGAATTTTTTTCTCGAAAGTGAATAGGATTTCGGGGGTATGTCTATTCACCAAAACTGACTGTAATTGACCCCCACAACCGAAAATAATTTTTCCAGAACAATTTGAAATTTTTTAATTTTGTCGAAAAATTTCACACCTTCTCGAATTTTTTTCTCGAAAGTGGATAGAATTTCGGGGGTATGTCTATTCACCAAAAATGATTGTAATTGACCCCCACAACCGAAAATAATTTTTCCAGAACGATTTGAAAGTTTTTAATTTTCTCGAAAAATTTCACACTTTCTCGAATTTTTTTCTCGAAAGTGGATAGGAATTCGGGGGTATGTCTATTCACCAAAACTGACTGTAATTGACCCCCACAACCGAAAATAATTTTTCCAGAACAATTTGAAATTTTTTAATTTTGTCGAAAAATTTCACACCTTCTCGAATTTTTTTCTCGAAAGTGAATAGGATTTCGGGGGTATGTCTATTCACCAAAAATTATTGTAATTGACCCCCACAACCGAAAATAATTTTTCCAGAACAATTTGAAAGTTTTTAATTTTGTCGAAAAATTTCACACTTCCTCGAATTTTTTTCTCGAAAGTGGATAGAATTTCGGGGATATGTCTATTGACCGAAAATGATTATGATTGACCCCTGCAGCCAAATATAATTTTTTTAGGGCGATTTGAGAAAATTTTTTTTCGCCAAAAAATGTTACAGTGGGTATGGAACTTTAAACGTTAATAACTTTTTAACGAAGCCTCAATCAACAAATTTGTATTCTTGATTTTCGTCTTATTTTGGCATCCAGAATCTCCCATTAAAATTTTTCCCAGAGGTGGCCAAACACCCTGTATATATGCCTATATTTATTAAGGAAATATGTTTCGCTGTGATTGGCGCGGCTGGGAGTCTGGCTTGTGGCGTTTACGAACTTTACAAGTGGATCGTGTGGGTAGTTGACACTAGTCATCGTTCTGACAGCGATAACAAGTACGTTCAAAACTTTCTTATACTACTATTTCTTTAAGAAATTTTAATATCTGAAATAGAAATTTCTAATGTCATACAATATGAAAAATGTTGAGAGAATCATATACTCAAGAACTACAAAACAAAGAACGATATACAAACCTGACAGAAATATATGTATTAATAATTTGTCTGCTAAATCGAACGAGAATCGAAAGTGTCTCCTTTTTAGCTTTCCAGAGTTTGTACTAACGATCACTTTAATAGTTAATTCTGCATCGTTGATAGCTGTGGTGGTCCGCCGTGTTGCTTAACAATCTCCCTTCTCAAAGAAATACAGGTAACATAACGTTAGCGAAGCATAATAAGTAAGAAAATAAACTTTTGTTGTACGGAATGCAGGCTGACAATTTGAAAGTCGGTGAAAGAAAGAGAATATATCCAAGTCCTGAACGAAGACATTACGTTTTTTCCCCAATCTACGAGCGAACGAACTTAAGGAGGGTCACAAAGCGACCACGATATGCATCAATTAGTCTACTTGACCTCGTAATTATCGTGAATGACCGGTACGATCCCACACCCACGATCCGGATACATAATCACGTTAATTACGAGCGCTGACGGTAATTTAACATTTCGAGGTTCGACTTGAAAACCCGGCCGCATTAACAAACAAGAAAAAATTCATGTAAAACGTGGCCATTCTACGTGTTCGATTATGAATTACTATACGTAGGTATATACGAAAAACAATTGGTGTGATAGGACTAATTTTAAGTTTTGAAATACATAGATTTTTAATCCAAGTGTCTTCTACATCATTTAGTAATGAAAAGAAAAATATATAAATTCTAAATTCCATATTTCATAAATATGTATTATATTTATCTTTTCATCTTCGTAAATTGTAAATTTTAATTGCAAGAAGAACTCCGACGAGAGTAACTCAACCGAAATTTAATTGTATGCATTAGGTTACATTTAGAAGCACTGCCAGCCAATAATGGAGTTAGAAACCGTACGCCTGGCCTTGACAGTTACCATGAGACAATTTATAGACGTGTAGTATGTTTAAATGTGTACCTATTGCATCGTATGATGTAAATCTCTTCCTGAGCGTAATTTCGTGAATTTCTAATTCAAAAACATCAGTCGTTCGTCTCAAAGGAAATTATGTATTAGAATATTAGTTTAATAGTATAAATCACATGATTTATCATTTTGATGTTCTTTAAATTCTAGATAAATAGCTTATTATGTCTTGGTAATTTTTTTTTTTAATCATAAGAACAAATTTTATAAGAAAATACAAATTAATTATAGTGAAATATGTTTTCTAATGTGGATCTCTGCTCATAAACGTTTAGAATAGTTTTAGGGTATTGGATGTTAAAATCTCTTTTGGTAAAGGGTACGTATAAGGTAAACGATTAAGTAATTTGTGAAAGTGGCCCTGTAATCGTTTTGCACAGAGGATTATATAACGATTAAGAGTTTAAGGACGATGAAATAATTGAAATTTTGGTAGTGAAATTTTTTAAGCGGAAATTGTTGCGGATAATTCACGATCGACGGGAAGATCACATCGTGATCATCGTTGGAGATCGAGCCGCACCTACTGACCCAGTAAACACGTAATCTACGCACATTCATGAACGCAATAGTATTCACACCTGTACGGACAAGTATGTTTTGCTACGATACATGCACGTAGTATAGTTTTCCTGTAACAGCAGTATTCTTCTTCGCTATTATGAGACGTGCTGGTTACGTCACTCGTAACGTTTTCATATTTTTTATAACGTTAAACGAAAGAAGAAGTTCCTATCAACTCTTTAAATACTAAATTATAGATTACAGACATCCAACTTTAGCCAGGAGTGTAAATCTCTATTGTTAAATATACAAAGAATTAAATTTAATATATTTTTGTACAGTTTTATATTTACTTCTGGAAACGAATTAATTTTTTTTCTAATTAAGAATTTTAAGCCACGGTTTTGTTCCAACATTTTATCGCGAACGAAAGTGATAGTGGACGTTTCCTGTACCCCAAGTGTGTCCTCCTTATTCGTCATAAAATTATACTTTGTACTATAAACCCATGGTCGATATCGGATATAAGAAGATAGTTCCTGTCGAGGCTGACTTGTACTTGATCCGTAATTATCATACGTGAAATTACTGACATATTTTTAACCATTAAAATATTTATACTACGGTACGTTTGCGGTGTCATGGCCGGGACGTTAAAACTTTCTGTAACACACTTTATCAATTGTTGTGCAATAAACTTACGGGTGTAAAATTCTACTCGCGATTTCTTTGCGTTCCTCATTGTTACAATTATTTTTCGAACGTGGAAATTACTTTTTTCGTCTGGAAAATTCCACCATTTCAAACGACTCAATTAATTTACGTAGAAACACAACTACATTTATTGACTGTATAAATTAACAGATTCAAAAAATGATCCTCTGAACAAAAAAGAAATGTGTTTGAATTCCTTCAAAGTCACCCACTTTCTTAAGAGAAGAATAAATACGAGAGACTCGGTATCTTTACAATGGACAGAAATATTCGTGAAAAAATTTTGCAAAAGAAAATGCAGGTGCGTGTGAAATGCCCCGCGTGGAATCAAGGAAGAAGGAGCTGGCAATTATTTCGCAATGTTGCACAACGATCGTGCAATTCGACTAGCGTTCTGCCATTCAGATCGGTTGAAGGAAGAAAACTCGAATCGCCATTGCTCGCGTTCTCGACCCGATCCTACTTTTATTCATGCATGTTTAAACAAGACGTCGTGCTGGCCTGTGGCTCCAAGGTTTTGCACGTGTATACATCCGCAATACGTCCACGCAAATTATACACCGTGAGTCACGTGAAGTCCAACATGTTCCGATGCATGCTTTCCGACGCACCAACAACACGTGCTCATGAATTAAATCCCGCGGTTACCTCGCCCTTCGTTCCAGGCTCCAGTTACGCGACTTTTCGAAATCCCAGCTCACGGCTCCTGGTTTCGGTCAGTTGTTTTGGCTACGTCGAATCCTTCTGCGTCGTAAAAAACAACGAACGAGCCCTGACGACGCGTCGCGAACTTTTATTCCAGCATTTTGCGTTTCCACGAGATATTAGTGGATTCCGTTCATCGATTTTATCAATAGACAGGATGTTCCTAAAAATAGGTATCCAATACAGACACGTATCTGTCCTACTATCCTACTTGGACGATGGGAAAATGTAAATGTGTGTCTGATTTCTTAAAGAATGTCGTTTAATGATAAAGATTACTTATACGTGTTTCAATGTTCTACAATAAAAGATTCAACTCGTCTACGATCATACCAGATGTGGTATAAAATAATAATTTCAATGTTGTCCATCATTCGTTGAACAAAAATCAAAATCCCAATTATGGGATGAAATATTCCGCGATGAATAAACAAAAATTTTACTGGATCGAATAATCGTCGTGAGTAAATTGTTGCAAGTTGATATTATTGGTTACCTATTATTCGAATAAAATTTTGAATGATAAAATCGTCCCTGTATCGTACGTTCTCAGTGTCGCCGGACATTAGCGCAACATAATAACATATTGTCAAAAACGTATCATTGTTTGCCCTGCCAAATAATTATGCAAACGGCGAAGCGTGTACACAGAGAACAATGTCATTTTATTGTAATGTGTACATTGAATTTTTCAATTACTTATTATAATAACACGTCATTGACTACGACAATAGCACACACACCCACAGTGAGTCACGTGAGTATTCGTATTTCTTCTACCGGGGACTTCGAACGACTGACCCCTTTTTAGAATAAATTTTATACATTAATTAAAATTTCAAGTGATATAAATTATTTTGAGATATAAAAATTGGATACTCGTTAAATAGGAATTTACTAATATTTAAATTTCGTTTTGAATGAATTGTGTTTTCAATAGAAATAGTCTTCGATTTTAAGTTTCAATTTCTAGGGAACGATCAATGACTCCCAAAATTCAGTGCTTTCAGATATTCATGCTCAGTGGAAAATAGATATTTGTCGATCTTGTCTCACTCATAATCATGCAAGTTTCGTCCACGTTGCCTAATGAAAAATAAACTCGATTTAGAAAGGGAGTCCCAAGAGAAAACGTGCTCATCAAATATACTTGGAGTCAAGATGGTATCATTTAAGTATCCTTTCACGATGATTCGTATGATAAGAGACCTTTGGCCAGCCCCCCAGAGGCTTTCAAGCTTCTTCTATGTTTCACTCTGTAAAACGAATCTAAATATACTCATTCGTGCAACAAAATATCCACTTCTATTCATCTCTGAGGATTACCCTAGAAACATGGGTTAGAAAACATGTAAGTGATTTTTGAATCAAGTTGTTACACTTGTCGTAGAGTCAAAATTTACTCAACTGATTTTTAAACAGGACATTGCACTCCTATGCAACGAGGTTAAGTACTGAACAATTATAAAAGAAATTTAGTCGTAACTAAAACGATTAGAGGAAATAGACCAATTTAAAATATCAGTTATAGGAGGTGAGTTTAATAACTGGGCCATGCTATAGCTCTGCACTAAGTGCAGACACCAATCATAAAGGACAATTTTACATGGTTTAATAGCCTCTATAATCCTATAATACAACTTACTGACACTTTTACGCGAATCGATCCCCATAGGTCATTCCGCGTGTAAAAGGTGTGGTAATGTCATCAACAATTCAACACTTTTAATGATATTTCTGCTGGGTAAAAGCATTTCGTACGATACGCGAACACTTAAAATGAATTTTTTAAAAAAGTTCTAGTCAGAAACGGCTTAAACGCGATAGCTGGCGATTGAAACAGTGTCAAAGAGTGGAAGTGTGCTATTTTGGAGTTCGTAATGTTAGCTGTTGGTGACAGTCGATCAAGTTTGCCGCAGAATGGCGAATGAGGCGTGACTCCGTGGCAGAGGGCATAGGAGACCGCGACGACCCTTTTTTCGCAAAATTACGCGCCAGTGACACAATCGTACGTAAGTGGCTACGACACGGTCATACGGTAAACCTGGCTCTAACAAAGCCAGCAGACCGCCTGCGCAACTTGCACATACGACGTAGGCTCGGTGTGTCGTGCATGGCGTTCCAGTTTGACTTGTGCCGCTGCACCGTGTGGAACTGTGCGGTTCATGCTCGATTTCTCATCGTTCGGGGACCAACAACGTGATTGAACACCTTTCGTTGCTTAAATTCGTCGATAAGTTTTCACGTACGCGTGCTCGTGGATCGCCATAATTCGGGAACTTGTCGAACAAGTGTCGGTAAAACACGGTTTCTCGAAACGATTCAGCGAACACGTGTGCAGGAAGGATCCTTTTTGGCATCCTTTGCCGCGAGCTGCACGTAGAACGGGACTCACGCGTGCGTATTGGAAGAAGGTGTGTACTAAATGATACTAAAAATTTAGCAAACGTGCCTCGACACAGAGTATCTCATTCTGGTTTTTTTATCTTGAAAACTTTCGTTTGGTCTAAACGTCAAATCTGTAATATCTGACTACGTTCTGAAAGTCGACTAACACTGATTTTAATAAATTTTCTGACGAACATTTAAATACTATTTTTGCTCACTTTTATGATCGCGTTTTGAAACCTTCAGTGTAGCGTTTTGCAGGATTGAAGGTGAGCGCGTAAATTGTTCGCGACAAGAAGAACGGAATTAAAAAAGCTAGGTGCATAGTGCAGTATTTATTCAGTCACGTCTGATTGCATAATATGTACAAGTTACGAATGTTAAGAATGCTGAGTCTATCAGAAAATATCTGCCTGTGCGTTGCATAATATCGATAAAAACATTTTCTACGAATAATACAATATTTTATATAAAGTTCTAATTCTATTGTTTTCGAATATACATGCATTTCTGACAGCAAAAATTTTTAAAGAATTAACAAAATTTCAGTAATTAATAGTGGGTGATAGAACTTATCGTAATAAATGCCCAAAGATTCTGGAATTAATTAATAATTTAATAAAGTATTGAATCTACCAAGTAATAAATAAATATATGAAACGAGCTTGCATGAAAAATGAAACGTTGTAGGTATATTTGTGCACTGAAATCACTTTTTGTCAGCGCTTGTCCCCAGTTCATGGGGTTACGTACAACCTGCCTACGTTCATTCTGATGATTATCGCGTTACTTGCTACCAACTAGGGTCGATGTGCTCGATGAGAGAGGACTAACACCAAAAGGCGGGAAAACTCGATCGCGAGCAAAGGGCGAGCCCGAAATTTTTCAAACTGGGTGACGGAAAAGGAAAACACCGAAGAGTCAGAATGGCAGACGACAATCCGCAAGATCAACGCGCCCCCAAGAAGCGTAAAATCATAACGCATTTGCCGTTTCTCATAAAAATTGTAGAAGTTGTGAGTAATCTCCGTCGTTAAAATACTTTACGATCGAGCTTCTCGAGTTACTATAATTCCTGTTTTCAATTTTCACAGGTTTTGGCTGTGTTTGCGATCGGACTGATAGTCGATCCGCTCAACTCTTTCCAACAAATCTTGACCAGAACGAGGTTCAAGCTCGACCATGCCGCGATAATCTACATCACCATCGCCGGTTACACTATAATCAACACGCTTTTCATCATTTGTCATTTCCTCGGAGACAACATACCGAAACGAACGGTGAGTCATAAAAAATTTAAATCATCGTGTAATTTAGAAAAGGAAATTTGACGGAAAGAGTACTTATAGCGCGTGGAAAACGGAGGAAAACTTGTATTTTTATAGAAGGTTTCAGCCACAGTCTTAGAGTTACAATCCAGATTAAGTGGCGTGTCTGGTGATAATAAATTGACAAAGTGACACGGTCGAGGGATCGCGTGACGATCACGAAAGGAGTAGTATCGCGTTAAATTCGCATTCCACATTCAATATTTTGGGCATACATCCACCGTCAAGACTAAAATTTCCTGTATTTCGCTAGTTTCGATCAAGAGCCTAGTCCATTTGTACAGCTGAGACGTCGCAGATACCACGCACTCGATAATTAACAGATGCGTCATGTCCTTCGTACGTGCACCCATACATCCATCGCTTTCACGTTTCTACGCGATTATTTGATTATACTAGTGATTCTCAATAATTATACATGATAGGAGTGCTTGTGTTCGAAGTCAGAAGCTCAGAATTCTGAATAGCTGGACTTTGAAACGCTTTCAAACACTGTAGACGATACCACTCTTGGGGACCGTGTTCAAATATTTTGGCTCCTAAAACAACAATGGAAACAACGTCTTGTCAATTTATTTCTATTGACAGCTACATTATCGCATGACCTGTTAGCTAATTAATCTTCAACTTCAAACATTGTCCAACTACTCGGCGATAAATTTCTATGCTTCGACGTGTTTACAAATATTTGTCTTATAAAGTGATCTACGTTCGGAAAAAATGATCACGAATGAGCTCATTGGGTATTCAAGGTTGCTAAACGAAGGTTTACCTGTTTTTTTATTGCTAAATAACTGTATCGATCCAACTATCGATATTGAAAATATAATCTAGTACACCATAATTCGAATAACATGACATTATGAAATAGTGGAGAGTAATTTTCACTAGGAAACTAGTTAAGGTTGCAGATTGTGCTCCAGAATGTTGATATTACAATTAACTATAATGAGATTTGATGATCCATATTCTTTCTTTAATTTTTCAAATATTCTCCCCATATTTCTTGTAGAATTTTATAACTTTATATAAAAAATATTTGTAATCTGATAAATTGTTATCGTAAACTTAATAGCAATCATTATCATAAAATTTATAGCACTACGTTTAAAAAATGTTGTGCAACGCGTCGCAACGGGTATGGTCAAACAAAACGTTGAAAGTATAGACGCCTGTTCCGTTCTAGTTTGATTAAAATTTACTACTTCCAAGTTCCCATACGTCGTATTTTATCAACCACCTACTTTCGCGACGTTTATGCGTGCTTAGCGATCGGAACTCGTAATATCGGGGACTCGTTACTTCGGAGAATAGTGATAGTTATTATCGTTCATGCCACACCGGTACGATAACGCGTAAAATAATTAGAGACTTCGTCGCAAAAGTGAATGACACCGTGGTCTCCTTTAAACGGAGTAAAGAATTGTTTAAGACCAAGATGTGAACGATCGATATTACCTACGTTGGCTATATCCAACAGAGGATAATTCAGTGAATAATTTTTTTTATATGAAAGAAATGGCATAGACGAAACGTTAAAGTTCATCGAGAATTATGGGGAAAATATATTAAAAATTTCCTCGCATATCGATATTTAAAAGAAACAAACTTTTCATGGGAAAGGAAACATCGTTGTTTTCAGAAGAAATTTAAAAAAAATAAGATGATACTTTTCATTTGGATGGAACTCAGATTCAGTGATCAAAATTTTTGATACAGGCTAATTCTAGTAATTAATAACATTACTATCACGGAAGTACATCAGATAGAGACATTCTTCGTAGCTTCTTGCAACAATTTCGTTGATTTTCTGGAACTGAATAAACACAAAATGTATAAATTAATTGGTTTATATTCCACGGTTAGCTTTTCCTTCGCGCTGCGAAATTAAATTAAAATAAAGAATGCACTCTGAAGCAACATTGATCTGCTCTGATTCCAGCTGATACTGTTCTCCTCGCTTGGCGCGCTTCTACACATCGTCGCTGGAACCGTAATTGTCTATGATTGGAGGAAGATCGTCGACCCTTATTACAGCAACAACGAATTTTATCCGAGTAAACAGTACATGGACATGTTCATATCGGGCGCGGTGTTCACATTCGTGGACGCGGTGGTTTTTATCGTAGAAGTTGGTCTCATTATAAGGTATTCAACGAAGAGCTCGGAGTGAAAAGGAAAAAAGACCATTAGAAAGACAAAAATAAATCAGTAATTAACTTCATAGGGAATCATGTACGAAATAGTGATCAGTATAAATTTGGAATAATAGATTACAAACTATCAATCGATAATGTCATGAGTGACAATTAGTCAGTAATGTGTTAATACGATATAACTAATCTTTACAACTATGAAGAAGAAACAATGAAAAAACTGACGTTTAGAGACTTTTCAGAGATTAAAGATACGATAAAGAAATAAAACGGAAAAGATTTCCACCTAATGTGTTCCAGATCATGCGTTAGAATTCTTGGGGAAAATCTAATTCGACTAGTTCTACGAAGTAATTTCCCCACAATAATGTAACAATCATCGTGTAATTACTTTATAGAAATAATCGTGACGAACTGCATAGTCGGATTACATATTACCCAACACCACAGAACGATTTTCTAAAATTTAACTAAGCACGAAGTAACTATGAAACGACCCGCCGTCCACAATTTGTTTAAGCAAAAATCTGTGTACAATTGAAGATTAATTCTTAAGCCAAATATTCGCCGCCCAATTTTAATAGACTATTAGCACTTACGTAGGAGATACGTTATTTTATTGACACGTAACGAATTAAGAGAAGCATTTGTGTTAGCATTTTTAGAAAATGTACAAATTAAATAATATATTGAATTACATTGTAGAGTATTAGATTCTGCAAACTGTTGCTTGGTAAGTTCTAGCAATCTTTCGATTTATTTCCATTCTCGTATGCAATACGTTCTCAATAACTTTAACGATTTAGCGTAAGAATATTATTAAAACTAACACCCAAAGATCTTTTCAACATGTCTTGCGTTTTAAGGATGCAAGGAGATCCACCGAACTATATGAATTTTTACTAACATCATGCTATAATCCAAAGCTCGAACGATTATACAATTAGTATTTTAAGTACCATTACATTTATAATTAAATACTTTAATACTACTAGTAATATCTTTAATGTATTATACGTTCTACGCGTATTACATAATTCAATCTCAGAATTGCCATGAATATTCCTAATTAAAATAACGGTTGTACTTTTTCTTACTACTAATCGTAGCTATAAAAAAAAGAGACCAAAAATTACCATTCACGATCGATCACACGCTTATCGATTCAGATATATGCCGCTTTATCAAAACAATTCCGTCCAATATAATATTAGGACTACAATTGATGTATGTTAAAAGAAATTATTTTAACGAATATATTTAAATATAGGATAAACATAGAAAAATGTATAAAGAAAAATTGAATTTAATTAAGTACTTGACATATAATACATGTACGAAGCAAATTGTGGAAAAATAAACAGATTTTATTATTTTATAAACCTAATAAAAATAAACTGTTGGCATTGTGCAACATTTAATTGCAAAATCCACAAATTATTTTATTTACGAGGTCAGCTCCTTAAAAATTGTTTTAGATAATAGCATAATAGGTTAACTTACTTATTTCGTTCTTGATTCTAACAAAGTATTCTCTGAACGTCGATCAGTATTTGAAGATTTATCGACAACCGATGTATCCAATTTAAAAACAAAAAACCTGGACGACACTTCAAGTCTCTATGAATTATTTAGAGGTTCGACCGATGATATAAAACGGATAAAAACAATCATCTGCGAAAGCAAGTAAACCATGACATGCGAAGGTTAACGAACTCAGAAAATATCTTTTGCCTTCTTTTCCCGCTATCGTGAGATAAAAAAAAAAAAATTACAATTCCCGTACGCTGCAGGTACAAGCAACTGGCTTCAAAGTTTAAATCCTTTTAAAGAAAAATCGGACGACCGTCGAGGATTTACAGCTTGCGTTAAATTGGTCATTAGACCGCTGAGAATATTCCAGTTCGCAAGTATCGATCATTAAAATGCATAGATCGTTGCTACACGCCGCTGACGTTACCTTGCTTGTACAACACACATTCTATCAGCGTTGATCGAATCGAAACTGATAACATATTTTCTGTGATTGATCCAGCTAGTGGTACTGTTGATCTTCGTCCTCGTAATTTACACTATCGCTGCTGGGGACACGAACGTATCGTCTGCGACATGCATTTTACTTATCGTCCTTTCTGGGATCTACGTTTTCATTCTGGCGATCGACTTGATCAGCCAATTCAGTGGTGGAGAATTGCACTCGTTTCCGGTAATTCGCATAAAAACGTTTCCCTTAAAAAATTCTAGATTTTAAGATCTCACGAATTTCACGAATCCAAAAATCAGGTTTTAAAAAATCTTTATTGCAGATGTTTCTCTTCTCCCTTTTGGGAGTAATATTCTTCGGAGTTGCTGGAATTTTATTAATATCTGTTTATAATGCTACTATGCTTTGGTATATTTTGACAATACTGTGCCTCAGTCTTCTAATGTCCGCCATCCTTCTAATCGAAGTTGCAATGATACTCGCGTAAGCCTCAAATTATTGCAGTCTAGTTCCAATGTTTATGTCGTTTAAGCATCACGTGTTCTATTATAGATTTTGGAAACGAAACTGCAATCTTTGCAAGCAGTGTTGTTACACGAATCAAGCCGAAATACTGTTCCAGAAAAACATTTGTCATCCTCTGTGTACCGTAAGTAGACCCATCAGTGATAAAAATAATAAAAAACACGAGATTATTATTATACTTGACGTTTTCTTTATAAAATTCTACCAATAATCCATCATTTTAGAAATGAATAAAATAAAAAATTATATCTGCAGTAAAATAGATAAATATTATAATAGAGAAATTCAACGATAATACTATGATGTTAATGTAACTTGTACAAAGTAATTTATGTTCCTGGAGTACCAACGTCTCTTTTAAGGTGTCTCTCTGCAATCTAGACGGTCAAATACGACTTGACGACCAGCGTCAGCAGCCTCAGAATACCATCGGGGGATGAAAAGGGGATTCCTGATCACGCTTATCGAAAAGTCGGTTACGGACGTAGACGACAGTACGTCGATTGTCCGACGAGTGCTAAATCAGTGTCCAAATTAGACAGTGCTGAATGTCAAACAGACCGTCATGCAACGTTCCACACAGAGAGTCAAGTGAGTCACGATTACAAAATTCGAGCAAAGTTGATAGTTGGGGGGTAGAAGACAGAGCGCGTCTTGCTGTCAAGATTATTGTTTTTCTTCGTGTCGAATTGGGTAACTTTGTTAATTAGAAGAAATTTCTCAGACACAACGAAGCATGAAGGAGATGCCGGTGCAAACGGTGAGCAAATGCGACCTGTGCAATCGACAATTGCAAATTTTTTCGACGGCCGCGGACATGCAAGCGATAACGCAATCAGCACCGTGCTCACCCTGTCCAGCCCTTGTACAGCTCATTCGAGGAGTACCGTGTTGTCCAGGGTTAGTATCCTACTCTAAACATTCCGTGTCATGCTAAAATAATTTTACAATAAACGAATTCCATGTTCTATACAATCGTTGGCTATAAATAGGAATTAGAAAGACGTAGTAGCTACGTGTGATCTCAAATATTAATATTGATGATTTTTATCTACAAGAAATTTGTATCCAACTCTGCTGGAGCTGCAGCAGGTAGTAATGATTCATCGTACGATAAATTTTACATACATCCTTCGTGCAACTGTTTAGACCATAATTCTAACGGGGGTCACGCATGAAATGATTTATCGTATGATTAGTCATACGTCTCCGTACAGCAGAAACGTATTGCTATTCAATACGGTTGTCTTACGACAGGTTATATAACTCCACTTTGTTTATAATTGTCGTTCGATGATATTGACAATTATTTCCCCGCCACTTAGATGCGAAACCACTCCCTCCACTGCATTTTGATGCAGTTATCGTGTAGTGTTCCGTACAGGAATTTTGATCACACGAGCGTGGAAAGAAGAATATAGAAATTGATAGGAATATGCCTAATAAGTTCATGAAAGTTGATTTTAGAACGAATATTAAAACTGACTTACCTGACTATAAATCATTGTTTGCACCCGACGTAAAGAAAATAATAATCGTTCCTCGAGGTGTGTTTCGAAGTATTTCTTAAAAAATGCAAAATAGTTTTATGCTCGAAAGAAAAATTCTTGCA
Source organism: Colletes gigas (assembly GCF_013123115.1). Classification (NCBI taxonomy): domain Eukaryota; kingdom Metazoa; phylum Arthropoda; class Insecta; order Hymenoptera; family Colletidae; genus Colletes; species Colletes gigas. The sequence continues at coordinate 4,875,678 of NW_025106637.1, forward strand.
TAGTCTACGTAAAGAGGCCTTATTTCCGGGACGTTTTTCTAATCGAGTTCATGATTTTAATCTCGTGTAAAAAAAATAGTTGCAGGTGCGTCGCGGGTATAGTGCAAGTACCGCAGCAAAGCGAGCAGCAACAAACGCAGCGACAGGATCAAGAGAAAAAACTGACCAAGGATCAAATGCAATGGGTGCAACCGGACCAAAAATCCTACGGAATGTTGACGAGTGAGAAAGCTCCAGTCCATCAGGTTGCGAGTACAGGCGATAACTTGAAAAGAAATTGACTTTATTTGGACCTAATTAACGACCGGTGTAACGTATTTACCGCATTTCCCTACAACCGCAGTGAACCTTCAACATTATAAGACAACCATTACCAATGTGACAAATATACGATTGAAAAGTTGCAAAATGATTATTTCTTTAACGCGAGAAAATACCAGAATTCACCGAAACGCGGTTAAAATCTCGAACAAATCGTTGATTCCCTCACACTTTTATCGAACCATTTATCCGCCAAGATCTCACGTTCCGACGTTCGCCTTTTTAAAGGTGGACAACACGAGGACCCGAAAATAGCGGGAATGGCGGGAACCATCACTAAACTTACGCTTGCATCCTACTCCGTCGCGCCGAGCAAGAAAACCAACACGTCGAGTCAAACAGCTACCGACGAAGTCAACATCACGTAAGATATCTTTCTGTAGAACGTGTCCATTGAAAAGTGATTCTAATTCTCGTAACGTGTTGGCAAAAGCACCCCCGACTCTACCGGAGGGAAGAAAGTGAGGCTGAGTACGCTTCAAAAGGAAAAACCGCGAGGAAAGAGGCCCGCCAAAAACCCCAACGAAATGCTGATACCGGAAAAAGAAAAAGCAGAAACGACGAACGACGTTGAAAAAGGGTCGACTAAACTTCCGTCGAAGAAACCGACGAACCCTTCTGCGCAAAAATCAGTTAACCCCTCGACAAAGAAAGCAGCAGACTCTCAAAACATCGTGGAATCTACCGTAACAGATTCAGCGCCTGTTCACGAAAACCCTGAAATTCCTTCTCCGGTGCAGCAAATTGCTCAAGTAATAAATCGCCTGGAAGCGATCGAAAGCAGTAAAACGGATAACAAACTGCTGGAAACGAATGATATATCAACACCCACGGTTGATGAAACGGATAAAAATGGAGTGGATGAGAAGTCTGAGGCTCTTCCTAAAATAAACGCGAAGAATGTGAGAATGGAAAGTGACGTTGACGATGCAACTGTCAACGAAATCACTTTTAAGAGTATTAAGAGTGACAAAGCCGACGAATCGATAAGAAAGCAAGATGATAGCACGAGGGTGGAACGAGGAACTCTGCCCGTGGCTAAACCTGACACAAGAACGCAAACGTAAGACATTATTTATGGCAGACATTGCTTTTTTATTTCTTATAAAGTGATGAAGTGGGTCACCCTGTAGAATAAAAGTTTATTCATTTCTCTGTGAATCTCGACATGAATCAAATAATGCTTCAAATAGGGGTAGTCAAGCCCCTCAAATTTAACTTCTTCACTTTATTAAGAGAAATTGAAATTTTTTCGACTTTAATATATTTTTTTTACTTCACGATTTTTATTTAATTAAAATAAAAGCATTGCATGCTTCATTTAGCATATTTGAGTGTCTTTGAAATCTTGAATCACTATTTTTCAAGGTACAATAACATGTGTGCCTCTAATCTCGTTTGACGTATCGTAAGTCATCGATATGAATTGAGAAGTGTATAAATGTTGCAATTAACGAACTTAAATTTCCGTTTATATAAAATCATGTACAACGACTGTTTTAAAATAATATATAATCTTTTAGAACTGACATAGACGTTTCCTTGATCAAACCTAAAAGAACTCGCCTCCTACGAAAGAAAAACAAAGTTGAGCCTGCCGAATTAACGTAAGCAAACGACACATTGATCTAAATTTTCGGCCAGAATGGACTAATTATATTTGATAATAAAAATAAGTAATCTATGGAAATCAAAACGTGAATATTTAGACACGCTGAGACGGACATTCAAACTTCGTATTCTGACGATTTAGATGTTTTATCTATCGGTAAACAAGAATCTGAGGTAATTTTAAATAAACAATAATAACATAAAAGCATACTTCTTTCGTTTCGTGATCGAAAAGCCCACACGTACATAACGCTGACCATTTTAATATAAATAATACAGTTCAATAAAATATTTTATAGAGATTGTTTGTAGGAGAAAAGCAAGCCTTAGGAATCGAAAAAGACACAAATATTTGTCGAGCTTGCAGAAGACTACAGGTAAATCCTACTGTTTTGTTGCATATAAATTATGGATTTGAAAATGATTAATATTTTTAGACTTACCCAACGTCGAACTCCTTCCGATACTACAGTGTCTACAGAGACAAACGAGGAAGGGTGTACTGTGAACTTTGTGCCACCGCGAACACAATTAAAGTACGATGCACGATAAATAGATGTTTCACGCGTGATATCATTTGTTTATTTAATTTAGGTATTGTATAAAGACGACGGGAGCGAGCAGAAGCGTTTGAGATGCGTAGTGTGCAAGAACGTTGTACGCGCAAAAAGCAGCCAGGAAGAAACAACCGTAAAAAAAATTTAATTTAAAATATTTGAATATCATAAGTTCTCGATTATTTAAGAATCTATTTTCAGGGTTTTCGGAGCAAGACTGACAACTGTCCCAAATGTGGTCAAGTACAAACACGCGTGCATTCAACCCTAGTAAATCCATCCAAAGTATAGTTATAGACCGAGCATGGAACCGATATAAGGAAAATTAGTATTAACAAAATATGCACAGGTAGCATTAGCGTGTACGTATTAAGTTACTTTAAAATTATGTACATTTTGAAAAGTAATTCTATTCTGCTAAGAAAATGATTTAACACTAAACCTACCGGCACTTTATGTATACCCATTCCTACCATGACCGGTCAAATGAGTATTTTTGCATTATATGTATAGAAAGTTGTGTTCAATTAAATAAACAATTTATGATCGAGTGTTATCATACACTAGTCGTGTGATCAGTAGGAATTGCTGAAACTTCTTTGGGTATGTAGCGTCAAAGTAAATGTGAGAATAAATATAGAAGATAGCAAAAATTATGGTAGATGATATGATCATTAAATAGAGGATGAAATTACCTTTGAAATGAGCGTTTGTGCGAGTCGATAGCTTTATTAGTTCCGGAGATATAGCGATTTTAATTTCAAGTCGATGCGGTGGCTAGTTTCGGAGATATAAGGGTCCGAAGAGTTTGTTTACGTTCATTGAGATCAATGGACTCGCGCGCGCGAAAATAGTAAACAGTGCGTAGTAAATTCTTGGAAATACTACGAAACTAGGTCACGACAGTCACGACTCACGTGCGACAAAGAGGTCCGGCGCGACGCGTCAGACGGAGACAGCGATAGTCGAATTAAAAAAATTACCCCTTTACATAAATTACGATATCTCGAAAACGGAAAGTCGGATCGTCAAAAACCAAAAACCATTTTAAAGGGGAGGCTTCACCGCTGCCAACGATTGCTCAAAAATTGATAAAACACTAGTAGCTTCGGAACTGTATGCGTCTAAAGTTTAACTATTTTTAATACGCTTTAATAGCCTTTTCTGAGACAGGAAGCAAGAGACAGCGAAATTTAAAAAACTACATTTTACATAAATTACGATATCTCGAAAACGGAAAGTCGGATCGTCAAAAACCAAAAACTATTTTAAAGGGGAGGCTTCACCGCTGCCAACAGTGGCTCAAAAATTGATAAAACACTAGTAGCTTCGGAACTGCATGCGTCTAAATTTTAACTATTTTTAATACGCGGTTTTGGTACTAAATTTTATCCAGTTTTTTTACAAAGGAATATGAATCATTCAACCGGTCAAATGGCCGGTCGTGGTAGGTTTAGTGTTAATTGTAGGAGAGGTGGGAACAATTACATCGTAATTTTAATATAGTTTTATGATATCGTATAACAATTATCGTATTATAAAGATACTAACTAATATGGATATTTCATTGATTACATTAAGCTATAAATCCTTACATGAAAAAATTAATACGTAACCTGCTCGACTTGCGTCGAGCGTTTCAAATCATTATTTGTTCCCTGAAATAAAAATGCCAGATCGGTAATCGCAAAAACAATAGACTTTAAAAATGTTACATGCTCAGATATTGTAATATATCATGTAAAATAGCGTTATTTTTTTATTAATGTTGTCATCGGCGTTTGTAATAAATTGTAACTTCATTCAAGCATCAGTATTCTCTTTGGCCAGACGTTTATACTTCTGTTACGAATATTATACATTATTTAATCAGTAAAATAAATTTGATAATTTTTGAGATTCAGAAAAAGGAACCTAAAAACGACCTTACAAGTACGATTAGAAAATAAAATTATACAAAGATCAATCCACTAACGAATTCCTACGATTATAATAATAAGAAGTAACGATTACCTAATTGTCAATTACCATTAATACACATTATTAGTAAGTTTGTATCATCCCATAAAGCTACGATTATTAATTATTAGAAACTTTGGTTCATATAACACAGAAAAAAATTGTTCATTATAGTATTTTTACTGCAAATATGGGCAAATTTAATTCACGAACAAGTGCAAATGTCCAATTCATTCGTAAAATAAAATCCACAAAAATTTCCAAATGAATCTAAGTCTTATTCGTTGTTCGTGAATAAAGTTTGTCCCATGCTTGATATAAATGCTTAGAAATTAATAATATATATATACTCGAAGACTGCCACAAGATTCCTAGCACTGATTGTGGAAAAAAAAGATCCATTACGAAACGTCTTCACCTTTCCAATACTGATTAGCAAAATCTCTTGTAACCATTCAACGTCGCGAACTATGCGATCACCATGCAATCTCAATAATAATCATAACTTAATTTCTTGACCAGAAACTTTTTCTCGATGCTCCTATCGACTTGTTTACAAAGATAAGTATAGCCTCGCCTAGGAGGTCGCGATATTTCCGTTAAACATTAGCATGACTTCAACGAACGTTCAATTATCCTTCCCGAGCTCTATCTTGCGTAATGGCACTCGGTATATAGAGCACTCTGATCAATAACTGACTCTGACATTAGCATTACCGCATTTCAAAATTGGCCTCATGTTGCACTTGGCGTTGCCATAAGCGTTCTCCTCGTATTGTTGCTGATTCTGCGTTAAGATCGCGGTTTCTGGATTCATCGCGGGCTTCGCGAAATTCTTCTGAGCAAATACATCGTTGGAGCCTACCATTGAACGATTGAAACGCGACCAATCGTTGATTCTATCCTTGTAGCACGATTCTTGCGCGTTCTGTGATCTGTTCACAGTCTGATTGTTGCTCCAACTGTTTAAATCGCTCGGGATCCAGTTGTAATATGGATTGGGCGACGATTGAACGACGCACCAACCGATTTTCTGGTCCACGACACCCGGCTTCACGTTGTTCGATAAAAATTGCGGGTAATGCTCGTAATTAAATCCCTGACGTAATATCGGTCGAACGTTTTGAACGTTGAATTGCCCCGGAGTCTGACCAAGAAACTGAACGTTCTGTTCCCGGCTGTTAAACGCGACATTTTGATAATAATTCACGTACGGTGGCCAATTCGTCGAATTCGCGGTGTCCACGGTTTGGGGATTAGGAAACACAGGTACGTTGACGTTGCTTCCAACTGGAATTTGTTGCTGGACGCAATAAGCGTCCCTTTGATTGTAGCTGTTGCAATTTGCATCGTTGTTTATACCAGCGATGCTCAAAGATCCGGAAAACCTTGATCCCAGATCGTCCAGCGTGTTCAAACCGTCGCGATTCATAGAGGAAAAATCGTTCGCGAACAAACCGTCGAAATTCGAGCTACTTTTACCGTGCAGTCGACATTTCAACGGGCAATTTATTACGTATTTGTCGAACATATTATGAGAGTTTGGCGGATCGGTCGTGCAAATTTGAACCCCGTCTTGATTCCTGAATTTCTCGTCGTAGAAACCCTTCTGGTGTTTCCCTCTGTTCAAGTATGCGCTGAACGGCGGAAGGATCGCGCTCTTCTCGAAGTTTTCGTAGAACAAAGAATGATCCACGCTGTTTCTCAAGTTCCCGTTAATGTCCCAAGTGTGTTCAAAGTTTTTATCCGCTTGAACGAATGGACATTGGGGATACACCAGGCTGTTCGACTGGCATTTTTCGAGCGTACAGTGATTCGATGGATGATCGAGACTTCTTGGTAAATTTTCTAATACAGATTTCGCAAATTTGCCGATTTTAATATTCGGATCGAACGTTTTAATTTCTCGCGTATTGTTCGCCACGTTCGATCGCTTGTTTATTGTCTCGTTCAACTTCGATCGAATTACGGGTCTCTTCTGTTTCACTTGATGGATCATGGTCTTCGTTATTGTTACGTTACCTTGTCTGTCGCAGGTTCCGCTTTCTTCCAACTACGATTTGTTAAACGGAAGCATTGTGTTTTATATTTTTAATTTCACAGTTTAGGAACGGACGAAAAGATGTTTAGCGTTTGCAAAATTTATCGATATCACCAGTGCTTAATTTTTTGGTTGGGTTTGCCTCTTCGGGGGCGAGCTATTTTGTTCGAAATAAACAAAAATTCAAATCTTCGATATTAGTCAATATGTATTCATCGGCCAGTATCATTAGCCAGAATCATTTCCAACGCTATATCGTTCGGAAAAATAGTTTGTAAAAATAATCTGAAGTCGTTGTTAGCTATAAATAAATAAAACATTAAAATTTGAATTTTTTTGAAATTATTACTATTATCGCTTTATCTCTAAAAAATACATTTTAAAATTAATATTTTCTATGTGAAATTTCCGTCCATTAATGTTTTACATGTTAACTTATTTTTAAGAGTTTCACGCTAACTTTTTTGTGCAATATGATGAACTTGCGATAACCCCAAATAAGATTTTGAAATTTTCCTAACAAAAACAGTATGCAGTAATCAGTTTCAAAATGTGTCTTTGAAATCTAACCTAAGCCACGAATATTACCATTACTAATTTTACTAAATCTTAAATCATTATTAGTAACAAACAAATCAAACTTTAAGTGAATTTTTGCTATTAATCTAAATAAATACCTCCAAATTTCGCTATGTATTAAAATCAAATTCAAAATTCATGCATAATAACACCTTATTCTGACAGTAATCTATAATTGTTATCATTCAGTGACACAATACAAACAAATGCTCGAAATAAGTAAATAAGCAAAACAAACTGCACAATAGCATGTATATCGTGCACGAAATATAAATAACAAAAAACAATAGAAATCGACTGTTTTACTAAGTTTTAATGCGTAAAGAATTTAATCAAGGCTCGAGTATTAAACAATTACGAACCATCTCTGCTTTAGCCAAGTAAACCCAGAGTTTTCGCCACGTGCTGAACTTGTGTTGATCACTGAAGTTGTATCGCATTTCCTTCGAGGCGTACCTGGTCGCCAGAGGACTACGATAATCACAATATTCACTCTTTTCTACCTTCGAAGAACTCATTTTTGCTAGATATCAGGCTAATCTGTGCACAGAACGATATTTGGAACAGTCTTCGTTTAATACGACGCACAGAAAATTTCACAGTCAGCTGATCGACTCGACGCACCAGAAGCTGCGCAGTGACTAGAGCAGAAGATCGACTCTGACGCTCGCAGTGACGCTCGTCGGCGATATATCGAACTATTTCATTCAAACCGCGTTACTACGTCCGCGCAGGGAACATTATTTATTTAAAACGCAATTTTTACTTTTAAGGAAAACAGCATTGAGTGAATTGTTCCGAAATACTCACAACGTGAGTAGAATATATTAATTATTTATGGTCCGACACGTTTTCTTCAGGCAAAATGAATTAAAACGTGAGAACATAACTGTAACAAATATTCATCTATTCCTGAATGATTAAATTGGGACTAAACTTAGTCTATTATTATTTAATTTTGAAAAACTTCAAATTACTAATGATAGTTCCACGTTGTGTCGAATTATGTCAATAAAATATTTCTCGAACCCTGAACCATTGACTAATAAAAATTCATTTCAACGAATTGTTTCAATTAAAAACTGTGCGATTTAATTTTGCCCTTTTCTTGTAAATACAAAATGTGATAGTTTCTGTTTAGGATTTAGCAATATGCAAATCACAAGAATGCCGATATTTTGCAAAGTGGTTCGCGTTTGAACTTCGCGTACAAGGCTTTCTGCATTCTTGCAAATCGTAATGCCATTTGCAGGGACAAGTCAACTGGGGAAAGTACCCACGTTCCATTTTCACGTGGGATCATAAATGACCGATGTCATTGTTCTTTAAACACGAAAGGAAAACCATAGATTGCCACTGGTGCCTATTTGCAAACACTAACTTCCCTTCGTCAGACTTCTGTCATTGTTCCAATACCAATAATCGACACAAATCGATACTGCTTTAAACAATCACCATTTTCATAATATTCTAAATATTCTTTCCATAAAATATCAGAAAAATTAAATACTTAAAGAAAGAAAAAAATACAGATTCTACCACAGTTTCTAAAAATAAAAGTAAATTGTTTCTATCGATTCACGATACCTACCACGTTGGAAGGAGTCATGTTTGGATTCGACCATTCTACGTTCACTGCGCCGCCTTTAAAAAGTATTCCCGCTTCGGGAACCAATCTCCTTCTTCCCATGGCGGCGTCTCGATGAGTTTTGTACGAGACCAATACGTACAGGAGAAAACCGTGTGCATTTCGGTAAATGGCAACTTTGTCAACCTCGTCCGTTACCTGATAGAGGCGCTGAAAACAGAAGTACATCTAGTCAGTGAAAAAGGAAAGAAATACGACAAAAATAAATTAAAACTTCTATATCGTCGAACTTCAGTAATTTCTTTCCTCGATGAATTATTGGATAGTTTCTGGCATTATTCAAATCAGATTTAAATGGTCTGAAATTGATCAACAGTAATCAAATTAAATTTCGTTTAAATAATGAATCTGATGCGAATTAAAAAAAAAAAATAAATCAATAGCTGAGAATACGCTTCTCGTTTATTTTCACTTTCCCATTCTGTTAACGCGTATGATTATGACATTAATTTATATTAAATATACATACATTGTAAACCGTTTTTCTTTTCATTTATCGTACAAGAAACGAGCCTGAGCAAATAAATATGTAAATCGATGTTTAGCCAATGTATTGCCTCGCGTATTCTCGTATCGTATTACAGCTGCGTATTATGAATGAGATACCATCGCCACACAATCAAACACATCAAAGAAACGATACGAGGATATCCAAGAAGTGGATGATACGCATTTTCAAACAACTTACCCTCACGATAGTTTCAGAATCGAGGTGCTGGGGCAACTGGTTTATACAGAGACGACAATTATTAGTACTGGCCACGACACCGATCCTTTTTCCGGGATAAATTTCGTACTGATCCAATTCCTTCACAGCACGAATTGCTTCCTCCTCGGTGGTGTACATGATGAAGCAGTATCCTCTGTTCGTGCCAGAGAAGTCCATCATCAGACGCAGCTCGTAAATCTGTCCGACCGTATTGAATATGTGAACAATGTCGGGCTCGTAATAATTTCTAGGGATACTGCCGACAAAAATCTCGCATTTGGGACCTGGAGGCGGTCCTTCCCATCCTGGGGGTGGTCCTAGCTTCCTCTGTCCATTTACTTGCGTCAACGTAAACTTCGAATCTGCTATGAATTTCAGCAGTTTCAAACAATTTTCCATTTGGTTGTTCATTTCCAAAGCGTTGTTGGCGCTTCGCAGTCTTGGAATCGATCTCGCAGTTCCTGCAATAAAAGTGGAGGGGATGTTATTTTAAACGAAGATTTCGTTCCCTCCTTTTGTCTAAAAAAATTGTTAAAACTAACATCTTTGACATTTCAGTCCTCTTACACGAGACTTTCTTCGGGTATTAATATACAAAGAAATTAATCCTTGGTGTATCGAACAAAACTCTGAGACTATATGCGCGTACAAAAATACTTTAGGTTATTTTAAAATACTGGAAGAGTGAAATTAATATTTTTAATTCCCAGGTTAAGAACCACTGGTCTACGCATTAAGGAAAAGTCGCTGGGGGGCAAGAAAACGTTTTTGAGGGTCAACAAAGAGTTCCGATTTATGACCTGACCTGCAATCGAGTCGAGTTAGGGACACTTTAAATTGGACAGATGAACCACGACTATCATAAATCAGAAGACACTCGAAACCCTCGAAACCTTATTTATTTTTCTTGATTATATCACTTACATTTGTCACGAGGTGTGTAGAAATTACGTTCGACACGAAATACAATATAGTAAAATAGGAATTGAAAAATTTATACTGATAATATATGGTCCCCGGTTACAATTGTTTCAAGTCAATTACAGTTACATTTCCAACATAATAAAAAATTTGAATAAAGTTTTTCCTATGCTTAGAAATAATTAAGAGAACAAATCACATCGTTTTATATAATCGTTCGCTTGTGTGAACAGCGCGCACATTCACACGTTTATGCATATCTTCCAAAACAAGTGAAGACTGGAAGGCAACAATAAACGTGCAACGGTAATTTTAGCATTTTACAACATAAAAAAAAATACACAGTCATGATCGAGCAAAAATAGCCACGAAACGATCGTTCTTTATTGGGTTAATGGAACCAAATATATTTGTATTAATCGATTATTCGATTACAAAGAAAATACTTCGTCTTACTCTTGTAATATTTTTAAATAACACTCACCCAATTGTGTTTTACTATGTTTATTATTGTGAATTTGATTCCAGGGCTCAGTCAATTCTTCGATCTTCAAGCCGAAAGTTGTTTCTTCTGTTTCACGATTCTCAGTCCTGTCGTTCTTAACGCTGGTTGACATTTTAGTTACTTTTTAATAAACTTCACCTTTTTCTTTGTTTAAACACACGAGAGTAGAGGATCAAGTCGATCGGTTGGATTTGACAAATCAGTAGGCAGAGAACAAAGGCTGATTTAAATTAAAAGATCGATAATCGACAAACACACCATCGCGGTTTGAATGGAACTGTGAGCTAAGGCTCTGGCACACCATAACAGGTCAACTATGTAGGGTCAGATGGCGCTTTTTTCGGCCTGCTGCCATAATACTTTAGGGGGAATGTTTTCTCTTCTTTCAACCTGCAACTTTCTTTTCCCTTTTACGTTCAAGCGCTTTCTTCTGTTTTACTTTATATATCATATCCTTGGCTGTTTCTAGAATATCCGATCGAAGTATCGGAGTATCATCGAATAGCCTTGAACATCATTTCTTCCGTTAATTAAAGAGTTTTTAGATGTGTAATAAATATTAAAAGAAAGGTGAAGTTGTCTCTACTGAAAATTTTGCTTCTGTTGAATAATCTATTTAAATTATTCATTACGAGTGTTACCAAATGTGAATCACGTTTGCATTTGAATGTTTAAGTACGTCGTACAAGGATGAAGTGTATTCAATTAAATTTGAAATTCATCTTTTTACTGTTCTCCTTTATATTGCTATGACACGATGGATTTTATACATAAATTCAATTTATACTTATTTTATTTTCGAGGCACAAATTCTCTCTTGAAAGGAACTCTTGAGTTTAGTTTCAAGGGTGATTCGATAATTCCAGATATTCGGTTCGTTACATTGTTGCCCGAAGAACCTGTTAACTCCACTCGAGATTTGAGATAAACGACCTCTTGGCTAGAATTCACCATACAATGTTTCCGACTCGTCACGTGTTCGTGGAGACACACGACACGAGTGGCTCGAATAAAACAAACGCCAATCGATCTGTTTGTCAGAGTACGATTCCACGAAAATTTTTTAATAAAACAACTTGCACTGTCCGGAATTGTGAAACGATTAATATGTGCATACGCTTCTTGTAAAACGGATTAAATTTCAGTCTAATGTAGCAAATATTTTATAATATTTACGTAATTTTTATTTGACGTTTATATTAAAGACTTTTAACCTAAAGTTACTTGACTCATAGACATGTTGCAAGAGTAAGGTGTATAATTTGTCATATATAATATCGCGTGTCTGTACGTACAGTACGTAAAGCTCAATTAACATACTATGACTTGAAATCTTAAGATCAAACGTCTCATGATTCATATCGTTCTAGGCAATTGCCATTCCCTATAATATCTCAGAAGTATACAACAATTTTTAATTTTAAATTTTCAAAGTATGAATTCGATTTTAACACAATTTCTAGGGTTACTGCCCCTGGGTCATAAAAAAGCAAATACACATGGCATTCTTTGAAAGACAATAATTTTCTTTGTGCATAAATAAAAATTGTCATACAGAAAACTACTTTAATTGCATGCTTGCAAGTGATTCAGACTGTGACTCAAAAGAACAATGATACAAAACGATCACCTTAAGGAAGCATTTACCATCAGAATTTTTACCTCATGAATTTGATTACACCTCTAACAAAAATATAATAATTATTTTTCCTGTCGTTCGTACAAAGCTTTACTGTGTAAAAGACCATTCATCGGTTCGACTAAACGCTATCGGACCGGTTCAAGGTACCCGCAGGTCGTCAAGCACATCTATGGTGCTCGTTGCGAAAATTCACACTGTCCTGCGCCAATGCACCGTGCGATAATAGCATTGTTGTTACCTGCAGTACGCAGACGTTATTACGTGACATAGCTCGTGCAACTTGAACCACACGAGTCTTCCTATCTCTTCAGTTGTCGTTCGAACGCGCCGCGATTCGAGTCTTCTTTTTCACAATCCTTCCGATCGAGGTCCACTAATGAGAAAGACAAGACCACGGCACCGTTCCACTCGTTTCTTTACCGATAGCTAATTTAGTTCGTCTTCGACTGGACGTCGCGATGAATTCAGTCGTTCCTCCTCGACGTCGCTTTTAACCGATTTTATCTTCGACATTTCTACAGAATGAGCGAAATAAATCGTTGCAATTTTGTTTCATCCGGTCACCCCGTTTCTATACGTATTTTTTCGAAAATAACTGCGTTAATAGATTGAGACTTTTACGTGGGTCTGGTTACGTTCAATTCTGTCATTGATTTCGTTTTACAGTGATCGATGAAAGTGCACAATTTTGGTTGGTAAATGTGCCAACGAGAGAAGAACATTGATTTAATCAAGAGATTGATTTTTTCTAAATTGTTCTGAATTATTCCGCGCTCGGTGCAAGTTAGTTTTTTCAAGAGTACAAGTTTTGAAACGTTCGCAATGCACATTTAGCCGCGGTGAATTATCGTAATAATGGCTGGTTTCAAAATCACGGTATTGTGACTTCCAACTGTCTAGCTCGTAGTTGGATGATTTGTTAATAGCCTGTGACTTCTCGTAATGCGGCGAACAAGAGTGAGAATTGCGCAAAGGGATCAGGATCAGTCGCTTCTTTGAATTCTCGTACGTCGACAAACATGTGGAACCGGAAAGTATTCATCAGGATCATCGAAGTGGTGTGTAAAAGGAACATTACAAAATTATAAAATTAATTTATGTCTTCTACTTTTCTTTCATCCAACAATTAAAAGAATACTTTTCGAAGTCCTGGGTTCGCTAGTTTTGTTATGAAAAATATTTATACAGAATCAGGCCTTCGTATTTCAGAAAACGCTTTTAATTGGTTTTAAGTTCTTGTTCCCATGGTGTCAAGATAATACCTTCCCCGTTTGCTCTCACAATTAATTATTTATAATTGTTCTGGGAAAGCACTGAATCTATACTTGTTCTCACTTTTAGTTCGTTCGAATTTATTAAAGAAACGTTCAATTTCCAGATACTGTGCGTTGCATCTGTAGTGGCGCTTAGAGTGACTAACGATGAAAGTCGAAGAGTGTTCCATTACCTGAGAAGTCGTAGCAGAGAATGGTCTCTGTTGAACAACGTGACATGGGGTGCCATTGGTACGATTATATTTCCATATGTATTATTCTATTTTCGATTATATAAAAAGAAAATTTGTTAGTTATCCTTTACTGTGTTTATATATATTTTTAATTGGTATTTCGATATTTCTTTTTTAATCCAGGCGCTGCTCTAGCAACTGCGACCTGCGGTGGTTACATAATAATAACGACAGGGCTTCTGATTGCTGCCGCGACAGGGGAGCTTTCTGGTCGAAAGATGGTAAAAGTCTCTTCCATTCTTATTTCTTTCTATACTACGTGCTTGCAACACGAACAGGAATTTTACGTGCACTCTATGAACTTTTAATTTCGTCTTCCTCGACAATTATGCAAGGCCTTGTGGTTCCCTAATAGCCCCATTGTTTGAGCTCTTCAAGATACTATTTCTCCTTTACGGGACACTGCGTCCTTCGACGATACTGATTTCTATCGCGCATTGATGTATTTTCTTTTTTAATGAACGCCTCTAACGCGGAATTTCAGTCATCGAAAAAATCGTTTGTGCATTTGCCTCGAACTTTCTTTCGCACGATTTCAAATTTTCTAATAATTTATTTACACACACGGGAGTTTATAGGATCTTATGTTGAACAAGTAACGAATAAATTATTGCAAGGTTTCAAAAAATATCAATTATTCCGTATTAACACGAATCAGATAAATTCCTTTGCAATTGAAATCAGAAGCAACCGTTTATCCAAGACAAATGAATGGCTCTCTCACGATGTTAATCTACAGCGTTATTATATTTTCCAATATCCTTCCTGGTGTGAATCGTTTTCCCCAAGACACGCCCCGTTCGTTAGGCGCAGCGTATTAACATAATAATCGGGCTGAATTGTGACTTGCCGCGGCGTACTGATAGAATTCTTTCTCAAGGATACTTCTCGCCTTTTTTTTCTTTTAATTTATGCGGGTCAACAAGTCGATCGAGAAACGTGGTAAAAATAGGACATGGATTTCAACGATAGCGTGAGAATATCGACGGCGTATCGCGATAGTTCTGTCATTGAGGGCCAAGGTTAGAAATATCCTTAACGCAACCAACTTTACAAGATGAAGCACGTAACTGCATCCTTGGCATGTGGCAATTCAGCCACGTAATGCGTGCGCTACTGTGACTTATTTAATGACTCATAGCCGAGGCTTGGCGAATCACGGTGATACCTCAACGCAGATCTGCTTCTACTGATTGTCAGACAGACATTTGCATAGATAATATTTAAATGTTAGGGATAGATCGACGTATGTATAAAGAAATCACTGTTTTTTATTTTAAAAGAGATCATTGGAGATTGTTAGTCCATGTGTGTTTGAAACTTGCGATTCTGAGGCTTAAAATCTGTGAATGTCACTTAAATATGTTTGCGAATCAAAGTGATTTGAAGATCACTGCGTGCAATCATTTGGTCGCATGTAAGAGGTACAGAGAATTAGGGTTGCACATCTGGTAGAACCAA
The DNA here is from genome assembly GCF_013123115.1 of Colletes gigas. NCBI lineage: Eukaryota > Metazoa > Arthropoda > Insecta > Hymenoptera > Colletidae > Colletes > Colletes gigas. The sequence goes on from NW_025106637.1 coordinate 4,891,139, forward strand.
CCCCAATGTCTCGGGTTTATGGCACGGCAATCGCTATTGAGGAAAGGTAGAGGGACAATAAATATGTACATGTTCGACAGAAACGTAGAAAAAGGTAACTTCTATGGTCTCAATTTAACAGAAAGCCCTTCCGGAGGCCAAATTGTTATTTTAAATAAAAACAACTCGACTTTCTAAACCTCTCATAACAGTGTAAATGGAAGGCAGTTTAAAGCATCCTCAAATGAAAATGAATTGTTACGATGAAATAGGATTAGAAATTTAAAAGAGCCAGTATTGTATCTTTCTGATAGAAAGTCTTTAAAAGGAACACCTTTTGTCAGTCCCTGAAAACAAAAATTTAATACACGAATTCGTGAGGATTTCGTCTTTGTTCTTTGATTCGGTATGAGAAAGGAAGTGATAGGCGGAAGGAAGTCATTAATATTTAACGATCACCGTTACCACATACCTGAAGGTTCCTTTTTTTTATTTAAGGAATCGTTCTTTCTGGGACTCGGTGTCGTTCTTTTTGGCATCGTTGGCGCTTTGTCCATGGCCTCTATTGAAAACGTTCCTGAGGACTTGGTAGACAATGCCGCTGTCTTTGGTGCGCTGTGCTTGTTGACTGCGTTGGTTTTTATCGCGGACTTGCTTATTAGTACACCGAAAAAGAAGATCGAACGGGCCGTGGCGAAACACTTGGCTGCTAAGACCGGTAAATCACAGGGGACGTTAAATTAACATCGAGACAAGAAATTGTCATTCGAAATGATTCTTGAAACTTCGTAGAAAATATTTTTATTAATTTCATCACAATATTCTTCCTCTCTAAAATCAATAGCTAAAAGTCAAGCAACCATGTTCACCGAGAAAGAGTCGAAATCCCCAAAAATAAGTAGCCCCAAAATCTCGAAAGAGGACGACGACGGTACTGTTAACGATGGATTCGAAAAGCTCGACGAGCAACATCAAAAGAGCGCAACAGAATTGTCCGAAAACGCTCGAAAACGGGACCACGATCGCAGAGACGATGAAAACGAGCGCTACGTTCGCGGGGAGTCGGAACCGAAAGAGTACACGCAGAACTTCGAAAACGGAAGAGCTCTCAGAAATTCGCAAATGCAAACGAACGGGAAAAGGAACTCGTACAAAATGGACCACAGAATGGACGTGTCTACGGTAGTGTACAAAGCTCAGGACATTTATCAGCGTCCTGTGGACGAAGTGGACACGCCTCGTTTCCCGACCGAAACGAACAACAGGAGCGAAATTATGTTCGCGAAAATTGTCAACCCGGGCGTGAAGATAATGAAAGTTGAGCACGATGTCGATGAAACTCTCGACACTTACAGGTACGTTTCATCTCATTCTGAGTGAGTTTAATTTTTCTGACATTTCGTTATTGAAGTCATTTAATCCACTAAAATTGTTTTTTTTTTGTTAATTTTCCGTTACTCGATATAGGATCTTCCACAGACTTTCGACATTTTTTTTTCTTGTTAAAAGCTACTCAGCTTGGCTAAAGGGAAAATGATCTTCGCCTTTCTATGCCTTTTATGGCCAGTTAACGGGAGGTCTCTGACATCTGGTCAGGCCCGAATTTCGCCAAGTATGGTTGCCTGGTTTCTGTCACCATGAACAATGTGTGAAAAGAGGAACTCTTTTGGGAAACAGACCCGCTAAAATACAAACTTTCTTACGCACTGGTGCTCGAAACCATGTGTTTTCTGTGTTAATTATCCACGAGGGTAGTTCACGAATTAAAAAATTTCAGAAATATTGAAACATTTCAATAAAATAATTCATAACTATTTTTTTTTCATATAATATTTAAAGATACACTTTGAAAAGGTGAAACTACCCCTGCACGATATTTAAATATTTTCACCTGTAAATTAGAGAATAACTTTTCATGAGTTAATCAGTCAAAATTTGTATTACAATATTTATTCTTATCAAAGCAGAGACTTTCAGAGTACCTCAATTTTTGTACGAGATCCTGTGTTGCATTAACTAGTGAAAGGGTTGAGACTTCTTCTTAGATGATTGGTTACCTTTTGATCGATGTACGAAAATTTCTTCACACGATGGATTCTCGTTTTACGTTCGTAGATATTCCGACACCAGCCAGTACGACAACGTACCTATTCGGATGCGAGGAATGTCGCCGAGTCAGAAAAAGAATCGCGATGTCACTTTCAAGATTCCACCGCCACCGAAGGGTTACGGGAAGGTTTACGACAAAACCAAAGACGAAATGGAGATGCTCGAAGAGTGTTTCGGTGTACTTCGAACCACCAGCACGGGAACACAGACACCTGGAATTCGATCGCCATCGTCACCGACTGATCCCGGATACGTTCGACACACAGCCAGCAATTGGCCTCAAGAAACCAAGACGAAAACACCTGGTCACAGTCCCAATCACACATTAAAGGCATAAAACTTTGATTCGATATTAATTTTCGTAACTCTGCGATTGGAATTCGTCTTGCCTCGTTTCTGAAAGACTTATACGCGCGCTTTTTAATTGAACGATTACTATTCTCACTGCCTTCGAACGTAAATGCTTGCGGAGATTAGGAAAACGTTAGCGTGAATGTAAAACGCGACGTCTAAAGTTTATTTCAAGAGTGTGTATTACGTAAATCTGTAATTAATTGGTATCTTCGATGAGTTCTGAGAAAGGAGTAAGGAATCGGACGTGAAATTTCGTACACGCGAACGTTCTTCGTATATGTAGAAATTTTAATATAAAGTTTAACACCTCTGTTCACATCGATACGCATACGTACAATTATTAATAATAATGTCTCCTTGTGATAACATGTAACCGCAGCTTGTTAGTCTCCATCAGAACGTACTCGTTAAAGATTAGTCTGCAATCGGATTTACATAAAATCTTTCGTGTACCGTATTGTTTCTTTTTCTTACACTTTGTATAAATAAACGATTGTACTGAACACCCGAGAATTGTTATTTTATTCGGCTGTCGCGAAATTGAAAAACAAAAAGAAATCAATCGGAAAACGCAGTTCGCGACCGAGAGTATCGACGTGTCATGCTAATTAAGCTTCATTAGACCGTCCACCTCCCCTTCGACCATTCACACAGTTCTCCTTTCCTCTAAAACGTTTCTAAACGCGTATTTACAGAGCCGAGAATAATTGCTTAGATACTTGAGCATTGGTTTCTCTTCTTCTTCGTTCTTCTGTACATCAACGTTGTTACGTACAAAAATTGATCCACGTTGACGAAGAATCACGATCGTGCGTTCTCATTTTCGAAACGCTCGTGAATGAAAACGATATGGTGTAACTAGATCATCTTATTATTTTATGAAATTGATTTTTTGGATCGACGTTGTTGGGTTCTACTCTCCATCGCGTTCAACCGAACGCAACGTTCTCGATCTTTTACATTCTACTGGTATCGAGGTACGAGTTTCTGAATTATTTATTGCATCGTTGCTACATCGGTCAATGTCGATTGAAGAAAATTCGTAGAATGTACACGAGGCGCGGGGAACACTGCCACGACACCGGAGAAAATTCTAAAGATTCTAGGTGTAACAATTTCTACCTTTCTTTTGCGTAAATATCGTGGTCGTTCCTCTCCTTCGTCGCTGCTAAAGCTTTTTCGAGGTATATACAAATCGAAAGGCTTTAAAAACAAAATTCATTACCTTGATCGCATTTTCTCCCGGCAAATCTCATCCAAATTGTTCTACAAAAATTTTTACATTCGTCTCCATCGTTAATAAATAAATAATAAAAGAGTAAAACGCGCGTGTTATCGACAATCTTCCCAAACCACGATTAACGAAACGATTACATTTTTCCACCGAATAAACTTTCTTCTCGCGTGCTTCTTTTGGTTCGGGGACTCGACAGACTTATTTCTATTTCCCGGGATTGCATCGTACAAAAAAAAACACGCAAGAAACACGCCCAAAGACACGACAAATAATTCCTTACCAAAGTTTTACAAACTCACGTATTTTACAGATTCCTCAGGAACGGATCTTCCCATCTTCTTTATCCGTTGTTTCACGCTTATTTCTTTTAAATACGTATGTACAGCGTTTCGTTACCGATCAATCGGCGAAAAGTATTGGTATTCCCATTCACGCTGCCAACGAATAAACGCAGAACAGATAAATAAAAAACTCAATAATTTTATCTCATTCCAAAACCAATGCCAGCGCCTTGATTGTTGGTCGCCCTCTGTTCCATCGTGATGTATTGTCTAATCAGTCGCGAGATTTCGTGAGCTTGCTCCGTCTGGAGCCTGGTGATACGCTGCTGCATCAGATTGCCACACTTCATGTCCAGGTACAAGGTTCCTTCCTCAGATTTTACCTTCCTGGTAGAGATCACCTCGGAGTACGGATAGTGGTGCAACGTCTCCTGCACATTTTTCAACCATTTTATTTCGTATATCAATAAATAATTAATTATAGAAGTCTATATTCATCCAGTCGTTATAAAAAAATTACGATCGTATGCTGTTGTGGCCCTTCTTATGAGAAGAGGTTAATTGTTTGATTTTTAAGATCGAGACTTTTCAAATTGAAAATGCAAACATTTAGTAGAAACAAAGGCTGTTTGAAATTGAAGATTAATATGTAAATGTGAAATTATATCCATGGTATTAAATCGCTTACGTGAGTGATTAGATCAATGAAGTGCACTCCATGTCTGTTCAGTGCCAGTATATGATCGCCACCCTTTTCTTTCCCTTCGGGCACCCGTTTCACGGCGAAGAAGCTGGACCCGAACAGCGGCCATTTCCACAAAATTTCTAAGGCAGAGTCGACGTTGATAGAACATATATTCTTTAAACGAATTAAGAAGGAGAAATGGGTTAATTGAAAGCTTACCAAGAACTTGAGCTTTGCAAGCAGCTACTGCGTTGAGCTGTACATTGTTCCACGCCTGTTGGACCATGTTCGACCACTGCTGGGGCCGTGGCTCTCTTAAACTGAGCACAGGTTTTGGCAACAGATATTTTATTTCCTTGGTGGTTGGTTCGTGCGCCATGTCTGCTGCTCTGTGGAGAAGGGCTGCTATCTGCGCCATGTCATACTGGGGGAAAAAAACGAAACTTGATTAGAACTTTTGCGACAAAAATAGTTTGGGAATTTAGTGGTGGTTAACAATTTACGATTATTATTTATTTAAAAGCTTACGACGACTTCTTGAGGTAAGTGTTCCCCAGGCAAGACCAGGAGAAGACCCTCCAAGTAGTCCGGAGCGATTTGGTTGAACACAACTTCTATGTACAGTGGAGCATCTAGTCTAAGAGGGTAGTACCAGACGGATCTAAACAAAACAAAATTGTATCATAGATTGGTAATACATTTAAACATCATTATATACTGTGCTATCCACGATCAAGTTTTCTAAAAAGCTTCCTCACGAATCATTCTTGAGCAACGTTTTCAGACTTGTTTACGATCAGAGACGAGGAAATTAATTTCCGTTTTTTTGTATACCTGCAGAATATTAAGTAAAAGACTTGGTGATTCTTATGGAGTTCCGTGGTCACATCGAGCACATATTCGTCTCTAGCTAATGGCATGGTGAACGCATCACCGTCAACGATGCAGTATAACGAGAATTCGTCCATTTCGTGGGGATGTCTCACGGATATTACGTTGCACATTTCTTCGATAACATCCTGTTAAAATAAAGAATTGGAAAAGAAGCTCCGCGATTCTACACAGAGTTTTCTTCATCCCTGATGGTTTCGTAGATTAACACCTACCTGCACCACCGTCGTACATTTCGTGTTGATGACCCTCTCTGTTCCACCTGGCAGTCTATAAATCTGTCTCTTGGCATTTCTGCCAGCGCTGATCGCCATAATCTCGTCGACGCTGGGCACGTTCTTCCTCCCACCGTATTTAACAGTTTTCCTGAGGTTCTGCAGGCACACCGTGGCGGTCCCGTGATAAGCCCTGCGCTTGTCGTACGCCGCCGTTTCGAGGTACTTGGTGAGATAAGGCCTCAGACCGTCGCTGCAGGTGAAATAGGCAGCGACGATGCTGAAGATCCTCCAGCCACGCTGACAACTGTCCGGATTCGGGCTCTTGTTGTTCGTGGTCTGTTTCATCAGCTGGCAGTATACCTCGTCCCGCAAGTGCTCGTACTTATGACAGTGCTGCAACAAAATAGCTCGGTGAGAACGAAGTACCTCGGGCAGCCGCGATTCCAGTTGCACGGAGATTCAACAGAAGTGAAAGCGCCGGGTTTCGCTCTCGGTAATTGTTTCGAGAATTAACGCCGCGCGAGTAATTGCTGCCTACGGTGGTGTGGAGAATAGCTTTTTTGGGACGAACGAAGACGGAAAGATCGTAGCAGTGGAATCTTTGATGATGTGCAAGTTAATTTGAATCAGATTGCCTTGGACTCTACGACTCTCTCTGTTTCCAGGTTTAATTAAAACTGAATCAAGGCGAAGGATTCCGAACACTTGGTTTCGATTATGAGAAATTAATTGCGAGCTTGTGGAAGTAACGAAGTTGTCATCATTAATGAAGCGATCGAAACACTTTCTGAGAAATTGTTGCGTAGACAGTTGGTATGATTGAAGAGTATTATAAATAGAATCTACGATACATTAGAAATTAGAATACGTTTTTGTTTGACGATTTCACGGATATCGGTAGCTTTAATTGCTACATTACAGTGAAATTTTGAAAGTGATCTAGAAACACGAGGAGAGTGTAAACTTTCAGATACGTATTACTGTTGCTTTTAATTGTCGGACAAAAATTGTTGCTCACCATCAGAATAGTGTAAACGCATTTTACTTCGCTGGTGTCTGGAGGCAGCGGTTGATCTCCCATGTACCTCATGAGACAGACGAAGCACTCGACAGCCAACGCGCTCAAATCTGCGTCCAGCCTCAAAAGACTTTGCTCGATCGGCACTGGGGAGTACTTGACGAGATCCACCTGCTCCTTCCAGGTCCATTCCGCACCGTCCTGTTGACCTTTGCTCTTCTTGTTCTTCTTTTTGCTCTTCAGAGACTCGATGACTTTCAGAGAGCCACTTATGGACCCGTCTGCAGTCTTCAACATCTCGAATCTGTCGAAGGGAACGTGTCGTTCAAAAATTCTGTCATTGTTATCCGCGGGACAATCGCGCGAAGCTCCGATCGCGTAAGAAGACTGTTAGAACCAATTTAACGACGAAACGGGACTTGGAGGTGACGTGGGTAATAGCTTTCCAAAACGGAAAACGTCTCGTCGGAGGAGCAGAAGGCCGTAAACGGATTTTCCATTGCAGGATGTTGTCACAGAGGAGGAAAAAGTCCCGTTGAGAGTACTGGCTGGGTGGTCGTCACTTGTCAAAGTCATGTTTAAGAAGTCTGTTCTCTAGTTAGGTGTTCTAATGATCCTCCTTTAACTTTTGCTCCCCGCAACCTGCTGGTTCGTTATCGTCTTTACGACGTTTCTATACTTTTATGTTTCTGCATTAAACAATGTTTCCTTCTTAAAACAGTACTGACAGTCTTTTGCGCTCTATAGCGCGTTACTATTTAATTGTTTACGGGATATAAGTGTACGGTCAAAACGTTATGCATAACTGGAGAGAAATTGCGGTTCATTAGATCCAAACAATGTCTTCTTTCTTCATCGTGCACGATGAGGCAAGACGGTAACGAGACTGAGAACACTTTGAACCCGATGCTGTTATTACCATGCATTGAAATCACCCGAGCGGCGTTTGTATTAATATTACGTTCACGATTATAATATATGAAAATCATTTTGACTTTTTAAAATCGTTGATAATTAATCAAAATTAACGAGCCATGTGTCAATACATAGCACCGAGTTCATAAAGTTAATAAAAGTTTGCAAATTGTATTCTTACAAACACGTGATTGCAGTTGGCGATTACTGTTGACGAGGTTTATGTCGAACTTCAGTACATCGTTTGCAAATTATTGCGGAGCAGTTGCGTTCGCGACGAGTATTTTTACAATATGTTCCCGTTGCACTCAGCAGCGACTAGCCAGCCACTCGTAAAATATGTATTTCAACAAATCCTCGCGTTCGACGAACGAATCCGATTTTGATGAATCGAATACCGATTGGCACGATACGAAACGCCGCGAAACGGTAACTCGCGGATCGTGGACCGATGCCCAAAGAAGACGAGGAGTACCGGTTAGCCGCGCGTTCACCAAGATGGTCGATGCTACTCTGAGAACCGCAGTGCGTTATGCTTTCTCAACACGGTCGACTCGGGTTTCTTGCGTAAGAGAGGCCAATTAGTCTTTAACATTAATTTCCCTTTTATTACGGTGCCGCGGTTTGGTAAAGGTATTTTTGCTAGTGCCAGAAAATGATCCCCTTTCTCGATATAAGATGCTTTTTGAGTACTTACTGATCCAAGCCTAGAGCAGCGTGCAACAGGTTGCAAAAGAGAGGAGTTAAAAATTGCGATAAGACGTCTTAAACAGTTTCGTATTTTTCGAATCGTTCGTTAAAATTTAAAATAATATTACAATTATTCAACGTAATATAAATAAAAATGTACCACTGATTCACGAACTTAATAAAAATACTACAGGGACAAAAGGTTGCCAACCACTGGCATACAGGATGTCCCGTAATAGGTGATACAGCCTTCAGGGTTGTATTACTTTTCCTGGTACATCGTACAGCTGATTACTCAATGATTATAAGTATGTCATCAGAGTACCACTAGACTCTCAAACAACATTCCTAATCCCTTATGGAGTTAACTTTCTTATAATATTTAAAGTATTTCATGAATATTTGCATTATAGAAATTCCCCTGAAGTGTATAATCGATCCAAATTTCGTTTAAAAAGTTTCCCAGGCAAGTTGTAACAGAGTCTCGCGAAATTTGTAGGAAAATGGATTGAAGAACGTCGAACGATTACTAACTTCTCTGTGCTTTGCCTGAAATTCAGCATGGCGTATTGCAAAAGAGAGTGCTTTCCATCGTTGACCACCGGCCCGCTCTCGTAGATACCATCTTCTTGCAACCTGCCGTTGTCTTCCGGTTGCCGCCATTCCTGGTTCGGGCTGAGTCGCTGGTTCTGCTGGTTTTTCTGATGGTTCGTCTGGTTCGTCGCCGACACGTGGTTCGGCACACGACTCGCGGGCACGTGGTTCTCGTGATTCGAGATAACGTGATTAGATTGACCGTGAGACTGGACGTGATTCAGAGAACCGTGATTCGCCTGCGACTGGATCGATTTCGTGATCTGGGATACGTGGTTCTCGTGATGGTTCGGCTTGTGCAACGGCTTCTGGTCGATCTGTAAACGAATTACACCGTGTTATTCATTTTATATATTTCATACCATCACGGTATCATCATTTGAAAAAATCGACTGTTAAATGATTTACACTTTTCATTTCGTATAAAAATAAACAAAATAACAATTTTGTACGTATGCAAATAGTCCTCGCTATTAACTGTAGTAGATGTACGTACATTTAAAACCATGTCTCTGAAAAGGGTAAATAGGAACGCATTTAAAAAAAGAATTGATATGTCTGTTTTAAGAAGTGGTAAAATTAATGTATAGTGGAATACTGTATTCAGTTAATTTCATTTTAAAATTATTCTATCTTTCGGAAGAAATGCACGTATAATTTGTTCCGTTGGTTGATGCAAGATTCAAATTTTGATGCTATTGAATTCGTGGGAGCTCTGGATGATTTTATCTCGAACTTTTGCACTTATTAATAATTATGTTAAGACTACTGAGAGAACAGAAATAGACGATCGAGGAGAATCTCGACTCGTTTGCTGAAAGACACGAAATTGAACTTTCACACAACTTCTAGGAGAAAAACCTCGATCTGGAGCAAAGGAAACCGTTTCACTCTTTCCCAACCAAGCGATTATTATTAAAATACTAATTAGGTTTAGTAAATTATTTAAAGATAGGTTAATGCATTTCGAGCGACACGTTGGCAATTAAACGATGTTGTGATTAAAGAATCATATTTCACTGGTTAAGTATCGTTTCCATTGACGTCGCGAGACTGGATTTCATTTTTCGTTGACACGCTTCTTCCGTTTCATTATTCCCGAAAGATCAAGATGTTACATTCGACTACGTAAATTACCAGTGTATAATCCTCGCATGTGGGCGGTACGTCGCCCTGGTTTCGCGAGTGATTTACACGAAGGTATCTCAAACCTTTCCTATTATTCATTTTCTCTTTCAGCTACTATTTCCTGCTTTTCACCATCACAGTCACGGATATCTCGGATCTATCGATCGATCTCGCAGACGAGAAAACGGGTTTCCCTGCACGCGATCGAGAACAAACTCAGGAACGCGAGAAACAACATGATTAGCAAGATTCAAATATCATTTTCCTTATTTTACCGATGAAACGGTTCGATAGAATTAATAAATTAACTGGTTAAACAGTGTCTGACATATTTAAACACTTTTCTCTACTAAAATATATTTTTTTGTTGATCTAGAAACGACAGTAAGCGCTACTTTCATCGTAACAGAGTTTTATTATTTAAAATTTGAAAATTATTGTAAAAATTGAATTGTATATTTAAAAATCATTTCTCCATTATGGTCTCCCAAAGGTTTACAGTTGAAATTACTAACCTTATAAAAGATCGAAGTAAACTAAAAGTTTAAATAATTTTATCAATAAATTATTTATTGATTGCAGAGAAAATTTTAAACACAAATAAGAAACCAACGTGCTTCTGAGTTTATAGCAAAAAATCGATATAATTTTTACTCCATACGCAATTTTAAAGCACTCGTAATATCGTGAAAGTTGGAATTTATAGCCACGCATGATTGCTTTTATTATTTTCTTCTAATATATATTTACTAAATTGTGATTTCGTTCTTCTGGTCTACGGGAATGATATTGCAATAACACGACCGCCAATTCACTGCAATTTTCAATGTAATGGGCAGCTATTATACAAGAAGGAAGAAATATTTAGCTCGTTGTCAATTTTTATGACTATCAGGGTAGTCTACTTTAAATCAGAATTATCTGCCAAAAGAAAGCAACGATTCTTGTCCTAATTTTGAAACGGCTGTTGTTTCTTAATTACACGTTCCACATCTGACTTTATCTCGCGAACATGAAAGTTCTGCATTCCGTTCTACATTACAGTTTAAATTTCAACCCAATAATATCGTACTTGTTTGAATAGATTCTGACGTTACTAATTTTTGTTCTTCGTTCGATAGAAAGCTGCGGATGAAGACATAAATTTATTCATAAAAACCTGAAGCCTAGATCGCTATAGCCGGTTACTGCATTCTCTGTTCACTTCTGTCATCGATTTATATTTCCATAAAGTGTATTTGTAATACTTGCAACACTTTCGTATCAATAAAATTATTCTTTGTACCACTTAAACTCTACTTTTACTTATCTCAATTTGAATAATTTCTTTGTTTACAATTTTAATGAGAAGAATCGTTGCGAAATATTCTCTAAAAATTTTTTGAAATAAATTCGAAGCCTCTGCGTAGTTTCTCAAGGAAGGAACAAAATAACACCTGGTATATCGATATCTAAGCTTTTACCGACAAAACCTGAATGTACCTGAGCAAGCGGGATAAGCAGATGTTGACCCTGACCTACATATTCGTTAATGCATCGTGGTACCGTGGAAGACGCGAACACACATAGTTACGGTATAGTATTAATAAGAACAATCCACTCGATTTTCCTCGGCCTGTTTGCGGGTTAAATATAGTTCCCACTGTGTCGAAGATTACGGATTCAAAAAGTAATATTTACTTACCGATCTATAGCGAAGGAAAATAATGTAAATGTAAAGCATAAAGTATCGTGACGTGTTCGTGTTAGTTAATTTAAATTGTTTTATAATTATTTATACACTGTCCCAAAAATATCAGAAATTCTTTTGTATACTCTTGACACTGGTTGTTGAAATATCGTGGGTATTCTTTTCAGTAATGTCTCGTTTATAACTATTTCACACTGATTCGGATACAAAACCATAAGTACACGCTCGTCGGGAAATTGCGATGCAGTAAAAAGCTAAGCCATCAATGTGTGCTACTTTTTAACTTCAAAAGGAGTTGTACTGCTCAGCCACCCATGGTACTCGCCTAATTTGGCTCTCTGCGACTACTTTTTATTTCATAAATTACGGGAAAAACAGTTGAATACGATATCGAACATCCACGAGGCGGCGATTATCTCTTTTTACGGCATCTCGATCGGAGATTGCAAAATGTATACTTTCTTCAAAGGAACGTATTTTCAATAATTATCCATGAAAGTTATGACTATTTTTATGAAAAAGTGTTGCTACAATTTAAGGATACTTTTGGTACATATTAAAATTACCACGATAAATTATTTTTTATTAATGTCATTTGAAAAAAACATAGTGAATGGACGCAGTAAAGTTACTTATTAGTTAAAAATCTCTAAAAAACAGTATAGTTTCTTCTCGCCATACTCGCTGAATGAATTCAAAAGTAGTGAATTAAACACAGGAGAAAATTAAAATACACAAACAATGTCAACTCCTAGTACGGATAAACTGCACCATTTGAAGCGTTATGAAGTCGTAATTCGGTCTTCGTTAACCTTAATTGGCCGACGAAGAATGCCTTCTAAGGTGGCACCATTAATTCTGTTTAAACTTTTTAATGGTTCCGCTCGTTACACACGGCGTAGCCTTCAATTACGGTATCTTTACGCCGCGGACGTTTAACTATTTAATATCCACGCACAGTGGTGATGTAAACAGGGCTGATTATTCAAGATGCTCGAAGGCAGTCTCCGTATTCCATTTCGATACTTCATATCGCCCGAATAACGGTAAACGCTTCACCGGCCGACAATTTCTCGTCTTCAGAAATCGGATGTTGCGCGGCCTGCTGGCCGAGTAACTGTCTGAAAATTGATTTTCACGCGACGTACAACCGTGAAACGGAAAGAGACCAACGAGACCTCGGCATCATCAAGGACACCGCGGCTTCGATTAATGGGAAATGAAACTTTATCGGCCGTAAGGCGTACAAGTTGACGACCCTGTTTCTCGACGCGAGCAAATCGCCGCGAAGGGAAACTGCAATATTGCTCGTTTGCGTATTAATACCGTCGATTGGATGCATTAGCATGAGGAAGTATCTCTACGTTCGATGTTCGAGCAAAGAAAAAATAATATACACGATCTTTAGGTGGACAAATTTTTCGGCGAAATTAAAAAATTTCAAATTGTTTTAAAAAAATTATATTTGGCTGCGGGGGTCAATTACAATCATTTTCGGTCAACAGACATATCCCCGAAATCCTATCCACTTTCGAGAAAAAAATTCGAAAATGTGTGAAATTTTTCTTCAAAATTAAAAAATTTCAAATCGTTCTGAAAAAATTATTTTTAGTTGCAGGGGTCAATTACAAACATTTTTTGTCTATAGACACACCCCCGAAATCCTATGCACTTTTGAGAAAAAAATTCCTTACTGAAAATATTATGTCTGACTATAGCATTGATATGTTTCACTGAATTCTCATGCGAATCTTTAAAACATCATTACTTCTGAACGGATTGGACGATTTTAATTTTTGAAAAAGCAAACAACGCGTATTTTAGCCAAGAATATGTAGAAATTTCAAAAATATTCGGAAAGTTGTTCCTTGACCCCGAAAATTGAGAAAATCCCCATAAAAGTGGTTTAATTTTTCAAACGACTATAACTCCTATAATAGTGAAGATATCTCGTTGAAATTTATTTGTGAAGTAGAGCTCATGGATGGTTACAATAAAGTACTAAACAACTTTTCCGTACAGCTTCGAACAAATTTATTAAAAATCATAAACGAACTTTTAAGAAAAATCGACTGGGGAAATTTTTCGGCGAAAAAAAAATTTTTCAAATGGTTCTAAAAAAATTATTTTTAGTTGCGGGGGTCAATTACAATCATTTTTGGTGAATACACATACCCCCGAAATCCTACGCATTTTCAAGAGAAAAATTCTTTACTGAAAATGTAATGTGTGACCAGAGGTTTGTGATTTTAGAGGCCAAAATAAGATGGAAATCGAGAATACAATAAAATATTGCATCCATGAAGGTCTTTCGAATGGAAAGAACTTTAAGAATGACATGTTTTCGTGACAACGAATGCATCCTTGGCCTCTAAACCTGAATAATAAGGAACGTCACTGAATTATCATCTAAAACCAGCACGCAGACCTTGTCGAATAACAATTATTTTGTAAAATAATACAGCAATGACCAAAAATGTCACGATATAAATATCGAATGAAGAAGTCTGAACAATACTGAATTTATAGATCGAAATCTGTTTCGTTTATGACGCACCACTAGTTCTTCTCCTCGAGCATGAAAAAGTGTTTCAAGAAGACAATTCTAGCGATTGCATAAAAAGAAACGAAAAGATTCATGAATGTATCGTTAATTGCAACTGCGTGTCTTGAATGTCGTAAACTCAATTCAGCCATTAGATTCGTAGTTAACGAAGGTAGAAAACGGTATCCATACCTTACAAGAATATGGACTTTACGTAAGTCTTGAACATGCTTCCTCACAATTTTTATTATATAATTGAAACACTTATTCACACTATCTCTATATTATATAACTTTATAAAAGTTCCTCCTTGAGTAGCAATTAATTCAAAATATATTAGCTGGCAGTGAATAGGCAGTCTATGGAGTAACTAGTTTCGTAAAAGAAAAATCGATAAAATGTTATTTAACATTTCTTAAACCTCGAGCAATTTGTGAAGAGAAATAGATTTCTAGAAAAAAATTTGCCTGCATTCCTTCTCTCGCAACGAAAGAATCTATTTTAAATTTTAAATATAAAAGTTAGCTTTTAAAACTCTGCTCAAAAATAATTATGTAATAATTTAAGCATAAAATTTTACCACTCGATCAGCGTTCTTTTTTAAACCTGCAATTTCTAATAGTCACCAAAAAAGTGCATAAGACAAAGAGAAAGAAAGTCGCGCTTCATAAATAGGAACGTGCAGCCTCGCCAAGAAACCGGCAAGATTCGCGGAGTATTTATTAATCGAGGACAAGAATTTTATCGGGATCGTAACCTGGTAACTCTTGACCTTCTCGTCGAGTTTCTTCAAGGTCTCCTGTATAGTGTTGAGCGTCTTGTCATTCGACTTTTCCTCGACCTGCGCCTCGTTTTGCGTCCTCAACTCCTCGAACCTCTTCAGAATTTCTCTGACGCTGAGCTTGCTACCATCGGCGTTCTCCTCGGCGATAGTCTCCATCTTGGACATCTTGCGGTCCCCGTTCATCCGACCAACGATCTGATCGCTGTCGTAGAAGTCCTGGATCAGATCGTTCAGCTGCATATCCTCAGCGTTCTGCCTCTGAGTAGCCGGACTCTGAGCCCGATACTTGGTCTCGTGGGCCTCGTTGTTCCTATTCGAGCCAGAGTGACCGACGTTCCTCGAGTCTCTCAGCAAACAACCCTCTTCCAATCTGAGCTGTTCGATCGTCGGTTGGCTGTGAGGACGATCAGAGTTGCTGGAGCTCAACGAGTTGATCGTCGAGGCTATGGGGCTCAAGAAAGGCTTCTGCTCCAGCTTGGACACGTCGATCCTCGGTATGTTCTCGTACTCGAACTTCTGCTGAGCAGACATCTTGGTGTCCTTCTTGTTCGACTCTAAACTCTTCGAGATTTGTTTAACGTTGTTTTTATTCACGTCCAGCTGGCTGGAATCAGGCGACACCTTCCTCTCTTCCTGCTTTTTCTTCCTCTTCCAGTCATCCTTGGCGAAAAATTTGATGAACCTGTTCCTCTGCTCTCCCTTTGGGCCCTTCTCGCGGCTCGAGGCCTTCTCGAGGAAGGCCCCCGAGTCGTCCGTGTGCCCGTACTCGTCGCTGCTCAGCTCAGACTCCGAGGACTTCACCAGCAAGCTGTCCGGGGAATTCGTCTTTCGATCGTCGTCCGAGAAATTCTTCGGCTCGAATTTCCCGACGAGATTTCCCAGACTCTTCCTCCGGGGTCCCAACTTCGTGTCGTGATCGTCGTAATGCTTCCTGTAGTCTTCCTCGACGCGACAGAAGTAATCCGGCGTGGATCTTTTCTCGACCCTCGCGTCCCTTCGGTAGTCCAGGTTCCTCCCGTTCTCCTGCGTCTCCAATTTACGCAGAAATTCGGACCTACGCACGATTCGTTGCACGTTGTTGAAGGGCCTTGGCTCGATCTTTCGCGACTCGATCTCGGAAGCGTCCGACGGATCGAAAAACTGCGACAGAATCTCCGGTCGATGCTTCTGCTTCTTCCTAAGGGTCGTCGGCAGCTCTGCCCAGTTGCTGGACAGTCTCTTCGAGAAAATCCCTTCGGTGTCCGAAACCTCCCTCTCCATTCTTGTCAGTTGACGGTGGACACTTTGTTGGCGAACTTCGTTAAAAACATTTGGATCGTTCGATGATGTTGGTTACTTTATAGCGCGATCATGTTCGACGAACGTCTGTTTGGTCGGAGAAAGGGATTCGCGAACACCTGATCGTTAAATTTATGATAATACCTTTCTGACTGATTCTAGAAAGGAAAGAGGGGGATAACTCTGGTGCAATAATCGAGAGAAATATTCGATCAGTTAGCGAGGTAATATTGTATCTTAGCGAAGGTGTTTAGCAATTCGGGGGAGTTAGTAGTAATTTTTGAATGTACTGTGCGCACTGTTAATTTTTAGAACAAATTTACTCGTTGAGTAGAAGTGCAAATTTAAAAAATACTTCATTTAGACATGTATAACGACGTAAAGAAGTATTTGAATTCTATGAACAACTTCAGCATGAAACCTCCCTTTTTAGTAAAAGATCGTGGTCTGATATTTTTACAGAAACAACCTACATTGAAATATTTATCGACTACTGGATGTCGAGCATGTTTCCTCAAGCTACTCGATCCTCCTTTGATCTCGATGACGCACAAAGAAGCAACTGCTGACAGAAGTCGCATTCGCCTTTTGTCGAAAGCACAATGCGACAATGCTTCAAATGACGATGCATGCTGGAGCACGGCGTTCTATAAATTACGAATAACGTCCATGGAGGAACACTTTTGAAGCCGATTCTGCATAACACGCGTTATCGAGCACGACGAACGCCTAGGAACAATACATATGTATGAACATTATATTCCAAAGAATAGAATTGACCCTGATTCCTCGAATCGCAGAATATCGACTACGAATAATTGCAAAAGATTTTTGGTAACAAATAACGAGAGAAAATGAGCCCTTGGAATAAAAATATAAGGCACCCAGTGATAGAAAAAATTCCATTTCGAAGACGTTCGTTTTCACTTGTAGTTGCGAATAAAATTTCGAGAGAACGCGGTAGCAGCGATTAAATTCCAAAGAGAAAGGAGAAAGAAATCGTGGGAAATGTTGATGAATATTCGTAGAATCGACTCGAACGAATTATTACGGAACGCAACGAGCGAACGTAGGATGGTTTGAAGGAGAAACGAAGATTCTGCGAAGATATCGTTTCGGTGATCGCGTATTTTCATAATTATCGCGAGTTTCGATGACGTATGCTACTTGTTCGGAAAACTGTGGAATTGTCCTTGTTATAGCACGCAATGCTTGGATGTGGATCACGGAAGAAGGACCTTCTTCAGGAACCCGTGAGAAGATCGGCGAAGAAGCCTCTCGTGAGAGCATAGAACAATATACACTTTTCATTGCAATTATCTTGCGCTAACGAACTCTCCTTCGTTCCGTCAACGAATTAGAAAGGCCCCTGCTTTCTTGGAAACTCGGCTTATCGCGCGGTCTGGACTGAAAAGGGCTAGCCTCGCCTTCAATGAAAACTCTGCAGTTTTCCCTGCATAGTGTCGAGAATATGCAAAAAGAAGAAAATTCCTTGTAGGAAACTGTTAATAACATTTGGCATAAGCGATTAAAAGAACATTTCAGATATCTTTGAAAAAGAATACTTTGTCCAATTTTTTGTCCATTGACTCAGCCTTATAAATAGTTCACGGCGATAGGAGTCGAAGAGTTTATACAAATATTATTCTTGAATGAATATTTATACAAGGGAGTCGAGGTTTTTACAGCCTTTTTAAGAAACCGCTTTAGCAAAATGTCAAATAATTTGTATTCGAAGAAACCGATTTAGTTAAAAGTAAATTTTTGTGTCACCATTCTTCTTTTCGAGACGTTAAAATACCTAAAGAGGAATTCTCACGCGTTTCCTCTGCAGTTTGAGAATTTATGCGCATAACTTAGGAAAGAGGAGAGTAGAGAGGAACCTAGATTCGAATAGTGTGTCGCTATACTAATGGATTCAGCCGATTCTATCTCACGAAACGTCTTCATCTTACGATTGACTTAATCTGCTTGTGAATATATAAAGGATATAATAAATGATGCAGACGATGTCAATTCATCTTTACAACGTAACTCCGCCGTGTACACCTCGTTTCACGGATTATTTGAAATTATAATTTTGACCTTGAATGATAATTGCCATGTTTGTGCTCCTTTTTATCGCGCGGTACGCGACGATTGCTGTTCGCTCGCAGATTATCGAGCCGAAGGAATATTCGTCTCCCGAAGTAATTTATTTTAATCTTATCTTACGTCACCTAGGATCTGCTTCTCGACAACAATTTTTTTTTCTTTCGCGATAAAATTAAAATATCCACCAAGGCGAAGCTCGATTGGGGATAATCGGCGATCGAATATGAGGAACGCGCCTTCAAGGGCGCTTAATTAATCGGCATTCTTTTCGTTCGGTAAGAGAAAAAGAAGTAATTTCTATGAATATTCATCCCGTAAAGGGATGCAGAACGATCGGTGAAGAAACAGCTAATTAGCATTGTCCTGTTCCGCTCTGCTGCATGGCGCTAATTAAAAGACATTATTCTTTTGCCTAGACTCCGTTTTAGTTAACCGACGTTCCTATGGAACTTACACGTACCGAAGCTGTTGCTGATTAGATACTCGCTGAGCTAGTACTGTAATTAATAAGATTTCACATAACTTTCTTGCCACTGATTACAAAAACTTAAACAAAAGATTCCAACGGAGGTCAGGGATTTTCTATTATCCGTTTGTTTTACTTTCTTTTCGTTCGGAACTTAAGAACACCACTGTTGCAAAATATAAGATTAATTCATTCTGTAACAGATTCTTCAATTTCGGTTTAAAAAATATTTTATTTTTTAGAAAATCGACTCATCGTAGCAATTATTTCTGCAATTTTAAAATTCGTGAAATAAATCATGTCCAGACTTATCTCTTTTAGCATCTCAACGTCAGAATTAATTTTTTTTACGCAACATTGAAAGCTCACGTCATCCATAAATGACACAAATGAATGTTATTACAAGAAAATTGGTTACTTTCAAGGAGCTGGAATAACAAATTTCATTTTTGGTGTAATAACAGACCTTGGCCAGATTTCTTCGTTCCGCGAGCATAATTTTCTGTCTGTGGCAAGGTCGACCCGTTGATAATGACGATCGGCCGTTAATTTACGCGTCGCGTCGTTGGAACAAATTTATGGTTAATCAGTGGCTATTATTCCCAGCTCGATCGAAGATCGATATCTGGTAGTGAAGCTGCTTTGGTACGCTGGCAAGCACTGCGCAACTATTCACGGAACGCGTAAACCTGCGTACAGAGGGATCGTTAATGATCTCACATGCGATCGGGAGGCTTGCGTAAGGAAGATCACGATCACACGCCTATTTTTCCGTTCCCCGAGGTGGCTTCTTCATCGAGAAACGCCGATGGAAAACGAACGATATGCGTAACACTCTCTGCGTTGGGTTGTTGCAGGGATTCTTGCAAGTTTCCTTATAAAACTGGAATACCGCGCGTAATACTTAAACAATTTCTATAATGTGTTGGTAATTTTGATCAGTAGAGATTTTAGAACGATAAAACATATTATAATTACAGATTCTGTCATCTTGGTTACAAATATAAGGAGTATTGGTATATAAAAATATTTGCAATATAGTTGTGAAAATTAAATTATGATGTTTCAACCTACCACGATGAATTTGATTGTATGTAATCATGTGTGATTAATTATCTTTACAGTTTTTATGATACAGTTACGAAATCAGAGTTATTATAAAGTGTGACGCAATGCTGTACTAAAGAAAATCGAGGGACACTTTTGATTATAGGCTCACAAATTTTTCTCCGAAGCGAATCTACTTTCTCCGCTGAACTACGAGGATAAATAAAGTACTTCGCTGGAAATCGTTGTAATGAAATTAAAGTGGACTTTCAGTTCCCCGGCGATCCAGTTACGACAGGGCATGTATCATTATAGAACCGAGTCAAATCATACCCTTAGAGATATTCGAAAAGTTTCAAATATTCATATAATATTATATGACGGAGATAATATATAATTTAGAAAAGTGTTAAAATTATTTAAGCTATTTCGAACATTCAAGCCTTTTATTTCCAGCTGTTTCTTTACGTTTTTACCGGAGATCTGTCAAAACAAAAATGAAGAAAAGTTATAGTTTTATGTTACTGATACTGGTTATCAATAATTTGAATTAAAAGTTGCAGGGGAAAGTTGACTAAACCGGGATAGGCGGATTAAACAGGACACTTGGGGATTAGAAACGTGCTCTCATCTGATTTTAAATGGTGTCAATATTTTCTATTATATGAGAAAATATATTGGAAACAATTGAAAATAGTACATTAGAGACGGTAAAGAAATGCTTATTTGCAAACTAATGTAACTAATAATTAAATAAGAATTAATACACTTTATAATATATGTTTGCATAGAAAAAGTAAGCCTAATCGATCTGTGAAGCCCAGGACAAGCCATCAATTCTTAGGTATCAGGTTTTGTCCAACTTTCACCCACTATTGGAATAGAAAAACATAAACCACATCGTCAAACAAAACATTTGGTTCGTCGAATGGAATCGAAAAAATATTTCCGTCATTGTTTCTTCAGACTCTATAATTATCCTCTATACAAACTTTTAAAATACCTGTTATTTTTGTTCCTACAGCTATTACTACTGACACTAGAGAGCATTTTAATGTGTGATTTAGATAACTATAAAATACTGTGAAAATAATATTTGTTATCCAAGAGTAAGTAGATCACTGTGGACCGACTGGAACAATATTACCAAATTAATTACCCATCAATAAAAAATAAAAAATAATGCAATTTCGATCAACGAGTCCTAGATTTCTTTGCAAACGACAATGAAGTATATCCCGGGCTTGTTCCTGACTCAGTTTCAAGGGCGCGAATTCTCAAGTCATGCCCTTGGGACCGTCCACTTAAAATTAATCTGTCCAAAAGAATCCGGATTCCACCGACATCATCCGGCAACAATGGCGATCACCGCGTGCAACACGTCATCCCTTGTTTGCGTCTGAAATGCCTGCTCGTAGTCGTAATCAATATTTTAAGAAAGCTAGGGACTCCTCTCGTCTCGCGGGCCCAATTATCGGGGCGTGTTGCGCATTCTGCGAGAGGTTTCCCAACGGGCTCGAGAGGCATTTCGCGGCAACGGGCCGAGGTAAACAACATTGCTAGTCGTAATTGAACGTCGCGACACGAATACCGGGATTTCGCCATGACACTGGCGCAGCGAAACCGATTTATTGCGCCAGGATCGCGATCGAGATCGAGACCATTCTTCCAACAGTGTTAAGAAAACGAGGCGGGTGCCTGATCTGTGTGACATTGCTCGAGAAGGGAGCGCAGCCTTCGATCTTGTTATCCAGCGCGATCGATAAGTAGATATCGATCGCAGATCGCACCGATCGCGGTAACACTGTCCTCCCTTTCGCGGATTTATCAAGTTTCAAACGTGGATTTGTCCGATCGCGAGTTCCACACACGCGCAAACAGTTCGTTTACATTTACGTTTCCTTGTATTTTTATTTATTTAATATCTTTATACGTTAACGATAACGTCTCTGGGGATTAATATTAAATACTTCCTCGAATAATTAACAAAACAAGATGGATAATTCTTCTTGTTAGCGGTGCAATATATATCAATTATAATACTTTGTTTCTTGCATCTGTGCTGTACTTCCAACCGGAACAATTACCCGCTTTGTTTGTTAATTATTTGAGAATTTTCGTGTAAACGAAGAAACTCGTAATAATTAATTTTGAATATTTCCCCTCAAAGCTTCAACAGTGGTCGTTACTGTTCGATGCGTACTCTAAATCAAATTCATAATGTCTTCATGGTCCAGGTAGCATCATTCATCCTCCAGCGCTTTTCTGAGTTCTCGAAGGTTTCGTGGCGCATAATTTCTTGCTCCAGGGCGTTCTCATAACGTATTCCAAAGATTTTCATTGGAATTTAGGTCTTAGCTCTGTGTAGGCCAATTCATTCACCGTATTTTGACCTCCTCCAAAAAATTGTAAAGTCTAATATGCTGCATGGAAACCGGTATCCACTTGAATCGACTTCTTCGATATAAAATCGACCAAAATAATGATTTAACAAATATCTATCATCGAACAAATTTGGAAGAAAAGAAATAATTCCTTCTGAAATAAAATTCAAATCGATTGAAATTTTTTTTCATTTTTTATTATGTGCTCATTAAGGTGTAATGTTTTGCTGTGTAATTTTACGAAAGTATTGGTTGAACGTAGTGAAGAGTTTTATTTTTAATAGATCATAGCATTACCGTATTATGAGAAATCAGCTTTATAATGCATCGTAAGTTTATGTATTATTCAGTAATTACATTTTTATTTAAGTTTAAACTTTCATATTGTATTGTATAATATGGCTCTATACGGTTACTAATTTTCTTCGGTTACATCTTTATATTACAGCTCTTCGTATGCTCTAAATTTTACTGCGTAATAAATGTTTTTCATGCTTTCTAAAATTACACAGCATTACGTGTATTTATAATTTTATTTGTTTGCGGTAGTTAGAAAATTACCGCATAGATATGCTCGGGACATTATGTCTTAATGAGTTTGTAATAAAAATAAAAACAATCAATGTTTTACTCTTATAACATTCAAATTTTATAGAAAATTATTTCTTCCCTGAATTTTGTATCCATTGGCCGATTACGTGAAAATTCCTATTATTTCTGATTATCGACATAATTAAGTTTTTCAATGATATAACACAGCAATGTCTTAATAAGAGTGATACATGCCCATGGATCATTGTCATTTTCCTTTTTTATTCATCTAAAATAAAATTACTCGGCCTAAAAGAGGTTAATAAGTAAATTTCCTCGATCATGCAAGCAAACGGTAGACAGTATGAAAATTTCTCTTACGTAGCGATTGGCGGCGAGGATTCTGTGTTCAATAAAAACCAGTTCCGTAATTACCCGACTGTTTATATTAGCGGGAGCCATGACAGACCCCCCATGGCAAGCCAATCCTATCTAAAAAGACATAAGCTGTTGGGGGTCTACTTCGAATCATTAGCAAACATTTCATCGACGTTGTATCGTCGACACCATTTTTAACAGACATTATGTTTTGACCAACATTCGTATGCACAGGCACCAATTTTCACCGACGCTATTCGTCTATAAATAGTATCTTCAATATTACGTTTCACAGAAATATCTTGTTAGAAACGTTCGAATTGAATTTAAATTTCAAACTTAATTCCCTCAATTTTCTTGCAACAAGATCCAATAGTTTATTTCATTTTAGACTACAGACTCTTCATTGAAGTTATCCAAAGTACTTTGCAGCCAATTTCGTATTCGGGTTATGCACTATTAATTATCAGACCGTCTGCTGATTTCACGCTACCGTACGGTTACTGTTATACGACCGCGTACGTGGTGCTTGCTTTCGAAAATAATACCCAATATCGTGATAATTATCTGTAATCGAACACACAACAGCACGGAGGATTCAACCACTCTATTCAAGAGCCTGTCTGCAAGGACGGAAAGCGATAGTTACAGACAATGCGACTGTCATTTCATCGTCGATGCAAGAATAGACCGAATAATTTCAAGTTAATTTCAGATCCTTACTTCTTTTCGACATGAATAGAAAAAATCACCTTCGATCTTTGGAAAGTAGAAACACGATGGTTTCTCATAAAGCCATTACGTAATCACAACTTACTAATTGTAAACAATATTTCTTTTTTAAATCCGTGTCCTGCAAACAATGATGTTAATTTATGTAGAAGGATAAGTAGAAAACTATACTCATCACGTAGAGTCAAATGTTTGATGCAAATCCGATATGAATAAATAAAGGAGTTACTTATAACAGAAGCATGCCTATGCTAATTTCGTAGATCGAAAAGATGAGGATAGTTTTTTTCATCTGTGCGTCACAGTCAAAGTAATTCATAAATAAAATCCCCTCATTAGTTACGTAACTCATTTCTTCGTTATTTTCTCGGAATTCCGTCGAACAGGTCAAACCAGAATCCAACGCTCAGTGATCTAACTACGAATATACTTCTCCATACTTAATGATCGTTAAGTATTATGCAACCTGCTATAGTTTGTTGCGGAGAAATTACTCTCGTAAAACACGTGGTGATCAATCGGTGTCATTATAATTTCTGTTTCAAAGCGGAGAGTCCTTTAGAATTATTTAATGAAATCGTAACAATTTAATTATTTCTGTGAAATTATTCACTTGGAACAAAGTCCCAATTGCAATTCAAATCGAACAAACACATTATCCCAACGCTGCTCGTTGAGCCAACCACAAGTAGAACCATCAGCCACGGTATGATTTACGATACTTCCACTAAACGTAAATACAGTAATTAATTAGACGCCCAAAGAAGGAGGTAACCCTCCATTGTCGCCACGTGAATACAACTATCGAATCTTGGTCACAATTGCATTTCCTATTTCCAACATCTCTAAATGTCCAAACAATTCTTATCAAAATTTAACAATCTTCTCGTTGCAATAAACTTCTGCTATTCTGACTGCTCTAAACGCTCTCGAACTTCGTCAACCTTTAAATTATCAACATGGATTAGATTTCTGGTGGGGGGGTATCTCGCTACGATCGCCGGAACGTCCAAGAAATCGGTGTTTGAATTCCTCACAGTGCACAGTACATTCAAGATAAAGGGAAGAAAGGGAAACGAACCGTACGAAGGCTTCACATGACACTTCTCCGCGGGAATCGAGCCACTGACACTCACTGATCACCTTATCGACACGATAAGAACACCAGTCGCGTACTGCGCGAATGTTCACCGGTGCTGGAGGTTTCGAGATCGCGACGATGAAGACGCGACGCACACGGCGAAACGCTATGAACACGGCGCGCGGCTAAAGAGTTAGCGCACAGCACGACGACAGTCGATGAACTGAAGAGCTGTGCGGCTTCCGATAGACAGCGCTGTTCGCCGCTGGTTGCGCTCTGCTAGCCGGTACCATCGAAACACCGATATCTGGGTCGAGCCTTTCCATCGGTGTGTACCGGCGTGCGTTTCGAGCGACGATGGCCACTCGACGTACGGTTTCGTTTGAGTTTCCGATTCAATCGGTCCGCAAAAAACTTGGAGGGGTTGCTACTTGTCCATTACACACGATATTAAAAAAAAGAAATACAGATTCAGCGCTCTGGAATCAATCATTGCCAGAGAAACCCATTGGAAGTCACTCGATACACGAATAAACTGTTTTATCAATAAGAGAAACGAATTTTTTGATTTAACATTTTTAAAAAAAATTAAATATCGAATGTACTGTTCTAAACGATTGTGGTAAAATTGTACGACTTAAAACTGAACGTTCTACACGCTCTCGCGCTGTACGCCAAACCTTAAACTCGTTTTTCTTGAAATGACGGTTTCCAAGCTGATTCCTGTGGCTTATTGAGATCCGGTAAACTGATTTGCTTAAAATTTTACAGATATCGAGACAAATGTCACTTGATCACGTTGCAATTGCGTCTAAAGCGAGTTTGATAGATTAGTTGTACAGACGAGATTACCAGAGAAACCTGGATGAAACGACACATTTATTTTTGTAACTATTTTCATGTTCCACATACGAAACGAAACTTATGAATTGTTAAAAACACGTATAAGGTTTTATTGCATTGACACGAATATGAACTTTCCATATGTTTGTTTTTAACTGAAAAACAACAACAATCCTGTTGAAATTTATTTCAGTGTCCGGTGCAGGACTGAATACAAAGCAGCGATGAACGCGTGTGCTTCGAATTAATAGGACTATGTTTATGTATGACTGTTCGAAAGATTCTATATTTAAAAAGTAAATTATCCTATATTTTAAGTAAACGATTGTACACATTGACCTACCGAATTCATCACGTTTTTCAAAGTTTAAAAAAATCATTTGCCTTTGTATTAAACTATATTTCGATTGATTCGACGGGCTTCGATGCGTTTCATCTCTCGTTGATTCCGTGAACGAAGAACAGCGCGGTGCCAATGACTCGTCCCGCATTTGCGTTCTAGAACCTCTCTCCCGCGTTTCCTTCTTCATTTTACATTACACTCTGATCGGAATGCACATAACGAGACGAGGAATGTGGAGTAAAAACGTTTCCCCGGGGTCCTTTCGGAGGAACGACTAGATAACCGAGTGAAACTTTCGAGACGAGCGGCCATATTAAATAGAGACGTCGAAGTTATTTAGATTGGGAACATTAGAGGCGACGTGAGAGGACAACCTTGGGTAATTTCGTAATAGAAATTCGGTCGTTATCGTTAAGGACTGCTGAGAAATAAAGATCTCGCTGGATTGGTAAGGTGCCCGTCAAGTTGTAAGAATTTCTGTGTTCCTACGGACATCATCATTTTTTTATCTTAATAACGTAGGATAGAGTTATTTTTAAAACGTGAAAGGAAGTTGTGTACATTGCTAAAGACACATCAGAATTTTCATTTTTGCGTAGTTAGCGATTCGTTTGCATAGTACCAAAGATTGAAATCTAATTAAGAACAATGCATAAAACATTACGCATCGGGGCTGCAATATAAACTCAACATCGCAAGTCACTTTACCCCGATCTATTAAACATAAGACGCGAGACTGTAAATTACCACGCTATTCAAGTATCAACGTCCAAAACTATTAAGACAACTTGAACGTTCGGAATTGCAATTCGAAGAAACTGCTCGTTTATGGCGATGCTAGATTGCACGCGCCTGAATTCTTTTGCATTTGATTCCCTCAATTGGTATGACAGAACGATGTTGGGTATACAGTTTTCTAGTTACGAATGGACAGCGCGTACGAGAGAACTAGACGAATGTTTAGCAGTCAATGGATGGACGGTTAACTTAAAGGCAATTAACATAGGTCAGTGAAGCTTATGACATAATAAACAGGTTTTAGATACCCTTAGTTATGTTACTACTCTGGATGCAAATATCTGCTTTAACGAGAAATTCAAGTTCAGTTTATCTTTTATAAAAAAAAAGCAGGAGCAAAAACAATTAAAGATACAATTTTAAGATTTCGAGTGCACAGTTTCTTCGTACGCCTGAGCTGGAATTAACTCGAGCCAATGAATTGTACATAATAAATTGCAAGGAACTCAAGCGTTCTTAGTCTCTCGAGGAATTTCATTTCTTTTTCAATTTGAACACGGGGCTTAATGTTCTGAATAAACAGTAACGAGATTTCAGGTGTTGCAGCCGTATTACGCTTCCTGAAGAATAGATCTTTTCGAATTCGACCTGATAGTTTAGTATTCTGCGCGCACAATAGCCTGTAGACTTAATCGTTCGTTGACCATCGAAGTGCATTCTCATCGAACGCCAATGGGAAATACCCCATGTCGGTATGCACGTTACAAAACAAGGAATGTGGAATAGAAAAGTTCCAGTTAGACGTTGAAGGCATGCACATTTATTTCGTAACCGGCCAGTGAAAATTTCCTGCTGGTCTTGTTTCATTAAACAGCGCGAATTTTATTCGTCTCGAAACAGAAAGTTTGATGCAACGTAAATTTGGTAATATTCGTTGCACGTTCTTGCGATGATTCAATCCCCTCAGTTTTAGCAGAAATTACTCTTCCTTGCAAGTTTTCTTCTTTTATTAGAAGTCTATAGTGTATAGATCTAAGGCTATTTTACAGCTAATATTTCCACAATTTAAATTAATTAAAAAGTAATCGAAATTTTATTTGAATCGAATAAAGTAGTAGGACTTGCAGAGAAATTCTAAACACACAGACTTTGAACTTCGTATTATTAATGCTCGTGACAGATTAATCCTCATCAATTAATTTTATAACGGAAAATCAATTTTTTTAATTCTCATCTAGAAAACACGATTACTTGCAAAATGAAACGTGCACGTTCGAGTGGAAGAAGATTTGCTGTGCGATAAAGTTAGAGTTTGAAATCGCTGCAAAGAGTAGCCATAAGTTCTCATTGGCGACAGCTGGTTAATGGTTCTCGCTCTTGGCAATAAACGAACATTCAAAGGAGAAAAAGAAACCAAGAAGAAGAGCCAGGAAGTAAATTAATCTAGACGAAGATACATTAATTACTTTGATGAATGTTTTGATGTCTAGATCAATGTGCAGTTAAGAAACGTTACGTTAAATCTAGACGTTTGAAAGAATTTACATTATTATTTCTAATTGGTAAATGATACTCGTTACACTTCGTTTAATATATAAACTAAAATTAAACGTAAAGGATGCTTGTTGTATCAATCAACTCGAACATTAAATCAATATTTATTTAAACCAGCTTATTGATATTACTTTGGCGTTCGAGTTGATTCTTTCATTGAAAGAAGTATACTTTAAAAACTTTTATTCCTTTCTTCTCTTTTCGTTTCAGCATCAAGGAATACGAAAAGTGGTTGCTTATAAGGACAGTGCATGCAGAGACGTTCGTAATGAAATAGAAATCAGAACCGGAAGGCGCAGGAAAAGTCGGAAGTGATAGTAATTCATCGCGAAACATTATAATTTGTTTTACTCGATGAATGCATTCAGCGAAAATAAAAATTTCTGTCTGTGAAAGTACCCTGCGTATCCACTGATGTTGAAGACTACGCGACATTTGTTTTTATTGTTGTTATATTCGCAAAAACTGTGACTACTTATGTCTTGAAACGTTTGAACATATATTTTTTAAAGTTAGAACTTTTATTAAAAATATTCCATTTAAATTATTTAAGGTACCTATTAAAAGAGTTCCATAACTGCTACGATGTCCAATTTTTTCAAAATCATCACTACTGTAGATATCTCAATTTATAATTTGATAATACCAGGCCTTATTCACTTTTTAAGGGTTTCAACGTAGCAATGAATCTCGACGCGATTGAAAAGAAAGAATTCTATTCAAAATACAGGCTTTTTCGCAAACAATAGAAATTCGACGAATCACGAACGAGGCCCTCCCATAATTTGAAATTCTCGATCGACGCCACACGAAAAAGAAGCTACACAAAAGATGCGTGATTCATGCGTGTGCAGGTAACAGCAGGCGCACCTGTCGTTAACGGAAACGAACGATTACACTGGGACCCTTTTCAGGGTCCCATAATACACGAGCCCCGTCGAGAGAAGCCTGATCGTTAAACGTGCGGCCTCATTCCCATTTTCCAAAAGTCACGACACATTTTCTTCTTTTCTCCCGATTAGTATCTAAATAATAATCTCGACATACTTCGATTCACGTGCCCAAGAAAATTTAACGATCAACGCACGTGACTGTAATTTTTCACCGAAACTAACAATCGATTTATTCCCATGGTAAACGTTAAACAACAATGTAACTTTCTTTTACATTTCGATCATCCGTTATCCAACAATTCTGTTTTCTTCTAAATAGAAAGTAAACACGACACTATGGACTTCAACTGTTGCACAGTCGAGCGTTATTTTCAGATACTATCCATATTGCAATAATGATCAAAATTTTATAAAAACATGAACAATGATCGTCGTTCATTTCCGCCGGAAGTAACGAGGTTCCTTCCACACACGAAGCCTCAACGACAAGTTCCCACGCTTCTATGCACACGACCTTAAGACCTCCATCTTTTTACTCCTCTGCTCGATGAAATCATTGATGATTTAGCAATCGCGGCGAGACAGAGGCTCATCGACGATTATGCAGTCGTTTAGACAATGTATAGCAAAACCACGTACAGACGCGATCGAAGCTTTGTTCGCTCAGCAAATCCTTTAGGGGTTTCATTCGAGTTGCAGCATGAAACTTCGATGACACTTCGATTAAAAGGGCGTTTCGTTAAATAAAGCATTAGGTTTCACCAATACAACGAACGATGTAAAATGGTACGTGAAAATTTTACGAGGAAGAAACTATGAAACTACGGAACTCGAAACGTATCAAGTGGAACTCGAATGAATTGGCGATTTTAGGAGAAGACTTGACAGAGAAACTCGATCCAGTTCGACCCTTTGTGAAACGCTTTCGACGCTTTCTCGCCTGTCGTTGGTCCAGTAGGTAATTTTCTAACTAGTCGCATTTGTCTTCGATCCTTTTTCAACGCCGTAATACGCGCCAATGCGGCGAAAAGAAGTCGATCCAGGCGAAATCTTTTCCCCGAGCATGATCGTGCGTTGTAAAAGGCGTTCGTCGTGACTAGAAAGACTAGTCGACTCCTAGAAAACTCTCCCTGTTTCGCGAACAGGCGTCACATTTTCCATTTTCGACGTCCACTCTTTCGCAATTCCCTTTTCCTCGAAGTTACGCGCCCGTGTCCCGCGAAAACGAAACTCTGGAATCGAATTCTTGCGTTCCAAATACGGTAAATGCGTTTCCACATGCAAAACGAGAAGATTTACGTGGACTAAGCATTGACGAAATTGTGACAATTTTTGTTATTGTTTTAGAATATTGGAGAATAAAGAAAGAATATGCAAAATATTATCTAATGTTCCCATTATTTTTGTGTTTCCAATATTAATGTATAGTTATATAAATGTCCCCTATTGTCCAGAGTACAATAGTTTTCTATGAAATGAAAAGGACAGTTTATGATGCCAAATGAGAAATTAATTGCAAGAACTGAATTCACATTCCTAGACCATTAGATAATTTAGCTTGTTTCTTTGCATCAGGCGTTACCATTTCAGACGAGTGTTATGCAATACAGAAAGTGCATCTTTCTGAAATGCTCGCGTCCTCAATTTTTATGATACAATAAATCCTGATTACAAACCATGACGTCATGCATGATCGTAAATGAACCATATACTCCAAAGATTGCACTCGCCATTCTATAGTTTTCAATTAACTGTTTTCTTGCGTCGGGCATTTTATGCAAATATTGCGCAGTGCAGCATGCAGTTCACAATATAATTTATTTTTAAGCAATGACCAGTTTATTTATATCGCAATTTTAGATAAGTTATATCGATATCAAAATATCAATTGCGTATTTCATGGATTATTACGTAATTGAAGAAATTGTATCTGTCAAAAATCTAATAAATAACATTTTAGATTTTATACTATTATTCCTCCAAAGAGATACTTTTCTTTAATTGCTCTGTCATTGAATTTCGGGGGTACGTCTATTCACCAAAAATTATTGTAATTGACCCCCGCAACCGAAAATAATTTTTCCAGAACGATTTGAAATTTTTTAATTCTGTCGAAAAATTTCACACCTTTTCGAATTTTTTTCTCGAAAGTGGGTAGGATTTCGAGGGTATGTCTATTCATAAAAAATGCTTGTAATTGACCCTTGTAACTAAATATAATTTTTTTAGTATGATTTGAAATTTTTTAATTTTGTCTAAAATTTCAGTACCTACTCGAATTTTTTTCTCGAAAGTGGTTGGGATTTCAGGGGTATGTGTATTCACCAAAAATGATTGTAATTGAACCCTGCAACCAAAAACAATTTTTTCAGAATGATTTGAAATTTTGTAATTACTTTTTAATGAAGCCTCAGTCAAGAAATTGATATTCTTGATTTTCGTCTTATGTTGGGCTCTAGAAGCTCCCATTATAATTTTTCCCAGGAGTGGCCGAACACCCTGTATCTAATGTTCACTTCGTGTCTATTTTATCCAAACAACCCTAGCAAGATATCGATTGCTTTCGCGTGAAACTGGGCCTGATGAGGTGCACGGAGGACGCGCGAAGGTTCAGGATGGCTTTGAAAACCCGGGAAGGACACCGCGAGAGAATTTAGGCCATACGGCGAGTGTCAGAAGGAGATAACGATCGTTGCCAGGGCCATTAGCAATTCAAACGACTTCCGGCCTCCATGCCCCGGTATAACGTACGCGAGAAAGAAGGTGTTGCCTCCGGTAAACACGAGTTGCTTGAACTCTGAATCGCTTGAAAGAAGCCTAAGTAGCCGCGCGCCTGAACGTTACGTGGCTTCGGCTCCTTCGGCTGCGGAATATCCGAGAAACCTGCCACGCATGCAACGGTGTGCATCCGATCCGCAAAAGTGCATCGCGAGAAACGAAAAGAGGAAATTAATTTCACGCGTGATCCCAGTTTTCTTCAAATTTTCTCCCCGCTTTAACCCTCTCGACCACGAAATTATTCGCGATGGAATTTTGTACAGATTCTACCACTTATAAAAGAAAATTCTTTTTGATATATAAAAACAGTTTAGCAGTTTTACTAAAGCGTTCGTTGCTATTTCGATCGGTAGACGTCGAAGGTATTCGAAGCAATAAATCTCTCGAGATTAAGAAAATGTCGAATGTGTAAATTCCAGCACGGAGACGTTGCAATAATCCAGCTAGTTAAATACGCTCGGGCAGCGTACAAAGCGGACTTTCTTCTTCTATGCGCGATAGAGTTTGACCCGAACCGGCTCGGTTGCGTCTTTCCTCGTCGCGTAATTGCGCCGAGTGTGTGACAAGACGATTTTTTACCGGGGGGAGAAATCTACGATGATGTCAGATTTTTTTTTCTCCAAGACCCGCGCGCCTTGGGCCCCCGATGCACCTGTGCGCCGTGTGTTTACAGTCGCGGAGTACTGGCTATTACGCGGTGGCGCGAGCTGCGAACGAAGAAACGAGAGACGATGTCGCCGCGAAACGAATCGACGTTTCCCCCGTGCTGACGGGAATACCTTTTTCCTTTGTCTCCGGCCGTAATGGAATGCAAAGATGCGACTGGTATATAAATGGGTCTGCGAAGAGCATCATAAATTGTGCAACTCTAAAACGGTATTCGGTATTCGGAATCGTAAACGCTCCTCTATCCGCGAAGAAATATTCACTGGACGGCCAATATTACTTTAAGGAGGAACGAAAACGTCCTCGCTTCGAGATCATCGTTGAATTTACTTAACCGAACCGGAGAGCCAAGCGAATCTCAACGTTATCTTATTAAGAAAATTTTTTATTCCAAAGGATCGCGTCGTCGACTAAGAATGTGCGAATCTGGTCGGAAACGTACAATTTCGTAGATAGGACACGTCATTTAATAATAATAATACATACCAGTTATTCCTAGTAATAAGCTGTTATTAAATTTAACCGAGAAAATTATAGCTACAGTATTAGATACTAAAGTAAAAATGAATATAGTGGACGATGGTGGAAATAAGATTTAAACTGAAGCAATTAAAAGATATACAAAGCTTCCATTATATTATAAAAAAATAAATTGAAAATGCAGAATAAAATTTGATTGTATAATGTTTCGTTTACAAGGTAATTGAATTAAAAAATTTCTTGGATACGCGTGCGATCGATCACGATTTGCCTGACGCCGTCTGCCCATTACTCACTGTCTCTACTTATGCAGATGTCCAAGTCGTACTTACGCGTTATTGATTCTGATCATCGTCGTAGTAAAAGTGAGCTTTTAAAAAGGAATTCACAGGAACAACAACAACCCTTAAACTTGCTTCAAACCAAAAAATTTAATTATGAAATATTAACGTATCTTAAATCAACGTTCCACGATAGTTTCTATAGGTTTTTTAATTGTAGAAGACTGTCTGAATTATTTTCTGTAAAGTCTATGTTCGCTGTCTTTAAATTCAAAGTTGTCAATTAAGTGAGAGCCACCCTGAGCTTTGTTTTTAACGCGCGAGAGCTTTAAAAACGATTGATACCCGACATCCGGACGCGTCGGAGTTTCCAAATTGCGTCACGAACGCGACGTTGGAGGCAAAATCACAGTGAAACGTGAAAGTTTTCCAACCACACGCCTATTCGTTAGAAAAGGCATTCGAAAGGTGCAAAACCGGTAACAAATTGTTGTTCGCCTCTTTTGTCACGAGCGTAGTGACGACATCGTGCACGAAGCTTGACGTCTCGCACAATGGCCGAGCTGGCCGGAAGAAGTCGGCGTCTTCGAAGGTTTTAAGTGACGTTTTTAGCCGCGAACTCCGTGGATCTCGCACAATAATGGTCAATTACATTTCCATTCTCATCGTTTGTCGCGCGATTCAACTCCTTGAATTTTAATGAATTTAATTACGGCTGATAATAACCTGTCATTTGCTTCTCGTCAACCACGTGTCTCTAAATAGTCACGAACAATTGCATTAGGTTTACCTATAATTTCCATCGATATATCGCTGGATAGTTTCTCTCGGATACAAACGCTTTTAACGAAGAAAGAGAATTATTGAAATCTTTTTCTAGAATATTTCTCGTGATATATTATTAAGAAAGCGCGGCATACGCGCTGTACAATTTCCCTTTTACAGAAATCTGATTGATGGAGATACGTAAAATTATAGGGCTGCAAATCTTCCTTCTGGATTGCAAATTCTTTTTGGGATCATTCATCACTCGAAGAGAATTTTCGTTCGATATCGCGTCGTTTTCGTGGCGAATAATTCGTACTCCATATTTTATACACGTCCGATCGCAGCACCTGCTAAATGGTGGCAATGATTCCACAATTGATAATCAATGTGTCATCCTCGATGTACGTGTAATCAATTTTCAATATTTAGGTCCGAAAGCAACGCGATACGTGATTGATAACGCAATCAATTTCATTCAAACTTCCGTTACGAATTAAGTAAGACACACTCCGAGAATCCTGTTTTTTAACTCGTCCGGGGAGAAATTAGTAGTCACGAGTGACAAATTGCGTTTATCTCAGCGATTTTTATGAATCGTTAAAACTTGGAAAACGTAAATTGAAGAACGCACGCTCGTACTATTTCTCGTGTAATTAGGAATCGTCCTCGATAATCGCTTATTAGTTTTCAGGTTTACGACAGTGTAATAAAATAATTTTTCCAATTTTTTACGATTTCTCTACGAACCCCTTTAATTCTGTAAAACAGATATGTTCTGGTTAAGATTTTATTTGATTAAAAATTCAAAATAGTGTGCACATACTTGTGAACATTTATTAATTGTTTTAACGGTACCAGTTTGAACATCTAACACTATCATTTGCGTTATCGGTGCATAACTAATGCAAATATATCTCCCCGTATCTTCCTTTAATGCAGTAAAACGAATGATCCTGTTATTCCTAACAGTTCTCAAGAAAATAGCCCGTAATTCCTTATTTGTGTTATTACGCGAGTAAAGCAGACCTTGCGCGTACTTAGACTCCGAAGTAAAGTGTATGGCGATGAATAATACTCCGGGAGAGCAACCGAGTGATATTATCAGTCGAGGAAACTTAGCAATTCATGACGAAGAGAAGACTGGCCACTCAACATTAACAATCGGATGAGAAACAAAGAAAGGCATTTATCGTGCGTCTGTCGGTATTACGCCGTTATGATTTATTTCTGAACATGGAATCATCGTCGACTTAATTGCACAACGAATCGCGTCGCATACCAGCCTCTGAAACTTTTCATTTCCAACGGAGCGTTGAACAAATAATTGCCCAAAAAAATGTTT
This sequence comes from Colletes gigas, assembly GCF_013123115.1. Classification (NCBI taxonomy): domain Eukaryota; kingdom Metazoa; phylum Arthropoda; class Insecta; order Hymenoptera; family Colletidae; genus Colletes; species Colletes gigas. The sequence goes on from NW_025106637.1 coordinate 4,926,934, forward strand.
GCTCGTCGCTATAATTATTTACCTTCTTTTTCGCGTGTTTATTACATAACCGATATTATCACGATAATTCTAACTGTTCGCTAATAACGCATGAATGAGTCAGTTCCAGAGACGCAGCATACACGTAACTAACGTTATTTATTGCTATCCCTATTTTCATTTAGCGAAGAACGTGATTACACTAATTACGGAAATTTAATAGCAAATTTTCTTGGGGTACGCACAATTGCTTATGCAGATGGAACCGTCGCGTGTCGGGGCTGTACAACTTTAACTCTGATTAGCCGTGTGTCTCTAAAAACTCTCCTGTGAACTAGTTCTCATGAAATCTGATTTTTAAAAAATTCTTAATTTAAAAAGGAAGTTTCTCGCGTGACTTCCTATCAATACTCGCTCTAAAAATGATTTAACGTGTACCGTGTAGCGCCGTGAGACAAATGAACGAACGTTATTTAATATCGTGTGCTTCTTGCACGCCGTATGTCAAAGTAGAAAAAGTTAAGCGTTGATAAATATGTCGCGAGGAATTCCCCGTGGCACGCGCAGGTACGTTTCCTTCGCGGCTGAACAGGAATGGAACCGGACTTTTCGTATTTCTCCGATCTTGAAATTGTTCCGGCCAGGCGAGTGAACCGCAAGCGATCGACCGACACCAATTAGCGACGATCGGCCAGGATACAGTGTAACGCAACGAGGCAACCTCGGGCAACGCCTAGTGTAAATTGCGTTTCCAGTGAGTGGTCATATATGCTGGCCAATGCCTCCTTCTTCCTCTTTTTCTTCCCCACGCCGGGGAACGTATCAACGACCTATCATCAGCGTAGACAGTTTTCGATCGGCCCTGATAAAGAATGAGTCGATAATGATCTCCATTTTCTAAATATAGCACGTAGCCTTCGTGGATATTAAAACCAAATTCCTGAGATCTCGTTGGCATCTTCTTATCTCCAAATGTATCTCTTCCTCGGTGATGAACTAGACTAGATCTCCCATTTATGGGAAATTTTAATTTTCGATGGACTATAGAATGCACTTAATGTACAAAAATATAAGAAATAGGAATTATTATATGTAGAGATTGAGACGATCCTTTGCAAATCTCCTATTTCATTAATTCTATTAAGAAAAATATGTCTAGTGATAACGAATGCAAGGAATTTGAATCTCGCGAGGATTAAACATTTTGTTATCGTATAATAATTATTTATGCCATTCCCTTTTGATTTGAGAGACATTCCCTTGCCTGTCGAAGCTTCGCTACGCCATTGATTGCAGAAGTAAAATGATAGGGCTGATCGATTGACTGGTCCCACGTTCTCATCGAACGTCATGGAACTCAATGTAGAGGTTCAAGTGTCACACGAATATCGTGGCACGTATGCTACTATTCAATGGCAAGCCCGTATCATCGGTTAAGAAAGGATCTGGGTTTTCCTTTAGAGTCATATTTCTTCGGAGATCAACGTCGTGATACCTGAAGATTAAGGGCGAAAAATGACAGGTGCGAATAAATATGCAGATTTACTGCTCGGTTAGAAAAATAGGTATCCACACGTATCACATATAATTTTGAAATATTCAAATATTGTGTCTTTTGTTTCACATCTGATTCACCAATTTAATTTAAAGTTAATTTCAAAGGGAATTCGTTCTTCGGTGCAAATCATTTTTCCGAGGATTTCGAAATAACGGTTCGATCGGGCAACGAAATCGCGTCTCTTTGTATATTCGTCGATAAATCTACTTGTCTTCTTTTATGACAATCAATCGGTATTCCATTCACGCCACAGCTGACAAGACTGCAAGCCATTGTTGCGTACAGTTTCGTTCGGCAATCGCCAGCGCTCTTATCGCGAACCGTTTCTTTATAACGTTGATAACTCTTATTTAGGAACTACGTCGTACGTTTCACAATGAGAACCGACGTTCAATATTGAATTAACGGGGGAAAAAATATTTCGTGTCTTAATACGACAAACTCGTGAAGTAAAATCATTAGAATTACGGGTTTCTCGTTGAAAGACACCTGTACTGAATTATCGTGTCTTTTATTTCATGGTTTTTGAGACTAATTCGAACGTGATCGGCGAAAAGGATAAAATAGATCTGCATCTTTTACGAGAAATTGTTTTATGGGGAGTCGATTAGATGGTAGAGTTAGACCTTTCTCGAATTAATTTTTGTTATAATTAACTTTTATAAACAATCTTTCCTGACAAGCAAATAAATCTTTCAAAGTAATGATTTGCAATAGTTTGAAGAACTGAAAGTTGGGAGCGTGAAAGTTGTAGTTCAACGATTTAAATATTTAGAATAAATATGGATGCCGGATATTCAATGAAATTTCCCTTCTGATTGATTTCACGATGTAAGACGCTCCAGAACCCATTTGGATCTCGTTAACCCTCGCGTTCCTCTTTCACCCATATCGTGTTTGGTCATTGACTAATAACATACTTGCACGAACAACCTTTTCCGCGGAATCGGGAACGACATGTCGATTTCTTAATCTACTTTTATGGACATACACCGCTTAACTTTATCGCTTCTCAAATACAATTATGCTTGTTAAACGCGCGTAACGAGTACTCCATCGAACACGAAATGCTACGGGCTGCAGATGCAGAGAAAAGCAATCAGCGGATACACAAAACCGATCACTCATATATTTGAATCATTGCTCTAATTAACTGGTCAAGACTTGTCTCAATTACGCAATTTTTCACGTTGGTCTCATTAGTTACTTTCTTAAATGTTCACTAAATTTTATTTTTTTAAATTTCATTCCTATTTCCTTATTTTTTGTATAAATCCTCAAAACTTTACGGAAACGAGGCAATCGATCCGGTAATGTTTGATCAACGTTCCACGATATTGGGTCGTATAAAACGTGCTCTAACGGAGTCATCAGCGAGGTCACGGATTCCGTTTCTCTGGACGACACGCGCAGACGATTCCCCGGGGACATCGTTACTTGGGATCGTCCTTCCTCGAGGAAATCGTGGGTTTGCTTTCCGCTACCCACGCATTATCGCGGTGGAACGCGTTGTCTGTGGTCGGTGGTGGACGCGCGCCTCGAACGATGCCCCTCCTCGTCGTTATCCTTCTCGGGTAGCTTATTACAGCCGTGTACCGATTTCCACACGTGCGATCGCGTTACGTCGGCTGGCTGTACGCGATTAATTGCGCAAGATCCAACGTAGCTGCCGACCTTCGAGGATCCTGGCAAGTTTACTGCTACGGGGCCTGGCGTATTAGCACCGCGCGACCAGTTTCCCGTGAGAAATTGAAACGAACGATCGATAGAGCAAACACCTTGCCGCGAACATCACGTTGGTCCATCTCGTGGCAACGAAACGACCGATGAGTAATGGGTTACCAGCGAGCCACGGTGATTAATTCGAGCAGTTCGATCGGTTTCGTTCGACGTTACCAAGGTGGAAACCGTGCCCCGTGTACGAATGAAACGAATGACGAGCCTTGTCGAGAACAGACTCGTGCACCAGATTCATTAATTTCATGGGAATGGCTTAATGAAGATGCCTAGGATAATTGGATTTGGAATGTTTCGAGCTGTTGATCAAGTCCTTGATAATTACTGTATCTTCGACTTGATGTTAAGCTTCGAACGTGAATATTAGTTTTAGTAGCTGGTACGAGGGTAAGAACGGAAAATTTGCATTATGTTCCTAATTAATTCAGTAATAGATGTGTATAGACCCGTGATAATGTAGCTCCTTGTGGAGATACAGTGCGTCGGTGATTAAGGAAACTATTATACGCAGCATAGATTTATGCGGCTTCGATGTTTCATGATTTTGTGTGTAAACCGTAATTATCAATCCTAACGACGTTTCTATTAAAATATGGCAATATGGATAATTAAAATTATTTTTGCACGAAAGAAAAAAGCAAATATTGCAGTCAGTATTAAAATAATTTTAATTTATCTACGTATTATAAAAGAAGAGAGCTTTCACCACAAACCGAAACGTCGACGTGAATAAGTCTCTTGCTAATTGCTCTCATAACCAAATACAGAAGACATTATTAATGTTTCAAATTTCCAGGCTAAGAATTAAATTGCAATTAATTTGCACGTTTGATATTGGGAAAAATTATTAGGAAATATTTCTACTTCGCTCTACACTCGATTTGAATTGTATAATTCGACGAAGCTAACGGTTACAGAGCAATCTATCAACATCACCGAAGAGATTGCTGAAGAAAATGACAGGCAGAAGTTGGTCAATCACGGTTCGTCATAGAAATACAAAATATGCCCAATTCATTTTATATACTTTCTACAACGCGACCTATTTCCCAAGAAGTAATTACAACTTAGATTCACGCTGATAAAAATGAGCAACCAAATTTCTTCTGGCTATTAATTATACTTCTGGTCAGAATATTTCTAGGAATTATAGCGATATGATCAGAAGAAAAGGTTCGAAAAATTGAACAAAGGAAACTTTCACAAGATTATCTTTCGTGAGTTATACTTTTGGAAATGCGAAATAAATACTTTCTCTAGCCAAATATTTATATGGCTGTAACTGGATCAGTATTGAACTAAAATGTTAAGAATAGAAAACTCTAAAATAGAATGTGAAAGTATGGCCGACTCGATCTCATCTTCTCGGTCGAACAGTGAAGTCTCATTAATCGAACTCGTTTTAGCTGATGGATTCAAATAGTTTTTACTCACCAGTCTGATGTAGGTGTTGATCATTTCTGTTAACTGTGGCGCTCGATTAGTGTGCAAGGGTAGCCTGACTCCAGACGCAATTTGCATCACGCACACACCGACACGGGGAGAACTCACAGACACGATATCCTCCAGAGGTAAAGTCTCCAGTATAACCAGGTCACCGTTTGGAGTGCGTTTGATTAATCGAAGACCGTGATGAGAAACTGCCACGTGTTGGGTTTCCGGATGTTGAGGCCCGATCTGTTACGAAAAATTGATTCGATACCACCGAAATCAGCAAACTCACGAAAATATTATAATAAAATTCTAGTAACTGCTACGAACACAGAACAGAAGAAGCATCGACCAATAATATGATAATTAAATTGCAAAGTGGTAAAATACTTTACGTCCAATAAAAATGTTATGCGTTGCTATTTAACTCCATACAAAATTCCGTCTGTTAATTAACCGAAAACTAAATCAATAAATCTTTCGTATCCTCGAAGTTTGCGTGCGCGATTCTAATTTAACCGTCTCATCTTCTCGCGGCTTTCCTTTTTAAAATGTCACGTATGATTAACCATGTATAAACAACACACGCAATTAGCTGCAGCCTGCTTAAAAAGCAAGCTACTAACGCGTCGAACTTAATTCGCCTTAATTATTAGCAGACTGTGAAACGCACTCACCGACACTGGGAATATCCTGGCAAAATATAGAGGCCATTGTTTGGCCATGTCAACGACGTTTTTCTTAATAGTGATCTTGTGCTGCGTGCTCTGCAGGTTGTCCAGAGTGATGCCGTAGTTGTCCAGCATCTTCAGCATGTTCTGTCTGTCCTCCTTGGTGATTCTGATGCTGGACGTGGCGAGGACGTCGTAAGCAACCTGACAGAACACCAAATGTAGCGCCAGTGGACTGTTCAGCGTTTCGTTCGGGGCAAACACTTCCTTCTTCACCCTCAGCGTCCACGTTACTCTGTTGTACGTGAAATGAGCCGTGGAAGTCTGGGGATAGAGTTTCGTGTTCATCACCTCCTGGACCTTTTCGATCTCTGGCTTCTCTGCTGGCGGCAGTACCGGTCTAAGGAACTCGGGCCATTCTTCGATTTCGATCCTCTCCATCTTGTCCGTACGATGGGTCGAGGCGACGCTCGATCTCCTGTCAACCTCGCGGTCCATTTTCTTGAAACTTTGTCGAACAGCCGCGAATGACTCCCTCGTGTTCGGCATCACGCCAAAGTCTCGAGACGATGGCATGCCAAAGCTATCTCTGGACTTCGGAGAGACGTCTCTGGTCATCCCGAATGGATCCCGTTTCGAACTCGAGTTCTCGAAAATCTCCCTAGCGTATTTCGGATCGAAGATGTCGGAATTCAAATCACGACGAGAGTCAAAGTCCGAGTTTCTATCTCTGGCGGAACTGGCCAGGTCCGTGCTGTCTTTTCCATAGAAGTCTTTGGATTTCTGCTCCTGCGAGCGAGACTTGTCGAAATCGTTCCTGTACTCGTGATTCTCTCGCAGGTGCTGCTGGGACGCGAATATGTCTCGACTGTGACTGAACATGTCGCGCTGACTTTTGGAGAAGTGGTCGAAGGCTTCTGAATCCGGAGACGTTCTGAACGAATCCCGTGTTTTTGGTTCGACTGGAGCTGGCGGCGACCTCGGTTGGGGCACACCCGATTGACTGAAATTTTTGTTATATTTATTTTATATTATATGCTATTTTATGCATGAAAAACTGGTGCAGTAGATAGAACGTAAATTTTTAGGACAGTGTGTAAAATAAGACACTTTGGAAGTAAATTGTTTCCTTAAAAAAGAAAAATCAAAGTTTGCATGTGTGCAGTTCCGAAACTACTAGTGTTTTATCAATAATTGATCCATGGTTAGAAGCGGTGAAGCCTCCCCTTTAAAATGCTTTTTGAATTTTGTCGATCGGACTTTCCGTTTTCGAGATATCGTAATTTATATGAAGTGGTAATTTTTAAAATCCCGGTCTCCGTTTTCTGAAAGCCCATTAATGGGTATTAAAAATAGTTAAACTTTACACTCGTGCAGTTCCGAAATGACTAGTGTTTTATCAATAATTGATCCATGGTTAGAAGCGGTGAAGCCTCCCCTTTAAAATGCTTTTTGAATTTTGTCGATCGGACTTTCCGTTTTCGAGATATCGTAATTTATATGAAGTGGTAATTTTTAAAATCCCGGTCTCCGTTTTCTGAAAGCCCATTAATGGGTATTAAAAATAGTTAAACTTTACACTCGTGCAGTTCCGAAATGACTAGTGTTTTCTCAATAATTGATCCATGGTTAGAAGCGGTGAAGCCTCCCCTTTAAAATGCTTTTTGAATTTTGTCGATCGGACTTTCCGTTTTCGAGATATCGTAATTTATATGAAGTGGTAATTTTTAAAATCCCGGTCTCCGTTTTCTGAAAGCCCATTAATGGGTATTAAAAATAGTTAAACTTTACACTCGTGCAGTTCCGAAATGACTAGTGTTTTATCAATAATTAAAACACTGTTGGCAGCGGCAAAGCCTCCCCTTTAAAATGGCTTTTCGTTTTTGTCGATACGACTTTCCGTTTTGGAGATATCGCAATTTATGTAAAAGGTAATTTTTCTTAATTTGACTATCGCTGTCTTCGTCTAACGCGTCGCGTCGGACCTCCTTGTCGCACGTTGACCGAGTGACCCCGTGAATGAGTGACGTCACGTTTACTATTTACTACGGTCACGTGCGGCCAACGGCCTTGACAAGGCCGTAGTAAACAAACGCTTCGGACCCTTATATCTCCGAAACTAGCAACCGCATCGACTTGAAATTAAAATCGCTATATCTCGGGAACTAATCAAGCTATCGACTTGTACAAACGCTCATTTTAAAGGGCTATTCATCCCCTATCTGATGAATGTAAAAACTATTCTAATTTATGCTGTCTTCTATGTTTAATTTCACATTTACTTTGGCACTATGCACCCAAAGAAGTTTCAGCAATTCCTATCGACCACTATACGATAAAAATGGATTATATATTATGTATTTAAAATGAAAATTAATTCATTTTCGTAAGCATTCTGTCGTAAATAATGGTTTTCTCTGGAACTAACTACGCGTTGATAGATTTAGTGTTAATAGCTATCTTAAACAGATAGGTTTTAATTCCGTACAGACGAAGGTAGAACGAAATGCAAAATAGTGGTTCCAAAGAATGGGAAAGAATACCTATTGCTGTACATGCTTCCACCTCTTGGACTAGGGGGTTGTGGAGGTGTCACCGGAAGCGGAGGAGGCACGGGCCTCTCCATCCTTTCAATTTGCGTTCTGACTACTTGAGCTTGAGTCATCATATCGGTGGTGCCTTTCGAAGTGACGCTTTGTGTGTCATCAGCCGTAGAAGCATAATCGTCCCACCGTCCTCCTTTAAAACATTACCAAATGTTACCACGTTTCTAGTATTTAAATTGCTACAATTATGAATATCTAACTTTGATAACAACGTTACCTAATTGTTGCTCCAGAAGCAGCTTCCTATTGTCTTCCAAACGCTTCACTTTACCATCTTCCCGCGGAAGAGCGGGTTTCTCAGCCGTTTTCGTAGATCTTACACTGTGATTCGCTGTCACCTTCTCTAATCTCTGACGCATCTCCGAGCTGAGTTTCAATTTTCCAATGCTACCCGGAGATGGCCTTTGAGCGCCTACCTCCAACGCAGACCTGAAGAAACCATAATCAGATAGCAACAAAACATTGCGACAGTGATGATCACTGAATTCTCTACAAACAAACAAATTGTCGTACTTGGATTTCTTCTTTTTCTTCTCCCCTTCCTCTTTGTATCCATTTTCGTGTTTAGACGCGGAAGCCGATGTCGTCATAATCGCCCTCTCCTCGTTCCCTACAATATTTTCAATCTCAAATTCTTCCCATTCCACTGCTCCTTCTGTACTAGGTTCCCCGTCACCTTGATTGTATTCCTGATATTGTGGCGTGATCTTACGTTGCTGGTGTTGCTGGCGCATTTTGAACTCTATGAAACTGTCTTGGCTCTGATTTTCGTTCGAGTCGCTCGGTGGAGGCCATCTGAAGACGATTTTTCAAGTACATCTTTACAACTACTATCGTAGAATAATTGAAAACAATATGGTAAGAACCTTCTTAAAATTTTAAAGGATTCAGTTTAGCATCTCCACAAAGTAAAATCAGTTCTTTAGTATTACGAGCATTGCATCGCAGAGTATGAAATACATAATTACACCGAGTTACATAAACTCAGAAATTAAATACATTTCCCGTTGCATAACTAATAATTATTACTTGCCTCCATTTGCCAATTCGAACCGTTTTCGCCCTCCCGTAAGGATCAAGGAACGGTCTCGATTCCGAAGGATCATGGGACTCCAAAGGTGGTGGCATCGGTGGCGGGGGTGGCACTCCCTTGTTGTTGCTCGAATTCGATAAATTGCTATCCACGCTGCTCTTACGATTTTTCAGCTCGCTCAGCACGTTCGTGAAGTTGCTCTGCACGTTGTTCTTGTTCGAGTTTACCCTTTTAGCGTCCGTTGGGCCCGACAACTTTTTATCGCCCACTTTTCTATCGACGCTGATCTTTCTCACCGCATACTCGACGCTAGTCTTTCTGACGATTTCAGAATTCTTCCTGGGTGGGCTCTGAGATCGATGGATCTGAGCTTTGACCGTCACCTCTTGACGCTGACTGTTCGGTACCGATTTAACTTGCGTAACTTGCTTCTCCGTGGACCATAGTTCACCGTCCTCTGGCTCTCTGAACGATACCTGACAATGCCACAGTTTATTTCTCAGAGGTTGCCTGTCATCGATACGCGAAGTGAAATAATGTTAAAACTCACTGAAGGCATCTCCAATTAAGTTCAGGATGATTCGTAAAATATTTTACAACAGAGTAAATTGTAAACATGCTACGAGTGACTTTACTTTTCCTGTTATGCACAGTGACGTGAAGAAGTGTAGGCTTGCGAAAATTGTTAATAATTTATGCTTGGAAAAATATAAAATAATTTCAGACGTTACTTCGAGTTTACGTTTGTTATGTTTACGTTCTTCGAACGAACGTGACACAATTTTTCATTACGAGTAATAAACAATCAGAGGCTAATCTTTTCAAACTGCGTGAATCATCGGACACTCCGAGAATCGTAGAATATAATTACTGTCCTTCGCTATGAATTATTGCCAGGATGCTTGAGCAACAGTTTCTTTGAACCTACATTCCCTCGCTTCACTGTACGAATCCACTGAATCCGTTCATCGAAATCGTTCCCACAACCAGTTAATACTATCAAAATATGTTACAATATTTGTACACGTTTATTTAACATAAAACGGATTATCGTTACGTTCAAATACGTAGATGTGACTCGATCGGCAGTTCTATTTGTTAGATGAAATCGGTAGATACCTTGGAGTAGCGTCCAATGGAATCATTGGGCCCCATTTGGGCACCGTTTTGGGGGGCTGGGGGGACAAGATTCATACTGGAGGGGCCTGCGGACAACACCGTGCCCTGGAAACACACACCCATGCCGCGATGCGGCTCAAAAGCCCACAGGATTGTCCAGAGGGACACGATCCCTCCATCGAGAGTGATCGCAATCACTGAAGCTGCTCTCGTGCAGTGTTGTGCAAGAGTGATCGTGTTAGTACCAGTTATGTGATCGTGAATCGTGAAAGTGACACGCCGAATGACGGCTATCCCATTCACTGTGATGACATTTAACATGCAATTCTCTGTTTATGGACGTTACGACATCAAAAGTGTTACTGTGCGGCAAGGTAACGCAGTGTCGGAGAAAAGAATTCAATCAAGAATTAAACTGTGTTTGTTTTTACAGAGTGTATTGGTATTTGTGTGAGAGATGTGTTCGAGCATGTTCTGCGATTATCTTCCGAGACGATAACGACGAACAAGTAATTTTAACGAGAAAATTCCCAGAGCCTCGTCTCATCTGGTCGGATCTTTGATTAATGTTTGCGCTATACGGGACACAGGGAAAACGTCTATCGTCTCGAAAGATGATCGGGGAGACCTTTTCATGTCCCAACGTATCAATGTAATTATTCACGATAACCGATTAACATTAATAATTTCTCACCGGTTGTTGGTTTGAGTTTTGTGGACTCTGCACGAGCAGCTGCTGAAGAGCCTGATTCTGTGCCAACAGTTGCTGCTGGATTTGTATGTTTTGCGCCATGGCGCTCTGCAGGAATGCTCTCTGCAGGTTTTGCTGGTACGCCATCATGTCGTTGTTTTGGCTCGGTGGTGAATTGGGATACTGTGGAAGACTGAGACCTTGCATGCTGTAGATCGGTATTGGCATGAATCCGGGTCCCATGTTCATGCTGCTACTCTGTGCGGGTGGCACCTGTTGAGGTGCACTGAACATTGGCATCATCATGGGCGGGGACATCATTCCCGGTGTGATGGCACCGAAATTAAAATTGGCGTTCTGATTCGGTATGTCCATGTTGCCCCCTCCCTTGATCCTCTCCAACAACTCCTTTGCTGTGATCGTTTCGTTCTCAGAACCCTCGAACATCATTTCCATGAAGTCGTCGACGGTTTCGAGGTTCCCTCTGCCACCTCGCTCGTCGACGTCGTTCTTTCTCAGAGTTTCGAGAATCACAGCGTCGCTCTGAGACCTGTCGTCGCTCGTGCCTTTGATGCTAGCTGCCAGACTTCTAGCATCGGACAGTTCGTCCAGATTCCCATCCAGAACCGGCATGAACAACTCGTCCAGGAACTGATCCACGTCCGAAGCTTGACTAGGCACCCTAACTCGTCTCACGTGCGACGCCAGGGATGGGGCTTCGCTCGTGTCAGACATGGCGGATGATTTCACGCCGTACTCGCTCTTTTCGATGTAGGCACGACTCGATTGACTACCTGGCAGTGCTCGTTTACCTTCAGATTCAGGGAAAAATGTTCACAGACACTTGACAATTGTACAGAATGAGATATTCAGATTTTCTGTTTGGAACGATCGAATCGATCAAAAGTAACGCGTAAATAATCGGCTCAACGTTCGAGACTCGGTACGGAGCAAGCAACGAAGAAAATCTGACAATATCGTCGCTCTGAATGTCATAGATGTTCTAAGGACGGTACTATTTACTAAACCCATGACACTTACCAGGATATTGAGACTTGATGAACCTAGTTTGCGATCTGATGTAGCTGCTCTTATCGTCTTCCGATCTCCCTGTTTGACTGACGGATTGGATATCGGGATACTCGAAGTCGATCGTCAAATCTTCTTCTTCGATGTTGGGTTCCGTTGTTCTCGTTATCCTGCTGTACTTCCTCTCTTGCGCGATTTCGTTCCTCGTCATGTATTCGACGTTGCTCACGGCAGACGTCTCCCCAATCCTTTCGAGACTGTGATAGCGTTCGTTCAGCTTCGACGACGATAATCCGAGGTTCGCCAATTTCACCGGCGACGGCACCACTTCCGGTTGAAGCAAATTGTCCAAGCTACGACTACGTTGCTTCTCGTTCTCGAAGTATCTGTCGTTCAGGGCTGATTTCCGCGACAGACCAGTCTCTATTGTCGTCTCCAGCATAGCTTCGTGAGATTGCTTTCTCACCTGAATGGAGGCAATCGCGAAACATAAATTTTATTAGCAAAAATTTCGATCGTTGGATACTTGAATCGTGATATAATTTACCAATGGCTTCGCCACAGGCGGTTGCGGCGGAGGAACAGCGGGTCGCCTGGGCGATTGAATTTCCGGTTCAACGGGTTTGTCCACCGGTTTCGGTACTGGTTTTCGTTCGAGAGGTTGGAACGTCTTCAAAACAGGTGGCTCTATTTCTTGCTCCAATTCTCGAATTATCTGTGTGTGCTGAAACGAGCCGTGCAAAATTATATTTAGCAAAGCGCCCTGTAAAATTAATGGTACTCACTTCTCTCTTCTTGATGGGAGGGAAACTGTTCTTTCGCTGTTCGAGGAACATGTGTTTAGCGGCTGGGAATGCTGGCGCTAGCTCCATTTCGGAAATCAGGTCGAGAACGTAATCGAAACCATTGGTCTCCGTTACGATGGCGTCTGGACCGTCCAGCTGATTCCATAAAGTGATGGTCCAGCCGGAATTGTCGACACCGTGATTGTGAACAGCTAGATTGGCCAACTCCTCGCACGTTGTCCACGAATCCATCGCACAGGTAATCGTCTCGCCTGAAAATAACTTGGCTCGATCAATTTGTTCGGATGATTCTGTATTCCACCCCACTTTTATCAATATCTGACAATGTTTTGACACCCACCGTCATAGAATCCTACGCTCAACGCCATGTTAACACGGTTTCTGTTCGCCCTCCACTCCAATACGCAAGGCGGGTAATTCCTCGGCACATGATGCACGATTTGTTGATTGTTGTTCATTATCCTGAATATCGTTCTCTCGCCCTGCAGAAGCTTCCTCTGACAGTAAGCTTTGTAACCATCGTACGCGTGATCGGACACGTACTTGAGCAGATACTTGAACAGAGTTGCACTAGGCTGAAAAGCTGACAAACAGTTCGACAACAACAACCAGCCTCTTTCTTTGTTCGCGTCGTTCTCGTTCTTCCACGTTTGATTGGCCAATTGACACAGAATCTCGTCACGCAATTTCTCATTGACGATCCCTTTGTTCACGATGTAATCACCCAGAGCCTGTTCCCTCTTGCCGCTCAAGTTGTTCTCGTTCATGAAACGAAGGATCATCTTGAAGATCATCAACGAATCTGTGTAATCTTGGTCCCGTGCTTTCGCCAGGAACGGCGTTTTTATCGGTTCACGTTTCATACCGAAGATGTGACTTTTGAAATAAATGTTCGTGAATTTTGAAAACTGATGCTGATCGATGTCAGGCGGCAGACCGTACGTGTGATGCATGGGGATCACTTGGCCGACGACTTTCAAGAGATTCCTCTCCGTGTGCGTTGGTTGCCAGTCTGTAATTTTAACGAAATTAACTCGAATTTAACGTGAATTTTAGTCGACCATATTTTACTTGGATAAAGTACCGTCAAGTTTGCTGTAGATGAACGCGAGTTCAGCAGGGATTTCCAGATGATTGACACCAGCCACAGCTCTCGAAGTTCTTTCCTGCTCCTCCCGTTGTTGTTTCGCTTTCGCTCGTTCCTTGCTGGCCCTCTCGATTTCCGCCCTCTTCGCCATCTCCTCCTTCAATACGCTAAACCTCTCGCGTTGTTTCTTCCCTCTGTATATCTTCTGCGCCATCAGCGTCGCCTTTTTCAGCGCTCTGAACTTCTTCTTCTCTCGATAGCCACGATAAACGGCTTGGATGAGCACCGTGCTTCGCGAAATGTTCAGGAACCTCCTCCTCGCGAGGAATCCTCTGGTATACCTGCAATTATGCAATTGAAAGCGATTATATTTATAAAATAAAAGATTTATTGAACGTATTCTACTCTGAGAATCTTTTCTAATTTATCCAAGCTAGAATGAAATATAGTACTTCGTACCTCTGAACTGTTATGGCTGCCCTTTCTAAGATCAGTGCTCTATTGTACTCCAGAGTCCTTTCCAACGATTCCCGCAGGAACACTCTGGTGAGTCCCAGCTGATACTGAGACTGTGCCTCTCTCGGCGCAGCTTTGTCCAAAATTATGCGACAAAGCTCCTTGTTTGGCGCTCCCCTGGGCAGATGCGTGGAAACGAGGTATCTGTAGCGATCCACGAAATGTCCGAAAAGAAGACGCACCGGGTAGCCCGTCTTCCGTATTCGAATCGTTTCTAACATCCCTGTGTATCGAAGCTGCTCCAACACGCACGGCATGTCAAATTTCATTGGCGCCTTCTCAGTATTTGGCTTGATGCATCGCACGAACCACGGATTGCATCTGAAACGTTCAACGAACATTGCAACATTACAGCTAAATTGTTCGAATTGTTAATTTCAGGGTTCAGAATTCAGAACCTTAAGTTCTTTGTTTACATTTCGATAGAATATTCTACAGAGTAAATTTATAGTCAAATATTGTATCAAATTCGCGGCTAAGCTGTTTGTAATTACAATCAACATTTGTTGGAATAGATTCGAGCGATACTTACTGAGACATGGAGTCGAGAAGTTGTTGCAGACTGTCATGAAACCGTGCAGACACGGTTGGCGTCCTCGGTTTCATGGTGACGAATCTGCCGTTCGGTTTATTCATAGTTTTGTTAGCCTCGTGAGTCGTCCTTACGTGTTGGAACATTTTACTGACCATCTGTAAAGGAATTAACGATCGCCGTAAATGACCACGACCAATGAAACATTGTTCTCATCGAAGACAGCGGAACTCACAGATATTTTGCTGCTTATTAATAACTCTACCACGTCTGGTCTCAACGTGTCTCTGTTTTTATCCAAGAAACCTTCGACGTTGTACCAAACTTGGCCAGCGTAGTGTTTAATGGCGAACTCGGCGGAATTCATTCTTGGCCTCGAGTACAGCTCGCTCAACGCGTGATTGTAATGACATTTTTCCAGAAACGAGAGATCCGTCGCTTTGGGAAAATTGCTCTCGTCATCCAGCAGGTGAAGAATCCCGACAGGTTTCTTTGCAATTAAGTGTATCACTGGCAGATTGTCCTATGAAAGTAATTAATACGCTGACTGTCGACTCAAATGTCAATTATTGCAATTTCTTCGTCTTGTTCCACCAAGAACAATCGAATTTCTACTTACGGTATAATTGATAGTCGTCCAGTCAATTTTTTCCTTGGCGTACTCCTGCTGCTCCAATTTAAAAATATGCTTGTTGAAGTAGAACTGAAGGTTCTCGTTCGCGTAATTGATGCACAGCTGTTCCAGGCTGTTCTCCGTGAAATTCTCAAAGCCGAATATATCGAGGATCGAGATCGCGGCGGTCTGTTTGGTACCTTTGTAGACGATGTGATTAACGCGAGCGACCAGCCAGGAAAACAACGAACTGTACAAAGCCTTGGCGAAGGCATCCCTGGCATCCAGAGCCTGATCGATGTTTAACGCAGTGAAGACTCTCTCGTTTCTTGCCTCCTATAAACAGACTCAATTACCCGTCGATCGAGGAACAATTGGGGCGATTCTTGCGTCGCTTTTTCCGCCACGGACCGTTGTTTTAGTGGTGAGGGCTCTGATGATCCCGTCGGAATTCACTTGAAGAAGATGGGCTGCCCAACGAATCTCCGCGTCCGAGCCAACTTCCACGCCCTCTTGGCCGTGTCTCATTTGCTTCCGATGGAAGTACACGTTCCCCAGGTGCAACACGCTGGCGAGGATCTTGAATATCGTGTCCTGCTCCTCGGACGTGAATCCCAACACTTGCATCGCGGACAACAGAGCTTTGAAGTCCTGGGTGTCGCTTTTCCCATCGATCTCGCAGTTACCGCCCTGAAAGCTAAAGTTGTAACATCATCCGTGCAACGTAAACGGCATCCTCGTCATTCTGGCGCTTAGAGTATCACCTGGTTCAAGTAAAAGTACTTGTCCGGCGTCAATAGACCGTATTTGTCTCTCAGTTGCTGATCGAGACCAGCCAAAAGCTCGTAGAACACGTGGTAGTTCCTTTCCTCGGACGCTTGTGTGACTATTCTACTTTTTTCTAGGAGGTACTGGGTTATTCTTCCTCCGACAATGACTCCACTAAAAATAATTATTCAAAAGTAATGGCAATGCAAGCAATTTATGTTAATCGTTGGCAAATGGCTCGACTATTCTTTAGGTATCGCTCAGACGTGGAAACATTTTCAAACAATATCAAAAATAACATAAATTCATTATCCTTTCTATTTATCTTTTGGAAAGAGAGTTTTAACATGATATTGAATATATTTTATTTTATTTCTGGCTAGTCGAAAGAAAGTTGTCTGAAAGACTATGCAACCTTAATTTCCCAACATTTGGGTGTGTCGTTTATTGTTATGGAAATTAAGTTTCACAAATATCTCCCGAAGCATTCATTTTCACTTCCAATCGTTTCTTTGCTAAGCTACCTTCGATTTTATAACGGTTGTTGCCGATTTCTCGGCGATTCGTAACGGTAATGGGCACTCACTCTCTGAAGTAGACCTCCAAATATTTCCCGAATCGGCTGCTGTTGTCGTTCCTAGGCGTTTTTGCGTTCCCGAAGCTTTCCAACAATGGCGTCGCCTCGAGTATCTGTTCGGTGACGAGATTGTTCGGCGCTCGATTAACCGCTGCTAGATACTGCATTACGAGTTTCGTGGATTCCGTTTTTCCTGAACCGGATTCACCGGAAATGACGACCACCTGATTCGCGCTTGCATTATTTGCAGCGGTTACTTGACTGTACGCAGACGAGCCGACAGCAAACAGGTGTCTGCAATTTCATCGTAACGTTTTTCCAGTACAAAGTACATATTATACGGTGCATGAAAATATTTTACAGAATAATGACAGGAAACTTCTGTCACAAATAATTTAACGATGATGCAATTAAATAGAGATTCCACAGGAGAACTTGAGAAATTCTGATGTATACGTAAAGTGCTTTTTAATTACAAAGTAATGTAACTCACGGTGGCAGCGTGCCGAGTATTCGTCCTTCGTATAGTTTCACTTGGTCCAAGCCATAAATGTCGAACATTTTGTATGGATTTACCGCCACTAAGATGCTTCCCGTGTATGTCTGTTAAAAATGACAGTTTAATTTCAATCTGGTAATAATCGTTAATATTAATAAGGAGCGAAACGATTAAACGTACGTATATTAATTCCTTGTCGTATCGAATCTTCAGGTTCCATAATAAAGACGCCTCGTTGAGGTCGCTGTAATTTAGACAATGCGAATAATTTCGTGATACAAGTGATTTAAAATGATCGAAATCGAACTCACGTTAACTGAATCATGTCTTCGATTCCATTGTGTCCAAGATCCTGCCTTGGTTTCACTCCGCTTAAATTAGTGAGGGTGAAGATTTGCGGCTGGAATATAAAATACATATATTTTGTTGCTTCACTTATATCGTCTGATAATATTACATCTTAATCTGTAGCTTATTCGATGTCCTCGAATTAATAAAGTAAATACTTTTAATCTTAATATGCTTTTTCTATTACTGTTATCGATTACCACGCCCACGATAATAAAAAAATATCACAGAAACTTCAATTTCGAATTCGACGTTGTAGCCTCGCACCGCATTACATTTTCGTTGATCACGTGAACGCAGAGGTACGTCAATGGTTCCGGTGACTTCTTCAACTTCGGTCTCAAGGTCGTCACTCTGGTCGTCCTTTTGATCGTACCCTGCCTCCTCGAGCAGCTGCTGGCGTCGCTTTCCTCGTCCTCCCTGGGATACACGCGAAGGAACTCGCGCGAGAACGTCGACGAGGAGTCGATCGAGCCATCGGTGAATTCTTTGAGAAAATCGTCCGATTCGTCGTCGAAGTTCGGATCGCAGAAGGACGGGTTTAAACTCTTCAGCACCGATTTCGTCGTTTTGTAATGCCACTCGACGAAGTCTTGCTGCGGCGCGCACAAGCACACCTCCGCGTCCTTGCAGTCGAAGACACTTTCTTTCGAGCGTAACCTTGACTTTTGAACAGGAACATCGTACCACCGTTCCGCCGTTTCAGAACATCTGTCGGAGTCTGGCTCCTCGTATTCCCTCCCGCCATCAAGATGAACCTCCTCCGTGCGACTCCTGACGCTAGACGAAGCTGATGAATCCGTGGTGTCGCAACGAAAAGACACATCCGAGGATACCGGAGTTGATTTTCCACGGATTATCGGCACGTCGTAATGACAAACTTCTGCGTTATCCATTTGACAGTCTAACGAGACTGGCCAGTTCATAAATAGCGTTTAGATATCTCGTGTCAATTGACCATGACGAACGCGTTCGATGCTCGAAGTAACTTCTTCCATTTTTAGATTTGTCAGAAACTCCTTGAGCCAAAAGACTCGTTAACATCAAGCTCGACCTTCCTTAACAGCGTCTCTGTTTTCCAAGATGGTTTTTGCCCGATTTTCAAGACGATTACAGCCCGATCTCCGCGGAGAGAATGCGCGCGTTAAAAAAGGAAGATTCGCGCGAATTCACATAAGACGCGAAAGCCACTCACGTGAGACTTAACCGGATACCGGGCTGCCTGAGTTTGCAGTTGCAATTCCATTGGCGTCGCCGCTGCGCGATCGCGGGGAATGGGGCTCGACGTTGTCGGTGACTCGATCCGCCGTAGTAAACAGAAACCGATCCCGTTAGAAGGTTTTAATGGACCCTCCAGTACTTCGTGAAGTTATGAAAATTAATCAAGAGCGTCCATTCACTGGCACGCCGACCGAAAGTCTTCCGAGGCTGTTCGAGGTCGTATATTAACCCAGTGATTTTTCAAACTGTAGTTCGCGTGAGCTCTCACAAGAAAAGTAGCGTATTATACAGTAGAATGATAAGAACTGCTGTCTGTAGTGTTTTATTCATAATTAAAATACCTGCTGAAACGTTCTCTGTCATTAATGCTGATATCAAGAAATATTTTATATAATAATAATTTGCACGATCATGACGAGGTATAGCCAAAGGCTGCTTTTCAACTTAATCTTAGTTATTACAAAAACAAGCAAATTACTGCTCGATAGAATATCCACTTCTTTTAAGATTCAATTTTATACCTTAAACGTTATATTCAAATAAATTTTAATACCAGAAAAAAATATTGTCCTGGATGTCCTGTAAGTAGGATACTAGGAGTTTTCATTGAACGTTTTACTAGTCATGCCACTGGAAATATTCTGCGACTTGTTTTAGAGATATTTCCTTACAACCAGTGTCAGATTAACGTCAGATAACTCGTCTTGAAATTTGATACGGAATTCTCTGTTGTGAATGAATATTCTTTAACCAATTTAAAGTGTTTTGTAGCATATATTACGAAGATGTTAAGAATTTTAGTTATAGAGAGTTATTGAATAAACATAAAAATTCATTAATTTATATATTTATAAATTGTTATGTTATGTTTTCCAATTATTCTAATATTTTTCCATTTTCAGACAAATCTATGGCATCAAATTTTTGATTGATTCCCAGATAAATAAATATTCGTAAACCTGTCTGATATTTTTAACAATTCCGTTATGTAATTAAGAAGTGAATTTCTTATTTCTACGCCCGTGTGCATCGTCATCTATAATAGGACACCGTTGAACTAGACTCTGCTACCAATGCGCGACAATGCTTCGAGAAATCGAACATAAGACTCTGCTACGTAGAAAAGTAATCAAATACTAAAGTCGAGCAGTTCGACGAAGTTATGCGTGTGTCGTGCAAATAAAACCGTGAACAAACTTGATAGCTTGGCTCGTCAACTGACGTTATGTTATTATTACGACTTACTTCGAATACAGGTAACAACCTTAAAAGGATATTTAACGTCATATAGTAAATATTTGAGTCTCCTTCTCTAACACTTGGGGGGAAAAAATTAAATTAACAAGAAGTAACGAATACAATAAAGTTCTGCACTATTTACTATTAATCACCATAAAGCCATTACAGTGGGAGAATATTGTAATCGTGCACACGTTGTTTGCATTAGGATCGTGCATTAGCAATGCAAAGAATTACAAATTCGACTTTCTCTTAATCGAATCTTCGTACAAATAAAGTCCATTCTACACTTTCGACATACTTTTACACGAGACATTACGTTTTATCCAATTGTAACACACGATATCTATTCAACGTGGACGAAAGTATTATTTACAAAGCTTTCGTCTTTTATGTCTTCTAATGCTTATACTACATTTTATAAGAGGAAAGAACACCTCAAACTAATTAATTTTAGACAGCAGATTGATAGTTTTGTCTTTTTATTCGTCGACTATTATTGGCGTTCGATTTGTTTGATCGCTTGGGTGTTTGCTCTTGTTTGCTGTCGTGTTTTGTTGGACGAAGTATGGATTATAACGCCGTGTCATTCCTAGCGAGGGCACGCGTAAAAAGAAGAGTCGACAATTCACGAAAGTGAAAGACAGGGAACGCGAAAAACTCGTGGACACGATTGTTGCCAATACGATGTCCTTGGAGCTTGAAAGTGCAGGAAGGTGTTGCAAGTAGCAGGGCACGCTGCTCCTTTTCGATATGGACTTTCACGCCAGGATCAACACATCGCTCTGGTGGAGTAATTTTCCGAGGTATCGCGAACCGCTTTGGCGGAAGTATTTCTCGAAGTATGCGCGGTATTCGAGACTTTCTATCCGGGACCCGATGCATTTGACTACTTCGTCGGGTGGCTACGACGGGAATCTATGTTTCCAGTCGAATATTTCACCACTCGTCATCCAGCGATGTGTTGATTCGCAAATTCGCAGAAATTACGGTGGCTAAGAAGACCGGAAACGGTCATGATTGGTACTCGAGAAAGAAACTTCTAATCATACATTAATAAATCAAGAAACCATAGTCATTTAATCGACGTATTACTAGAAAGTTGTAATAAACACACGAGTTTGAAATGTCATAGAGAGCACAACACGCTTTATTAATGTTTGTCACTTTCGTTTTCTTAATACGACGGATTCTAAAGTCATTAATCAGAAAATCGTTTAGGAAGTCTATGGGAGGTCTAGGAAAGCGAATAAATTACGAGGTTACACGTACCAAAAATAAATACATTTTTACAAAGTGCTATTCTGTTTTTAGTTGTGGCGATGACATTAATTTCTTGAAAAGTCAAGCCCAAATTGAACAGTTTGAATAGTTAGAAAGAAACAAGAATCTCAGTCTGAAAGCTATACGGCGAGCATGTGAATACTGCGAAGTCTTTAACTAATCTCTTATGGTATGAACATACCACTTTTTCCAGAATGACAACTCATTTCTTCCTTTTGCGAAAAAGAAAGGAGGCTTAGGAAAATACCGTGTTTTCTGAACGTTAAAATTGCACAGTGTTTGATAACACTGGGTTGTACAAACATATACAGGGTGTTCAGCCCCGAATATTATGAAGAATTGAAGAAAATGTTAATGGATGAATAGCAAGACGTAAATCGAAGCTCAAACAATTTATTAACAGCCATAACATTATGCAACTTGAAAAAAAATGTACATTCATTCTTAAAGTATTTGAAACGCGAAACAGAATTACAGACCAATGACGCAAGGCATCAGTGTTCCGCAATTAAATGAAATAAATCCAACAATTCCTTCCTATTGCGTTTCTGTCAAATTGTTTCAACAAAAAATCAATGGAACATAGAACGTCGACCGATCGCCTGAATCGTGCGTCGTCTTAAGGAAATGCAGAATAACCGGTTGTTCGTTGGCCTCGAAGTGGACCCGTATTGTTGACTAGCACATAGCCTAACACACTTCTATTCTGTTCTTCTATCCCTTCGAGATAATAACACGCTGTGTAGTTTCATTGTTGCCCTGTCTATGAGGAGGAACGGTAAATACCCGATTCGAATACAGTCGGAAAAGAAACGTTTCGACGTCGAACGTCGATGCAAAAAAACAAGTTTAACTTTCATACGCGAAGACGCATCACTGAACTTGCGTAACTCATGCGTTCGATCGTTTGAATGGCGAATAATATACACTCTGGGAGTTATCCCCTTTCTACTCGTCGTCTGGATTGGAGAGTGGTCTCCAGCTTCACGCAGGAAAGAATAAATTCATTTTCGTACCTTGCCAGCGATCACTGCTTGGACGGAGAGGACGTTGGCGGCTCTGTGGTACTCCAAAACTTCACCCGGTAACACGTGGCCGACACCAGGGTCGAACCACACCAATTCACCCTGAAAAACAAAGGGTTGGATTGCAGTTTCTAGCTAGCGAATCGTAGGCCATTAATTTCCACTGTTACTTTGCTTCTGTTGGAAAGGTATACAGAGAGAGATATCAGCGTCTCAGACTTCTGTTTATAATTGAATAGAGAATCACATATTCTGATTATTATTTTATATTCAAATCTAATATGAGATTTCTCTTTAACAGAATTCTGGATTACTATTATTTATAATGTCTACACAAAAGATTGTTTATTCTAAGAACCCATTACGGAAATGTAATAGAAACACTAGCCACAGAGTTCAACTCTCGAAGAAACTCAAAGAGGCAACTATAATTAATCCTTTTTGCTTAAAAATCGTAAGACCTAGCGATGGATAGAAATCTCGTGGTCACATTTATCAAGCATATACGCCAAACACCGACATACGTTCACCGTCCACAAATGCACCGATCGACCGAACGCTTATAAAGCGCCCGCAGCACCGAAATGATTAATCACTGATCAAAGACTGCCACGACTTTTTTCATTCGAGCCACATTAAATCAATGCTAACCGTTTTCACGTTCCATGATGGATAGGACGGGGCAGTTTCAACCTTCGTCGGGCCGTTGGTCGAAGGTTTTCTCTTCCCCGTGCAGAATCCAAAAATCGAGGATGCCGTCACCGGCGAATCCGATCGGCCGTTAGCGTCGTTGTAAGCTCTGACGTTTCTCGTCGCGGACTTCTTCACGTAGTTCGATCTCTCCTTGCTCTGTTTCGTCGAGATTCCAGTTTCCTTGGGCAGTTTTCTGCGACCGTCGGTCCCTGGCGGCTTCTCGATCGAACACTTTCTCGAACTTTTCACATAACTAGGAAGAGTGGTCGCCAGCCTGATCGCCGTGCCGATCTCCCGATGAGACGGGCGAAAGTTTTCGACCAGCCTGCTTTGCGACTTCGATCTGTACTTCGTCGACTCCATGGATTTCGCCCAGTTGTTGTTCGATCGGTTGTCCAGCGTGTTGCATCCAGTCACACGGGAAAGCCCGTTCGTTTCCTCGCTCAAACTGTTGCTGCCGTGAACATCGAAGTCTTTGCTCTGATACGACTGACTTTCTGACTGATATTCTGACGGAATGTCAGCAGAGTCTTCCGTCCTCGAACTGTTCTGGTCCTCGTAGACGTTCGTGTCCTTCATGTTGTCGATGATCCTCCTGCGCGACATACTCCGGCGACCAGTATCCACGTTAGCCTCGAGCCCGCCATCTTTCGAGTCAGTCTTCTCGTGGTGGCTCTGGGCGCTCTTCGTCGCTCTCTGAGGCACTTTGGCGTAAATCGCGTTCCGTTGGGGGTTGGTTCTCATGTCAACGAGAGGCAAAGTGGCCGAACGATACGCCGTGTCGGGAACAGGATCGCGAAGGTGTCTCGTGGTCGGTTTGAACTCCACGTCCACGGCCCTTTCCCTGACATGCGAGTGACCTGACTTCGAGTACCTGGACAGGGCGCTCAAAGACAACGTGGATCCCCTGATGATGCCTGTGTTGGCTGGCAACGAAGTCTTCCGTCTGCGTATCCTTCCGTAGACAGGCGGTTCCTTTTTCACCGCATCCTTGGCTGATCTAGGACCAGACCAATCCTCCGTCAACCGCGATGTCCTCGATGCGTGAACAATCTTGGGCAAGGTCGACGGTCTTGGCACAAGGCCGCTGTTGATGTCCTGCAGCTTGGTAGTGACTGTCACGAAGTCACAGGCCGACTTGGACTCTCTCTCATCCTCTCTGCCCCACCTAGTGCTCCTCGGCCTCGGGACGTTCCTCGGGAAACTGGAAGAGGTGCTACCTTTCGCCTCTGAACTTTCTAACTTTGCGTCCCCGTGACTCCTTCCACGCGTTGCTACAACCGGCCCGTCTACGCTCGCACGTCTGCGCAATATGTCCTGCCTGGAGACTTTCCTGACTCCCTGACAGGACTGAACTTTTTCCGGATCCCTGTACGATCTTCTGGCTATGGAAGGCAGAGTTCTGGGCCTCTCTTGTTGATCCTTCCAGCGATTACGCAACGTGTCGGCGTAATTCGAGGCAACCTCCCTCTCCTCCTTCTCCTTCTCTTTGCTGTACTTTCTGAGGATCTCCTTGCGAGATATCGCTACGTCTCGCGGGATCGTGTAAAAGACAGCTTCCTGACGGGGCTGTCTGCCGGTTCTCGGCCCAATCTCCACCGGGAACCTGGGGTCCGGGTGGTTCGATCGACCGGAAGCGTGGAGCTTCTTAGAGCGTTCCGTCGTTCCGCTGGAATTTGGAGCGGAATTTGTATCTGGGTCTGGGCCGGCGGAATTATGCAATGCGCGTCGAACGGATAACGGTTCCGCGGCGGCGTAGAAAGCTTCCGAGCGCGTGTTTCGTGACGAAAACTGATTCTTCGAGGTCGACGATCGCGTAGACCTGCGCTCGAGCTTCTTGCTACACGCTATCGCGGGCTCCATGTTGCGTGCAACGGTCAACGTTCGATTTTAATACGCATTATCGGTTCCTGCGACCACTGCTGGGGGAGATCTCGTGCCCGTCAGGTCACGATTTCAGACATCGCGATGCTTTCAAAAAATTGGAATCGAAAATACAACAAATCGATTTCGCTTAAGAACGACGACACATTTTAAAAAACGAAAGTCAAAATCCCACCGAGAGTCGCTCGATCGTCCACTTTCCGTCACGCCTTCGTAGAACGCTCGCCATCGTTGAACGTTCGAACTCGCGTTTAGAAATTCCCCGGCACAACGGAATGTAGTGTAAAAGTTTTAAGCACCGCACTAACGGGAACGTCAATTAAATCACAAACAGACCACGGTAGCACGTAATTCAACAAAATTGGCAGCGTTTTCAGCCTGCGCTTGTCCCGTTTAACACCAATTAGCACCGAGTACTGGGAATTTGCGTGAACCTGACATTGTTACCGGGTTCGTAGCGTACAAGTTTTGCCAGAGACCAGTTTCCTGTCCGACCAGAAACCGAGTCTCAAGTTCCAATGTTATCGAGGGTTATCGGAGGTAACCGGTCGATGACATTTTTTTAACAGGTTCTTATCGCACAGCGTGCATTCGTTCCCCGTAATTTTCATTAATTTCATCTTCCTATCGAGCTTTGGGCAATGTTAAATAATATTCCGCGCGTTTCGTCTCTCCGCGTCGTCGCGGACTGCAAAGTACTTGGGGGTTCAAGGTTAACGCGCAGAAGACACCTTCCGTTCGGCCGTCGATGATCTTTCTATTTGCAGAAAGCTCGCGCAAACACGACCCGGCTCGTAAAATCGTGAATAAAGATGAGAAAAGGTCTCTTCCAGACGAATCCACGTGTCAGCGACCTCTGCTTTCATTCCGTGTCAGCGACGTCACCGTGGCACCAGTCTTTTCTTGGAACGGACACTCCTTCGAGCGATCATTAATCGTTAAGACTATCTTCTAAAATTGGCAAACGTTTCTGCAGTTGGCTGGCTAAGGACGAAACGTCAGCCGCGAAGGGCCATCAATCTCCGGAGGTACATGCTCCGCTTAAACGTCCAGCAATTATCGAACAACAGGAGACCCGCTTGAGAACCCGATCACGATCGGTCAAGATTTGAGACAATCGCGCGGCACAATACTGTCGCGCATTTTAAATTGCGCTTAAAGGAGTTAGGAGGTCATCGAGACGGTTTACTATCGGGAACATTGGGTCACCAGGCTCGAAAAATCCGTGCTGCTCGCGTTGAATTCGTTAACGGTCTTTCGATGAGACGTTTCGTGAATACGATCGCGGCGTTCGATCGTCGAATCCCCGGGATCCTTTTTGGATTTCAACTTTTTCTTTTCGATGTAACCTGGATCTCCTTAGACTCGGTCGCAGAATATGTCCCGTCGAGAGTTTGCATTCTTCGGTAGCCTCGGGTGTTTTCTGTTCGCGCGTTCGACTCCTCCGCGACAGTCCTCTCTTTCTCCGCGTCGTTGCTTCTCCCGATCTCGCTGTCCTTCGACTTGTTTCACAAGCTAGTTTCACACACAAACAAGTCCTCGCATGCTCAACAATAATCACCACAAAATATTCCTTCGACGCGTACGGGAACGAGCGAGACCCTCGCGAAAAATTCTGCTTTCGATCGGTCGGGGTTTCACGATTCCGTGCCACTTCTTCGAAAAACCGATCGCGAAAACCGGGTCAGTCGGAAATTCGGACGGACTTTGCTCGTACGACGAGGAAGACGCGTCGAGGAATTACAAGAGCGACGAAAAGCGGCCACCGGGGTGGCCACGTATCAGAAAAAGGCTGTTCGTTTCCATCGACGTGGAGGAATCGAGTTCCGCGATCCGGACGCGAGGATGTTCGATGCAACACTGGAAGTTATACGTCTCCTCTCCGCAACAATTGCTGCATGCTCGCAGTGGCGTACCCCGTTTTTTAATTATGGCAACGGCTAATTGGCCGCGGCTGCACGATGCTATCAAATTGGCCCTTGGGGCTTTCTTTTTCCTTTCCTTTCCGCGAACGTTTCCCGATGATCCAACGCGTGGGAGGGGCGGAGGGAGGCGCACGGGGCTGGCCGGAGCGTCGCGAAACGAAGACGTTCCGAGCGAACGTTTCACCCGCTTTCCATGGAAAACGCGAAAGAAGAGGTGCTGGCGCCAGTGGATCGAAGTGCTTTGGGGTGGAACCAAGCGTGCCTCTCTTCTTATATAAATTACGCGCTAAATACGCGTACGCCTACGTGGAGCTAGCTGGATATAGGCTGCGGCCACGGCGAACGGGAAGCGATTCTCTAACTAGCCACCGTGGCGAGTTGCAGAAGCGGCCAACGCTGTCGATGGTAAAAACCGATTGTGCCCGTAAAACCGTTCGAACCGCGTTCAGACGAGTCTGACGCGAAGCAGACTGATCGACATCGGGCAATAGTTTCGTCACGGATTGCATCGTCCTTTGATTTTTCGAGAAAAAAGCCTGCAACGCCCGCGGAAGAGGAGATTGTTTTTGTGAACACTGGTGTGGATGTTGCTATTCCGTATCGTTTCGATCGATCCGCGCACCGGTTTGTTGGAAATTCATGCCGAAGTTGTTTTAACTTGTTTGGAATAATGTGTATAGTTGAGATTAATTTTGGTAGCTATCGTACCGTTACTCTACGGCCATTAGCCTATGATCTACATATGATATTTTGCATTATTCGGAAAAGAATAGGTTTTTATATAAAATTTTATTAAATTTTGTTCGATTGTTCTTAGAGATATATTCATTTCTGAGTTTTAGGAAGGATTCAACGTTTCGACAACTGTTTTTGGAGCTCGTTCGAATTTCTGGAAGGACTGGAATTAATTGGTATGTTTCGTACAACAGGTATTTCCTAAGCATATTTATAATTTCAACGGAGTAAAAATCTCTCCTATCGAGAACGCCCATTGAAAAATTAATTGTTACGTGTTGGAAGGTATAATTTGACTCGGGTCTTTCAACTCTGAAATTCTGTATTCATAGTGGATGTTCGTGCAGAATTTCAATTCGATTGTTAAGTTGTAATAATTAGTTAGATTGCAAAACAGCAATTCGTTGAACCTCGCCCTTTCACTTTGCTTTCTCCACTACATACATCATGCTTTCAAGTACTTAAGCTTGCATATTTTATTTATTATACCAAATGAAGTTATTACATATATAAAAAAAGATATAAATATGAAATGTCAATTTCTTTGAAATCGAATCTGTTTAGATTGACCTGGAGTATGAAATCTTCGATGTTCTTATTTCCATTGACAAGTGAGGATCTTTTAAAAACAAGAATTTCATAAAAGAATAATATTGCTGTGTTAGATATTAATCGACAAGGAATTTACATGTACGTAATTTGATTAAACTTTCTAGAGCGTATAATATAGTAATGAATATTTAAACATTGAAAGAAGTATTCATATATTCATTGACTTTAAATTATATTGCATACACGAGCATCTTCGACCAAGTATACAGTAATCTTCAGATGTAAAAAAAGATATAATTAAATAAACACAAAAGTGTCTGATGCATCATGTGTTATGTTACATAATTTATATAAATTTATATCTTTTCAATGATTAATTATATATTTCAACTTTTACTTTAGGTACGATTAAAACTAAAGTTTCAAAAATTGAAGTATTTGATTTGTAAAACTTGAAATTACATTTGTACACAATTGTGTTGGGATGAAATTGATTGCGATACGTTGCAAGCTGCAACCACTTCTCTGACGTTCAAGATTCACCCGTGTTCTCACTTTTACTCAAGTCGGTATTACGCGGGTCCAATCACGAGTAATGAGCACGAGAATAATTGAGGAAGACATCGTCATCGAGTAGCATAACCGGCATTACGGAAAATTGAAGTAATATAACGCACGTCGTTTCAGCTTCGATAATTAATGCGCCACATTTCCTCTTGTAATAATTGAAAATAATACGGCTTATCGCGGATTTCGAAAGCCCATCCACCGATAGAACGCTCTCTATTATAAATTCCGATTTTCGGAATACTTCTTTGAACGTTCCAAGACAATGGGAACTATTTAATTTTTAATTCGCACGATACAGGACTGTTAAGAACCGTTTGTACTTTTCTCCGCTCAAGCATTGTGCCCAATTATAATTTCAATTTCACACGAGCGAGTGGATCGCACGCGATTGTTCATTAAATAATTGACCTTCGTTTGTTTACTAACTGAAAGCTTTGAAAGTTAATGAGCGACGGTAAAATTCACGATAATGAATTTTACATTTGTTGCAGCTTCTTAAAGTTATTAAATCTGAATCTCTTTCTGTCTTTCCTTTTAATTCAGTAATATTTGCTTATATTTTTGATGACATACACGTGACTACTGGAAATATTTTGACATTTTAGCAACGTTTAGAGAAAGTTTTCATATTGTTTTTATTATAAAATATCTAATTCAGTAAGTATCCATTTTCTTGCCTTTCATCAATCTACCTTAGGTATTTCAAGAATTTTCAAGTCTGCAGGCTTTAACTGTATTTATAGTAACTTTTATTATCGAACTGTAACGGCATTTACATTACTCATGATAATCTATTCTGCTTCGCCAAGAAATGTATGTTAGTACTGTTTATATAACGCTAGAAGAAACTAATATATGTATTACATATTGATCGATAAGGTGTTTCTCCAACGTAACTTTTTTAGACATTCCAGAGCGTAAAATAATCATAAATATTCAAACGTTCAGTTTCAGATCTCCTTCAACAAATTGGCCATTGATACAAATTGAATTATTATTTTTATTTCAGTGTGTGGATATATACACTTGTAACCAAAATTGCTAACTAAATATTATACGTCAAAATTATTTATTTTGAGTAACCCTAAACATAGGTGTGCAACATATAAGCTTTGAATGCGTACTTTGGTTACGGTTTAAAATTGTTAATGGTGTCTGGATATGTCATTGTTTGATTCGACGTTAGTAAAACGTTTTACGTCAGATTCGGAGGGTACGAAAGCGCGCCAGATTTTACGCAATATTTTTTATACTTTTTCCAGATATCCCCAAGGCAGCGGAGCGCAAAGGAAAAGAGTAAATGCGGCGTATTCGCGAGCGTGCACGGCGAATAGAGCGCGATTAGGTCGCCGGACGAAACAGCGCGAAGCGCAGAAGCATTCGAAAGTGGCTTGGCTTGCGCGACGACGCAATTGCGTGTGCACAGATCATTGACTCCGACCACGCAACAATCCCTGGTACGATCCTGACCACGTAAACATTGTGCAACGACATGATAACCCGAAAGCACTCGGTAATGATAAAAATCTTCTCAAGAAATTTTCAATAACTTTCACCCTGAACGCGTCCAGCGAACTCGATGCAATTTTTAACCCTGGAAATTGTTTTAGAACACCATGAATGAGATAGAACGTGCCTGCACCCAGTGACGAATCAAAAGTTTGAAGATCCCTGGACCACAGGTAACGTGAAATCTTCTGGAATATTTTTAATAAGAAGAAGGAAGTCTAAGAAAGTTAAATTTATTTTCATGAGGTTGTGTTTATTTGTACTTGGCTAATTTTAGTTTAAAAACGAATTTTTAACATCAATTTGATAAAAATATTGTTAACTCACCTTTTGCCACTCGGCGTACATCTTGAGACTGTTATAGTGCCGTTCGAAGAGAATGAGCTACCCTCATTTTGCACGGGCAAGCCAGATTGTTGTTCCTTGCCTCCTGCAAAAGAATTGATACTCTAATTAATTCGCGGATATAAATGAACTTCCTAAACGCCTGAAAAACTAATTAATCTTCGTAAGTGATTAATCTCTTCCTTGCTAATTAAATTACCTGCGTTTCATTCTTGTAAATTGTTCCATTTATTCGTAAAAAGAAGATTCTTTTATAAATGATCGAAGACTACAAACTGAACTGTAAATTTAATTGGTAAGACGAAGCTCATTTAACCCAAGTATTATGGATTAACGCGAGACGTTTCTTACTTCCAACCTTCTGAACCCAAAGAATTTCAATAATTTATAATCTGTAGGTATTGAGTACAGTTACGAGGATTCGTTTTAATCTTTCGTCCAGCCAGGCATATAAAGCACGCCATTATCAATACAGCCGAACAAATATAAATGAATATAAATGAATGAATTTGATTAGCTCCGAGGCAAATCAACATTCTTCTCCTTCGATCTTCGATTGTGCATAAATCGCGTTGAAAAGTTCTGTCCTTGCAGTTTCAAATTGCACAAGTAATTAATTATTTATTTGGGGAACAAACGAGAGTAACTTATCGACAAAAACGTTTAAAAAGTCTGAAATAAAATTTGAAAATTTGTATAAAATTAGCTTGATAGTAAATATGATTCGTTATTAAGGGATTGATTTACTTAAGTAAGAAAACCAGATTGATTGTAATGGATCATTTTATAGTAGCCACGGACATAACAGTGAGCAGCAAATTACTTCTTAAGATATAAATCGGATCACGAACGACCGATCCAACGTCACGATTATTGCAGGCATCGTGATCGGAAAGAGCAAATCGTATCCACTAACCGGAAGCAACGTGCAGCATCTGATTATTATTCGATTTCCGGTATTAGTGACATCCCACGCGCGAGAGGAACGCACTCGAAGGAAAAGTTCGATCAAAGTTTAAATCTAAATCTCGCATTTTGGATGCAATAATGATTAGGTATACCATTGTGGCAAAATAGAAGTGAAATAGATAGTAATACTGATGTGTTTAAGTTATTGTAATGAAAATCATTTTATAATTTTTGTTCAATAAAACAGGCCCTTGTGGCAAGCTGTTTAAATAG
This sequence comes from Colletes gigas, assembly GCF_013123115.1. Lineage (NCBI taxonomy): Eukaryota > Metazoa > Arthropoda > Insecta > Hymenoptera > Colletidae > Colletes > Colletes gigas. The sequence continues at coordinate 4,958,698 of NW_025106637.1, forward strand.
CAAAGTCAACGGTTGATAAGAGATACTGTCAAAGAATGATGTTCATGGTTGAAATCACTCAATTTTTATGGTATCAAATGTAACTGTATACTGAGCATACATGGAAACTTAAAGTTCACTGTCGATCAATGCCAGCTGTACTCGCGCCAAGAAAACAAATTTGATAAAAAAGGAATAATCGTAGAAACATGTTTCAACTATCAGAGATGAATATTAATTTTTTCTTTTTTTTTCAAAGGAAATTTAATAGTAATTCCTAGAAAATATAATTCACTGTGCAAACATCAACATCTTTAATATTTAGTGTCTTTAAAATGTTTGATTTTAAAACAGGCAACACGTACATATGTATGTGTCAGTGTCCTCGAAAAAATTAGAATACCACTATAGTTTATGAATGAACGAGCGGTTATCTATTGGGACTGAAGTTCAATGACATAGTGATTTTTTTTATCGTATAGGTTCGTGTAGATTTGCACAATTTCGCGAACCGTTTTTCAGAAAATACACATAACGTTCGCGTGGAGAACCATTGATACCGATCGCTCGGTGTTACAGAAATACAGGAAGTGTCGTAAAGTGTTCTGTATTTTGCGCGAAGAAACGATGGCTTGCCTCGGATAATTGAGGTATCGCATTGCGTTCGCGTGATTCACGATTGCTGGCTGCAAAACGGATCCGCGAGATATGGAAAACTGAAAATGCCGTGCGTTTTCGCGACGCGATTGGAAAACGATACGGCGATCGAAATAGACTAGTTCGCGTTCCTGGAATACCATAACTGTCGCAAGAAACGCTCCTTCGGTTCGTGAGATGAAGGAACGACGATCGTTGCTCCTTCTCTCGCTCTCGGTGCCGCTGATCGTGAACGAACAGCCACGTTTTAGACGGTTGCCGCTGTTTATTGTCCGAGTGAAAGTGGGAGAAAAGTTTAACCCGCGATGCGTAAAATTTTTATACGCTTATGGAATATTTGAACGTTTAAGTTTCCCCGTGAATTCGATACTTTCATATTTCGCAAAGAGATATCGAAGCTGCTTCAACGTGGTACAGAAGCCTACGAGACCGTAAAAATATAGTATTCTTTTGTGTCAATCAAACAAAATTATGTCATCGAAAGATGACCACGTTGGGGGGACTCTTTCCTCTATTTTGCTTTGGAAAGAGTCTAGATAAAACTGACATAGGGTACAATGTATTAGTTATTATTTGTTATAATAAAAGAAGTATTGTGTCACTTAAAGTTTTAAGATCACACAATATAAAATGTCACTAATCTCGACCGAACCGATAAAACTAAACATTGATTGTTCCAGCGTTGAAGTGCCTTCGTGTTCTCGATAGAAACAGAAAGGAATGCTCACTGTCACTCGACGTCACTGATTTGCTACCATCTACTACGAGCTAATAATCTTGAACTGTTTCCTTCTAATGAACTGTCATTTCAATGTCACTGTAAACGTGACGCACCTATTGCACGAAGTGGTCCAACGATCTCCGCCATTTCCCGCAGTCAATGGGACGTGTTTAAGGATAAGGTGTCGCGAAAGGACAGGGAACAATCGATGGTGTCGAAAGGCCAAATTGCCGTCGCCATTGTTCCGCCATATCGTTTCAACTACGCCTCTTCTATTCCGGCACGGATACACCGCAAATACCGGTGTACACATATCGAACGCAGTCGACCTACCGAGGGTGACTAACCAAATTAGCATAAGATTGCGAAATACATTCCACCGTGAGCACCGCAGAAGGACGCTAGGAGGTACTTTTACTCGAGGATTTATCCGCATGATCGATGCTCGCTGGCGTGTGTATCTCTATCTCGCGGCTAGAAGCGGAGTATGAATCACCAATACCGTGATAATTCACTATTTTCTACGATACCGCTCTCAACAAATGGAGCACTTGCCCTTGGACCCCGCTCTTATTTTTAGTTACTCGGAATATTTTAAGAAAGCGTCGTAAAAATTTGACGCGGTAACGAAAAATCGTTAAAAAACACCGAAGAAGTGAATGTATACGTGTCTGGATTTTTCAATAAATAGAGCTATCAGTTTTATTTTAGGTAAATACTTATATTACCTAAAAACTAACGATAATTATTTTTAAATACGGTAAATAATAATGAAGGTAATTAACGATGATCAAATATACAATTAGTGAATGAAATTTTTAGGAATTTTACAGATGTAGCAACCTTCAACATTTGCATTATGTTCGTTGCAATCACTTTCTTTTGTTTTCTCCTTTGTATTATTTATTTGACATCATTAGTTGCCATTCTTCGTGATAATTGTATATAGAATTGGCTCGTGGGAAACAACTTTCCAAAAAAGGAAAAGCTACGATCGAAGTCTTTTGCGTTGATGATAAATGGCGCGCATTGTGTAAAAATGTTTGACGTTCGAAGAGTGACATAGGGGACTTCATTACCAAAAATATTAAATAATTCATTTTCACCTGTATTATTTCAGTTTGACGAAACGAACGAAAATTATTGCAAATTATGGAAGAAAGATACGGATTCATTTTTAAGTTCGTGATACCACGGCATTAGAATCAGAAGGTCTTTAGGAGGAACAGTAGGCGCGTCCCAGAAAATGATACGGAATTACAGCGACAAATCGTCGTTGCTGGTACGATACGGTGAAATAAGTTTTCAGGGCACCGAATAAATTGCCTTCCGTTTCGTTGAAATGGATAATTTGCTTCTGTCAAATCGTTCAGCAAGACAAATTGTGCGTCGCAAAACTCGAAACGCTGCAGAACAAGAGGAAAGAAAAATGTTCCGTCGTTTGTTACAACATTGTTTCGCGGTGGCCGCTCGTTATTTCTCGTTTCGCGCGATGGCGTTTTCTTTTTCCTTTGTTGAAAAAAATTCTACGGTATATCAGCACAGTATCGATAACACTTTTACACATTTCATTAATCGCCAATTTTACCAACCAATACAATGAAATATTCTTAAATAGATACAAATTTAACCGTACTATCGGGTGTCTAAAAATTTTTCCCATCTATGTCAACAAGCCATCTAATGCCTAATATATAAAACAGACAAAATTACTCAACTTTCGAAGCCGGGGGCGAGAGAAAACCTGACAAATAACACCGATTGCTGATGGTTCATTATTCAAATGATTATTAATGGGCAATAATGGTTTCTGTTGACGCACTATTCATTTGAATAATAAACCACCAGTGATTTATATGTTTTTTAAGTCAGAAATCTTAATTGAATTTAATTTTATTAATAGTCTGGCTGGGCATATGAGATAAGTGTATAGTGAAATTGAGGACCTTGGCACTAATCAGATTATCCTACTACGATCTCTAGATGTAATCACTACTACAATGATATTAAGTGTATTTTCAATACTTATAAACAGATCATGGTCATATAGTTATCACAATAAAATAATAAAGAACGAGAGACTAGAAAAAAATTAACGACAAATGAAAGGCTCCTTGCAAGACATGTAGCACACTGCTGAATCTAGTATCGGAGATGAATCAACGAACTGGAGATTTTTTCAGAGGCACAGGTACGAAACCGAATCTAACATCGAGGAAAATCGGGGTTTCGTCGAGCAAGTATCGAGGTCAGACAGAGAAAGCAGCAGCTCGACTACGGTGATACAAGGATCTTATGTAATTCATAATCGCGCCTCTCCTCTCAATCGAAACAAAAGACACGCGAGAGATTATTTCTCTGGTCATTCTTCTAAACACTAAGTATGTGTATACTTATATCGGACGTAAATTCTTAAATAAACGTGAAACTATGGCGTTAGGAACCACCTTCTAAATTGTGTTGGGTTCTTATAAAATCAAATGTGTCCTGTCAAAAGGAATTTATTACATAACGTAACATGTGAAACTTGGTTTCCAATTAAGTTGTATAAATTGTCGAATTTTCTTTTTAACGAACAGGTGTGCCAGGCTGAAATATTGTATACTAAACACTGTTTCCAATTAACTCGCGTAAAGTTTACATTACTAAAGGATTGTTTCGCCGGCGTTGTCGAAATTTATGGTTGCTTGTAATTGGACGAAGTTTTTGTGCCGTTTCGTCGAAAGTTCGATTACGTTGCCCCGATATGAAACCAGTTTAAATTCGCGATGAAAGTACTTCCTAAAGCCGGCTTTCTTATCGAGGAATTGATTGGACGCATCAAAAGCGACAAGCGCAGCAGAAAAGACAATTAATCGCGGCTCGCAATATGCAATAAAATGTCCCGTATCGTTCAACGCCGCGGCAAGATCGGAGCAACGTGCCTTAGAAATGACAAAGCAGGAAATATTTAGATCGTTAGTAATTAGTAATGCAGGCCTACACGGATTTCACCATTTACGCAAACTGTATAATTATGTACATTACGAATGAATGGGACTTACTATCCAACAGGAAATTGCAGTACAAAATAGTACGTTAAAAGTATTTTTAAATTCCATACGACAATTTGTGATTGGAAGGAAATTCGATTGTTTGTTCAGCCATGTCACAAACAAATTAGAATGATGGAAACAAAAACAATAATTCGATTTATAAATAATTCAGAACAGTAATTACTATGTATTTTTATTTTCAGTGAATATTTAATAACGTTTCGATAGTATTATGAAGATAGCACGAGAATGTTTCAATTAATCCCTCAAAGTTGAAACAGACACGAATAATTTAGAAATAAAATTAATCGTTAATACAATCGTTACAATTAATCGTTATTACAATGCTTAGAAGCATTGTAATGTTTTATGATTTATGAATCTTAACATTTCTTAATTGCAATAAGATTAAAATCTCATGGCCATAAAAAGATCTACAAAGTTGTTAGAAGCATAACTTTAATAAATTATTTGTTTCCAGTAATGGGGGGGGTCTTTTATTTCCTACTCGTGTATAAACCGTTATCAATGAATAAAAATAGGATGTATGAATACATTATTCAAATTTCGTGTACAAGTAGGGAAGACTAGTTCTCTTTAAACGTTTAGTTATAACGATGCATCGTATAACGATTCATTAAATATTTCGACGTTAATAGCTGCCAAGACGGCCGAACGTTTTGCGTGACATGAATGAACGTTAATAACGGGACAGTATCTTTCTCCAGCAACAGCAGGAGGTCACACGATTCACTGTCCTTGAATACTTTCGCCTAATCGGGCATCTAGATCGAACGCCGTGTATGGATCATGCTGCAAAGAAACTCAATTAAAAAGTCTACAAATTCGAAACACGAGGAACTAAAATCTCATTCGTTAATATTTCTTAATAAACACTTTGCTTGATCCATGTTTAATTTTATAGCTAAAAATATGAGTCTGCAAATACATTTAATCAAAAAATGTATAAATTAAATACTCTGGAGATTAAAATTCCATTTATTCAAACTCTGTAATAAACTCATTAGTAATTTCATGTTTAATTTGATGTTGAACGATAGGAAAATGCTAAGAACTTGATATTGAATTTGATTAGAATTTTAGATACATAACTAAAGCTGAGAATTTAATAATTTTCGTTTGGAAAAGTATCTATGTGTTTTGAAACAATAGAATATTAGTAGACCTTCAAGTTTTGTAACTACTGAAGCTATTAATCGGCAGAAACAGTCAATTAGAAAACTACTACCGCTCGAAAGAATCAGCTATTTTAATTTGCCGACCTCCACGCACTATTATAAATACATATGACTTTGCTATGACTCACAAGATTCGCAGGTAAACATATAGCAATTCTATCTTTTCAATTTTTGCCATATGGCAAGAAACGGTTCTTCAATTCCCACCATCGTCTACGTGCTTACCCTCAAATAAATACATTCTTCACCTATGCTACTTTGTTTTAAAACATTCTTGTCTCACACATTTCTTTAATTAGTTTTCAATTCATCTCCACATACCAAGAATTTTCCAATTACCAGATTCTCTCTAAATATTTTTGTATTCTTTCACTGCATTACTAAATTATAAGCATCCTTTTTCTACGTACATGCTTACTACTTCAACTTTATCTTGATCAACGTATTCCTCGACTCTGAAATACTGTATGGAGTACCGCATTCTACGCTAACTTTTTGTTTTAGCTATTCCTAAGAGATGGTAGCACTTGTTATTTATGCTTTCCGATTATCTTCTAGTAGGTAAAGACTTTTAAACTCTACTTTTATACAGCATAAGGAATATACAATTTCCCAGTATAGCGTCAATGAAATTATAATATAGGTGTAGTATTGCAAAGTTGCATTACTAGACTGATTTTAATACTTTATTGCAAAATGTGTCTTAGACAGAATATGTCTTTAAACAAATTATAATTGTGACAATGGTAAAATAGTAGCAGCAAGTCAAATTTCAAAATACTCTAGAATGAACTTGGGTATTCCTTCTCATGCCATAAGAAAAAAAATGATCTTAAGGGTTCTATGAAAAAAAAAAATTGACTGCTATAGCCTGCTATTTCTTGACTAACCGGGGTCATTACTGTAGAGGGTGAATACTTGATTACCTACTCATTTGCATATCTTGGGAACTCTGTATTTTTCCCTGGAACTTTCGATTCCTATCGAGGGTATGAAACTCCACTGTCTGATAAAAATTTTGTAAGACTCGACAAACAATCAATGTTCTAACCTTGAAGAGATTGTAACTAACTTATGTTCGGACGATGCTGAAGAGTGCCATGACCTTATACTGTTTAATTATGGCGACTCTTTCCGTGTACTTTCATATTTTACGGGCCATTTACGCTTTGTACTAGATTTTAGACGCCATGGGACGCCAAAAACTACGAAAATATCCCCTTAACACGGAAGATTGGAAGCAAGGCATACAAAATGCAATACAGGTCGTACATATCTTATACCGTAGTAAAAGAATCGATAGATTATCTAAAAAGATCTTTGGTCAAAGTATACGAATAATTTCGAGCAAACGTTTCGATGCAAATAATCCACGATGCCTCGGTGCGTCGCGCGTGCGCGAGGTCGTGAGAATTCCATTCGTCTGCGGACGAGAAACTGGTCTGCCTCGATCGACAACGTGACACAAGGAGCGTGCTCGAAACTCCATGTTTATGGCAGGGAAAGGATACGAGCCTGGAAGGCACGTCCAATGGCATTCGGCCGCTTGCAGCATCCGGACGAGGGAATACCTGGCGTACCTGCGGGTGTCGTGGTACACACACCGCGCCATTTTAAAATCGATCGACCGATGGAGCCTAGCCTCCGCGGGTTTCCACGATCCTCTATGTCAGCGGGGTCGTCGCGTTGCTCGCGAGCGGAGCGCGTGCCCTGACCGTGCATCGATGTCTCCGAGCGGCGCTCACGGGGCAAACGATATCATCACTTACTCTGACAAAAACTGCTCTCTTCCCGAATCCGTGGCCCCGAGTCACCGATGGGGTTGGGCCCCTCGAACGGGTCGCTCTTCTCGACGGCACGGTGTCACCTCCGCGAACTGTTTGAATAAAGGCGGAGTCACTGGTGCACGACGTGGGCGCGATAACGAGTAGAACCACGAGGATGCTCCGACGAGCGGGCGCGGTGAACAAGAACAAAGAGAAGGTGAAAAGGAGAAGTGAAACAGAGAGGAAAAGAGACGACCGGCTTGGAGGATCGACGTAATTCTCGCGTTTCGAGCCGCACAGTGTCACGAGCGTCACTTTTTAACTGGTTGCTGGAACTACTACTTCCAGGACGCGGGTCACCTTGTTTCCCTTCGCAATTCGAGCGTTCCCGGACGACCGGACACCGACTGCGTTCTCGCCGCGATTCCGGAACGTGGTATGCGATCGCTCGACCTCGCCTAAGGAGATTTTAGTTCGCCTCGCCAGCGATCGGCGCCACCGTACGCTCCTCTGTACCGTTACACGCATTACAGGTGGCTCGTGGCTCCAGGTCCCCTCTCGTGCCCCATCGGTGTCACCGTGTACCTGTCCTGGGCATCGTCCGTGTCTCACCGACGACGATCCCGACGCAGGTGTGCGCAGGTGCATACCTTTTCTACCTGCGTTTCCCAAATGTACGCGGAGCAGGTTCGAGAGAGGAACACCCCAAAGAGGTCATCCAATCGGCGGCCATTGTCCCCGTGGTCGGCATCCAGGGCTTTTCACTTTTGCTCGAATCGGGCCTACTCCGAGCACGTGTTGTCGAAACGGTGAGGGGTCTCGTTCTTTGGAACCGGGGAAATGGGTAATGCTAATGTGACGTGGATCGGAATTCTCCGTTTCAGGGTTTAGGACAGCTTTTTAATCGTGAGATAGTGCCTGTGGAATCCGGCCTGCGTCGCAAGCCAATGGACATTTCAGGAAAATACATTGAACGATCTATCGGCTGCTTAATGAGATAAAATTTTTATTTCAATGGATGAATTACTGAACAAAGTTTTGAAGTCTTCGGTATATACATACATATATTAAAATAAGATTTGTATTTAACTTTCTGCGGTCAAAAATTGAACATCAATTGATATTCCTTTACAATTTGTTTCCCTTTCTTATTCACGAGATGACTGTTAATAAAGCCTCAATGTTGCCTTTGAACCGAAGACTTCCAACATACAAAACCGTTTTCAACTTGTAAGCAATTCAAATACCGTAATCAATTCCACGAATTCCTAAGCGTTTATCACGATTATTCAACCTACATGCTTATTGTTTCAAACAAATCAATAACGTATAGGTATGCCAATTTATTCTATGATAATATGTGCTTTGTGCTTCTGTTCGTGTCTTAGCAGTACGAACACCTGCACCACCGTAATGTTGGTATGCGAATAATGCACTACAGATTCCCATTCACCGTTTGTGCAGTCCCTTGGACGAATGAAACTCTGGATGCAGTCGTGTAAATGGACAATGTCTGTTAATAGAAAGGATCATTGAACTATCTATGATACAACTTGCTAAGAAGCTATTAATTATATTTAAAATTACATTACTATGTCGATTCCCTCTAATTAACGAAATTGACTGGGAAGAAATTTGAAAATGTAACAATTTTTTATAATGAAGGAATCATCCGTTGATACTGGAGAAATTGTATCACAGGGAGGTGTACAAGAAGATCTTACATCTAATGTATTTTTGTGGGAAATTTTATTGGGCCTCTAGAGCCCCATTACCATTTTCATGTCACTCGCAACGTTACCTCTAGAATCTTTTTACCATTTCGATGTCGAGTCCACCCTTACCGATTCAGAATGGAATAAGACTGCAGCGCTACCAACTATGAGAATAGACGAGTATGCTTTACATAGTAAAGCACATTCTCATTTCGCACAGTAAAGTATGCGAGTAGACTTTTCAGCACAGACGAGGTATACGAGTAGACCTAATGTACTTCACCTAATGTATTTTTTCGGCCCGTTTCTGTGGGGTCTCAAGACCCCATTACCATTTCCGTGTCACTCGCGACGTTACCAACAGATTTAGAAATGAACACAAGAGGAAGTGACAGAAAATGAAATTACAGAAATTTTAGTATTTTTTAACAGAACGAAAGCTGTACAGTCCAGAATTGAGCATCAATCGATTAATTTCATTGGAGTAACCAATCGATTAAGATTATTTAAAGATATCAAGATAATTAAAATACGTACGGATGTACCTCATTTATAAGTACACCGTAAATCCTCTGTTTTTTATTTTAAATTGTAATATATCATTTATTTAAAAAATAACTCGGCAAAAACGTATTTGTTACTCGAAATCAGTGTTATCAGACCTAACACCAGGGCGAAGAAGTTATGTGGAACTATGAGAAGAACGCAGCCATTAGCTCATATTATTTGCTATGTAATTAATAATTATATCAATTACATAGTAAATAATATGACCCAGGTCTCACCGCGAGGAGGTTGCTGCGAATGGAGACCCGCCCTAGCCTCGCCCCAACCACCCTTCCTTTGGCGAGGAAATCGAATACCTATCCAAGGGAGAAGCTATCGAAAAGTCAGAAATGAGCTACAAAAGGAGAGTTCTTAAAAGAACTGCCCATTGAAGACATGAAGAACTTAACAAAATGTCAATACATGTGAAATGATACACATGTTTTCTAAAAACGAAATTGAAATGTGCAACTGCACGCACGAACTCTGACGAAGAGATCGAAAACCTAACAAAATGTTGATACATGTGAAATAATCCATCACATGTTTTTTAGAAACGAAATTGGAATGTGCAACTGCACGTACGAACTCTGACGAAGAGATCGAGAACCTAACAAAATGTTGATACATGTGAAATAATCCATCACATGTTTTTTTAGAAACGAAATTGGAATGTGCAACCGCACGTACGAATCCTGATTATTAAAGTACCAATATGTACTTTATTATTAATTGTTTCTTCAGAGATTTATGGTTTTATTATGACAGTGCCTAATAAGACACTGAAGATCCAACCAGAAATGTGCAACTGCACGTATGGACTTTGCATATTAGAATACTAATATGTACCTTAATATTAATCATTCCCACTTAAATTTACTCAAACCTTGCACTAGTACTTAATAAAATGCTGGAGAACACTTATATCTATATACATTTGTACTTATATTCTAACGCAATCTGTGGAAACGAAGAAATATTTTCTTCTTGGTATCTTCATCAATCCCACAATGTTTTTCTAAAACATACACTCATATACAATAAATATAACCGATATAAAACGAAGATATGACAAGATATTTTCTTCTTGGAGTCTTAATTAATCCCACGATGTTTCCCTGAAACATAAACTTATACAATAAATAGAATTGTATGAAATATTTTTCTAAGAACAATCAAGATGGAATCCGTGTACCATTTCCAATTCCATTCTTCAATGATTATATATTCTGCAACAAGAACTTGTTCAAAGGATTAATAGCTGAAATGAAAGTGTATTAGTGAACACAGAAAAAAATAATTATACCGACAAGATAGACTAGTAAAAATTCATATTAAAAAGTTTAAAAACATAAATATTACGTGAAATTGAATGAAAATTCGTCTCAGAGTTAAGATAAATACGAAATAGATTGAAAATTTTATTCATTTGTTACCGAAAATTTTATTTTTTGTTTCCTTTATGAAATAAACAATTTTTCAAGACGTATACATTGCAATAATTATATTTTACTGTATTCAAAACTAAATTAGGTTCATACAGAAAAAGCAATAGCGAACGAAAATGTCGATTCTACGCGGCAATTAACTCTCAATATGAAATATCGAATTGCAATTTGCATACCCTTTTGATGCAAGCATTCTATTTTCCATCAATTAAAACAATGATCGCGAACAAACTTTGATTTATGCAAAGAATACAGAATATTTATAAAAAATTCACTATTTATAAATAACAATTGGATTGCAAAGGTTATTATATCCCGTAAAAATAACTCTAATAATGAATAATTAGTGATATAGATATACATATATATTGGAATCATAAAATTAATCATAATATAGCATTTTCAAATGCATCACAAATCTGTGATGAAAATACATTCACATAAATTACAGATTTTAACACGTTATACAGAATAAAACAATTGGTCTATTTACAACAGTACATTCAAGCAGTATTTCTTTTGGCAAATATATAAAGAAAAAATATATTTAAGATAAACGTCCACTCGTCTTAAATTCAAACAACCCGCGAGTGGACCATTCTTTCTTTCGCAACGCTAAATAATAAAATAAAAAACAATACGCGAATGGTGCCTGTTATTCGCAAAATGAACCGCGAACTTTATTAATTAAATCGCGTGCACCCATATTCAATCATGCGCAACACTAATTTTAATAACGACGTTGAGCCAATCGAGGCTTTGTAGAATCCCAGCTTGCTTCTTGATGATCCTGGTGCAGTGACCAGCGTTTTGGCCAGCTTTTGAGCATTGAATCGCAACTCTAATTAATAAAAAACGCGACAAGTCAAGATCGCAACGCTAATTTATAATATAAAAATTCCAAACGCGATTAATAACAATAAAAGCAACCGTGAATGGTGATTATTCGCAACACTACCCTGAAAAGTAAACGCGAAAAATAGTAATTCGCAACGCTAAAAGCAAACCGATCAGTTAATTCGCAATGCTATTCTTAAATAACAATAAAAGCAATCGCGTATGGAATTCGCAACGCTACCCTGAAAAGGAAACGCGAAAAATAGGAATTCGCAACTCTACAAGCAAACGCGATTATTCTACATTCGCAACTCTATCTCTAATAGAAATATATTTATGTTTCGCAACGCTAATGCAAATCCCGTTGCCCAAAAGTGCTGGATCAGGTGCTGGCGTCTTCAGTTGTAGATACAAATGTACATGCATGAAATAAACTAACTACATCAAGCTATTTCAAACTACAAGAGTGGCACATATGGGGATGAAGTTAGACGTTTTAAATATCGCAACACTAAGGGGCAAACAACACGATAAATGAAAGTCGCAACGCTAATTTATATTATAAAAATTCCAAACGCGACTTGCAACAATAAAAGCAATCGCGAATGGTAATTATTTGCAACACTACCCTGAAAAACAAACGCGAAAAATAGTAATTCGCAATTCTAATAGCAATCGCGTTTATCAATAATTCGCAACGCTATTTTTAAAGCAAACGCCCGGTTCCTAGGTTTGCATAAAGACAATCGCGAATCGTATTTATTCGCAACACTAATATACAATATCAACGCGATAAATATTTGTTCGCAACTCTACGAGCAAACGCGAACATTGTATATTATTCGCAACTCTAACTTTAATCAGGGGTTAATCGTACATGTAAATGCACATGTACTGGCCACTATTACTACACTATTACTTCTATTACTACAGTTAGGGTAGAATTTGGGCATTGAAAATATCGCAACGCTAAAGAAAAAATCGCACGATTGATCAAGGTCGCAACGCTAATTTATAGTATGAAAATTGCAAACGCGGTTGATGTCCATTATATGTATAAAAGAGTAAAAAAGCAACGCGAATCGTGATTATTCGCAACACTACCCTGAAAAGGAAACGCGAAAAATAGTAATTCGCAACTCTACGAGCAATCGCGTTCATCAATAATTCGCAACGCTACATTTAAAGCAAACTCCCGGTACCTAAGTTTGCATGAAAACAATCGCGAATGGTAATTATTCGCAACACTACACTGAAAAGGAAACGCGAAAAATAATAATTCGCAACTCTAAAAGCAAACGCGATTATTGGATATTCGCAACTCTATGTATATCACAACCGCGAGTTGCCCTTATGGCTGGCATGTATGGTGCAATCATGTACAAAGTACATGCATACGTTAGCCAGCCAAAAATATCATCTAACTACAACTACAGGCAAGTAAAGTGACATGGTAGTAACTGGAATGACTCTCCATCCTCATCCGAAGATGAAGATGAAGAGCCATTTGTTGCAGCCCACTCTTGCGACAGTTTGTCAGGGCCTCTTCGACTCACTGAGCCTTTTCTTTCTTCGGCGGTCCTGCCAAAGCCTGAAACTTACACAACACAGGGCTCGAGATTTTGTGCAATACGTAGTCTTCCAACAATGCACGAATTGTTGAAAGAGCGTACGTGGTGAATCTCGAGGGGAACGAACGTTTCGAAAGGGACCTGATCACGACCGCGAGCGCGAGAGAGCGACTTTAAGAGTCGCGCGATTCGAGGAGTCGAAAATAAAGCTAAAACAAACAGCGTAGACTGTTTGAATCAGCAAGATTTCTACTCTTCAAATCGTAACTACAGGAACAGAACTGCCACGCGAAACGCGCCTACCCGAGTGACTAATATGACAGTCCTGCCCTGACCCTACCTACTTACAATTAACACACATACCAGAATGTTACCTACCTACCTAACGCTATATTTAAAAAATAGCAAAACTCACACTCACAAACAAACACTCCACGGTTCTCATTCACTATGTCCGGGCGCGACCTAAACTAGAGAGGACTCCCCGGGGTTCCTCCGACACCCGGACACAACTAACTCCATTCATACTCTAAATGTACATACCAGATTCTGAAATCGTCTGACAAAGGCTAGCGACCATTGCGTATTTATATTATAGATAACATTTTAGTATAATATAAAATCTTTGTATAATTTAATATAATACAAAGTCGTACATAGATAAACAACAAAATCAATAGTTAATTTGATAAATTGGTAAGTAAAAATTGAATGTTGCAGTTAATAGAAATCTAGAAAATTGTTTAAACGACGCACTTCCACAACCTAACCACAACACACACATGTGGACAGTACGTCGTGCACGATTCACTAGCCAATGTCAGTCGCCAATACTATTATAAATTATAAATAAAGTCATCGTGCCCCGTTGCCTTCGCTCATGCAAATAGCACCTGGGCATGTGCATGAACTCAGGCAACGAACACGGAAAAGTATCCTGAAAATCCTGACTAGAAAAGTTAAGTAAATATAACTAAACGGCATTTCTTGTTTAATTAATTAAAACGACTCGATTTCATATATTCAATATATCAAGAATAAAATACATTAATATTCAAAAATATTATTTGAAGCGAAAGACTTTAATTAAGATTTTGTAATAAAAGAATTTACTTTAAAAATTTGAAATACATTATTGAAAAAATCTATCAAACTGGTATTCGAAATATTTAGTTATCCTTGGTCGACTTTGTCGTCAAAGTAAATTTTTCAAAAGATGAAATTAATATACAATGCAAGTTACTTTGACTCAAAAATCGACCAGTCGCGAAATGCCTTCTTGCACGTAAAATACATCGTATGATGTATTAATTGAGTTCATGGAAATATTTCATATATTTTCTAAAAAATATTTATTATATTGTAAAACATTTATTTGTTACATTAAAAAACGCGAGTGCAAGAAGCCCCTAGCCTGCGCTAAAGAAATATAACAATATATGTTACCAGGCGCGGGTATGAAAAATACCCGCGGTCACTAAACTTGCCAAAAATACTAAGTATACAACTGGTCACCCGTGTTGCTTCGGATCTTTCATCCTACAACATGGTTGGGGACCAGAGGAAACAAAATAGCATGCGACTCACCAATGATGAACTTCATGAGATGTATCTTTGGGATGCTGCTGCCTAGTGGAAGTCATCAGTCATCAGTCAGCCTGGTCCTGTTGGTCTTCAGGATCAGGTCCAGGAACTGTAACAAGCCAGCAAGAAAACAATTATAAAATATTATTAAAATTATAGAGATTTTTAATGAAAAATTGAAAATATAAATTTATACTTACGTTGTTCGCTCGTGGTCCACCGCCCGATACCGGGTACTGCTGCTGATTTTCAGGATCACGTTCAGAGACTGTAAGAAAACTGTAAGAAAACAATTAGAATCTATCGTTAAAACTGCAGAGATTTTTAATTAAAAATTTCAAAGTATAAATTTATACCTACATTGTTCGCTCGTGGAGCACCGTCGAATAATCCTCTTCAGTGATGCACTGACTCTAATTCCGGTAACGATGAGTTTAAATTTCAAATTGAAAAAGTAATTGATTTGATTAGAAAATATTAAATTAGATTACCGCGACCGAGGATTGAAATCGGCGAACAAATGACTCTATTCTCGCGATTCAGAAAACAAGGAGAGCCACGATGCTCTGTAAATAATTTTAAACTACGTAAGAAACACTGATTCTATTATCGCGTTTGCCTAACTACGTTGTACGACAACTTACTCAGGGTCACTTTAGCCTGGAAAACAAACTGTTGCTACGCACAAACACTGAATCTACCGGCCGCATTGCGCGCGGCCAAGAAATGTCCTGAAAAAAGAAGCTGGAAAGAAAAGGACAGGAGACAAGAAATACAACAAGCACACGTGTGCTTTTCCTATCGGTTTTCTTTTTTTCTCTCATTAGTCAATGTTTGTCAACAGAAATACTGCTTTACATAGTACTGTTATATAGTAGAAATATTCTAAAACGACGTGAATTTCAACGATAAAATATCATCCACGAAAATAATTACTTTAATGTAATTATTCTGTTTATAAATACTATATCACTAAATTTCATTATTAGAATTGTAAGCATGATTATGTTTATTCCATCAAATATTAGAATATCCCGTAATTTTTATAAATATTCCGTAATTCGCAAAAATTAAAGTTTATTGATTATTCATGCTTGAATAGCATGTTCCAACTACGCAGTTTCTACCTTTCCTTAAACTTGCATCGAAATATGTATGCAAATTACAATTACAACAATTCATAAAGATAGAAATATAAATGATCCATTAAATAAATAATACTCGGAAATATTAAATCGCGATCAGAATACAGTAAAATATAAATTATTCCAATTTACCGTTAACGTCTACAGACGCCATTTCTATATACTTCGATATATAATCGACATCAATATGTATATTAATTGTTGTTATACCAATGTTTATTTTATTGTTACCAATATTTCCTTTGAAATTTGTCGACTTGCCTGCCATCTATTATGGCGTCGTTTACGCGCCAATAAAACATTCCATGGTCTCGAATTCCAATCAAAGTCTGCAACAGAATTAAAATCAAATGCATTACAGTAGACATATATAATCATAATTAAACAATGATTGATGAGAATGAGGAAATATCAAAAGGTTAGAAATGCGTACCTCGTTGGTCGCGAAACGCCGACACGTCTTGACATGTCTAGACATGTCTGAATAAGTCTCGTGAATTGGGGTGGGGGGAGCTTCGCTGTCCCACGAAGCTTGTATTTCGAAAACGAATTTCAATAAGAAACTGTATCAGAAACAACATAAAAATACCATGAACGATTATTATAAACCAGTAATAATTAAATTTAAACTGTATTGCAAGAGATCGTAATTAAATTTGGAGAGACATGTTAATAATTAACACCGGTCGAATATCAGAGAAAAAGTACGAAATCGATTCAATATTTATCACGATGTCGATTAAATTTATGATAAAAAATGTATTAATATTATGCGAAAGCATCGATAGAAAGTGAACACGCGGAGTAATAATGATGAAATAGCAACAGATTAGAAATATGCACCTTATTAAACGCGAGACGCTGACACGATTTGATACGTCTTACCGCTCCAACCTTCAGACTAGGAATGACGACCTCTCGCTGTACGCAGTAGCACTCGCGAATTGGGAAGGAGAGAGCTCCGATGTCTCGCCGCGGGACTCTCGCGAAGCTTATTAATACATACACTTTTGTCGATTTATTGTAGCAAATGACAAAATTCTTGAATTTGTTAACATTATTCACTTCAATTTCGTAGCATTCACCGATTAGGTTACACGTTTTGGTATAAATATATCTCTTATAAACAATAGTTTAATTACCAACTAGATGTTATCTACACCGTCAATTCAATAAAAGTTTGTGTTTTAACCACAGACGAGTTATACGAGTAGACCTTTTTTAGATGAGTAAAATTCGTGAATTTGCTATCGTTACCGACGTCGATCATCGTCTTAAATGTAATTCTCAGTCATCGTCGTCAAGCACAGAGTGCGTTGTACAACTGTTGATCTGTAATGTGGTCAGTATGCCGGTTTGTAAGAAGACAAGCTTTTATGAAATCGGTGATGTTTATAATACCTAATTTGTGATAAAAGTATTGTTTATGAAAGATATATAGTTATTTCAAAACGTGTCATTCAGATACAGTGAGTGCCACGGAACGGAAAGTTTTGACATATATTCTAACCTAATAATTCGGTAATCTTTACAGTCGATTATCATTACAACAAATAAATTTGAATTTAATACGTGCCATATTACTTTTTGAGGATTATTAAACACTCTGTCGGAAGAAGAATTTTTCTTACATCAGTCATATCGTTGTTCATCAATTTAGTTCTGAAGTCGAGGTTATTTACGTTGTCCGAGTACGTAGGCCTAGTATTTTGGTTCGTTTTGTTTGTGTCTGCGGTTTCTACCTGAGGCATCCTTAGTTCCGCGAATTAACAAAGTTTCAAGAACGAGGTTCAACCTTCCTTTTCGAAGTACAAGCGTCGCGAGCTGTCGGAGCTCCCCCTTCCTACCAATTTGCGAGTGTCAAGCGTCAAAGAAGGTTGGTAATCTAGTGAGAATTAAAACAAATATCTTTAGAAAATTTAGTAGAATCAAAAGAAACTTTTATATGAAAAACTGATTGAAATTTAGATTGAAAGTTAATACTTACACATTATATGGTTAGAATTAAAATAGTTTAATTGATCTAGTTAAATATGCAACCAATAACAGATCGATATTAGATGAGCCAATGACAGCTTCTCGTTGTGACGTCACAGTAGTATAAAGATTATAAATCAGTAATTATTTGTTTGATTGATATCTTTTTATATTAATTTTATTTACTTCATGAATTTTATTTTATTTATTTTCAGTTTCTCGTGATATAAGGTTTAATCTTTCTTTCGAAGATAAACATCGAGAGTCGAGACGGACTACGTGACTCCCTCACCCCACTCCCCACTCCCCACTCCTCGCACGGGAGACACGTCCGATCCTGTTCGTCATTCTTCGTCTGGAAAGTGGTGTGATAAGTGCGTTGACAGCTTCGCATCTAATTAGGTATGCATTTTTTATTTTTAACTGTTTCTGTTCTCTTCGTCATTCTCCATCGATGCATTTATACAATATTAATAAGCAACGGTTAACAAATTTGTGTTTTATTTCTGTTAGAGCCCGTAATTACAATTCAAACACATGAGACGCTCAACTACGGTCAAACGCATTTTACATTTTTAATTGTTTCTATTCCCTTCGTCATTCTTCATCGATGCATTTATACAATATTAATAAGTGTCGGTTAACAAATTCGTGTTTTATTTCTGTTAGAGACCGTAATTGCAATTCAAACACATGGGACGCTCAAGTATGGTGAAACTACGGTCACGCCATCGACGCGACACCATAATGCTTTGAGAGTTTGTCGACACGATTCGACAAGAAACCTGTATCTATGCGAAAAAGAGTATTTGGCGATGCCCACGTGCAAAAAATGTAAGTATTCTTCGTATTTTGTTCCGAGTACGCTTAAAAAAAATTGTTTGATTAAAATTTTCCGACATAAAATTTTCAAATACGGTAGAAACCTTTTCGTTAAAACATTTATTCTTTTTTCTACAGGATCCGGACATCTCATCGTCGTACTTGTAGATCCAGAGAAACTCGACGATGATTTCGCTGCTGATATTCCACGAGCGAACAATGTAAATAAAATTTATACCTGTCCTTTTCTTTCCAGCTTCTTTTTTCAGGACATTTCTTGGCCGCGCGCAATGCGGCCGGTAGATTCAGTGTTTGTGCGTAGCAACAGTTTGTTTTCCAGGGTAAAGTGACCCTGAGTAAGTTGTCGTACAACGTAGTTAGGCAAACGCGATAATAGAATCAGTGTTTCTTACGTAGTTTAAAATTATTTACAGAGCATCGTGGCTCTCCTTGTTTTCTGAATCGCGAGAATAGAGTCATTTGTTCGCCGATTTCAATCCTCGGTCGCGGTAATCTAATTTAATATTTTCTAATCAAATCAATTACTTTTTCAATTTGAAATTTAAACTCATCGTTACCGGAATTAGAGTCAGTGCATCACTGAAGAGGATTATTCGACGGTGCTCCACGAGCGAACAATGTAGGTATAAATTTATACTTTGAAATTTTTAATTAAAAATCTCTGCAGTTTTAACGATAGATTCTAATTGTTTTCTTACAGTTTTCTTACAGTCTCTGAACGTGATCCTGAAAATCAGCAGCAGTACCCGGGGGGGGGGTATCGGGCGAAGGGCCACGAGCGAACAACGTAAGTATAAATTTATATTTTCAATTTTTCATTAAAAATCTCTATAATTTTAACAATATTTTATAATTGTTTTCTTGCTGGCTTGTTACAGTTCCTGGACCTGATCCTGAAGACCAACAGGACCAGGCTGACTGATGACTGATGACTTCCACTAGGCAGCAGCATCCCAAAGATACATCTCATGAAGTTCATCATTGGTGAGTCGCATGCTATTTTGTTTCCTCTGGTCCCCAACCATGTTGTAGGATGAAAGATCCGAAGCAACACGGGTGACCAGTTGTATACTTAGTATTTTTGGCAAGTTTAGTGACCGCGGGTATTTTTCATACCCGCGCCTGGTAACATATATTGTTATATTTCTTTAGCGCAGGCTAGGGGCTTCTTGCACTCGCGTTTTTTAATGTAACAAATAAATGTTTTACAATATAATAAATATTTTTTAGAAAATATATGAAATATTTCCATGAACTCAATTAATACATCATACGATGTATTTTACGTGCAAGAAGGCATTTCGCGACTGGTCGATTTTTGAGTCAAAGTAACTTGCATTGTATATTAATTTCATCTTTTGAAAAATTTACTTTGACGACAAAGTCGACCAAGGATAACTAAATATTTCGAATACCAGTTTGATAGATTTTTTCAATAATGTATTTCAAATTTTTAAAGTAAATTCTTTTATTACAAAATCTTAATTAAAGTCTTTCGCTTCAAATAATATTTTTGAATATTAATGTATTTTATTCTTGATATATTGAATATATGAAATCGAGTCGTTTTAATTAATTAAACAAGAAATGCCGTTTAGTTATATTTACTTAACTTTTCTAGTCAGGATTTTCAGGATACTTTTCCGTGTTCGTTGCCTGAGTTCATGCACATGCCCAGGTGCTATTTGCATGAGCGAAGGCAACGGGGCACGATGACTTTATTTATAATTTATAATAGTATTGGCGACTGACATTGGCTAGTGAATCGTGCGCGACGTACTGTCCACATGTGTGTGTTGTGGTTAGGTTGTGGAAGTGCGTCGTTTAAACAATTTTCTAGATTTCTATTAACTGCAACATTCAATTTTTACTTACCAATTTATCAAATTAACTATTGATTTTGTTGTTTATCTATGTACGACTTTGTATTATATTAAATTATACAAAGATTTTATATTATACTAAAATGTTATCTATAATATAAATACGCAATGGTCGCTAGCCTTTGTCAGACGATTTCAGAATCTGGTATGTACATTTAGAGTATGAATGGAGTTAGTTGTGTCCGGGTGTCGGAGGAACCCCGGGGAGTCCTCTCTAGTTTAGGTCGCGCCCGGACATAGTGAATGAGAACCGTGGAGTGTTTGTTTGTGAGATTGAGTTTTGCTATTTTTTAAATATAGCGTTAGGTAGGTAGGTAACATTCTGGTATGTGTGTTAATTGTAAGTAGGTAGGGTCAGGGCAGGACTGTCATATTAGTCCCTCGGGTAGGCGCGTTTCGCGTGGCAGTTCTGTTCCTGTAGTTACGATTTGGAGAGTAGAAATCTTGCTGATTCAAACAGTCTACGCTGTTTGTTTTAGCTTTATTTTCGACTCCTCGAATCGCGCGACTCTTAAAGTCGCTCTCTCGCGCTCGCGGTCGTGATCAGGTCCCTTTCGAAACGTTCGTTCCCCTCGAGATTCACCACGTACGCTCTTTCAACAATTCGTGCATTGTTGGAAGACTACGTATTGCACAAAATCTCGAGCCCTGTGTTGTGTAAGTTTCAGGCTTTGGCAGGACCGCCGAAGAAAGAAAAGGCTCAGTGAGTCGAAGAGGCCCTGACAAACTGTCGCAAGAGTGGGCTGCAACAAATGGCTCTTCATCTTCATCTTCGGATGAGGATGGAGAGTCATTCCAGTTACTACCATGTCACTTTACTTGCCTGTAGTTGTAGTTAGATTATGTTTTTGGCTGGCTAACGTATGCATGTACTTTGTACATGATTGCACCATACATGCCAGCTATAAGGGCAACTCGCGGTTATGATATACATAGAGTTGCGAATATCCAATAATCGCGTTTGCTTTTAGAGTTGCGAATTATTATTTTTCGCGTTTCCTTTTCAGGGTAGTGTTGCGAATAATTACCATTCGCGATTGTTTTCATGCAAACTTAGGTACCGGGAGTTTGCTTTAAATGTAGCGTTGCGAATTATTGATGAACGCGATTGCTCGTAGAGTTGCGAATTACTATTTTTCGCGTTTCCTTTTCAGGGTAGTGTTGCGAATAATCACGATTCGCGTTGCTTTTTTACTCTTTTATACATATAATGGAAATCAACCGCGTTTGCAATTTTCATACTATAAATTAGCGTTGCGACCTTGATCAATCGTGCGATTTTTTCTTTAGCGTTGCGATATTTTCAATGCCCAAATTCTACCCTAACTGTAGTAATAGAAGTAATAGTGTAGTAATAGTGGCCAGTACATGTGCATTTACATGTACGATTAACCCCTGATTAAAGTTAGAGTTGCGAATAATATACAATGTTCGCGTTTGCTCGTAGAGTTACGAACAAATATTTATCGCGTTGATATATTAATGTTGCGAATAAATACGATTCGCGATTGTCTTTATGCAAACCTAGGAACCGGGCGTTTGCTTTAAAAATAGCGTTGCGAATTATTGATAAACGCGATTGCTATTAGAGTAGCGAATTACTATTTTTCGCGTTTGTTTTTCAGGGTAGTGTTGCAAATAATTACCATTCGCGATTGCTTTTATTGTTGCAAATCGCGTTTGGAATTTTTATAATATAAATTAGCGTTGCGATTTTCATTTATCGTGTTGTTTGCCCCTTAGTGTTGCGATATTTAAAACGTCTAACTTCATCCCCATATGTGCCACTCTTGTAGTTTGAAGTAGCTTGATGTAGTTAGTTTATTTCATGTATGTACATTTGTATCTACAACTGAAGACGCCAGCACCTGATCCAGCATTTTTGGGCAACGCGATTTGCATTAGCGTTGCGAGATATAAATATAATATTTTCATTAAAGATAGAGTTGCGAAGAATATACAATAATCGCGTTTGCTTCTAGAGTTGCGAATTACTATTTTTCGCGTTTCCTTTTCGGGGTAGTGTCGCGAATTTCATACGCGATTGCTTTTATTGTTATTTAAGAATAGCATTGCGAATTAACTGATCGGTTTGCTTTTAGCGTTGCGAATTACCATTTTTCGCGTTTACTTTTCAGGGTAGTGTTGCGAATAATCACCATTCGCGGTTGCTTTTTTTTGTTATAAATCGCGTTTGGAATTTTTATATTATAAATTAGCGTTGCAATCTTTATATATCGCGTTTTTTGTTAATTAGTGTTGCGATCCAATGCCCAACACTTGACGCTGGCTACTGTTCGATCACCAGAACGCGTCTGTAAGTCTACAAAGTCTCGAGTCCAACTTTGAACCATATAGTTTTGCATTCCGTTAAAAAACAAAAGAATTCGTGTAGTTTCGTTTCCTCCCATACTAAGCGCTATAATCTCTTTCTATAGTTTGATGGTAACGTTGCGAATTACACGAATATAGTTCGAGAAATGAGTCGAAAAAAGACATATCGGGCGATAGGTCTACTCGTGTATCTCGTTTGCGTTGATTGTATAAATCGATTTTATCTACGAACCATTAAGTAGAAATCTGCAATAGAATTCGAAAATAGGTGGTAAATAAGTCATCTGCATTATTAGTTGTTGAAAAGGAAGAGACTTAGAGTCCCCAAACAACTGCTGGAAAGGGAGGGATCTAGAATATGCCACAAGCAAACAATTGTAAAATCTAGACATTACTTTACAACGTTCAGACTTTTTGAGGATTCTAAAAGTTTTCAACAAATTTTATTATGGGATTTATTAAATTTTGTATAAAAATGTGATATCTGCGATTTACAGAAACTACATATTTCAATTTTGCATTTATTGGATTCATTGTCTAGTAGAAAAAAACGTTTTATTATTCCTTAGTACCTATTGTTCATTTCATTTTGCGTACAATTTTCATAAAAAAACCATATGTATTACAGTTCCGTGCAATTTACGTAGAGGAAAGAATATAGAGTGCGTTACGAACAGTTTCAGCATACGATAAGCTTATCAAAATCTTTTATCGGCGCTATTTCAAATATTAAATAATCCTTTAGTGGAAACCTGTGCACGCAGGAGAGGACGATAAAATTAACATCGAATCACACTTTGCCGGAAAGTAGCCAAAATTATTTCAACGGTTCCAAGAACGATCAATATTAATATTCTCTTTCACGATTATTAGTTATTCGTCTTTTAAATCAATTTAGAATTTATAGATTAGATTAGCCATTCGCAATGCTTATATACTGCTCTAGGATTGCTTTATGCTTTAGTCAAAAGTGGATTTGTTTAAAGAATGAGCAATGATCGATGTATCGAGTTTCCCCAGCCGTACATAACTCACGCAGCCTGACAATTTTTGTATAGATTCAAAGAATTATTGTAATTCAGGTACAAGAGGCGATACCCTTCTTCGATTGATATGGATGAGACGGCTCCGACTTTTGATATACGCTCGATTTGAAATGGAAAATCATGTCTGGATTGGATTCGCACGTGAGCTGAAATAAAGTTACATCGGCAGGTTTAAGCCCCGCTATATTTGCTTGCCCCACGTATCGATACCAGTTTGGCATAATACGTATGGCGGAATTTATATGGTGCTCGTTACAGGAAGCCGGGTGTTCGACATGCATAAAATTATTAACCCGCGCAACGAACGCGGTTACAATTTTTATTCGAGGCAAATTTCTACCTCGTATTTTTTTAAGTGAAAGATTAAACAATTTTTTGCTCGGTATTTTACTTATCGGTTGGATTTTGAGAGATATGTTTATGCAAATACGTATATAACTTGATAATATACACGTACACACTCGCGTTGAATCGTATCTAATGCAAGCTCGATATATTTTATATAGTTTATCTTTTCAGTAGATGGTCGTATTTTGACAAATTTAATATCCCTTCACAAATGTAACAACTTTTCTTACGTGAGCTTTGCTTAAGCAAAACTAGTACAAGTTTTTTAAAAACCCTTTTTCAAAACGGTACGATAGGTATTTCCCAATTGTCCAAAATCAGGAATCGTTAGTAACTTCGTTTGTCGAAAAGAGGTCGCGCGAGAGAAGGGAATTTAAAAAGCACTGATCTATAGCATCCGCAATTGCAAAAGTTCGGCCAAGAATCGCGTGAAAAATCTAGGTAACGTGTTCGAATGCCTTCACGAAGACGCTACCCGCCACACGGTGGGCATTATCTCCGCGGACGAGCGACGAGGACGGCCTCCATCCCGCCCGCCACGTTTCGCCGACATTACGCCGAACTAATTCCGAAGTTGCGCGCGGCTCGCCGGCATAAAATTAAGAAAATCTATCCGCGATGCCGAAACTTCGCGTTCCCCCTTCTCGCGATGAGGCCGGACGAAAAGAAGCTCGGCAACGAATATGAATACAAAGTTTCGGAAGAAAGCGGGCCGCGGCCGTTGGTGAGCGCGGAGGGGTGGCAACAGAAAGAGAAAAGGGTGGCGAGCAGACGCACGGCAGTCCCTGGCAGCAACTTAAATTGACTCGATAAAAGTTCGCGGAATAAAGCGGCCCAGGGCTTCGCCACTATATCAGAAACATCTGCCAAACGTTATTACAACTTTGAATAAAGAACGGCGCCGTACGAACGCGGGGTAGTCGGGGAACAGGCGAAGGGGGTGCTAACCGGTTCGAGAAAGAGAAGAAACTTCCTTTCTCGTGGCAACGACGACGACTGCCGCCGGGATCCCTCCCCCCATCCCTGTCGCGGCGAAACTTTTTCGCTCCTCGGCCGTGAGAACTTGGACGATAAATCATGACGTTATTTTAATTTTTCCGGGGGTCACATTAACCGCGCACGCTCTTTCCTTTCGCCGATGCCGCGGTTCCTTTAATTTCCAGGACAGATTCCTTCGAGCCTCTTCAACTTTATTGTTTGGACTTGTTCGAAGGATGTGAAACGATCGAACTTGTATATTATTTTGTAGATTCTAAAAACGACGCGTTCTTGATTCGTTGACGTTTCGTGAATGTCTAGGGTTTGAGTTTGACAGAGTTTGAGGGTGAATTCACTTAGAGAATAACCGCTGAATAGTACTCTCATTCGAAGTATGTTTATCGTTTAGAGAATATTAACAATTGGAAGATTTTTTCGTTCAAAAGGTGCCTAGGGTTTGTGGTTTACTTTGCGTGGAAGATATCTATAGTGATAACTTTATTCTACGTGTGTTCAGGGGATGACGACTCTTAAATGTTTCTATTCGACGAGTGGTTTCATAGTGGATTAGTCGCATCTACAAAACTCAGATCTATTTCTGTATCAGAGCTTGTCATCAACGATAGTTGGATCAAGTGAATCATGCCAATTACCTACCTTCCAGTACCGTCATCGCATCGGATCGGTTACTTCGTTTATTGCTGGAATTTTCAGTCCAGATCTTCCGTAATGATCGAGATTCTATTGTATCCTTTGGAACACACAAGCAACAACGATCTTACGATGGAAAGGCAAAATGCTACCGAACAAGGAACGGCGATAATGGATTTTTCACAGTGACCGCGAAATGGCGTGCCACGAGGATGAACGCGGATTGACCGCGACAATCATCGGTTTGTTTACAGAACAAAACTGCCGGGACGTGATCCAGGGACGTGAAAAGAGCGAAGAAACGAGGCAAAGGGAGGCAAAGGTAGACGCGTCAGAGAAGTCTATCCTGCTGAAAGGATGGTAGCCGATCAAAAGATATCAGCTTTGAACGTTGGGAAGCTTCGAAGACCAGGAGCCACCACAAAAGATCCCTGCTCAGATATGGACAAGCGTGTTCCCTTCTTTCTATTTATTTTTTCTTTATTTCTGCTCCTCGTTCTCTTTTTCCTCTTCGGTGAAATCGTCGGCCTCGCGGTTTCACATCGTAAATGGTTGTTCGGAGGAGATCGACGGGTCCATTGAAAACCTCGGAGGAATAGGCGATTGCATTATAAATTGAGATACAAGGTATCGGTGCCTGCTGTCTGTTTGTTTCCGCTCGAACGATCCGCTGTTGGCGATAGAATGTTGCCCGAGGTTTTTAATTGATTCGTTCGACGAGGATTTTTCTGCTGTTACGATGATCGATAGGCATTCCACCTTAGGCACCGTTTCGAATCACCGATAAGGGAATGGTAGTCGATTTTGATGTCGATGTTCCCTTCGTCTCTTAACTTCATCGATGTTACTTCATTCTTCGAAGAATATTGTTTCATTAGGACTTTTGCAAGCAACAGTAGATAATTATTAGTAAAACTTATAGTTGGAACAATTTTTATTTTGGTATTAACGCTTGGGTGGTGAATCTGGGTCACTTTTTACTTGGTATTCGAAACTTTTTCTTGCTACTGTTAACCAGATATTGGAAGTCGTTTTTTGCAGGCGTCGATACTTTATGTAGAGAGCTTTGCATAGAAATCTAACTTACTCAAAACGTTGTAACAATTAATGATAGGACAGTGAAGATCATGACTGTTGAATTAAAATTTTATGTAGCAAAGTGTTTGATCCACGAAGAGCAATGATTTTCTTCTCGCATATGTCATAACATGTCTGCCTTATGGTCGACATCTACTACTTAGAAGATCGCAACCAAAACACCATTAATCGTGCTCTGAATAGTTGACCGTGATCTTCTCAGCTTTATAGTTGATCCCTTCGAGGGACGTTAAAAATTATAGAAACGAAAGCAAAATGAGCATATTTGTAGCTAATATTTTGTATCGTGAAGCGTTAAAATGATTTTGATTCGCCTAGTAATCGATCAAAAATCGTCCCGATCGTTTGGACGGATTAAAAACATACTGTCGAACGCAATTGATATTACCGATGAGTCTCGAAGAAAGCGATCGGAACGTAGGAACGGAGATCAAGGTGCTCGAGAAGGTGCAGTCGCTCGAATCGAGTGGAATTAATCGAGTCCGCGGGGGGACGAACGGGCAGGTTAGCCCCGAGATTTCTGGCGATTTAATTCCGTGCCGGAGTTTCCGTCGTCGGGTCTGGCAGCCGGTGGAATCTCCCATTCCGATTCGGATCCGCTTCGATTCCATTGATAGCGTCGGACACGAATGGCGCTGCGGGCACGTTCGATCCTCGGAAGTCGAGGATTCCGCGGCGGCCATTAGTAACCGAATTAATTAGGCAAATCGGTAGCCACGATGCAGTTACAATTAATCTGTACCGCGATTCCGCGTGCAGCTATTCCGAACGTTGTACATTCTGCGGCGGGTAATTGCGCGGTTCCACAGCCGACCGTTTCTGTGTAGCTCGATAACAAAATAGCCCCACCGAACTTCCGTCCGGCGTGCACCGATGTTTTTGTTAATTATAGTCCACCGGGTAATTGAGATACGTTCGGAAATCCGAGGCACGTATCTCGGAAAGCTGCCAGCGTCGTTCCAGGGACTTTATCGAGTGCACATTTTTTTTTCTCCCCCAGCTCCTCGTCGCTTGATCGAGCCCAGGTACCCCGTGCGGTTTATTGCTAGCTTCTTTGTCTTGTTACTGATTGAAACCGGCGGTTTATTTCTGTTTTTGACGAGCCCGTGCACCGTAGGCATTATTGAAGCTACCGGGAATGGGAACAAGGGTCTAAAAGTTAATCGAACGCAATTTTATTTAGTCTCGAGGAGGTATCTTTAAGTTTGCTTGAATTTCAGTCAATTCTATACTTAAGAATTTTTTATCGATTTCATTGAATTTTACCTATCGTTGGAAAATTAATTTTTAGAAGTATTTTTGAAATCTTCTTCATTGATCGAACGAAACAAAGAACGAGTGTTTTAATTTGCAGATTGAAAACGGTAATGCGAAATAATAGAGGAATACAATCTTTTTTCGAAATAACCACCGACAACCGTTAGCGGTTATAAACGGATCACTGGCCACATTAAGCGCATATTTATCTCGCGTTGCCACGGACGACGTTTCCGTCGTCGTTATTTCATCGTTATTTCCCTGTTATATCCGGCACATGGTTAAGCGAGAATTATTACGAGCGTTACCGGTATCGGTCAGGCACGATACAGCCTTTGCAGCGTCATCCTTCTTTTTCGCTATAAACCGCCCCAAAAATTAAGTTACGATCGGGAATTATGGGCACTTCTCGGATAACGTATGTTTGAGTTCGCAAGAACCCAGGAAAACGAATTGCACAATAAGAACTTTACTTTTCGAACGTTCGCGGCCGCGAGTCGCGTCGCGTTAAATTGAATCCGAAAACGGTAAAGTATTTTAACAGAAAATTCATAAAAAGATTTGAATTTGTTGCTTGAAACTGGAAGCTAGAGATACAGTGCATTTTATTTTTATTTTAATAATTTTAGATATTTTTCGTTGATCGTTTGCGCCATCGTATTTAAAGTTATATTGTTAGTTTCTTAGTCCCAACTTAGTGAAGTTCGATTGTTCTAAAAGTATTATTGGTACCACGAAAGAAATGCAAATGAGTCGATGTCGATTACAGATTGGTCGTCGGTACCGAACGGTGGAGGAAGTTTAATTTCACGTCAAACTCTGGCTATATAGCGATTCGGTGGTCTCTGAAAAAGGAATTAGCTCTCCGCGAAACTCTGGGAAATGCACTTCGGACTCTTTAAACACTTTCCGTGAGCGTGATTAGAGGCGATCGTAAAACGGATCGGGGCGATTAATTATCGGTCGCACAAGAGGCTTTGGACCATAATCCGACCGAGTTTAAATGTCGAACGGGGAAGGCTTCCAAATCGTGCCGGGGTGTGATTTGTGGCGGACGCTTAGAGGACGAAATTGCACCGCAGGACCAAGCAGGATCGGTTCTACGTCAGGGTGATTAGACGTTATTGATGTCCGAACGGTACTGCAGCTTCATGGCAATGAGCGTCTGAATCATTCGGCGCCGCCGCGCGCTTGGAATTACCGTTAAATCCATATTCTTTGCGTTAACACCGGTGTTAACACTCGGCTCGCTCGAATGTCGAGTGCTGTTATTGACTCTAAAATCCTGATGGAGTATCTAATGCATTCGGCGCAATTATGGCGCGCGTGATTGAAGTAGAATCTTACCGTGCTGCACAGACGCTTCGTTAGATTTCGTTTCTCCCAGCAAAGTTTATTCGAAGAATAACATAATAAATACGCGATAGCAAAATACTTTGGAAAATGCAATTATTGATTTTCAAACCGTAGAATTTTATTCAGTATTTTTCTAAATATTTTCTGAATTCAATCGAAAGCTCTGAACAATTTTCTATAAGGGTTCGTACTCGCTAATTATGCTGTCGTGCTGAAAGTTTTGAATTTATAACATATCTGATAATACGTTACCACACATTATCCACAAAATTGATAGGATTCAAGGTGGCGGATAAAATTTACGAACATTCGGATCCAAATAAGCTGTTATCTTTGAAAATCGAAGATATATCGTAAAAATGTGTAAAATTAAACATCAAGAGCACGAAACATGACAATTACGAATTAATTATCATTCTATTGGTCAACGTAATGGTCAACGCGTATATAATTACTTCTCGTTTCTATTTTCCGTAATACCCAATACTACATTCACTAATTAATAAAATATGGAATTTAATAGAATATGGAATTCATAAATTAATATTGTTATAGCTCAATTCATAGAAATAATTAATATATATTTAATAATTGCAAATTCCAATTTAGATATTTCGGTAATTCTAACGACACGGTTAGGGGCAGCTTGTATAGATTGAAACAATTAATTACGAAAAACGAGAACACCCTTTGGCTAGGGATGCGTAATTAATTACAGCCTTAATCTGCAGGCGTGATCTTCGTGAGAGATCGATTCTCAACCTTCAATCCTTTCCCCCGAATTGTTAATTGACGCCCGGCGAGGAAAGAGCGAGATGTAGATAAGAACGACGGGGCGAACGCGCGGTTGTCTTAATTACCGTCCCCTTCGCGTCTGATTCGTTTCAGATAAACGTAATTACAGCTTCATTCGCGAAAAAGCGTGCCGGCTACGTACATCGACGGCTTCGGAAGTTTTCGCTGTCGCAGCAACAAAGGGTCCAGGTGCGCGATACACGATTCAGCCTTTTGTTTCCTATCTGCTGCACGTTGTAATAAGGATTTTCTGACGCCTATCCATCCCTCTTCGTACACCTCGAAACTTTAGGAATCGTTGTTCCCCGATCGGTCGGCTGGGAACGATAAGGGAAACATATTTATTTCCAAGTGAACCGAGGCGAATAGCGGAGACGTGATGCGGAAACGATATCTGGATATACGCGAAAATAACAGAGGATTCGCATACAGTCCTCGTAGAAAGTCCGTCGCGAATCCTGCACCCCGCCATAACCCGGCGTCTTCTCGTCGAGTAAAAGATATCCCGATCTTAACATTTTTCGAATCGTACATCTTCCGTATTTTATTTTGGAATTTATTTCGTAAACTAGACGGTGCAGAGGTTCTTGTTGCATGCTTTTTGCAATAAAATTATAACACCTATTTCGAGTCATCGTTAGTATAAATGTTGAAAATTGTATTACATTTCATTTTTGTACATTATACGTCGGGAGTATCATAAAAGAGTATGAATTAATGTTGCGTTACACGTTATTTTTTATATTGTGTTTTATTTTAATACGAATAATATTCAGGGAAAATTGTCCATACACGCTAGTAAAAAAAGCAGCATAAATTGATATAGATTAATATAAATAATTAATGTTATCTCTACAGAGCTTAATTTACCAGCATGGGTGAGAAAATTTAATTTCGTTATCGAGACTCGAGTAAGTGCATCTATTGTTGAGAAGTTCGTGCAGGTCCACGATTTTCAGATACGAGTGTACGGAATTTTTCATTTTGCTTGTACATAAAGTTTTATATTCCGTGGAGGCAGTCGCGATGCCGTACATCTTTCTGATCTCCAATCGTGCCGTCGCTTAGCGAAGCGTGAAACACATTTGCTCGAATCGTGGTACCCTTAACCACGCAAGTTCTTGCACACACCACGGACCCGTCCTTGGGTGTGCTAAAGTAAAACTCGAGCGGAATACGTTCCACTATTCAGCCATCTTCGGGAAAACATTTGCGGAATACTTTTTCCCATATTTCGCGTGGATGGTCTGAAGTATCTGGAGAATCCGTGGGTTAATGCTATGCGTAACGCGTTGTTTGCTGTGGTTTTAGAACTGTATTCTTCTGTTTGAAACGCATATCAAGGGATAATCGATTTAAGAAAATTTGTGAAAATATATTTAAATAATTCTTTGAAAATCATTTTCCGTAAAATTCAATTCGAACTGTATTGCTTTTTATTAGTTTTCTTGCACTGAAGAAATTTGTTTGAAGTATTTTATAAGTAAAACGGGATCGATTGTATTCGTCTGTCGTTGCTCATTCTTTATCAAACAAATCAACATCACACATATCGCTTATGTTAGCGAGGGAATTAACATTTTCGAGGGGATTTTCTATCTAGAAACTATCTAGAACTAAACATTAATATACACTGTGAAAAGAAATCTAGCTAAAATTATCATTGAAGTATAAGTTCAATGAAAGTGGCAATCAAATTCAAGCTTGTTATCTACAGTTTATCATTCAATCATAAGTATAAACCTACGAACATTCGTGATATGGTATTCTGGGCAATAACAAGTTATATGGACACAAACCACTTACAATTAAACATTAATCAAAATCATTAACCCCGATCCAGCACCTCAATTCGACTGAACTCAACCAGTTAAAAGCTCAGATTGGTCATACCGAGACGTCCAATAACTAAACCATCTATACAACAAGCCATCTAAGTACCATTTGGTTAGACAATTTAGCAACCATCCGCGAAACGGGCAGTTAAACTAAAACTGATTAACCAATGTTTATCATTCAGTCCCACTATCGAGATAAACCATCGAACCTAACACCCAGGACACAGAGTCTTGGTCCGTGATTAGTTGCATATTCCAACACCACTTACAAAAGATCATCGACACTGACTCAACCTGACGTTCGTCCTGAGCAAAGCTTATAGATTCATCCGTGTGTCGATCGGCTTCTACGAACGACGATCGATCGTTTCCAATCGTCGAAGAGTCGGAAACCGTCCGATCTCGGTAACCATTAGGTGGCTCGTGCGTCTCGAGTAATTTTTATTCACCGGGAAGGATTGAGGAGCAACCGGCGGAGGCGTCGCGGCCAAAGAGATACATAGAACTAGCGCGAGTGGGATTGAGCGCCGGATAATTGTTTCGAACAATCCCGGGCGACGCTTTTCGTCGGTTTCCATGGCGACTTGCGCCAGGCGAACGTTCGCCGCGTCGGTTGGCAATCGAAACCAGCCGCGGTGGGGAGCTACCCCTCTCTCTAGGGGAATACTGGTGGGAGATCGAGAGGGGGTGAGGTGAGGAGGAGGGGTGGAGAGATCGGAGGAGGCGTAGGCGGGGCGAAAGTTGAACGAAGAAGTCGCTTGTTCGTTGGGAACGCCTCTTCCGCCCGCGTGCCGTTCGTTCCCCTCGCCGTAAATGTCGGCCGAAGCCTCGGCGAAATCGTTTCGTTTTTATTATCGTTCTTAAAACAGTCGAGCCACGACGTCGGCGGGGCACATCGATCCACATTAGCTCCTAATTTCACGTTATTACCCCCACCGGTGGGCCGAGCGCGCGACTCGCCGCGCCCGGGACCCTTGATTTTTCAGTTTTACCACCTTTCGCTTAGGTCTGCTCGTCCTACGAATTAAACGGACTCCCCCGTTTGTAGCCACCTTCCGAATCTTGTTCTGTGACATGACCCTTTAACTAAGCCCATGATATCCTGTCCAATTATTCGGTTGTCGAATATTTGAGCGAAGCGTCGATTGAAATTCAAAGACTAAAATTAGCTTCAGATTCGAGTCTGAAGAAGAATATAACGAACGTTCACAGCAGTTTCGAAAGAGATGTAAACTTGTCTAAATTCTATTCCTACAGCTGAAAGTGAAAAATTGTGACAATTACTCATCGATGGGGTAGTATATTTATTCATAAATTGTCCTTCATGTATTCTTTTGCACGATAGCAACACGAACGTTTTCAGCAATAGCCTTTGACAAAAAATAAATTCTCAATATCTATTAACTGCATCAGACCTTGTAGCGATCGCGTACTGCAACTAACAATGGCAGGTGTAGCCATCTGGATAACAATACCATTCGATCGGGCAGATACCCTTCGATCTAGCGTTAACCTCAATCAATTTTCATATCGCCAATTCGAAAGTGTTCTTAGTTTGGAAAAATTGTCCGTAAACTGGACAAGGAGGAATATATTTACACGTTTAAAACTTTATAATGTACCCCAGTTAGTGTTTGACTAAAACAATCGAAACAAAAATTTAAAAAAATTTGGAAAAATTATTTGTGATGCATCTCTGCCGTAACAAAATCAGAAATTTAATTTCGCGTAGACTGACCCTAATGAGATTAAGACGTCACACAACTGTCTCGAATCACTTGTCTGACCAGTGACAGTATCACTCTCCTTTCACTCAACAATCTGGCATGCCGCTTTATCTGCATGTTCCATTTCTATTTTTTCAACGTCCTCAATATCGTGACACTGTTTCTATAACAATATTATGACAATAACACGACGTCCAGATCAATAATCTGTGCAAAACAGTACATATTAATTTCCCATTGAAATTACGTTACGCATCATGCTCTTCTTTGTGGCAATTTTCCGGTGCTAAGAGACTTCATTAGTCCATTGGTCAACAACTTTTCACTTTCATTTTTCCCTTTCGTGGTGTCGATTCGTTCTTCGCGTCCGACGATTCCTCCGACACAGCGCGTTACAAGCCATGTATATTTCTGCCAAGTTATACATCGTTTCATCGAGTCTCTCAATCTGCGATTCCATTTCCGTTTCTTTCATCGTCCTCTACCGCCTCGATCAAACGAGACATGCGATTAGATTAACACAAGCGTACCTGGCGCTCCTTGGATCGTAAGAGCGATAAAAAATGAAGCTCGTCAGAATGATTTACTCGTCCAAGTAAGTTGCAAACGGGGTCATTACGGTTCCATCGGAAATAGAAGACGCTTCGAATGTGCTTCGCGGCGTCTTCGTGTTCCCGGTGGTGTTATTGCCTACGACGTCTCTGATAGGATGAAACATACGGCGACTCGATTAACGCGCGCATGTGCCGATAGGCGCATATCGACATTTATTGCCTACCTCGGTGGTCGATAATAGGACACACGCTGCCTCGTAATCGGTTTTCGTGGAAAGACTGCTAAATCTATCATTTACGCCGGATTCGATCAAAACGACAAGAGGCGGATCTATCATGAAACTAATGAAGCTTCAATGAGGAGGCGGATCTATCATGAAACTAACGAAGCTTCATCCTCGGGCCTCCGCGTCGATATGACTTTCAGAGCCCTTTATTTCTTGATCCATCGCTTCAATTATTATTCAGAAGTATATAGGGAACACTATCTTTGTACTTATAAAGTAGTATACCTTGCAGAGATAGCCTCCCAATTTTTTAAAAATTTTATCCAAAACTTACCCTTAATGACAGTGCGTTTGTTGGATCAAATGAGAATGTGAAACCTTTTATAAATAGTTTGATATTCTCACAGAAAACACGAAATGTTCGTGCGATTCAATTATTTGAAATTTATGTTTATTTGAACTAGGCTAAATCGAGAGAGAAACTAGAGTATCGAAGTCAGATTCGAATACGACAGATAGAAATCGAAATTTCATGGAATTGGGTCTTTATTTGAGGGTAGGAAATGGAACCAGAAATTAGTTTGCACTAATAGTATTAGATTCTAATTAAGATCGTTTTTAGATTACTCCAACTAATTCAATATATAATTAAAAATATAGTGGTCGAAAAAAATAAATTGAAGAAGCACTATAGAAAAGAATCTAAACAAAATTTGAATATTAATTTCAGTAAAAAAAGAGAAAATCATCCTCTCTTGAAATTCTCTGATCAATTTCTCTTAGATTTTGAGTTTTTTTCGTACAGTACAAGCCTACTGATTAAATAACAACGATAATAAATATTTGAACCATTTATGGTAAGCCATAATTTGAGGAGGATATCTTCCAACGCGGAGTTTCATAAATTATTATCAATTTCCATGCATGCGTTCGTTGGAAACGAACGAGATGCGCATTGAGGTAAACTTGTGTCGGCGTTTGTTGCTCGAGAAACAGAACAAATGGTGTAAAAGATAATTAATTTACGTGGACAAAACCAGTAACGTGTTCAGCGCATGCAACCGACATGCGGAGAGGGCTTCTCTCACGCGATATTCCGTAATATTCGTACGAAATACAGAGTTTGCGCGGACTCGCCTTAATATTCCTTCCTTGGTTCCTCCGGTTGTCGTGTTTCATCGCAGGTGTCTCGATCCTGTTCACGTCGAAAGTACGTTCGATCGTTTCTTCGAACCCTTTTGATTTATCGAAATTAGAGCACAGTGATTGCTTTCTGTTCTTATTCGAATCGATTTGCGATCGAAACTATTGGAAGGAACGCAGGCAATTAAAGATTTACTAAAAATGGGCGATTATACAAATACAATTCGATGTTACAGATTGCTTGAATGGATTTTTAAATAATTAAAATTCTCGCCATTAACGGATTAAGGAAAATTACTTCGATCTTCATCATCTCTAGTTTGCTTTACCAATTTCCCTGTTTCCTCTTCAAATTCACGGAGCTCTTTTTCCGAGCTATTCGCGACTCGATGACTGGCGTCGATGCGCGGTCGAAATTGTGAATCTTCGACAGTGGCCACGGTTCTCATAAGTCACCGATGAAAAAAAGGAAACCACCATCGGCGAATAATGCGAAAATCGATCGAACGATACCACGCCGGGAATAATGAGGATGCAATTAAAGCATCGCGCACGGGCGCGTGTGTCAAACTTCGCGCGAAAAGTGGGACGTGTTTCTCGTGTTTCCGCAGAGGAACAGCTGTCTCTATGCGCGGCGAATCCCTTGGCAGCAGGAAAATTAGGTACGGATTCCTCTAGTCTCGATCGGAGATGCCCGTCACGAATTAGCATTTATATCACCGTGGTACCGTGCAACGAGGTGGAAATGGAATATCCAGAACGCCGTGATAGAGACTCGCCCAGTCTTCCTGCGGCGAATTAATACGTCCGTGTCTTCTCTGGCCGTGAATTGATCGTCTTGTAACCGGTAATTATACTGAAGTTAATTAATGCGATTTCCAATCGACGACTGATATTCTGTCCGCGAATTAGTTTCATTTATTTTCTTAGAAGCAAATCAACTGTCTATGCGTCCATCGATGTTTTAGGGTACTTCGATTTATCATTCGGTTTAATTTATTCAGTAGAATGCAATTGTTGAAATATATTAATGATTAAATAGATGGATAATGTAGGGGTGTACAACGTAAATATTGCCAAGGGTTGGATCAGGACTCGATTATAGTAGTTTTGGCTTACGCGTACAATTTATTAGGGTTTTTAAATTCCTTCTTCGAATAACTTTGACAGAATTTTAGAGATCGATCGATGTTGTGTTACTTCTGTTTGAGAATTTTCTTTTGTAAGGTGGAACAACTTTCATGACAGACTATTTGTCTTGTGGAATGAACCATCATCAACACTCGAGCGGGAAAACATCCGACTGTAGTTAAGTGTGATCGATTTCTTGTCACCAGTAAATGTGTATCATCCTCGTGGGAGTCACAGAATCGAATGACACGTAGTGCTGCAAGTGCTTTTCAGTTTCTGCTTCGTTGCGAGGCAAACAGTCGATGAGAAAAAATAAACCACTAATTATTTGCGTGGAAAAATGAAAGATAACTTCTGTTCGAGTTTGAAAGTTTATAGAATACGTGTGTAGGAACATTGAAGGAACACTAGCGAGTATTGTAAGATCAGTCGTAATTTCAGGAAGGTTATTAAAAAGAATTTTTCGTTGCTCCCAATTTCAAGTCCCCACAATCGAACCCTCAATTATTCCTCGTTCTTTTCCTTTTGGCGACAAATGTCACCCATCCAACGCGATCGTAATTATCGGTAATTCCAAGGCACTCGACTCGAATGCCTTCATTGCCACCACGGTACAAGTATCGTATCGACAATTTTCGACCGCCCCCTTCTCCGTTTTCGCAAGTGGACGTGCAAGATTACCGTAATTCGGTATGCGAGTATGCATCGGGTGAGCAACGGCCCTCACCATTATTTTCAACGTTGTTATTAGGATGTTTACCATGGACATCGCGTAAATACGAACAAAGCCACGCCGCGGAACAATGAGCTCGCGGCCAGAGGCTACGAAACGTCCCCGTCGTGGCTCGTCAAAGCGGGCCACGTCAGCACCACGCCATTCCGGAGCCCCCTTTTTCGGTCCTGTGGGACGAGCGCGAGCAACCACCTCGGAAAGATCGAAGGGAACGATAAGAACAACGGTTTTTGATCGGCCGCCACGTCGCGTTAGAAGATGATCACTATGATCGGACACGTTAATTACGCGATTCCCCCGATCGGTCGATCTCTGACGGTCTGACAGAAGCTTTGTCCACGGTGGTGTTTCCTACATTGAGTTATCCTTAGTGCATTGATCAGGAATAACGAACGAGTGCGAAATAATAACACTCAAATTCGGGTCGAGATTGGGTGGAAGTTATCCCTCTCCTCTTAAATACTGCACATCTTTGGAATTTTTCTTTTTCTTCAATGAGGTGTTCAAGCACCTGTAGCATCCTCTCGCATCCGCCACCGACGCAACGCTATTATTCCGAAATGTACAAGCACGTTTGAGAACAATGTGTTCAGTTTTGCTGGTCGTTGTGCGTGTTGCTAGCGTGCAGATCGTCCCGGCAATACTTTGAATGCTCACGGCCACGGCTCTGGTTTCCTATTTACCTCGCCCCCGTGGTCCCTCCATCCTCCCAGAGAGCTTCCTTCTGTCCCGTCGTCCGCTTTTCATTATCACCCAGCACGGGATCGCGCGTTCTCTCCTTGAGTGAGACATAACCAGCCGAGAACGGGCCCAGGCACCTAACAAGACGTACAAAATAAATTGAGAGACGCGAGATTAATGAAACGCCCGTAGGCGGCGGCGAGCCTCGTAAGGGACGCGGCTAAAAAAGGCCCCTCGAAAGGAGAGAGATCGAGCACTCCCAGGCGACCAACGCCGAAAGAGAACGAAGAACGTCGTTCCGGGACTTTGCGTGGTCGCCTCGACATCGACACGAACGAACCCCGGCCAGCTGGTTGGCCTAATTTACTCGTTTTTAATTAGTCGCCGTTTATCTCGCCTGCGATCGTCGTGTTTTCGACCGTGGGCTTCTTCCTTTTTCCACCGAGATTGAAATTGCGACGCCAATCTTGTAGCAGGTTACCGATAAGACTTTTGTGGAAATTTGAATAACCTGCTGGCGGGAATTCGCTTAAGTGGATATTTATGTAATAATCAACTATAGTAATGAACGCAACACGAACCGCAACGTGTCAATTATTTGGCCGGCATTAAAATCGCCCGTTGATTCAATAAACTCTGGTCGCTGAGAGCACCAGACACCTTGGAGCATCGTTTGTGTCCATGTTCTCGCTTGTTCGGAATATTTACAATGCGTGTCCTTTCTTCGTTTCTGGTGTCCTGTTTACGAGGCCCTTGCCCGCAAAGTTTCCAGCTTACCTGGTTGATACTTCGCGGTTCTATGTAGAGCATCGACATACAAAAATCGACGAGAGAGCGTTTCGAAATTACTTGTTGAAATTAATCAACATCGTGATGTATCGATTTCTCTGACAATGGCGAGGAAGTAATTTGACGAAGGTGGACTTGAAGGCTTTGCAATAATAACGAGACGTGTATTAAGACCACAAAATAAAGTGAAGAGTCTAAAAGATACGAAACTCGGTCCGTGAATGACTTCGAGAAAGTAACTTCGAATACCAATTAAACTACATACATATTTACTACTCTGTGAAATAATTCACTGATTTATTATTCGTGCGAAACGAAACGAAAGATTTCGAGAACGAAGCCTCTCGACGAGTAGCACAATTTAAAAGCCCTAAAACGCGAGAAACCTCGTTTCGAAAAATTCGCGCGGTCGGAGTCCACGTCGAACGCAAAATTCGTTTGTTTGATCGTGCTATTGATTATTTCGCGACGCGTTTTTCCAAAACCAATCTCGCCCTTCAATATACGAAACAGAGTGGCTCTCCGGCGCGAGACCGAATGAAAAACCAGGCGGAACTCAATCTACGAACCGTCACAGCCCGGCACAGTGGAGCTCGTTAAAAAATCATCACCGAATTAAATCGAGTCGCCTTTCCGCCGTGTAAACAACCCCCTTTGCGTATAGATTCCGAAGGGACAGGGAGTAGGGAGAGCCGACTTTCGGGACAGCGTCGGCCTGACCCTCGATAATAGATGGCACCCCTGGGTACCGCAAATGAACCACGAAATGCTGCCGGTGCCCAGGACCAACCTGTCATAGGCCCTGCCCGAGACGCAGCACCATCTGTCCAACGTTCGGATGCAACGATGCACTTCGGAAGATAACGCGGAATTCGAAGCTGCGGGCGACGCGACGCTCGCTTCACGACTGTGTTTAATGTCGTTTCGAGCGATCGTTTATGATGGACGAGGCGATGAAGGGTGAGTCGTCGGCGGTTGAGCGATTACGTACACGCCAAATGGCAGTCGTTCGACAAATGTCGCTGCCTTGTACACCCAGATTTTGCTACCTTTTTAATCGAGTCGCTACGCGAAGAACTGCCACGCGCCACAATAGTATAAATCGACAGGAAAAATAATTATTATTCATTTTATGTTTCTTCTATAATTTCTCGTTTCACCACGTTTCTGCAGAGAAGGATATTTATTGACATCGAAAGCAAAGACCCAGTCGAAATATTTATTAGTTCGTGGTTAGATTAGATTTTATAAATGTGAGTGTATTTATGAGCGTACACGATTCCACTATATTTAATTCTAGGTACGTGTGATTTTTGAGAAGGTTATCGATTAGAAATTGTATGAATTGCACGTCTAACTTTTGAAGTAATCGCATTTTGGAATATAGAATTATAGATCCATTTCGGGGACACTTGAAACTATCACTGCAGGCACTCGATGGTTTATTATCTCCGTTATGTAGTTTCAGTATCGTTGTAGTTACAAAGTTTCCTCGAGGGGATCCACGATCTTCAGCAAAGATATTATTTCCGTGTCCTAGAATTGCTCAATCTTTCAACAATTTCGGGTAACGACTACTGAGTAAATAATTGCTTTTAAACGACTTTAAAATTAAAAATCGAATGAATTTAAGTCTCGAGCACGAGCATACTAGGCATTCACGATCTATGCGTTTTTTCGAAATCGTTAGTTCAACAACTGTCCGGCTACTCGGTTGTAATGTGGCATTGCACCGTTATCCATAAACCATACATATGTAATTTAAAACATCCAGTGGAATTTCTTTCAATAATTCATGCAATTAACTAGTCAAGTCATTATCAATCTTCTACCAAAAAACAGAAAACCCATTAGATTATCGCCGATTATTCCAGGCCATACATTTACACTCAATCGTTGTTGGTGCTTCGATCGAAGAATAGCATATTTTCTCGTCTCAACGATGAATGATATGAAAATTGACAAGGTTAGTTTGCATCCTTTGAACGCGAATATCAGCCATAAATGTAGATACTTTGGGGTTCCAATTGCAAGTTGTAGCACTCAAATTTATGAAGTTAATTAACCGGAAATTGTGTGGCCAGTTTATACAGAAAAATTTCCAAGGATCGCGATTTCTATGAATTCTTTTCAAACGCATCGAGGATCGAGACGAATCGTTCGTGATCGACGAAACACACAGAAGGGTGGACTGTTCCTAGGGATTGACGGTTGTTAATGCGCCAAATGGTGGTGGCGTACGCGGCCCTGCAGATAATCGAGCGTGAAATTCGAAAATTTTCATTATTGCCGGACGTGTACGCGTACCTTTCTCGCCCCGATGCGCGTACAATGGAATTTCGAATCTTGCGTAATACGTTTGCACGAATAGTGGTTAATGCGTGTGCACGCGTGAACGGACCCGTACACACGCGTGTCGCGTTTAAACATGGCATCAGTTCAATCAGTTATTTAACGACGCCGTGTTATTAGTTTCTGAAGCTGTTAACGTGCTGGGAGGATACGTCCTATTTCTATATCATTTCGATCTTTAATTACTCCGTTCTACGTAGAAGGAAACCCAATGTTCACGTCAAACTTGATATTAATATCCGTTCTGTAAAATAATTACTGTTATTTTAATAAGAAGGTTAAAGTGTTTCGCAGAACAATTTTTCATATTTATATACGGGGTGTTCGGCCACCCCTGGGAAAAATTTTAATGGGAAATGCTAGAGATGTTGATTGAGGCTCCGTTAAAAAGTTATAGAAACATTTTCAGCCACACAGTATATTTTCAGTAAAGAATTTTTAGAATTTTTATATATTCTTGGCCAAAATATGCGTTGTTTGCTGTTTGAAACATTAAAATCCTCCAATCAGTTCAGAAGTTATGATGTTTTAAACATACGCATGAAATTTCAGTGAAACATGTCAATGGTATGGTCAGACATGAAATTTTCAGTAATGAATTTTTTTCTCGAAAATGGTTTGGATTTCGAGAGCATGTATATTGACAAAAAATGATTGTCATTGCTCCCTGCAATTGAAAATAATTTTTTTAGAACGATTTGAAAAAACTTTTTTTGCCGAAAAATTTAGGCACTGATATTCTTAATTTTCGTCTTATTTTGGCCTTTGGAATCTTCCATTAAAATTTTTCCCAGGGATGGCCGAACACCCTGTATACGTTCTTTTATGTGTTCTTTTGTAATACCCAAACAAATTTGATTAGTCTTACACTTCCTTTTCATAAAAGAATCCAGGAAAAATAAGTCGCAAGTACGCAATAAATCAACGAGAAAGGTGGATGGTAATGTTAAAAAATTAAAGTTCAAACTACAAGAACGATTAACCATTCGTCAAACGGTGGCGCGTATTAACGTAACGCGTCGGTTTTAAAAATAATCGCGAGCTCGTTCAGTGAAGCGAAGTCGTTTTCAGGGACATTATGTCACGGTCCGCATAATTAACGTTTCTTGCTCGCAATTTTCTGCACGCGCGATTACACGGGACACGGGGCTAATTACAATTTTCGCCGGGTAATTTAAATTATTTCAACGTGAACGTCTAAACGCCGTGGAACCATTGAAAAAGTAGCCGGTGGACCGTGCTCGCCAAAAGTCCGCATCGTAAATCCTCCGTCGTGCTGCCAATCAACTTGATGGAGAATCGGTGTTTTTTGTTTATTCGTTGTCCCGAAACAGTACATTGTCGAGTCGAATGTGTGTTACCGTGTGCGCGACAGAGTGGGGCGGATGGGCCAACCAGCCTCCCCCTTTCCGTCGTTAGCTAGCGTTAAATTAGAACCGTCATGGCGGCCCGAAGAGTAACAGGGACGCGTCCGGAGAGAGGGGTGAGAAGGAAGGACCGAAGGAGGGAAAACTGTGCTTTCGAATATTTAAAGCTACCCTCGAAAACGTTCAAGTGGCTCGTTTCGTGGAAAGTTTCCTCGTTAAAGGGTTTTTGGGTCCCTCTCGACGCGACGAAGTCTTCGCAAGACGTCGAGGGTCGATGGACCTCGGAGACACGCAAGACAATCGGAACTTATCCGACGAAGTTTCCGGGGCGAAAAATTTATCTGCCAATGCAAGACGGACGCGGGGTTTAACGTGCTTTTTAAGTTTTCTGAGTCTGCCTTTCTCCATTCCTGATGTTTAATCACCAGTTTTGTTCAGTGAGATTATTTATCAAAAGCGACAGACGATTGCCCTACTAAAGAGATTCTCGATAACAGAAAAATAATATAAGAGTTTTCCAGGAACCTTTGACCTCCTTATGTTCGTACGATCTTCGTGAGTTTAGGTTCCGGGGTAACGCGAATTTTAATTTGCTTCGACGTCGTGGTAGTTCCAAAGGTGTGGCCAGTTTCGGTCAGGACGTGGTCGGTCGCGTTTTCGAAAATTCCGATAAAATATCGGCGCGTCATCGATACCGCGGCAGGAACGCGTACAGGGGGACGTTCTGTGGTGCCGCAGATATAGCCTCTGATGCATTTTCGTCATAAATAACGAGCGCAGCGGCGAATAAATAAATGCCGGTGCGTGATCACCGTAACTCACAATTATGGCGGGCCGGTTTTCACGGCGTCGATATGCAACCGTGCACAATACACGCCGCTCGCCCGTCACTTTTAATTTCGCGGCCGGCCCGTTTGACACGTTTTGATTTGCGATTTATGACCGTGTTCGATATCCCCCAGGAGACCCACCACCCACCCCCTCCACCCCGTGCACACCGTCTCACCGATGATT
Organism: Colletes gigas; assembly: GCF_013123115.1. NCBI lineage: Eukaryota > Metazoa > Arthropoda > Insecta > Hymenoptera > Colletidae > Colletes > Colletes gigas. The sequence continues at coordinate 5,003,023 of NW_025106637.1, forward strand.
TGTGCCTCTTTTTCCGAGGTTTTTTTTTTTATTTTTGTTGAGTTATAGATACTTTTATCACTATCTGCGGCCGATAGCGCCGTCCCTCGCACCACCGACCGAAAGCACCGGGAATAAATAGTAATTCCGGTGTTTGCGAGCCTTCGAGGCGGGGCATTGAGTTATGTTCCTCGAAAAAACGAATTTTCTCGCGTAATTTACGCGTCGCGATTGGAGACGAAAATTCGCGGAGAATTGGCGAATCGAGGAAGATGAGTGTGATGGATGAAGAATTCGATACACGGGACCGCAGGGAACGCGAGAACTTTGAATACTTGCAGTAGTAGCTGGTTTATATCGAATTTCTCGTGGAAATTGGAACGTTGGGGCAACACACTCGAGAGCATCTAAAGAATTAATTGAGATTTTTATTTTAAAATAAAGTCCCATTATTCTCGGTATCCTTCGAACAGAATACATGATTTAAAATTAAGTAAACCGTTTCCTGTATTCTAATGGGCACGTACAGTGCAAAGCGTAGAACCGCTGGCAAACATTTAACCAGATTAATCCTCGGATGACAGATACCCGCAAACGTTCTCCTACGAAGTAGGACGTCGAAGTGTAAAAGGGGGTGGCAGAACGTGGCCGACGATAGGGGTAAACGCCACGGGGTAGAAAGTGTTGCAGGCGTACAGGTGCCACCAGGGTGCCGTTACTTTGCCGTGCAGAGCGGCGGAAAATTGTTTACTGGATTGTTTAAACGAAATTTACTAAAGCTTACTGATTTTATATCACGGGAACGCAGCCCCGGGGAGCTACCCCGGATTATACATTAACGAAGTTAGCCACGGAATGGAGGAGAGAACGCTACCAAGGGCGCTCAGCTAGTTGGAAATTAGCTTTCCACTATAATCGCCCTGTTATAAAGTCGCAGTTAACCCCGCCCCCCGACTGTAAAGAGTAAACGTGGAAAACGAAAGGACGAACTTGGAAGCCTGTAAAGCGCGAGGCGTCGCTGAAGAATTTTTAACGAGTCTGTTATAAAGTTTTTAACATCGTTGAAGACGCCGGAGACGTTTTTTTATTCGACTAGTGGTGCAAATATTGCAATCTTCGTCTTTTTTAATATGTGGTACTTCAGAGGAATATAGACGTAGTTTAATGGAATCATTAAGAAATAAATTTGGAGGTTTAGATAAGGGCTGATTGATCTTTTTGGGGGAATAATATTGACTCGATTGAAATTTATTTCTCCTTTAGGCGATTATATTTCATCTTTAAAATTATATTTCCCACTTTCAAGATATCGATTCAACCTGAACTCGTGTAACAAAATACGCGAAGGAAACGATCTAGAACGTAACCAAGATGTTGACCGAGCTCTCGAAACCTGAATCTATAGAATTCTGAACATGACTGACCGCACGTGTGAGGGAGAGAGAGATCAAAGGGACCCAGTGTCGACGAGCAGGAAGCTTTCGAATATTTATGGGGGTTCCATATGCCGCGGCGCGAATCGCCACCGAAAACGGACCGATCGACCCATCTGGCCGAAGTGGCGATCGTAATGTCCCGTCGGTTATCACCTATAATTTGAGGTAATATATTACCTGGTAATTCGTTGCTCATTGGCGTAAGATGCAATTACGAGCGTAACAGGCGCATCCCTCGCGAGCACGTTTCACGTTGGCCACATGTTCCGTGGATCATCGCCGGCGACCCTCGATCGCCAATTTTTGATTTCGATCTCGCGTTGCCTAAATCATTTAACGACGCTACCTCGCGCCCCAAATAACTTAATCCGGCAGGTGAACGTGAAATACCTTTTCGTACCTTTTGCTTTGTCCGATAGGCCTCTGTATCGAATTGCAAACGCCATCGCTTTTCCGACACCTGCTTCTGCAGAATATTCTAGAGAAAGCTTCATGTCTGATGACTATTTTAATCATTTTTTGAACATCACGACACTATTTTAACACGCGAGTACGGAAACAAACTCTGCGGCTGGAATGAAGCTTTCGACGAGGCTTTTGTTTTCGCGAGTCGAGAAATTCGAAAGGAGGCAATTAACTTTGAGGTTAAATACCAACCCCCTTTGACCGAGCGACTGCCGCTGGTTCACGCCGAGATAGATTAGACTCGTAATAAAGTGCTGGGGGTGCAGTCACGTTGGAAACGGTCCACGGGGGAGCCACTAAGGCACCGCTCGTTGGAAACTGGTCTGAAACAGATTTAAACTCGTTTCCTCGGGGCCGCCGCGAAAGTTTCTCGCGTTTTAATTAGCCGGCCGCGCGCCGTAAGAGAATCTGTACGTTGAGTGTTTGAGGAAATTTTAAATAATCTATCCGCCTCCTCGATCTTACACTGCCCAAGGCCATCGAACGTCGCGGCAGAAATAATGTTTCTTTCCATTTTCGAACTTGATCGAACTTTACGATATTTTAATTTTAATTAATGTCCAACCCGAATATATAGATAGAAAATAATCCCCAAAATCAATAGATATTTGCCGTTCCTTTAACGTTCAAGAGTTATTAAAAATTACTGTAGTCAGGTATTAGGAAGTTATTTAATTTTGGTTGTTCCATGAATAGTTATTTTAAACAAAAAATTGGCTTATATACTGTTAGTTAACATGGTTTTCCCTTTTTCTGCATTCGTCACCCTATCTAGGAACAAACAAAATTTAAGTCACCCTTAACAATTCCTTCATTACGATTTCAAGGAAGCATACCCACGAATCGCTCGTGCTGAATAAATTTGTCACGGCAATCGATTGCGTCGTTAAACGCCCAAAGTCGGTTTCTGAAACCAGCTTTTGGTCCATCGTCGCGTGTGTGACTGTGCGCAAAAAGAGGGGTTTGAGTCTCGAAGACGAAGAAAACAGAAGAAGAAGAGGAAGAAGAAGAAGAAATTCGTTCAGTCAGCGAGATGGAGGTAATTCGTGAGGAGAAATTACTTAACTCTCGGATGATACATAAATTAAGTCAGAATCGTAAAGGGGTCCGTGCCACAGTCGCAGCCAGTTAGCGTGAGGGTGCCCCAGGGGGCAGTACACCCCTGCCATCGTCGTCGGTGTTCTGGTTCTCTCTCCGCCTATGACCTCTCTCTCTTTCTCTTTGCCTGCCGGTCTGTCTCTTACCCTCAACCCTTTACGATGCTACGCCACTGCCTAATAGAATTACCCTCTGAGCTGAAGTTAGTCGGGCTGGATTGAAATTGTCATCGCATTTTTAAAATCTCGTTAATTAAGGTACCGCAGACTCTCGGCGAGTCGCTCGGTATTCCTTTGCCTCTCGTATGGATTAATACCAACGGCTGGGCGACGTTTCTTCGCCCCTCTGGCTTCCCCTGCACGACCGTAGGATCGTTTCATTTCCCAGTGGCCGCTGATTAACACGATACCGGTAATTGTATTATCTTCCTCGGTCCGCGAATTTTTAGATTGGACGCTCGAACGTGGACGAGATTGGCATGCAAGGGCGTAGAAATTGGTTCCCGGTATTTGTTGCTCGTTTCACTCTGTTTATCGAGCGACGCTCGTCGATGTTCAATTCAAGACGTCGCTAATCGAACGAGACGATTTGGCAAAATTAAATTCATTATTATATACGTAATCTGTAATCTGTTTTAAAACAGTTTTCACATCGAAAGAAGATCGAAAAAGAATGACGAATGAATGAAACGTCGATAAATTAATTTCAATGTTATTTGAAATACGTAGCAAATTGGAGTTGATTTCTCGAATTTCTCGAACCGTAACTCGTCTAGTTGTTTCTCGACACAGACATCAATCCGGCATTCGTGCAACTAAATTTTTTCAAAAGAACGTCGACTCTCGGTCTCGGTTGCTATCCTCATTCCCTGTCCAATTTAATTAAAAGGAACAAGGAAAAAGGCTCGCAAAATAAATCGTCCCGCTCGATTCTTCTCGATGGTCCCACGCCACACGGAACCCTTCTATCAAAAAACCGTCCCCCTTCCCGAAGGAACCCGGTTTCGTCTCACGTCGCCCCTCGATCTCGTTACCGATTCAACCTCGGCAACGTCAAGCCCGTCACGTTCGTTCTCGCGGTCGCGAAATTACAACGATTTCACGCGTTTCACGTGTTTCGTTCATCTTGTATCCTCGACTTCTCCCTCGAAGCTAAATGCGAGGGTGTGGGGTGGGGGGATGGTAGACCTGGTCCTGGCAAAAACACGGAGGTGCCAGACCAGCGCCCAGCGGTCCATTAAACCTTAAGTCCCGTGCGAAGCGATGCGTCATTGAGATACATGAGGATCTTCGTAATAATAATTCGTTCGGTTCGAGTTCACCCCCGTTCGATGCAGATGGGGTTGTCGTTGCAGAAGCAGGGGCGGCCGAACACGCCCGTATCTATCGCGGATTACGAAATATGTTCCCTAATCCGCGACCGCACGCCCGTCGAGCCTCCGCGCAGTCGACGTCCCACGGGAATCGGGATTATTGCTCGCGATAAGCTAATTTTTCTCTCCTTGGCCGTCGCGTCGGAACTCGTAGGGCCTAAGGGTGAATTGGAAAACGACGATGCGACCTCGCTTCACGGTAATAACGATGGTAATGAGGCGCGGGGAGAAGCTGGAAAGACGGTCGGACGGTTCGTGTTTGATGGCGAACTTTAATGCGCCGGAGGACCATCGTTGGTCGATTTTCTTTTGTCGTATTTGGTATTATTTCACACCGGATCATTGAATCAGACCAGGGGTTGGAGACCTTTTGGCATAGGAAGACCGTATGTCGCTTCATGGGTTTCTCGTGATGCTGCACACTTTCCGTAGGTTAGATGTTCCGATAACAAAGTCGTAGATTAAAGCCTTCTTCCAAGGATCCCCTTTCAATATGAAGCACGATCTTTTTAATATTTTGTTTCGCTTTGAAGGTGTGTATCTCGAGATTAGGAAATAAAAGGTTTTGACCAGGTTTTCCCAGTTTCGTCCCATTCGTTGTAATGAAATTAATTAAAACTATGTATCCATCTTGAAAAGCAATGGCGTTCTTACAGACAAAATGAAATTATGTATGGAAAGTATGGCCAATGATTAAAATTAAACAAATGTTATAATCGATAGACTCGCAACATTTCTACGCGAGTAAAACAATGATAGTACGCGCAAATACGTATCTGTAAATAGAATAGCTCGGTTTATCGAATTCGATATCGCGTTGGGAATTATCGAGCCCCTAAATGGAACACGCCGATAATAACGATACTGCATGAGCGTTCAATAAATAAATTTTTAATTAGCGATCATTTGGACGTATTGATCGGGATTCGCGCCATGTCCCTTCGCGTTTTACTCGAAGAACAGAAGTCGAGGGGCGTGCATGAATATTTATATTCATTCGCGGTCATAAAATTCAACCTCGTAAAAATTGCGAGGAGCGAATTAAAAATTACATAAAATTTACATCGATATAGCCAATCTGCCCCCCTGCTTGTTCACGTAGTACGCAAAACTACTCTGTTCCACTTTATCGCGTTTTATTCGAGGCAAAATTTAAGGAATGTGTAAATTGGATAAAAATAATCAAACGTCGGTGTTGAAAGAAATTCTATACGGTCTAGAAAATTCATACGCAAAGGTTGCTTTTTCTTTCGCTTCGTACAGTGTCAAGTTAATTTATTGTACCATAAAAAGCATCGCTTTTGAAAACGGTAACAGTAATTATATGTGCAGCCTTGATTGGTATAACTCAGTTTCATTTCCAAGCTAAGTAGATAAAGCTGTCAAAGAATCTCACTTTGGTTTTTATGCAAATTTGCGGAGCTTCTAAGAACTATTAAACTTAATATTTGTTTAATTTTATTAAATGGTAAATTTAAACATTTCGGAGTAAAGTTTCGTTACATTGAATGTCTCGCGAATGTCGTTGAATGGCAGTATGAAACGCGCGGCAGTTAAACTGTTAATAACATCAACGAAATAACACTTTAAAGGGATGAAACTGATTACCTCGGACATCCAGCGCGCACTTAAATAGGAGCAGTCGTCGGGCTGGTAACGGCGAAACGAATTTTGCAAGAAAAGCGGAGAGCAATTCCGCCATTTCTCTTCGTGCTGCATAACTTTGCATGCCACCATCTTTATCGCACTCGTGGGAACGCCACGCTGGGCCGTAGATCACCGGCGCAATATTGTGCAAAACGCGGCTACACCGTTCCCTCCCTCTATTCCTCGCCGCTTTTGCTATATTTCTCTCCTGTGCGCGCGCTTCAACCCGCGAATTTCCCATAGAACCGTCTCTCTCGCTCATGGGAGTAGCTACATTCAATGTGCCGGCCATATCTCAGCTCCGGGAGACACTTTAATGAAAAATCATACGGAGAATGCACGTACCGTTGGGTATAGAGCAAATATTTCAGCCGGAATGAGATTTTAGACGGGGATAAATAAGGAGTTAGAGCGTCCGCGGCCGATCGCCGCCATTCTTCTCTGGTTAGACGAAAACGAGATTCTCCGGAACTATGCGGTGGTAAAAACTTCGAGGCAGCCAATCGTGTCAGATTTTCACTTCTCTTCCTCGGTGGTTTGATAACCAGCTCCTAGTTATTTCATTTGTACGAATATGCTTTATCAATTTCATTGATAAATATGTACTTCAATGATTTTACGTTCACGTTTTCTAAGGAGAGCTCGTTATTTATTTTCATTTGAATCAAAGATGTTAATATTTTAGGGGATTTTCTATCATTCGTCAGTAGGAACTATTACTAGAGAAGTTTAGATTTAATTAAGTCCCAGTGAAATCTGTTTTCCATCAATTATAGGGACAAACGGACCACGAACGTTCTCGTTCCAACCACGTGCTCGTTCCACAATCGCCACCTGGCACCTCATTTATGGCAACCGTATCGATCACGTTTCACCGGCAACACCGTCTCCGTTGGCTTTACAACGGCATATTTTTGCTGGTAACGCTCGAACGTGAGAAATTGAGAAATGTGGCTAAGCGGATATCGAGTTCTACCTAACGAGAGCGGAGGAGCCGCTGCTCGTGCCGGGGTCGTCCTGATCAAACACATTAGCCTCGACTTCCGGTCGGACGTGGCAGTCAAAGTGGGCCACCGCGATGACAGCCTATTGTCGCGATACGCTCCTCGCGAACGGTGCTCGTTTGTCGAGGAAATGGGAAAGTCGAGTGGCTCTCTCGACCCTCCATTGTTGCCAAAATAGAACCTATCTCTCGATGTTTCCTGCGTTAAAAAGGACCACCGTAAACTGAACGACGATTCTCGATATTGCGATATCACCTCCGGGTGCTGTAGGCGTGATGTCGAAATGGATAGGTAATTGAGAACGATCGATAAATTGATTGCAGAAATTAAATGTGTTCGTGAAAACGGAGTTTCCTCTTTTCTCGATATTAGAGACATCGCGAGGAGTGCAATTTAATCTCTTTTTTTATCCAGAATCGTTTCAGTTATACAAAATGAATGAAACGTGATAGAGAAATTATTTGTAGGAGAAGTAATATGTTGAACCGCGGTCGTATTATGGCCTCGTTTACGTTCTTACCAAGAATCAGTGAATAAGGTGCACATTCGCGAGCAAAAATTGCGAACTCAGCCACGCGAGTAGGTACGTTCGCGATCCCGCTATCAGAAGGGACCTCGTTCACATAAAGTACCCTATAAAATCGCGAAATATCCTGCAGATCATCGACCCGTAACCGCGTCTCCCCGAAGGCGGCCAGCGGCAGATCGATCATCGAAATTCCCAGCCATTCTCACGCGTGCGAAAAGGGCAGGAAGAGTGGGTCCCTGGAAGTCCATTGATTCGCGTATCATCGTAATTTCACGGCGCGTTACCTACGCGAAATAACTCGGGGGACCGTGGCCTCGTCGACGTCCTATCCGGCTTCGGCTTTAAACAAGCCACGAAATTGGTTTACTTTTGAGCTGGAATCCACTCCGTCGTCTGGCCGGGGCGAGTTTCCTCCGTGAACGAAGAAGGGCGACAAAGGGAGGTCGGAAGAGGATCCCACAGGCTTCCGTCAGGGAATTAGCCTTTTAAATTGGCTCGCCTACACCCACAGCTACGCTACTTTTTCGTGAATCGCGCGACTGAAACGCCTTGCCGACCCGGACGCTCGGGATTAGGTGTATTTTTCGAGGCGTGCTCCGATTGCATGCCTCCGCGAAAACTTCCGCGACTATCGGATTTGAAATTCCCCTGATTAATTACGGACGGTAGATATCTTTCGCCTTTACCTGTTAAAAATTTGTTTCAAGTCGATACCACAGAAATGCTGGCAGTGTCCACGAAATGTATCGTTCTAAAAAAACATTTCCCCAGTCGTCTGTCTCAGTATAGTTTAACAAATAAATTACTACGGTAACTAAAAGACGTCAGTCTGGCAGAAGTGGAGGAAACTTTAGACGTTGGCGGACCTTCCCCGAAAAAGGATCCGCCAAAGCTCACTGAGATCAGCTTGACCATAGGAAAATAGTTCAATCTACCAGCTCGTAAAGTGGATTCTGTGATGTTCTCATCCCCCCTACGTTCGGCCGCCAACCTCGTGCTCAGGAATTACGGGCTATAGAGAGACGAATCCCAAACATATTTTCGCCAGGTTGGCAAATTCTCTGGCTTTTGGTGTGCGGTATCGGTGGCTGACCGCAGAATTCGCCACCCCCTGGTCAAGACTCTCCCTCGGGGATGTTATCCTTGCGGTCTTGGCAGGAGTTCGACCCGCAAGTAAACGCATCCGTGGCAGAAGTAAGAGAGGGAAAAGTGTGAAAAATGGGCGGACGGAGGGAGACAGAACCAACGCCCGGTCGCGAACCAAGTGGTATGGGAGAAAGATGGACACAGAAGCGAAAAGATTAGAGGGACTGCGTAAGCGAGGGTGTAGGGGCGGTATCGAGGTGGAACCCGCCAGTAAAAGTTCGTGCGGAGAATCACCCCGAAAATCCCGTAATACGTGTATCTACATAGCCATAGAGAAAGAGAAAGAGAGAGAGAGACAGGGGGAGAGGGTCGAATTCGTTGCGTAGCCCGCGGCCGAATTCTCATGGGCCCCATAACGGGAGCGTCTCCACCCTCCTGACACCCGAACACAGGACACTAGCACCACCAGAATAACGGGACCCCTTTCCTGTTATCGTGTACGTGGCAACGGGACCATATGGACAAGTGCATACGCGTTAAAGACAACCCCCCGTGTGTCCGGGCTGGTTGCTTTTTAAACGATTTTATACGGCTGACTGTTTTGGCTACTGGATACCTTTGATCTAATTGCAGGCTCTGCGACCGTGTGGAGCGTGACGAGAAACACCATTACTTTCATTACGTTTGTACGTTTAATATTATTAGTCAAATCGTCAGGATTAAACGATACGAAATACTGCCTTGTACTTTGATACGATACAGATCTTAATGGTATTGTGCAAGAGCAATCGAAAGAAATGTATAAAACAAATTGAAGTATTTTCAATCGAAAGTCTGTTATGAATATCTTTCGAACCAAAATAGAAATGCATTCTGAAACGCTAAGAAAAGGCTCTGCAGGACATCGTGACCGTCGATAGGTATTGGAGGGTATTTTTTTTACCACGAAACATATTTATAACGCGAGAGAAACGAGGATGAAGAGCGGAACAAAGAAAGGAAACGCGACGATTCTTTCCGATTTCCAAGCGGCAGGGTGGGGATACACGAAAGCGATATCACGTATACGTATCCCCCGAGGGGTGCGATGGTTATTTTTATTTATGAGGAAACCACCATGAAAAGGGACCGACCGCCGGGCGACAAACCCCGTGGCAATCTGTTGGGATTTCCACAAGTTGAATTCGCTTGGTCGGCATGCCCGGGGCGTGTCAAAACTTAACGATAATCGTGTTTCCTTTTTCCCGTTGGCCGCCGAAATGGAATTCCGTGCGCCGGTTTCGATTTGCAAATTCTATCACTTCATTAACTTTCATCGACCGTTTCGCCGCGGCTCGTTTACGCGGGACACACGTTTGTGTTCGTAATTGAAAGTTCGCCGCGCTGGGAAATATTCCTGTTAATTATTATAATGTCCGTAGTTCGTGCCGCGCGCGAGAAACGTTTAGATATCGAGCGGGACTGTAAATTTAATTGGAACCATCTTGCACCGTCTTGGTTTGCCGCTATTTCTCTCCCTTGTACTTGTACTCTATCTCGACGACGATATAGAAATGGCTTCTGGTTCTTGTTTACGGAAAAAAATGATCGATAAAGGGAGCACATTTTGTATCGCTTATCTGTACTCTTCTTCTACGAAGGAAAAAAAGGGCCTGACAAATATTTCTTACCGTAATCTCTGAAGAGCACTCTGTCGCCCCCAGAGTCCACCCCGTTACGAGATAACAGACTAATTAATTTCGCCGCTAATTGCTGCAGAACACGACGGTGTCGGCATTAATTAGTGCGCCTCATTATGTTTCTGTAAATCTTTGGTCCTGAGCGGATACACCCCATGTTTTTTTTCAAATTATCATTCTTATTGTAGATAATTAACAGAGAAACGTCAGTTGAAAATTATTATCATACATAGGTCGTTAAATATTGAAGCTGGAGATATACTTTCAACGTTTTCCATTCATCTAAATCTTAGATTATGAAACGAATGCAATAAATGTATTTTATTAATGCTTCGCGTCGTGATCAAAATGATTTATCAATATGTTGAATTGAAAATGTTTTCAATTAATAAAACAACATCAGATTTCATGAACATTCATTTACTAAGGCCTATAATTAGAATCCCATGTAAATATACTGAGTATTCAAAAGTTTAAGGGGAGATTCTATGTGTTAAAGTAAGTACATTGAAAATCGAGAATGCCAGAAGTAGTTTTTTGTTCAAACTTTACAAAAAATCAAATTTTAAGATTAGAATATAATACTTAAATATAAATTTCCATCAAAATTTTTCTTTTGATAGTTCAAATATGATCCATTTTCTATAACAATTTTTTGTACTATTAAAATGAAAGATAGTGTCGAACTCAATATCATAATTCCAGATGTTTTTGACACCCATAATCAAACATCATATACATACAATGATTTAAACATCTATTCATATTTGTACAGAATAACATCGAATTATATGAAATGTTATCTGATTCTTGTTTTTGTACCTTGTTATTTTTATTTCCAGCATCTGCCTACATTCTAGTTTTACTAATTCGAATATGAAAAATGATACTGTGCGGTATAATTTGAGAAAACAAAGGCAACAGTGTTATCCGAACGAGGGTGCGAGGTACTACATGCGAATGAAACTAATAAATCACTAAATAAATCCTTATGGGAAAGAAACTCCTACAGACTTTAATTCTTTTTATTGATTATATCTTTTACTCGCTAAGTATATGAAATTTAGGAACGGAGGAATTTATTAACTGGGACGAGTGGTATATTTAAAATGATACAAAAAAATATATTCTTACAGTTGTTAAGAAAGATGTTCATATTATTTATATTTTTTTACATAGAAGATTTCTTTTCTCGTTTCCTTTATATTATAAGGCATCTTTTAATCTTGAAAAAAAATTATTTCAGGCAATTTAAATTGATTTGTTTACCTCATGAACTTGTGCATTAAATGCGAATGACCCGAGTTTGCGACAGTATGAAAGAGATCGCTCGATTCTGTAGGATTGACGCTCAATTAGACCTGTCGCGCGAGTGTGTAATGTGTGTGAGAATTACTCTGTTAAGAAGTACAGTGTAATTGAAGAGCATGTAGTCGGCGATTAGCTCGTTCTTTAATCGATTAGAAGTTGTTGAGAGAGTTAGAGTTAAAGCCAGCGAATTACTCAGACTTTGCTTGGTAATTACAAGAGGAAGATAGAGAGAGTTAAGAATAAACAGTGTATAAGAGCAGTAGGTCAGTATAGAATTGCAGTTAACATAGTTTAATCAGTGACCAAATGGAATATCAAACAACTCTTACGTGTTTACAAAAGTTTATCACGACTTATTTTATTAATATCAAGGGTATCATTTTATTTGGAACTTATTATGCATTACTCGTACTATTATTATTTTTAAAATGGGGAATTCTGTTGGCACAAACGTTGTAGTAAACTTTTATGAATATTTAAGAGTTGCTTGGTATTTTTAAGGAAGTTGCATTATTTGGACACTTTATCCTTGATAGTTCTAATTGTAATTGATTTCACAAACAAAAACCTTTACACAGATACAATTAGAAAAAAAAAAGCAGTGGAATAGATATAAAAGCGCGACAATTCTGAAATAATTCTTTATTTTTCACCTTCCTGGGTGTACGCAACCCCTTAAGAGAAGGATCGACGATCGAAGCGCACGAAGAGTTTCTCTAAAACCGATCTTTCGCGCGAACAACGTTTCCTTCGGATCAAGCCCGACAAGATTCGCGTTTTCACTGATCCTATCGCGTATGAAATATTCGCGGAAACCCCGAGGAGAATTCTCGCGCGTCTTCTCGGGATCGCGTGCCCGTAATTGGCTCCTTGCCGGCTCCTCTCCTCGAGGTTGGAAACCGGTAACGAGGTGGAACTTTTTCGAGAAGGAGATCCTTCACTCTCGCGTCGAGGACGGGCAAGATGCTAACGTCGAATCGGCCACGGGTTCGCTCTATTTGCGTTTCGGTACACGGCATTATGCGGCGCGTTTGCACGTAGAGGCGGATAATTTAATACCGGCCGGTATCACCGAGGGGCCGCCGAATCAACCGGGAATATGGAAATCGCCACCACGATCGTCGGGAGTATGGAAAACCGTTCACGTCTCACGGAACGGGAATGAATATCATTAAACACGGCCGTTTAATGAGAAACGATTCCTTTCTGGAATCGCTGCTTTTTTTTCTTCCGCTCAAGGGAGCAGCCTCGATCGAAAATTGAGGGTTCTTTATAATGTTGGTTTTTTTTTTACGACGCGATAATTGGAGCGGAATGAAAATTTGTGGACAGTCGCGGACTGCCTGACGAATCCGAGGCTGTAGGGCAAAACCACTCGCAGTTGCGTGCAAACGTTTCCAGTCGGGGTGATAATTTACTTGGTATTCCGAAAATGACACTTAAATGAATATTAATCATAATTTTTATTTCTAATATCGAGCATAAGGGTACGATAAGACGAACCAAATAGTGATACAAATAGGTATCGAAAATTTATGTAGAACAACAATCTTTTGAACTTACTTTCCAACTTTGTTGGGAAATATTAATTTAATTTATATACGGATTGTTTAAAAGTGATTCAATTCAAAGCAACAGTAATGCGGAATGTAAGAGGGTTTTCAGCCCCATAGCGCAATAAAATCGTGGAATTTCGCTTCGATTCCTTCATCCCGGTGCCATTTATAGGGACCATAAGGAGCTGGATCTCTCGGTGCGGCATAATGTCATAGTCCACTGTATCGAATCGAAGCTCAAAGTGGCTCTGATCCGCGTGTAATTCGTCGTATCATCGGGGGTTGCTATGGCTGTACGGTTGTTCCGGGGTTGTCGATGTCTGGTAGGGTTTGAATGCCGCCATCTATCCTTCTATTTGTTAGCGGGCTTAGCAAATCACCCCAACCAGCTTACCGCTGCCTCGAACGAGGGTGCTAAGCCGTGCCTTTTGCGCGTCTCGTGTCTCTGAACCGTCTCCTTCGCAATATCGACGCTAATTTCGGCTTAAAGCCGCAGATACGACGTCCTTTCGATGATGACGGCTGCTCCTCCACCAAATTATCGGGATTTTCTAGCTTTTGATACTGTCAGAACACTCATACGCACGTTATGAATTTGATTGAAACCTATGTATTAACTCTAGCCTATCGATTGAGTTTCTGTGGGATTTTTGGTTTTTTTAAATGGAAGTTGATTAATAGTATTCAATTAGAAATGATTTTATTAAAGATTTGACTAGTAAAGATAAACTTGTGTAATAAATTTTCATAACAAGACTCTTGTCAAATGACAATTACAATGATGACTCTTAATATAACTCAGAACGTATTCGTTGACGAGAAATAATTTTTTAATATATCCAGGGATAAAACGATATGTTCTATGAGTAAAGGTGCTATTAGTTATTGAATCCTCGGACACGGTAAAGTTCGATGGACTCTTCACGTAGTATACAGAGTACCAAAGGCGGGGTAGCAAAGTCATTTCACTCGGGTATCGACCGCTCAAATTCGAAACAGCACCTTGCACTACCAGATCAACGTTCGTATTAATGACCCTCAGGATTGTCAAGATGGCGCGTCGTAAATCCTCGAAAATCGCAGCGCCCGAAGACCAGAGTTCTCCATTTCCCCTCCGCGGCGGTACAGTAAATCAGGCCGTAAAAAAACCACGAAATTTCACGGCACGAAGACCTCTCAGATCGGGGCACGGCGGTGGCGCGAGCCCGCCAATTTAAAGTTACAAATTCGGCCATAAAAGGAGGGCGTTCGAAGCGGTTGGGTCACGCGTACCGTTTAGAAAAAAATGAAAAAAAAAATGGGAAAACATGGGGAGAGACGGAGAGAGAGCGAGTTTCATAAAGGAGACGCTTTAAAAAGCGGGAATCGAGTAGAAAGGGGGTTTAAGGGGGTGGTTCGCGGTCGGGAGAGAGAGGCGCGATAGCGAAAGAGGAGGACGAATAGACTATCCACCCTCGCTCGACAATCGAGCTCGTATTTTCCGATTAGGGGGTGGCATTCACTTATAAGCCATACTATAACACTTGTCCGCCGGTCGTTATGAGCCCTTACAGGTCGCGGCACAAGGGGTGAGCGCGACGCGTTTCTCCTCCATCGTGTTCCCGACGCCGCGACGCTGCTCCAGGGCGGGGGGGACAGATTTACGGCCACCTTGGGTACTGATTTACTCGAGGTTACTTACGAGGTAGCTCCTGTCCGAATGGACCGTGCTGCAAACCCCCGCGATACGCGCGTCGAACTATGTATCTACGCTGGGCGTCGCTGCGCCACATGTTCGTTCGTTTCAGAATTTCGGGACGTCGAAACTCGCTTGGAACGTACACTCTTGGACAAAATGATAGTTTAGTATACGCGTGGCATCGTTAGTTAGCCGTGGATACATGCAAAATTCGAAGAATGATGTAATATTACCCTGAAGTAATATAAAATTAAATTGTAAAGTTGAAGTTTGTTTTTGGTTTATGGTATGCGAAGAACATTTTTAGAAATGTTTACTTTGTAATAAATCTGAAACAAAAATTCCGTATTTCCTACTAGGATAACTCTGTCAGTATTCAAAAATTTGAATGGAATTTTCTTGAGAAACATTTTCATATTATAAGGTTCGATAAGAAACGAACAGTTCAAAAACTCCCGACTCAGACGTTTTAAGTGTTTGGATTCTGATAATTTCTTGTAACGAAGAATTTTTAAATAAAGATCAGATTCCCTGATCTCCAATGGACAGCAAATAATCATCGATCTCCAGGTTTTCATTATTTTCAAACCTGCAGTTTCATCATTACGCGAACCACCAGTTACTGCATTAATATGTACTATCCCATTTTCGTAAAAAGCAAATTATAGTGAAACGCGACCCCGATTATAAATGCAGCCCTCGCCCCGTATGATTATGTCAATCCAATGTTTACATACGCTTTGCATACGCTTAAGTATGCTTCTCACGCTTGCCGTAATACAATTGAGGTAGCGGTTCTTTAAATTTCTTCGAAGATTAACAATTTTACGAACGGTAAATCTTCTCGTACCAAGTAGAGTAAAAATAAGTATCCTTGCCCTAAATATTGTACCAAAGGAGACTTTTCATTGTCGCTTTGTATCTATTAATTATACAGGGTGTTCAGCCACCCCTGGGAAAAATTTCAATGGGAGATTTTAGAGGCCAAAATAAGTCGAAAATGAAGAATACTAATTTGTTGATTGAGGCTTCCTCCTCAATTCCTGAGAATAAGGTTAAATATAATCTTATCGAAGAGGAAACAGAATATTTCATTCGAATAACCCATTCAGGATCAGCACGATATCAATTTCGAAATGATTAATCCGTATTCCTCGAAACTCCGTCTTTCAGGCAACAAATTAATAGCCTCTCTGTGGCGGACATTCGATTCGTTTATTAGGAAGGGACAAGGGGATAAAACGCTGTAAATTCGGTGGATTCTTTAGTGGTTAGGGAAGACTCACCGCCAAGATTGGGAGGGGGCACGAGAAGAAAAGAGGTGACCAGGGTAGAATGAAAGGATGCTCGTAACAAATGGTCGTTTCCTCGAGGGGTGCCATGCTCCAACTCGTCTAACAAGGTGTCGGACGCCCCGGGACGCTCGGCTTTCATCTCGACCGACCGAGAATCGACTTTATCTTCATCTCGATGCCAAGACTCACGCCGGGAATCCCGAGTGAATCACGTACTCGAATTGATATTACCGCTGGATTCCGTCTTCTTCGTCGTCAGGTGTCTCTATCGCGGCCGGCTAAATTATGCCCCGGCATAATCGATTGTCCTTACATCGCGGCCATTATTGCGGCTTGATTTATTTCATAGCCGGATTAACGCTAATGGTGCAACACTGTTTCCCCCTCGGACGCAAATGCGTTGTTTCGTCGTTTCTCGCTCTAGGCGCTGATTAGAATTGCGAGAATCTATGACGGTTCAGTGTTTTTGATCTTTTTCTGTTGCAACTTAATGGCGCGGATTGCGTTGTTAAAATTAATTCTATAGAAACTCACATACTAAGATCCAGTAACTGTATTATTTTAATACCGTCTGCTATAAAAATCTATGTTCTAAACGACTTAATATGTGACAAGACAGGAATCAACTTAAGAATCAACTCCAAAATTTATAATTTCGTACCAAGTGTCATAGCACTTTCAAATCTCATCAACCCTTTGCAGTTCGAGACCAAAATTATCGCAGTAAAAATTTCCTGCATAATTCTTTTTGTCGACTTTGCTTGGAACAGAGTTATAGCGTGACCCAGTTACTAGCTACACCCTCTATGTCGCAACCACGATGTGTGAGCAATTATGGACGGTCTAGAATGGCGTAACGGCGACTCATAAATTGTGGATCAACTCTAAACACGGCGCTATTTCTTTCTCCGACCAGAGGAAACTTTCGTTCGCAACCGCCAGTGGAATCATCGCTGCCACGAGCGGTCATCCGTAGCCACGAGGGGGCTTAAATACGACAATAAAATTCGCGGAGCGGGCCGACTCAAATGGCGAGAGAGGGAGGAAGAAAGGGTAAAAGCTTTCTTGCAGCCGTTTATTTTAATTTCGTGTACGCGGTACCGTCGGCCGTTCCTTTGTTCTGTCCGACTGTGCCGCTTTTATTTCTCCTCTTCCTCATAGTTTTCCTCTTTATCCTTTTTCCCTGCGTTCACCACACTCGGGGAATATAGTTGTTCCACGGGCAGATGTTATTTTAAGACTTAAATCGCCCGCTCAGTCGGTCGACGTGCAATTATTCATCGTCAATTCGGTTTCATTCGCTTCAATTCCAGGCCGCGGTTGAAGTGAATTTTATAGGTTTAAATTCGATCTACAGATTGTCTGCGCTCGTGTCTCCGGAGAACGTTTCTCGGAGAACCGACTATAGAGCGCGCGATTCTGATCATACTTACGGTTACACTGTAATTTTCTTGAAATTGAGACGGGAAGGAGAAGCTCCCTGTTCTTAGAATTGTAATTCCATTTATAGTCGTCCCCGTTACCTTTTTGGAAGACCCAATACGCGCAAAGGGACGGCTTTTGCAATTTAATTTTTCCGAAACAAGTGTTGCAAACTTCATTATTATCACCTTGTTAGAAACGCTGCGAACTCTTCGAACAACTCAACAGTTTTAAATATAAAAAAAATGTTCTCATCTTGTTTCATACTCGATCCGCTTTCAGTTAACCACAGCCTTGCAAAAGTTCACGCAACAGAAAAAGTGAAACAGCATCTCGTAATGCAATTCGTGCGGATAACCGATTTCAATAATATTAAAGAGGAGTTTAAAGATGAAAGTAAGGGATAAGGGGAGTAACAGAATCGTGGAGTAAATTATCATCGAGTATCTGATCGGTCGAGTCGAAGACGTTTTTAAAAGTCTGGTTTCGCCAAATCTCGCGTCGTTGTCTTTCTCTCGGAACGTTCTCTCTTCGATGCGAAATGTCCGTGTTCCAGCCACGAGAGACACGCGGCGTGGACAGGTAAAAGAAACGTTAAGAAACCCAGCGATCTTCTCCTTCTTCTTCTTCATCTTCTTCTTTACGACGCTCGACCGAAACGCTTTTTTCTGTCGAGCCTTCCTCTTTCTGGCGCGCACACACACGTACAGAGGGAGGCGCGCGGGTACGCGCTCGGGTACAGAGAAATAACAAGGATGCTCGCCATAATGAAGACCTCAAGGCGCCGCGCCTCGGCGATAATTACAGGGAGCCAACCTTACAACCTTCTAAAGGCTTAAATGTTAAACGTTATACGTCCCGGCATCACTACGGTAGCTTTTATGTCCGGCAACGCGCGGCTCGTTCTCTCCTCTCTCGTCCTCCAACCGCCTCCTTCCCTTTGGCCGTTTACCCCCGTTCCGCAACATCCCCCGCCCCAAAACGGGTCTCCCGCTCGAGTGGCATTTCTCATGGCGCGGCTGCCCAACAATGCTGCGGTTCGACTTTTCACGGATGTTGGAACCGAGCACAATTGCGCGACAACCGTGTAGAACCACCTGAATTTTGATAATGGACGTCGTAAAACGCGAGGGGCGAAAGACAGAGCGGCGTAAGGCATCCTCTCCTCGTTTCGAGACGCAGAAGATTTCACTAGACTTAATAACAAAATAGTATTTTGTAACTTAACGTGGTCGAAAAGTTTTCTGTAGTTTCTAGATTAATGAAAACATAATTGCCTCGCTCTCAAATAGTCTTGAGACTTTTAATAATCAGCAGGAATATTTATTTTTAGCCGTGAAACTTTGAAATGATGATGTAACGTCTGTTCACCTTCCCACGCGTGCACTCTGTCACTAAAAGCTTTGGCAAGAATCTTCTTACGTCTCGTTCCGATTGGGTTATGCAAATATCCAATGTCGCAAAAATTTCTCTGTATCCACTTATCCCGGTTACCCCCACTCCCTTAATTATCCCCATTTCATTAGCTGTGAATTTGCAATCACGCGGATACGGTTACATTCACAACGGTCGAAGGAGATTCAGACGATGTAATTGGCAAGACTCGACAGTAGAGAATTCATTCGGGACCTGAACAAGAGAAAGTGAATTTTTAAGCCGATGATGATGATTGATCGTTTAAAATGATGAATGGAAAAAGGGTGGTGTTGAACGAGGGGATTGATAATACGGGAAGTTACAGGGAAGGTGATGCCCGAGGGTTGGAAAGATTATTACAAAAGTCTTAGTACATTATATGTATCTGTTAATGATTTGGTTGGAGAATAGAGGGTTTCCACAGAGAGTATCCTGTTTTGAGTCATACTGTGCAAATATTAAAGGATTAGTAGAAAGAAAGAAAGCTTAGAAATGGAATAGGATAATTAGAGTGTGAGCAGAGATCCTTAGATCATTAGATAGCCAAACAGATTAAACGATAGTCTCTTTTCAAGTGATAATTCTGTCTTTTCTGTTATTCATTACTATATGTAGAACCCCAAACACAGATCATTTCTCACCGTACGCTAGATAAAGCTAAATTTCACCCCTAAGTTATATCGAGACTAAACGTTTTCGATTTTAAAGATGAATATGTTTTCAAGTACTCCTGTATTATAGAAGTTGTAGTCTGTTTTCTTCGTGGTGTTACACGAAGTTACACCGTAAAAGTTACTCCAAAGTTTGACGCGTAGACGATGATTAGGCACTAACAATGACGTTACGTACTGACAGAGAAAGGTCATCACCCGGGCAAGCACTATTTGGCTGTGGGACCCAATAGGTATGAACAAATTGTACAATATTAACCGCTAATGATTAGCCATGTTTATGAAGAATGATTTCAAGCATGTATGTTTTCTTCCGCAGATTAGAATTCAAGTGGCTTTCAGATGCCACGATAGCCAATGTGCAAACTTCCCAGACTACAACACAATTAGTTCTGACGTATACAGATGATGATTAGGCGTGATATACTAAGATTGCTGTTCACGACAGCTGAAACAGGAACTTCGTGTATTTACACACAAAAACAACTAAGCATTAATATTAAATCAGGATGTGAAACTTATGTGTTGATGCGTTCTGTTCGACTAGTAGGTATGTTTTCTCTGAAAGTTGATGGTGTCCTTAACATTAACGTTGACAGTTTCCTATTGATGATGTTCTATTACTGCAAGGAGCTATAAAGAATGTCCCTGAGTAATGTTCACGATGCGAGAGAAGTCTCTCGTTTCGCTCATAAATTGCGTTTTCTTGATAGTAATGCTATTAGTCATTAGTTTATGTGATACAAAATCTTGGCCAACAGTGAAATAACCTTCTTTAAAAATCTGATTCGCTAAATCTGAATTTCATTCAGCGACGTTCTCTCCAACTCCTCAGCATAGGCGAAGATTTCTTTGGTGACGTTTGGGTTAGTATGGTATTGGCGTTCCTCGATAGAGAAGGTAAATTAATTAAGACTTCAACTCTAACTTGCAATAATGTGAAAGAGACTGTATAACCAGCTTTTTCCAAAGGTGGTAACGAATCAAATGATACAAAGCTAGACGAGACTGCAGTTTGTTGTCATTTGCAATCGTGAATTGTAAGAGTACGGAACATATAATCCATATTTTTCCCAGCCACGATAAACGGTGTTCGAAGCAACGGGACAATTTCATCCCTCCGACCTACCCTCTAAACGGCAACGTTTCCCTGACTTCTAAATCTCTTCTCGAACGTTATATTTTCGGTTTCTAACGATCGACAAACGCGATTCGTCGGTGGAGAACGTTCCATTCCGCGAAGTGCATCGGCGTGTAGAACGACGCCGCGGTTTATAGGAAAATCATGTCCCGACAGGCAGGAGGAATTCGTACGGGCCGCCATATTTCAGTTAAAGCGTGCGGGGGTGGCGTTCAATGCCTCCGCTCGGCGTTGCCATGGCAATTAATTACCTTCATCCCTTCCCGGCCATAGGTACGCCTATAACGGGTGTACTGATCGCGTTCAAAAGATATCCAAATCTGTCTCGGCGAGAGGCGAGCCGTGCACCTCTGCAAATACGTTAATTACTGCAGAACAGTTTCCGTGCAAATTACTAATGAGATTTTCAAAAGGGCGTCTGTAAGAAATTTCCTTGCATTTGAATATTTTAGACGCTGTCTGCGGTGATTTTCAACAAACATTTAGATTCAGCTATTTTTCTACTGGTCGTCCGTAAGGGTGGAAATCCGGGACTACGGTTTTATAATTATCAATCGTACTTTTGTTTCTACTTGGAACAATTGTAAAACTGTTCCTTTGGTTCTTGGAAGTCGAACGTCGTAAGCAGAGTAAAATTCAGTTTTACGTTGTTATTTTCTTCTCAGAATTCTGGAACTGCTTAATGAATAATAATTAGTTGTGCGAAGTAGGGGAGTCAGAACGTTTAATTATTCAGAAATATTTAAAATGGCGAATAAAGTGTTGTAGCACGAGGACTGGTGAAATTATAAATTTGTTATAAATAGAATTATTATTTATGTGAATTCGGGAAGATATAGAAGAATAGAATGCATTTTTAATTAGTTTATTTATCTATTCTTCTTAAAGAAGAAGTATTAGTTGAATAGTAACTGTTCGCAAACAGTTTTAGTTTGTGTAAAATGTTTCTGAAACACCCTATGTAAAGCGAACACACCAAATACAATCGTGGCTTTGCCCCATAGTTAGTAGCTACAGCAGATAATAGTATAACTGATAGTAGTGGCTAACTAGAATCCTCCCTCTCGACTTTCCGCATCCCTCTTTCCATTTTCAACCTGACCCTTCTCCTTGAGTAATTTTCGGTTTCCCAGAGCTATCATTATCGACCAAAGAATTCGTCCGCGCTATCTGTCTTTGTATCTTCTTCAATTTACTCCGAACATCTCGTAAAAATTGATGAAACCACTCATTCAATTAGTACATCTTCGTAGTTTCGTTAAAACAAGTCTTCCTTAGAATTAGAGAACAAACTGTATCACAAATGAAAGGTACATTTTGATTTACTGTACGCGTTTATTATTATATTTATAAAAAATTAGAAATGTCTCACTGAAAACATATTCTACAAGAGATTATTTCTTCTGACTACATCTCAGTTAATATGTCGAGTAGAGCAAAGATTACATTGTTATTTCGAAACCGAGGGAAAATTACAATAATATCTCACTAGCAGTTGCCTCGTATCGCATAGTTATCCTTACTAGAAGGTAGTAGGCGAGACGAAGAAATTTACTACCCTACAGAACTCGTAACATGAATAATAATGCGGTTAATACAATTATACTAGCGAAATAAAGAACGATGTACTGCTTGCATAAGAAGACGACGTCGCCCAAAGCCGGGACGAGGAACACATAATTTAAAATAAGACAGAATTTCAAGACAATGCTTCTTTAATTCATCATTAAGAAGTAACAATGGTTTCTGATGCATTATTCATTTAAATAACGAACTGTCAGCAATCTACATATTAACCCAGTACGAACCACAATTTCCATCTGTGAAAAAAACCAATAAAGAATGCCTCTGAGGAATGTTGTCCTCAAAATACGAATGCTGAATAAAAGTGAAAGTCTAAAATTCTGATGGCTAAATCGAAAACGATCCAGTGGCATTCTTTTCGGTTCTTTTAGCCGCAAAAATACAGGAGTTGTAAAGAGCTAAAGAACACTGATCGGCCGATAAACGAGCTGCTTTACATTATAGGCTGCAGCTGGTATTCGCGCGAACCGTGTCTCTCGATTTTCCAAACACTTGTTTCATCAACGATCAGCCGCAACGTCAGAGTCGCGTCTCAATAATCGTTGCGGTTCCTCGCATCGTCACGACTAAGCGTAAAATCGTAATCCAATTTGTCTGGCGAACGCCGCAACGCGGCCAGACCGATGAAGTCGTCGCACACCTCCGGGCTGGACCGAGCGTTTAATCATCATAAATTTCGCGAGGAAACCGCAAACCATCGTTCTCCCTTATGTCGACTTTGTTCCACTCTTACAGAGCCAGCGCTGCTACTCGAAAACTTGTCACGACGTTCCTCAGGCGTTTTCTGAAGAGGGTTCCACTACGAGGGAGCCGTCTCCAGGCTCTGGGAGCGTTGTGAGAATCAACTATGCAGAAGCTGACGTGGCTATCTTATATTACACGCGTTAATTAATGATAGCTCATTAACACGTTCACTGCCTGATCAAATCCATTAAATTCTCTGCAAGGTCAATATTTTATTCTTAAACAATTTTATCTAAAATAGCTCTTATTTTTGCAACTTTCGTGGGCGGAATGAATTCATTTTCTATATCGCTTCTGAAGCAAACTGTCGAAAGATTGGATTCATTAATAAGGAATGGCATGTTCAAAATGATTTCGAATTCCATCCTGTTTATTGTATCGCATTAGTCGAGTCGTTATTCTGTTTGATCCAGTTGTAACGATGCTACTGTAAAATAAATAATAATCACCTGTCGCTGGCGTCGAACATCTGATTAAGGGACGCGTTCGGGAGCGTGAAAAAAAAAAAAGAAGCTGTTTGCGCGCGGGAAAATAAAATGTCCGCGTCGCTACAGAGCGCATTCGCGAGAATAAACCAACAATAATTAATGAGAGTAATTTATAGAAGTATAATTAGAAGAATGATTTATAGAAACTCTAATTTGCAGGAGGCAGTGAGCAGTAATTTGTACCGCGGGAAAACGTGTAAATCCGGTTTGAATGTTTAAAAAACGACTTCTCGAATGGGGCAAAAATAGATGTTCCACTTATTTCGCGTGTTTGCAGCCATGGTTTTAAACCCGATACTTGGCGCACAACAGGTTACGGCTCTATCGTCCGCACGTACTAATTATTCAGTCGTTGCTGTCTATCTGTCGACCGGGATTTTTATCTATCGTGTACGCGTCAAAAATACACGAGAAGCGCAAAGCATCGTGGATCGCCAACGGGTTAATTCATTGACGTGGATACTCATTAACTCGCTACATTGTCAATTTTACCGAGCATTGGGTGTTCCTGTCGAAATTTTAACATTTTCGATACGCATTTACGTTGAGAAAATGACCATTTAATAATACGTTAGCTAATATCCTTGTCGATCCAATTTCTTCCTCGTCTTGGAGCAAAATTGATTTTTTGTTCTCATGCGAGATAGTAATATCGGTTTCTAGGCTGTTACAGTTTTTATAGAGGTTCGGTATTAGACAGTATTGCATCGATAATGCAATCTTTAGTGAAGAAATAGTTTCGTTCTCACGAAAGGCTGATTTTACCCTACATTGCTTTGTTTTATCCGGTGAATACAGTAATTGGACAAAAATATAAGTAAAGTATACGGTACAAATATTTTTTTTAAATCTCTTTCTCATAGGAGCCCTAATTTTGTTCAAAGGATCAGTGTAATCCATTTTGGTTACGAGGCGAATCATCAACGTAATTAATAAGCTCTAGATACTTGTCGTTAGTTAACATAATGTCGAACGAAATTGCCAGGAGCGAAGAACTTTCGAAGTTAAGCCCGTGCTTCGCGCGAAATAATGTTGGAGTACCTTTTTTTTTTCTTCACTCGATGTTAATAACATGTTCGTTGCGCACTACGGTTAATTACGAGTATTCTGTGTAATTATACCTTCAGGTAACTTGACTGTCAGTCAATTTATGACGCGCGTAAGACTCTCTCAGGAGAGAAAATTAATTGTTTTATTCGACCGTCCGCATCGACTGCAGCGATCGTTTATTACGAATAACGCGTGATAAACAATCTTCCGCTTGCAATATCTGTGCAACGATAGCTAGAATCTCCAGAAAGAATTTAAACGATTCCGTAGGCGTTAAATAAAGATGGAAAACAGAATTTTCTGAAAATCTACTGCTATTTTTCGTGTAGCAAGCGAAGACGTTTCGTTTAAGCTATTTATCACGACTCGTTGAGGTTCTTAGTCTTTAATCTTAATTAGTCAAAAGGGCTCGAAGTAAAGGGTTCAAAGGGTTTTAATAAATAAAACAATGAAGCTTGAGAAAAGATTCCACGCGTAGTTATGAGATTACTTTTATCACTCGAATCGCTTAAAACATATATTGTATATAGAGAAATGTTTAGTATGGGAATATTTGTGAAAGTGCAATCGATGGTAATTATATGAGAATTTATTCGCCAGATGGATGGTTTACTATCTGGGCGCGAGGTTTAAGACGCTAATGCTCTATTAAGAATGTAAATCACTTTGATCTTTGCGATTAAATTTCAACGACGCCGACGAAAGAATATTATCCTGTTTACTCAAGAGGATGTTACCACAGCAATCGTTGTGTGGTAAATGTGACACGGAACGAGCAGGTAGCAAGAACAAGCACTAAAAGTCTTACTTTATTTCACGTGCGCTGGCAGTAACGATAATTCTTGAAGCTGATTGGATCATCACTTATCTGCACTTACATGTTTCTCGTGTAGACTAAGTAGCAAATAGATACGAATCTGCGACAGTATAAAAAGAACATTTTCAAAGTGTCTCGCTTATTCATTTAAACGAATCACAATTTTTAATATGAAATTCTGATTCGTTTTATGTCTTAAAGTAAGATATACCACGAAAATAAAAAGTTCAGAGGTACTGCTCTAAATTGGGCTGCAAAATTTCTGTATTGAATTTAAAAAATGGTCATTAAAACGAAGCAAGATGAAACCAATCCAAAGAGAATCCAAAAGAAACTTGGAAATTATATATAAAACGACCAATTTATGTGGATATACGTAATTACATCTCACAAGACTGTTTTCAGTTTTGAAAATGTATCGATATATATTTTTATTAGACTCGGATTATCGTGCATTCTGAATTGCATTTACTGAGTTACACACAGTGCACCACTCGTCAATCATTTCATACATATTCCCATGAACTTTGGCGGAAAATATCAAGCTTACAATTAGTCATCGTTCCCAACTTACGCTGCAGGCACATTCAGATTGCTCCATAGTGATATGTTTATATTCTCGGATGTGTTTTCAGTCGCTCGTTCGGATAACACGAAACAAAATATTTGGAAGATTTTGAAAATTACAATCAATCCCTTCCCGTAGTTTAACGAGTCTGACTCGTGATGAAGATTTTGACCCAAACATGAATATCACATGAGTTTTAGTTCCTATCGGTTCGTCACAAGAGCTGGTCGCGATTCTTATAATCTCTGTTACAAAGCAGTGTAGCATCAGTCTGGTCTGTTTACCGCGCGTTGACGCCTACCGTTTGGGCCCGGAGGGTTGGGGCAAAATTAAACGAAAAAAAAAATTAATTATTTTTTGATCCACGAGTCGAGTTGAAACAAACGCGAGCCAATCAAGGAACGGATGGTGTAAAGTGCAGGGTTCGGAAATATAAGAATTTCCGCTATTCAGAGTCGTTGTTCGGCCCACCATCGCTATAAATCCCGCAGTGGCGTAACCCCGGTGGCGTCACTCCGTCATCGTACGGCTGTAAATTTCGCGGACATTGACGGCCAAACGAATGATTTCTCGAAACTTTTCGCACACCAAACGCGCCGACGAGGACGAGGGCGGAGGACCGGCGAGAAGAACGCCGCGTCGTATCAATCTAAATTACAAATTCCATCGAACAATAGAGCGAGGAACCAGAGGGCCAAGAAGGCGTTAATACTCGTTGCTCGAAGGGAGATCGTACTGGCCGAGCGTGGAACGCGTTAACTTAATTTATTTGTCCTTTATTTGGCTGTCAGCCACGCCGCCAGACGTCTGCCAGTGGCGTAGACACCGGTGCAGCCATCGTTCTCAGGAGTGGCTAGGCATAATGCAACCATGTCGGCGAATGCATCGCGACGCATCCTTCCCTCGAATGGCCGCTGCGCGTGAATTATGATTCGGTGCTTTTGCACGTTGACAGGAGATTGAATTAATTACCATCGTTCCGATTGATCGTCTCGAGTTTGGTCCCGGGGACTTACCAGAGTTAGGAGTCGTTGGTATCAAGTTTCATCGAATTTATTGTTTCAATAAAATTTTATTCATCAAACTTAATGGTACCTATGGCCACTCGTAATGTCTAGTATCAACACATTCGAAGGAGGAAAGTTGAAATATTTTGTGATTGCACGCATATCTACTGAAAATACAACACTGTGCGCTTTTACAATTAACTTCAGTAATTACACGGTCAAAAGTAGTTTCATTTCTTTTCGTCTATCAGCTATCAGCGAAAAGCTCTTCTAATAAAAAAGAACGAGAAATTCGATGTCGTAACGGTGATAAGCGATTGCGGAGGTTGGCCTAATTTCCGCGTCGCTCTACGTCCGCCCCCGAGTGAGCGGCGGAGGGATGAATAAACGAAAACCCCAAGCAATTTCGCCGCCATAAAAGTCAAGTTCATTCCGGGGCGATAATGCTTGTAATCCAAATATAATTCTTGTCTGAAGGGCGATACCAGTCGAGTTAGCGCTCTGCACGAGGGTAGAATCATCCGGACTCGTGGATGTGTATCCACGGGTACCATTTCGTTGGTGACGGTAGTCTTTGTGCACCCTAAAATCACAGAAGCCACCCCTGGTTACGACCGCAAACACGCTCGCCACCCTCCAGGAAAAGTTAACGCGAAGTCAAAGGTTCCGTAGTTATTGTTGGAGACCTCTTTATCGTGGTTAACTGGATTCCACTTGGACGAAACTTTGCTTGTACAAATTGTTTAGGCCAAAGAAGCGAACGTAGGTTGTTTTACGATCGTTTAACCCTTTCGTATCGGGGCTCCAAAAACTGGAGTAGATTTATGTTTCGGTTTTAATTTACTGTCGATGGCCTCGAAATAACGAATTTACAATATCCCGATGGATGAAAGGACTGTCTAGTTAAATCTTATTACTAAACCGAATCATAAAATGTTAATTCTGATATATTGTATTTATTCGGTTAACATCAATTTATCAGGAAGCTCGCAAAGCAAATTATGGAAAAACGTACGAAACGATCAGACGTTTATCGCACTTTTCATCGGCAGCTTTCCATTTCACGCGACATTCTTTCATCCAATATCCGGCCAGAGTTTGCGAACCCATCGTGTCTCGATCGATCAAGCAGAGTTGTCGCAACATTTCCAGCGAACAACGAAGCTGCTCCTTTTAAAGCTGGACCCGTCCTTTCATCCGCGGGCACGTGACTTCGTCAACGTTTTGACAGCGTTTAACGGCCTCGTCCATTCAGTCCGTTCGGCATCTTCGAGGCCCTTTAAAGGGATGATAGATGCTTGGCACGCGACCGACACGCCCACGATGCCCAGGTCCCGCACCCCGAACGTAGCGCCACGGATACGTTGGGTATTTAGGACAATTTATCCGTACGCCCGGCTGTTAACAGTGGCAGCCTGCTGATATCAAACAATTCATATATCTCCTGGTCGACGTTCTGAAATAATAGGGAAATGAATTCGCGCGAAAGATGGAAATCGCTCGGTTAACGAGATCGGCCCGGGGCGCGAGTACCATCATCAGTCATTAGATGCGCCTCTCAGATAACACACGCGACGTCGCCGAATGGATTTAGGGGGATATCCTTTCGGTTTTTAATAAGAACCTTCGACGTTTCTTCTTCGAACAAAACAAGTATATTCGTAGTCTATCGAGCACTTCGACGTTTGTTAGAATGCTTTCTAAGAGACACACAGCGATTTGAGAATCGTACTTGTATTGCTAATTCAATTATTTCGTGGACCACTCATTATAGCGACTTCAGTGTAATTTTTCAAATGATGACATTAAGACTCATTATTGTTTCATGTAAAGCCACCAATGCAATGTAATATGTTCTGAAAATCATATTGATTAAGTAGACAGCATACTCTGACTAAAGACTGATTGATTTTTTAAAATTCTCTGTGTAGTAAATCATCTTAAAACATACGCGATCAAGAAGTTCCATCACATGTAACAGGAAATAAATCTGAGACAAGATAGGCGGATAATTTTAATAGTAGATGGCGTCAGGCTACATATAGAAGCATGACGAAATCGAAGTTGCGTCATGACGAACCGGTCATTAGACATTGTTGCGTAAAAACAGATCTCTCTGCGCGTATCGTCGAGTTTAACACGAATAGAAAAGCAAAACGAGGGTAAAATTTCGTGTAAATATTTAAAATCAACGAAAATGACAATTTGATAAAAATCATGGGTTTTATTGTACGATTGATTACTCTCGATATTGCCTCGCGCAAGAAATCGAAACGTAGAAACAAATTCCGTCTGCCTGTTCTTTTGACTCGTTTAAAGGGACGCCTAACGATGTTAATAAATTTATTTCGCGCGCGATTTCCCTATAGGAAGCTAACCGATCGTCGCAGTATTCTATTTTTATCGAACAAATTGCCATTCTACGTAATCGGACGAAAGCTCGTTGCTGCATTACAACCTCATCCAAGAGTCGCGGCAGCAAGATACAGCCCGGACATCCGTTAGTGGTTGAACGGTGGCTCGTAGAAGAGGGAACGTGCAGGTCCCAGCAATCCCAGAGCTAATAAATTCGCGAAGCTTTGCAGTGCCTGGAGTGGACGTTAAACCAATATTCTCAGGGAAATTCGTAGACCGTTTCAATTTGTTTCTGATCTGGACAGTTTATTTGCATTGGGGGTAGTTTTCTTGAAAATACTAATGGCATCGACCGAATCGTCGTACAGATTTTTAAACTACGTCTTCCCGTTGTCATCTCATTTTTAGTATCAAGCCTTGAACTCGATTTAATTAATCTGTTAAATCGTCTCTATTTCTAACCCATTTTATTAACCACCTATTACGTTACGATCAGATTTCATAAAACATACGGTATACAGTCTTCTGCAAATTTTACTGTAAACCGTAGGCAATGAATACTAAGATTGAAAATTGATAATAGTAGCCTATCGATACCAAATGCGGGCAAATATTATCCACTTTGTAAAAACAGTCGCGGGGGCGAATCGAAGAAGCGTGATCGCGCGGGTGTGGGGTACATCGGAACTAATAAATTCACGAGATTCTGCAGTGCTCGGGGCGGAAGTTTTTTAATCGCGACGCATGAAACCGTCGTCTGCCAGAGGCAGTCGACTGTGAGACACTGCACTCTTGGGATAACCCCTCTACTGGCCCGGAGCGGTTGTCATTTTAAATCACTGCCAGCGTGCCGAACAACCCTGATTTCGGCCAACGTCGGGCCTCGGGAACCTCGAAACCCTTGGTCAAACCTCGGAATCGTTGGAAATAAATTCCCTTTTGGTTTGTCCTTCGCAAAGTGGGCTCTTTGCTGGAAAAAAAGGGATACATTTCACCGGAATGCTCCACTAATGTGCAATTTCTCTGCGAGATTCCGGGCGTAAATCATCGCGAGTTTCAACGTTTCGCGTTCCGTCCGGTCGTTGGACGAAACACATTCGATGTACGTGACATTCTTAAAGGAAATGGGAACTGCTCCATATATTTTACACTATCCGTTACTCTAATTCAACGTCTTTATTACGCAAGCAACAACTGTCGATGAATATTTTAGGGGATGATTCCATATCAAAACAAATTTTGAAATCATGTGGTTTTTATTCGAGATATTAAGGGTCTTTTATATTCATAAAAACAGAGAGTTCTAATAAAACATTACAAAAAAAATTGCTACGTTTGATCGAGCGTCACGGAACGTGTATCGAAACACGCGAATTATGAAGATGAGTTTGGCGTTCGATGCATTTCTCGATTGTTAGTCTGTTACCTGACGTAGAACGTCTCGTGCTTCCACGGCACGTCGCGCGACTTTCCTCGAGCTAACAGCTTCTGTAATTAACTGTTCGCCGGCCACGACTACCGGGCTTAATACAATAATAAGGCGAAGGTAGCCGGCGCGAATAAATTAACCAACGGAGGGGTTGTATAGCTCCCACGTGCGTTGTATTTACGTGGCGCGAATTCGCGCCGGGGACGAGCGCTAATTACGAGGATGAATGAGCCGCGAATGGATGCCGTTCATCTTACTGAAAACGCAGCTTCCTCTTCCGGGCCCACGCCTGCACCCCGTCACTCCCCGTCGACTTAAGCCCAATTTGCATCTGTCGCCCGCCTCGCGGATGCAATTAGATCGGAATTATCGCTGTCCGTTTGTCCGCGAATAATTGCAGTTGATCGCGACTGCTCTGCAGGGACGCAGACACCGATTCGCGCGCGATTAGATAATTTAGACGTTAGTTGATTCGCGTAATTTTTCGCTGACGATAACTGTGTCGCCAGCCAATTTCTGTCGGCGTTGGTTGGCTAGCGTTTGGTGACGAACAAAATTTTTGTGAAAATAAAAACAATCGTCCTCTAACGATTTTTTTCCTCGCTAAACACAATTTGTACCAGAGCAGAGAATCAAGGATGCATTGCTTTTTTTTACTCGTATTTTGGGTTATCCACCATTTATTAAAAATTCACCACTTCGTTTCTTTCTTCTACAAGTTTAATTAGCTTACCTCGTAACCATATTCCTTGCGTTTCATCCATTATGATATTCTTGTGCTCTGTGTACCTACACGTACATTCATAAATCATATTCTCGCGATCGTAATCATAAGCGATCTTCGTACTCATAAATATCCTGCAATAATTGTTTGTGCATCGCACAACAGCGTAATCATTAAGGTAAGAAATTGTAAAAAAATTACGCGTGCAAACAAAAAATTAATCTACTAGTTACAATTTTTCATTCTTCAAAGTATCGAATATGTTGATAGTTCATTTGTATCTTTCAGGCGTAGTGTTCTTTATTATCGAAGAAAACTGTTTACACAAATATGAATTTCAAAACGTAGATAGTATACGAGTGAAACGTAATTCTGCAATGTAATATAATGTGCAGTATATCATAAAAGAAACCATAAAATGATATACTTTAAGAATTTTAAACCAACTAATGATAATTCTAAATGCTTTTATTTCCTAAGAACATTAAATGTTTTAACAATATTTGAACAAAGGTAAAAATGTTTAAAAGAAATTGTCAAATTAATAAGAGTTCTACTTTTATTATATATTTTTTATATTGCACCATTACGGAATTACATTTCAATTTTCTAGTTTATCTCCCGAAGAGAGTTAAAAAATGGCCGAGACGTTGAAAAAAATAAATAAAAGCATCGCTTCTGATAAAGCGTGCCTCTTATCGTCGCGCAAATTATCACAGTGGCTCTATATTGTTTCACATACAGTGGAAGCAAAAAGTTACAAGCATCGCCAGTTATCAAAGCTTAAACAACTCCGCGCGCTTATTAAGAGGCCCATCAAGACTCACCACTGTCCAATTAACAACGCAACCAATAAAACCTGAATCACTAAAACGATTCAACGAGCGAGACGCATCCATTGAGGAGAAAATCAATGCCTCGTCTTGATGCAAGAATCACAGTTCCACCCAGTTCTATTTCCGTTTTATCAACGCTCTGTCCGTTTAGGGATCAGCAGAGATCGAAAACGTATCTGCCGGCCAATTAACGGATTCGTTGCTCGAGCGTCATTATCACGCGGCATAATTAATATACTATACGGAGCAGAACGAGGGCTGGACGACTGATGAAGAGAGAAACTTAGAAGAGAAAAAGGGACGGCGGTCTGCAGCTGGCTCGACCGTGGCAGACTTTAAGACGCCGCTATCAAAGGAAGTGAGGTCGACCTCGAAGATCGTTAATGGTCGACTGGGCGTGGGACAGGCTTTCCACGATCGTGGATCAGGGCCAGCGAGAAAAAACGCCCGTTTCTGTGCTCGAAACAACGATAATGCGAGTCCAGTCTGAGGTAACAATAACCATAACTGGCGTATGAATGGAATCTTCCATAAATCATGGCCTGACGGAGCGACGATAGTAGTCCCACTTATTTCACGTCGGTATCTTTTGACTCTGACCATCCATTCAGTCCGGTTTTGATTGGGAAACTATGATCTCTGGCAGCTAATCTATTATTGATAATTTGATGTCCAACACAGCGAGTATATTTCTTCATTTCCTTTCTTCTTTTTTTCGTTCGGAGTCGGGAGACTTAAGGTTACTGGTATAGAAGCCATCGAACGCGGGCCTGTTTGTGTGCAGTTATCGATTGCATAATGCGTTGCTTGTTAGAAAGTACACTAATTTCTAATTCTGATACTACTAAGTGCTTACTCGACTACACAACATTCGACGGACGCTCATCATCGTCCGGCTTTTAGTAACCCAGATTTAATCTGAAATTGAAATTGCCACAAGATTGATGAACTTCTACTAATAACTAAAACCTCGAACGATAGTGTGTTTTAATATACTTGTAAACGAGTTTTTTCTTTATTCCCAAGCATAAAGTTTCGAATCCATAAGATTTTGTTGCACTCATTCTTAAAGTATCGTATGTTACTCAGTTCTTCTTAATTTTAATTAATTAATTCCGATCACGGTCGTTTCAATAGCTCAAGTTTGCCAATCCTTGAAACCCGCGTCCCATTATATCGAGTCGATCCACCGCAAATAGTGTCGTTCCGTTTCTCCCTGCAGCCTGATTTGGATAAACCATCCGATTTGGCAAATTCCACCGTGACAAAGATAACGTACGATCCCATCGTAATTTCGATAATTGCACCGACGCCGTTTCTATTTGGCCGCGAGCAGGATCTTTTCCCTCGTACCTGCGATAGGAACCGCAGACGAAAATCACACGCGAACACCAACGGCGGAAAGGGGGGGGGTGGTTCGACCAGATGCGTCGCACGAGGCGTGTCGAATTCCCCCATGAGGCCAGGGTGGCCTCACATTCCCATATTAACATAGAGATACGGTGCTCCGATGTTGCACGAATTTTGCTCGGTACCTACCGTTCTCCTATATACTTTAGGATACTCTAATGGAGGCTCGCACGTGGCGCCACGTGGCTCCGGGTTAAGCAAACTATCGATTATGGGATTTCACGCTAAGCACCTATAGGATTACACCCGGCGATGGACGATAAAGCCACTGGATTTGTTGCTCTTTTCGAGAAGGGAAAGATCTCCGTAGGTCTATCTGATCGGCGCCCTCTTCCTTTGGGCCCTTCTCCTCCGTTCCCTGCGGTTTTTTCATCCCTCTTCTTCCTTTCACCCTGGTCACTTCCAGAACGATGCTTGCAACGATCTCTGCTTTGAGAAGTCGTCAACATCGTACGCGACACGCGTGTAATTTATTCCACTACCTTAAGGAGAAACGAAATAGATTCAAATTTTAATACTGAAGTAATGAAAAAATATTTCACATCCTCATAAACAATAAATGACTACCTTCTAACTATAAAATAATAATATATATATAAAATGCAAAAGTTTTCGAACGAGCCATTTGGACAGATTTTCTCATGGTTGCGTTTTTTACCCAGATTAAGTAAGCTATTAGGTCACACGTCTAAATTTGTTTTTAATTGACCGTTACCGATTAGGAACACCAGTCCGGGGCAGCAATTTTCACGGCGATTAGAATTAGAGCGGCCCAGTATGTCAGTGGTGGTTCGTTCCCATGACGTAGAAACGAGCCGTATTTAATCGTGTGTGCCCGCAATTCGACGCGGTCGGCTCGCAAGATGGCTAAATGATTCTGGAATCGTCCGCTAAAGCCTGCATTTACTCACAACGTTCCGAACTGGGTCCAAAACAACGTCAACTTTGTTTCCGTTCATACTCGTTAATAGCGCATATTTCTTTGATACCTCATCGTATGGAAATTCTATTAATAATTATACATCGTTAACGCTGAGTTGTTAGGTTTAATAACTATGTTGCGTTTCAATGAACGACACATTAATTTACATGATGTAGCAAATGACGCGATAAATTGTTCGGAGCTATAATCTTAACAGTTGAGTTCAATATTACTCTCATTCGAGGCAGGAACTTAATTTCAAAGCTGGTGACTTTAATGCCTATAGGAGAAAACCTCTTACCTAGAGGCTTCTATTACACAAACTTCCCTCGTCTTTAATATTTTCTTAGATAATTTTACACTCGCGATACATAACGGTCATTCCGCGCCTAGTCAACAATTTTGTTTAAATTGAAATATGCTGTAGTATATATGCCCACAGGGAAATTTTGTATCATTATTTTATTAGTTTCCTTAAACTTCGAAGGCCTGTGATTGACAGACAATTTTGAAAATCGCAAAAGTGAAAATCTATAACTTGGAATGAATTCGTAGAAAAGCTCGAAGATTCCGTGAGATCTGTTGTCCTAGCGTGGAAACTTCTCGACGACAAGAAAAGGAGCGCAGTCCATTTGTCAGGAGATTTTCAGCTTCTCGGAGTTTCTCGCGTCGATTCGAGGAAATCAAATCTCGAGCAGTCAACGTCAGAATCAATCAATTCCACTTCCATCGACGCGGGTCGTTGGCCTCCCACGAAGTCATCAACGCGATCGGTAGTAGCGGGCGTCGCTGAAGAAAAACCGCGACACAGAAATAGCGAAGAAGGAAGTAACGATCCGGGAAAAAGGAAAGAGGTCGACGCGATACGGCGGTTCGCTTTTCTGTTGGTCCACGGGCCGAGTATGTCGGGCAAGCATATCGAGCGCCATAAGAAGAAGAAAAAGAAGAGCTGGACGGGGCGGAGGGAAGAGCGAGGGACCTTAGCAGGAGATAAGGCCTTTGAATATAGCCGCAAGGTCAGCGTGAAACTGACCCCAGCATCCTGCCCGACTGAATTCGAGTTTAATGAATAACTATTGAATCCCGCCTCTATCGCTTGCAATAAGAACAAAACGGGTGCATCGGTGGTGTAAGCTGGTCGTTGGAATTTGCCGTAGGAAGTCGCGCCGGCGTCTATTTATGAAGGATGATTTTAAATAACCGGGGGAATCGATTAAAATTTCCGATCCGTCGTTTCTATGACTATGCCTTCGCAGATAACGCTTCCAGCGAGTAGTGAGTTAGTGTCTCTGCAGGAGTGTCTCGCCATATCCTCGGTTCTTTATGATTGGTTTCGTCGCGCAAGTGTTATTTCTCATGATTATGTTAATAGTATAATTGAATTAAATTTCTTTTTTAAAATACATA
This sequence comes from Colletes gigas, assembly GCF_013123115.1. Classification (NCBI taxonomy): domain Eukaryota; kingdom Metazoa; phylum Arthropoda; class Insecta; order Hymenoptera; family Colletidae; genus Colletes; species Colletes gigas. The sequence goes on from NW_025106637.1 coordinate 5,039,149, forward strand.
AATATATCGAAGGTTTACTTAAATGTCAAAGAAGGATAGAGGCGTGGATCGATGACGAGACATATTAATATGGACAGGAGCAATGAGTATTGGAGATAAATAGCACCTTCTTAAACAAGATATTAACTATAGAGTGTTAATACTTCGCATGTAATTGCTGAATGGATGTATATTTAATGAAGAAATCCTCAATGTAATTCAGACAAGCTTCATGTATTAATCGAAGAATTATCACATTGAAGAAATTGAAACTGAACATCAATCACTTTCAATCGAAAATTTAGTTTTCTTCTGGTACATTTCATCGTATGCATCTTTTGTCATCTGTTTTCTGGAATGTGTTAAGTTTCTTCTTAAGTTTGGCACGTAGGCACTTTTATGCTCCATTATCTGGACCAGATACTCGCAATGATTGTTTTGTATCCTTTCCAAGCGACGGCGGGTGCATTTCAGTTAGGTGCTGGCTTGGGGACGTCGCGACTCATAGAATTTTTATTTAATCCTATCTCATTCAACGCAATCTTTATCTTTTCTACTTTACAAATTTGCTCGTTGCAAACCAAAAGCATTCTCGTCAGCTGCTCCGACGCGAACGTAGGTTACAACTTCAGAAGTCCTCGCGAAACCTGTCTACCGTTCGCATTCCTCGACTCGCGGATATTTTTTCACTGCGTTCGACTTCCCTAGCAATCACGCCGTAGTAGGAAGTGACGTAATTGCAGTGTTTCCTAGCGGTGAATACAGCGCGCAACAGATTACACACGACGGGGCACGTTGTTGTCCGGCAGGTGTGTCACGGAGCGTCGTCCATCCGTGGAAAATGGCGGTGCTCGCACGAATTCGCGAAGGGTGTGGTGGGAAAAAAATAATAAGTAGATTCGGGCAAGGGAGGGGTCACGGAGGAACGAGCGAGTAGGGTAATCTCGATGGTGCTGAGGTATCGGTGCCATCGAGCCGAGAGAATAAGTATACATTTTATCCGTAACGTGTTCGCCATTACCCTACGACGCCGAAGCCACGGGCTAAGTAACGGCTCGTGAGGGTCGAGAACGGCCACGTAATGCGATGTGTGTGCAGCATAAGTGGCCATCAGCCAACATAAACAATCGCCATGGTAAGTATATGGTGCGACGATACTTGGTCCTCTCGCTCTTTCGCTCGTTGCCCTTTCTGTCGCCCTTGCAAGCCCTCCCTTCTGCTCCTCTTCGTCCCTCCGTCCGATCGTGGAATCGTACGGGGTCCTCGCTGGATACCTGCTACGTATACGGAGCCCCATTGGAGACGGTGCAACGTAATGGAGCCATTATCGCTGGATAACTTCATCATCGGCCATTGGCGTAGGCCGTTCAGCACCGGTACTCCTCTTCCGTTCCGTTCACGATCGACCGATACAAAACGATTGCCCGGCATGCGAGAGGGGCGAACGAAGGGGTGGCATCTTATCGATGATGGGAATTGTGCTTCATCTTCGTTGCTTTGGCATCGCGTACCGATATTATAGCACATATTGAAAATTCTACATAATTTAATATGCCCCTCGTGGACGGATATGGGTATGGTTCTTGGAATAGCGCCGTTTATAATCTGGCCAGATCGCGTCTTAACGTCCACACGCCCGTTTGCTTCCACTGAAAACGAGGATTGTTAATGACGCTCAAAAGTAACAGGGGCAATGATCGAGAAAATGTTTTTGCTGGAACGCTAAACCATTTCCTTCGTTCCAGTACTCGTTATCAGACTAGATTCTGTGCAATATTCAGAACTCGTGTAAAATATTATTTCAGTTATTGGGTGATTCTAGTAACTGGGATAATTCATTCAATTCTTCTCATCAAAGTACCTACATCAGGGCTACTTCACATTAGTCACTCTTAAGTTAGAAATCTGTGAGATTTGAAATCTTGAAGATTTCCTTAAACTCTCGGTGAGTGACAAGTGTCGCGAACTCTAGATCGCATTGCTCGACAGAAACTACCTGTTCGAACCGCTGGATGAAACCTAACGTTTCCGGCGAACGCGGAGACGCGTTCGGCGAGTATCAGGATTGGCCGCGAGCACACACGTGCTCGGCGTTCAGGATGGACCGCGTGCATGTGTGCACGTAGAAGAGAGATATTGATATAAACAGGGGGCAGGGCCGAACTGGAGCGTGCTTTGTAATCAAGCCCCCATTACCATCGAAGGTGGTCAATCTTCTCCTTGGGACGTTGGCCGGAACGACGTTGTTCGAGGCGATACGACTTTTAGCGCGGTTTTGCTAAACTTTTTCGAGAGATTCCACGTTCACGTCGAGAGGCTGCTGACATCGGCCATGTTCGAACCACCTGCCGGTTCCACTTGCAAAGTGTCAAATTATGTTAATGCGAGGCCGTTGATAGATTTCGAAAATTTGTCTCGGTTAGACGATGGCGTCTGTCCTTGTTCGGATTAAAACATGACTCGTCCGATTATAATAACATAATAATTACGGAACATGGTAATCGCAGAGTGAATAACTTTCGTGTTCAATTGACGGAGACATGGTTTTGGAAGACGTGTTGCATCTCGATGAAGGATGAATATCAACGCTTCCTTTTTGTTAGTTTTCGTAAATTTGACAGATAGGTCTATATTTTCGTTTCATTTATTTCACTTACGGAGGAACCACTTGCGTCAAATGTAATAAGATTTAAATAATCGAAATTCGTCTAGTTAGAAAATCAAGCGTACGGAGAACAATGTAACGTTTTCTTAGAGAAACAATGAAACGATCAATAGTGTACTCGTACACTGTCACTGGTCGTAACGTTAAAGTCACTAGAGTCATCAGTCAAGTGTGTGGCGTGCCCTGAGCTATCGAGTTTCCGGTTTGATTTCCTTTCTCGCTAGAGAAAGCAGCAAAAGAGAGATTCGAGGCGACGTTGATGGCGTCTGTATTCCGAAATACAATCCAATCCGCGGCGAATTTCCCGCAGCTAAAGCGTTTCCAATCGAACCGGTCGGTATTTTCAGCCCGAGCCACCCCTTCAGTCGTTGCTTTTTTTTTTCTTCGGGGACGATCGTGGAGACGGTACTGCTGTCGCAGAAACGAGGGTTTCGAGCGGAAACCACGGTGTCAGCACGCCGCGGGAACCATTCGCAATGAACATGGCCGATGAAATAAAATGTATCGGCTACTTTACTTCCCGACACCGCATTGGCCGAGTCGGCGTTCTCTAAATCCCTGACTTGCTAGCTCTTTTCGTGTCTCCACATTCAATATCTCTAACAACGTTCGATGGGAGTTCTCGATAACTCGAATCGCTTTTGCGACACTAAGAAGAATTTGAAAAATAACGAATGTTGTAAGTTTTCAAGACACTCCACAAACATTCATATCCGAAGAAAGAAAAAATGAGACGTTTACAAAGAATTTCTTCTCCGAAAGTCTGTAAAAGCTAGCAAATTGAAATTCACGAGTCGATTACGACTAGGGGGCGGTACTTTGGCCCTTCGTAACGATTCTTTTTCGAAATGAAAGTTTTTATTATGACGTCGATCTGAGCAAGCTCCTCCTAGGAAGATAGAGACCGTCGTTTTCTGAAGAAACGAATGGCTACAATTTTTTGAAGCTTCCGTACGACGAAGAGATGAACTGGTACACGCATGATAATTTTATACTGGAAGAAAGATTCCATTCGATCAATCACAAACGATTAACCAGTGACAGAACCGTGTAACCAATGGAAAAATAGAAACTGTTGCGACAATAGCTCGCACGGGCGTAGCAGCGGCCAGTATTCCACTTCCAGTGGCAATAACAGAAGACCTCGTCCAATCAGATGTCCGGGAGGTAGCTGGTCAAGAACGGGTCCTAGGCACGGCCAGTCTGAAATCTGGCGGGAGCAGGGAGTCGGGGGACAAAACATTCCCCGCGATGCCGCAGCAGAACGTATAATAAGTGTGTGATTAGCATTATTTACGGCCGGTTAACTATTAACCCATAAATCAACCGGGAGACTACATTACACGGCGGGTCCGTGTGCTCGTGTGTGTCCGGTCGCTTCTCTCGGGTCTTCTGATCCAAGAAAACGGTACCGCACCGAGGTGTGCGGACCGTAGATCGTCCGGACGATAAGGAACGTGGATTCGTGAGTAGAGGAACAGTGGGAGGGAAAGCCAGAGGAAGAAGGAAGAGTGGGTGGGAGAGGAAAGCTCGATAGGAGAAACGAGGGGAGACGGCACCACCGGCGGCCAGCCATCTTCTTGGTGATTTAGGAGGACGCGGTGCTTTCTTGCCATTATCAGACGCTTCTTTCGCTCTTGTCTTCTCTAAATCTCTGGCTAGTTTTAAGCGGATTACAAGGAATCAGCTCGACACCGTTTTGTAGCCGAAGTTCGTCCGCTCGGATCCGGCAAAGTAGGTACATCTAATGCCCGATCGCTTGGACGAGATACTTCGTCAAAATGTCTGTTTCGTATCCTTTCCGAGTGGCATCGGTCGTTACACTCGTGCCCCGAGTAAACTTCCGTCGTGTGCTGCGGATCTAGTTTGAGCATCGCGACGTTAACAATGATACGTGGTTGAGGAGGTAGCCCATCGATGTTGACAAGTCACCCTTCGACTCATGCTAGGATCATAGGAATACGTACTTTAGAATTAATTTCTTTGGAGAAATTGTCTATTACACCATTAACAAAAAGAACTAGGAAATATTAATCATATCGCAGAACTATTTCTTCAGTTCACAAATAACTATAAATAGCTAAAATTGAGTAATTATTACCCCGTTCGCTTAAAATTTCTCGTAACTGACGTTCGTGCACGCGATGGCATCATTGAGAGCAAATTGGTAAATAGGATAGCGATAAATTTCAGAACTGTTTCAAAAGCCGGGATTGCAAATTATTCAATGAAAAATAAAATAATTTGTTCCATCCCGCTTTTACTGTTTCGTTGCGTTTATTGTTAGATATAGTGCTATGTATCCAAGTTAAATTTTACCATTAATATCGGCGAGGCGCACAATTTAATTGGAACATACTGACAGGAAAATCCGTCTGTAATGCGCTCTAAATTTCAACGACAGATACATATATAAATGGCTAATTAATTTAATTACAGTCTTCCATGTTATATAGCAGAAAAATCCATCGATTAATTAGTAAACGAGTAACAGTATAATATTACCACAGACGAGGTATACGAAAATCACAGGTATTAGACAACATTTCGGTCACACAAATTTATGAAAAATCAAAATCGATTTTTTAAGCAAAATCGACAGGAGGTACATAGGTGCCTAAATTTTTCGGCGAAAAAAAATTTTTTCAAATCGTCCTACAAAAATTATGTTTGTCTGTGGGGGTCAATTACAATCATTTTTGGTGAATAGACATATCTCTGAATTCCTACGCATATTCGAGAAAAAAATTCCAGAAGGTGGATAAATTTTTTGTCGAAATTGAAAGATTTCAAATCGTTCTAAAAAAATTATTTTTGATTGTAGGGGTCAATTACAATCATTTTTGGTGAATAGGCATACCCCCGAATTCCTACACACTTTTGAGAAAAAAATTCCTAATTGAAAATATAATGCGTGACCAGGAATGTTTCACTTCCTCTTGTGTTCACTTGTTTAACCTGTTGGTAATGTTGCGAATGACACGAAAATGGGGCTGTAGGGCCCCAGAAAAATGGGCCGCAAAAATACATTGGATGTAAAGTCTACTCGTATACCTCGTCTGTGATATTACTTTCGAACAACTTCGTTTGTAGAGTTATCGGTATTACCATCTGCATTCAGTGCGATGCATCTGATATTTCAAATACTTTTGCACGCACTTTGTACGAGACTTCTTTTATTTCGTAACAATAGCGTAATATATCTTGGCAAGTGGGATAAACTTCTTTATCATACATTAACGAACAATAGGTTGCTCGACAGTTTACGAGTGAAACAGATTATTGTTCGTAACTTGTTCTCGAACCGCTGGCCATTTGTAATATTTACCGCGACGTTGATGCAATTAACGATCCGCTACAAATTCTATGAAACGAGAAATCTTTATAACCGGTAACATCGCAAAACACGCGACATGTTTATATAGCAAAAATAGATATTACGGAATGTATAGAAACATCAGACGGTGTTTAATTATTACTAATAGTATGCGCATTTTCGATGCAATCACCTTCAGAGTAGAAGTAATAATCCATTCAACCTTGAAATTATAAAATAAAAATCATTAATAACGATAGTTACTGTATTCTTGGCAGCTGCTTCCTTCTTAATTCATTTTTCTTGAGTACGCATCATTTGTTTCTGAAATTTCACAACTATTTGTTGCTGTCACTGATACGAAATTTCTCTTGAATTTTCCCTTTTCCTCAATCATTTTGCGGGTAACGATGACGCTTTTGTCAAGTACAGAAAATGTCAACGCGACGATATCTCGATCCGGACGGTTCAAACAACGACGCTTTTCATTCCACGGAGTAGGTCGATTGTTTGACATCGATCGATCAAACACGGAAGATGTCAAACGGTCGCAATGAAAAGCGTCATTGTTTTCCGCAGAAGCATCCCGGTCGGTTCATCGGTTTCGTCGCGGATACCCGCACACCGCGCGGATCCAAACCGCGCTTGTGCAGTCGTCGTAGATCCCCCTAAATAAATTCCCATAAAGCAGCACCGGTGGCTTGGTCACGTTGGCCCGGTCTTGGCACTAGCGGTATACCGTGTTCTCTGCTCCCGTATTCGAGACACGAGATCCTGCCAGTGGTACGTCATTCGCCCTGTCGCTAATCAGAACTAACCGCCGACGCGTGACCGGAATCTCTGCCCGCGACGGCGAAACGGAGAGGAAGAACCGTGGCCGCGGGAAAAGCGAGGAGAACAGCCACCACGAACGGCAAGGCGAAAAAAGGCGAGCGAAGGAAGAGGAAACGCAGACACGTCGTTCAACCGCAGCCATCTTTGCATCTCCCTTTCACCAGCAACCCCATTTTTGCGCTCCCGTTATGGCCGTTCCCTCGCGAACCGCCAACTAAGTCTCCTCCTCGGTCTTCTTCCTCCTCGCATTGCTCTTCGACCCCTCCTCGTCCTTCTTCGCCGTTTTTTGATTCTACCGGCAATTAGACTTGCAAAGCGACCGCGAAATCGCCGAGATCCCGAGGACTAGATTCGGTTTTCCGGGAATCACGGAATTTCTTTTGTCGGTTTCCGATTAAATGGAGAACAACATAATTTTGATTACCTTAACTTTCGCATAAAATAATTATGCAAGGGTACACTGGACCCACGGAGTATTTAATTTCAATCAAAATAACCACGTTTCAGGGTTAAGAGGGTTAAAGGATCACCTTAAACGGCACATATTAATTCGATTAAGAAATACCGAGAATCTGAATAAGATCTGAATAATTACTGCAGTAGAATTCTCTTCTTTCTTCCGATAGTTTGAATTTCTGCATCTTTTAGATAGAATCAGATATTTCTGATAAAAAGAATGCGTTTGACCGAACAAACGTCACGTTTCGTAGCGGAAATTAATCGGAGACAAAAGGCCATCGCAACGAAGAGTCACGCGTTAACGAGCGCGCTTTAAACCCGGTTCTTAGCCCCCACTAGCTCGTCTAATCTGTCTATTCTTTTTTTTGTCCCGCCGATCGTCCCGCTTTTTTCACAAACACGTGACGATAAAGACGTCAAACGTCAGTTAACGAGCAACGAGGTCGCGACCGTACTTGCATTGAGAAATTTCAATTCATGAGTTCGCCGAGCAGCACTGATCCATTGATCGCGGGAACCATCATAACGCGCTATCACGGTTACGTAATAATTCATGAATAGACACAAGACGATTCGGGAAACGTGAAGCTGCTAATATGCATTTCAATCTCCGACGGTTGGAATAATCCGTACCTGGCCAGGGATATTCGAAAGGGAAGGTGTAAACAATTTCTGTAAACAAAAGATCTGATTTGATCCGATCGAAAACGCGTTGTTTGTGTGGAAGTTTCCAGGGAACGTAGAGAAAGTGTAGTAGGTGTATTTGGGCAATCTTTTTGATGAATCATTCTATAGATCAAAGGTTTCATTATGATGGAAAATGTAATTATATTAGTTTCATGCGTTGCAACCTAGTAGAAGATATGTGTAAACGTCCGAGCGAAAAGCATAGACGATACAAGCGTGTCTCATTGACCTATTTGCAGCTTGGTCTCTCGATAAAAATTCTGCAACCGTACCGCAGATAATTATTTTGCAGATAAGACCGGGAGGAATTTACCGGGCGCTGGCGATTCGAAAGCGGCTCGGCAGTTCGTTGCCGCGTGCCAAGAGTCAGGACGACTAATTAAGTGCGCCGTAAGTTAATTGAGCCGCGTAGGAGGAGAGCCGAAGATACGAGGGAAACGTTAAACTGTGTAAACATCGGGCTAATTACTTCGAGACTTTATCGTGCTACACAGCCGCTCTCGGTTAGTCTGTACGAGTACGGAAAGATTTCTATACGCAATAATCTCTCCACTACGAAAGGCGACGCGAAGCTTCGCGAAGAACGAATTAAAGCGCGAAAAACTTAATTTTAATTATTCTTTTGGGACACTTTTAAAGAGAATACAAATTTAAGAAGAATCTACGTTTTTCTCGCGGAGATTTCACTCCCCCAAACTGAATTTCTGCACGAACGATAAAGGGTATAAGTTTCAAATTAAATGAAGGTATTTTCTTAAAAGAAAAGTATTTTCTCAAATTTCCGAAATCTTCTGGATATATTTCCCAGCCGATTCTATCGCTGTCGTCGAGTTTTTGTGCGAGATATTTTTGAAAAGCGTTGCAATTGACCGACAAAGCGCGTCGAAATGGTAACCGCGAAGTTTGCAAACTTGATGAGACTACCGGGAAGACGGGCGACAAAATTAATCGCCGCCGGTGCACCGAGGACGATCATGTAGCGGTAATTTGTAAAATCGCGGGGGGTTCTCAAATTTGCCGTGGAACCAGCTGAGCCAAGCACGCCCCGGGGAAGAACTTATTCATAAGATTATTTCCCATTTTCGTCATGACGCTGCTGTATCGTTATTTAAGTTTTATATTAAACCGCAGCCCGGAGCCGGCTGGTTTTTGATGTATGGGGCGCGCGTGTCCTGCTTCCTTCACCGGATTCGCCTAAACGTGAGATATCGTGCTCGATCAATTTTTCATAGCTCTCTGTTCGCTTCTTCTACGGAATTTTCTACGGCGTCATGGAAATTCGCGTCGTCGACGCCGTTTTTCTTTATTACGATCCACCACGATATTCCGAGCGAGCTTGGCTCTTCCTACGACTCGCGATCGTTTCATTGGCGGGAATCTTTGGACACGCGTGTGTCGAAATTCACTCTACTGTGTTCAAAATATGATACGAAATCTCGAGAAAAGGACTGTCGAATTTGTCGGAGACCTTAGCCGTCATTTTGTCTGCTTTCCTTGGAGTTTTCTGTCTTATTGACTTTTATAACACCTGGACTCCTTTGTTATTCGACTATTCATAACAACACATTCTGTATTCTGTGTTATATCAATTACGATAGTGTGTCGAAGTTCGCTTAGTTTAGAATACGATTCTTGTAACAATGAATAAAATTAAAAACGAAGAAAGCCGCTCGTAAAGCAACGCAGAAGGTTATAAAAAACTTTGGTACCAAATTTGAAGGTAAACGGTTAAGCCACTTTGCAGTTACCGCGTACACCGTTTTCAGAAACAGTATTTCGAAAAAAACGCGTTTAAAGTTTTATAATGTAACGTCCGACCTGTACGGTTTACGCTGACGGGCTATAATTTTCTTAATGACGCGAATTCCAATATGAAACGACTTGCATATTATTTTCAAGACTTCCAAATCCAAAAAAATTGATGATTTTTAATGTCTTGTATCCCCCTCTCGGTTGACATTGTGCTGTCCATCTCAATTTTTTGATTTCCAATTAAATCAACGTCTGCTACTCGTTTCAAATCTTCCAAAGTCAAAAACCCCTTTGTGGTAGTCTCCTTATCTTCGCACGTACTTATTTTGCTTATTAATCCGAGCTAAACGTTTAAAACTTTTCGTCCGGGAAACCCAGGAACGTTTCGTTCCCTAATTGGCTGAAACAATCAAGGATCCACACGCATCCCTGGATCCGAAAGTTGTCGAAACGGGGTGGCGCGCGAGGGGTATATCCCGCGGAAAAGTTTGGATGGCGGTCGGGGGGGCCACCTTTAATCAAGGTCGAATCTTCATTCTCCACGTCCACGGTCGGGGCTATCAAATACAATCACCGAACGTGCGGCATCTTCTCTCCCTTTTCCCTCGCGTCACCGGGGCCGTGGGTCTAGCGCCTACGCCTCCTTCCACTCAGTCGATTCGTTCTCGCTCTCACGAATTGAATCTGGCTGGTGTTCGGAAGGAGACCCAGAGAGGGAAGATGAAGGAGAGGAGAAGGTTGCCCTGGTAACGACAGAGGGTTTCTCGGCGCGGTTGCCCGGGCAACCTCTAACCAGCGATCCCTAAATATGCGCCGGCTGGCCAGAAGTGGCGCGAAAGGGGGAGGGAAAAGAGGGTGAGAAGAAGAGGCGTTCGACGAAGTAAGGGAACGAGGAACGAGGAACGATCCTCGCCACCGGTTGGTAGAAGGAGACCGCCTGGTGGGTTGGTAACTGTTACCGCGGAAGGTGAGGAGACCCAGTTAATTACTAAAGCGTTTTAATCGTCGGCGAAGTTCCGACGTCGCTACGGAGTCTGGGCCAAAAGGGCTTCGGAGAATGTGGCGGCTGTGTAAATTAGGAACTCGCCAGTTTCCTCTTACCGCGGCTCCTATGTGTGTGTATTCGTTCAACCGCTTTTAAGAGGGTGGGGAGCAACATTTGCGCCGGAAAAGTTCGAGTTTCTGGCTCGCGTCCCGGGAGTCACGAACGATTCGCGATCGATCGGTATTCGATGGATCGCCGGTTCGATTCGAAAATGGATCGCGGTTCGTCGGGGTTCGAGACGAAATTTAGGAGAGATTTCTATGCTGGTTTTAAGACCCCGGGCGTTGATAGCACGAAAAGTGGGAGCGAGAAAGCTGGACGATGATAATTGTCGTTATTGAAATTTTTCATTCGATTACTTTTTAGTCGAATAAAAATTATTTGAGTCATGTATTTTTGGGCCTGGCTTAGAAATGTACAAATCATTACAATTTAAAATCAAATATCTTCACATTTTGGAACGCGATATATCTCTTCGATAGTGGCAAGATACAAGTGATGGTTGCATCGGTGCCAGCAAGTATAAATGGAAAAATACGCAAACAGTCCTACTTAGAAAATCGTAATACGTTCTGTCACGAGTACAAAGAATGGACGCCTCTGACAGATAATAGAAATGTGTCTGTTACTAGGCAAATTGACTACAGACGCGTTTGTCAGCCGATAGCGTTTCCCTTGACGCGCGCGCGTTTCTCGAGTATAAATTCTGCAAGCTCCAACCGCGCGACAAATAGGATGCAGCGAAATTTTAATTCCAGAAGAAAACTGCATCTCCCCGGACGCGAGTATTTAGCCTTTGTCGCGTGACGGAATCACGCAGTCTGGGGAACGAAAAGTGAAAACCAACACGCGGGAGGATTGGTATCCATTTGCCTCAGAATTATCACTCCGATCACCGATTCCCTGTCATCTAATTATCATTTATCAGCGATTATACATTTAATATATTAACGCCAGCTTTCCCTGATCAGGCATATTCTCGACGTTTATTCGATAGATTATTATTGGAGTACTTGGTATTTTGGAGCACTCCTAACGACAGTATACTCCAAAATTTGTAAACGTTGAAAATCATTTATCACGAAGGTTGTAAGAAAATATTATATGTTCGTAGCCCCAATCACAAAGCAAATAGGAAATAGTGACAACAGTTTTAAGAACTATAATTCACCGAACTCAGTTCGCATGCAATAATATTTCGAAATAGAAGAAATACATTTGACGAGTCTTTATCAAACTCTTCTGGATCATATTAGTCATGCCCGATTTTATTGCTCGCATACTTGGCGGATGTCCCAAATCGATTTTCCCGCAAAGGATGACTCGCGTCGAAAAATGTATTCTTTAACTTCGAGTTACTTGCTTTATCAGCGGTTTTATATTATCGAATGTTGACAGTTGCATCAACTATTATCTTAAAAGTATCGTAATTTTGTTAACAAACAAAGCTTTACTTTTATACGATGAATCGACAGTTTATGGCTGCACCCTGTATAAAAGAACATGGTAGAAGGCATTCGTTGATGATTGTTCGTAACAGATCGCCTAGGATCGCGCAGTAGAAAATCGTTATCGAGCCTCGTATTCTTCGAAACGGACGAGAAGACGGTGTTTTTTGACTGGAATAGATGGAGACACGCCGCTAGTCGGGCTAACACAGCGTCGCGCGCTAAATAACTTTGCTTAACAAGGTGCTGCCGCCACTGTAAAAAGATTACGTAAGCGGTAATGGCCGCCGGCTCCTCCTAAATTCGAGAACGAAGAGTTCCAGCGGAGCGCACGTCGACGAGAGGGAGTGAGAAAGCGCGGAGGAGTGGAACGGAGACCGAGGAGAAGAGGGAGGAACGGCTTGACGCTCGTGGCGGGGGTTAATTTTAATTTCCTAATTTTTCCCACCCTGAGGCGCAGGTAATTTCCTCCCCAGAAGAGAATAGATGTAATTACTTAACGCCTCCGAGCTCCGAGCTCCTCTTATTAAAAGAGGATCGTGCCCTCGAGGGCTGGAGGGGTGGAAGATACGCCCCTGGTGGGGGTTGCGCGGAGTGGTGGAATCCACAACAATCGTCGGAGACCGATCGCGAAGAAAGGGAAACGTTGTCGGGCTCCTTCTCTCGAAGTCTAACAACGAAGCCAAGACTCGATTGTCTCGGAGTTTCTCGAGGGTCGAGCATCGATCTCGCGATCGGTATTCGTCGGATTCCCCGCGAACGTATCCCGTGCAATTGGCGGAGTTGTTCGAATCGGGAGCAAAAAAGAAAATACCCAAGTTCCAAGAAGACGATACTCCGTTTTTTCGAGGGGTGAAAATTTTGACGTCGAGGAGACGCGAGTGTATCCGGTGGCTAAGGTCGACGGAGCCTGGTCCACGGCAGGGGTGATTTTCCGAACGCTGTGGGGTAGGGAGGAGCCATCTTGCGGCTGGTTTCAGGGCAGCCACCAATTGATTCATCCCCACCACGATTCCGTTACTGGAAGGAAGGGGCGTCGATTCAATTCCGGGGCAAAAAAACCGTTCACGAGGCGGAGTTCGCTCCGTAATCCATCCGTCCTCATTGGCCAGGAATAGAGTGGCACCGGTGAACCCACCGACCGCCCGACCAATCCAAAGCCTCTGGGTGGTGACCCAAACCAGTTTTGGTTTCGTGTACAGAGGGGAGCCGTTGACTTGACTCTCCAGGCAGATAGTGCTGTGCTGTTGGCTCGTGCCGTAGTGGTCCTAACACTAACAGGACCTTGCCAGAAGGGAACCCCTGGAATCTGTTCGTTGCGCGGCCGAATTTGCCGCACGGAGTCATCGAACGGCTCCGTGTTTCCAATCACGTCAGCTGATCAGTGTTTTCGCCGGTGACGATTGCGCAATATAAACACCAGGTGCAATCACGCTGCTAGAACCGGACCAGGAAGTGTAAATTCCCCGTGTGTACCCAGACTGGTGTTTTTTTTTTCGTAACGGTCTAGTTTCCTTGGTGACTTTCTTTATTCGGTGCGCCGGCAGCCGGAACAAACGACGGACGCGGGGAACAAGTAGCATTGTCTGGACTAATCGTCGGGACAATTCGGAAGAAGGTCGCCAAACGATCGTCAGTGCGACCGAAGTGACATTTCTGACAGACTGTGCTCGTGTAGAAGGACTTTCTAGGCTGACTCGTGTTTAACGTGTTTGGCAAAATCCTGCCTGTTTAGCTACCCGATGATTTTTCAAATCTGGGAGACGATTGTTAAAATTTTTGACGTCTGTCGGCGACAAACTATAGAGTCACAGCTAAGAACGATCGTGAGAGATTCAGTTTGGACGATGAACAAAGACAGATCGGCGTGAGTCACCAGAACCCCCGAGTTTCGCCTTCCGACGGCACCTGTGTCGAGTAGTCAAGCCCTATCCCAGTCAGACCAGCTAACAAATTCGACAATTGCTCTCCAACTGTCGTCATTATTTTTCAATGGACACGATCAACGTCTCCGCCAGTGTCGCAAGCCATCTGTAAACTTTTACCAAAACAAAACCCGAGGTTCAGAAAATGTAAACAAACCGGGCATCGTTGCCACGAGCTACTCGCTTGGAATCTTCCCATGTTCATCCGAGTCACCGATTCAAGTGACTGGACTGTCTTCCATGTTCGTCGGTTCCAATGAGCATAGAAGAATAACAGACGTCTAAGGAACAGCGTCGATAGAAGCCAGGGAAAGGTTCATAAATGCAAAGGAAGTGAGGCCTCTCCGTCGGAGAGACAGTTAATCATCAAGTTGGTACCAAACATGGTCTTGGAACCAGGAGGCGGTCTGTCCTATCCACTGCCTCCTGGTAGCGGTTCCACTGGTTCCGGTGGTTCTCTCCTGACGCCGGCCAGGCTGTTCCAGAGGGCGCCACCTGTGTTTCCGTTTCATCTAACAGGATGGCCACCGCATCATCCTGTCCTCGGACAGGACCAAAGTCAGGTTCAGCAGACTATGCAGGCTCAGCATCAGGTGGTCGCAGCCACTGTCAGGTTACTCAGTCATTATCATCCTCATCATCCACATCCGGCACTGGGGAACCACCCCCTGGTGCCAGCGATAACTAACCACCATCCGGCCGCCCATCATCTTCATCATGGTGTCGATCATGCCGATGAGGATGACGAGAGGAAAGGTAAGAGTCTTTTCAGGTTACTTAACCGTTAAGTCTCCGATGACTTTGATAATCAGGGCAGCTGCACGAGTCGCCATATCGCTGAGTGACACTCGCATTTGCGCACTTGTCTTTTAGTTTAATTGGAAACCGAATACGCGTTGACACCTGGACTGGAAATTGAAGGTTGTCGGTTCGTCGTCGAAGAATGGCTTAATGTGTTCTAGATCAGTTGATTTTTATATGGGCTCCAGTTCGAAGTATAGTACCTGTGTTTGTTTTTTAAAAGTACAGTGTTGGAGACGATGTGGATCGTTCGCGGTCTATAAGTTGCGCAAGAGATACAGCAATTTTGTCCGTTATGGTTGTAACTCCTTTCATGGATTGAGCGTAGAAACGATTTCGAAGCGAATCTACAATTGTAATTAAAGTATGAGGTAAAACACTGTTTTGTTATGCAATAGATTAGGTGTAATTGAAGTTTTCGACGTCTGTGTTTACTCACGATCGTACGGGCAGAGAGATATCTCATAGTTTAGGAGAAATATAATAACTTTTCAGAGTAAGGGACGTAATGTTGTTTATGGAAAATTTCACACTCCGAAATACAATAAATATTTACAGAAATTAAGAACTTATTTTTTGATCAGAACGAGAGGCAGTTTCATATTTGTTGTCGCGTTTCTTCCTCCGTTATTTTGCATACTTATCGGTTCACAGCCTGCAATTTTAAGGCACGAACGACATCGAACGTGCTGGTTAATTGCTACTTTGTTCCTTACTTTACAATGCGAATTACATTGTGTGTTATTCGTACAACAATTTGTGTTAACGAGATTAGATTTTTACTTTCGAGCATTGTTGTCGAAAACCGAAAGCGTTTCTGTAAGAAACTACAATCGGTGACGTTTGTTTTTTCAAAAATTATGTGATAAATAATATTCAAGGCCCTTCTTATCTAACGAGGAACTTGGAAATTCCTTCGCGATATTCTGGAGTAGAAATGTTATTTATTTACACCGACGCACAAAATTGTTGTCTTTTCCTGCGTGCTCCTTTAACAATTTTTACAGAAACCTTTGTGGAATCTTTGATAGTCAATGAGAAATACGTAGTTTCACATAATATAATACTCCGTTTGCAAAGTGAGCGATATAATGAAATGTTAATTTGTATTTTTATGCAATCGTACATTTGGAAAACGACAGCAAATAACTAGAATATTCGTAATAACTTAATACCAAGAAGGAGCTCACTCTGACACGATTTACTTATAATTTTAATGGATATTTGCGAAAGGTATTTCCCGATTTATCGGTGAATTACTCCACCGTGATCCATTCGGTCATTCTAACATAAAAATGTCCGAATCGAGATACGGAGTTACAGATCGTTGCGCGATATTCTGTAGCGGTCTTTCTTGTTCGCGCAGCCTCTCGTTCGAATGTATGTATTTTCAAGATACGACCGGAAAATGGTCTACAGGGAGTGCCGTAACACGGTCAATCATAAGATCGTTCTTGACGAGCCCCTGGGATCGCTTACAGGGTTAGCCCCAATCCGTAACGCCCTTTTTCCACCCTTCCTTCGAGCTGACGGACTGAAATCACGTTTCGTGTACGAGATCGAGGGTGGAAATCTGTTTTTTACGTGATCCCATTCATGTCCCTAACGCTTGTTTATGCCTTGAAGGGAGTGCCACTTAACTCCCACAACTTTTTCCTGTTGTTTCGTGAAAGCACGCGGCGATCTTGACCAGTTTCTGCTTGCTCAGGCTTGGGCTCGATTCTTTGTTCTGTCGTTGCTACAAACGATTTCATTATTCGCAAACAGAATCGTAGAAAATGTAATTTAATTCGAGTGTCGATTATATAAAATGAATGCTTATGCAACGACAGACAATGGTTTCTGTCATCATCGATAGCTCTGGTATTCCTTGCGTTAAAAGAATGTCACAAGTATTTTCCCCATTTGTCAGTAATTCTTTGTGTCTAAACACTGCTCGTTGCAGAGGCAAACATTCAAATGCAGCATGCAATATTTTAAAGAAAGCAGTCGCAGTTAAACGATACCCACGATTGTTTCGCTTTCGTTACACGCACCCTTTTAAAATACTCTTCTAATTTCTCTAATGGGACTACTAGCATAACCAACCACATATAACGCGCACTGTAAGCGCGCAACTTAACTAATGAGTTCCACGAGTATTTAACGTAACAGTGTTTAAAATAAACGTGTCACGTCTGACAGATGTGAGAGATCTACCTTGCTAAGTGTCTGCATTTTTTGTTGCTATTCTATGCAGATGACACCTTTAACCAGTTCGATTCTCGTTAAATTCATTGACGGGCGATTAAAGTCACTGTGAGCTTGTCTTTTGGATCCATTTTTCGTTCAAATAAATCCATTCGTAACAAATTGAGTCTCTGAACCCTGGAACATCAACGTGCACCACGCCCAATATATATATTATACATATTATAATTATTTTTTAGTTTGATATTTCTTTCTATTTATGAGTTGCTTCTTTATTTAATTCATCCCAAGTTTAGTACATCTATTAATTGCCAAAAGACTCTCAGCTTATGTCAAGGAATATATAAATGCCTCAACTGCTAGGTGACTTATCAATCAATTCATTAGTTAACAGTGTAATCGCTGCAAAGAGATCTCTAGAAACGCTTAATCATCTGATTGAAACTGAGGCTGTTGACCAACTTCAGTATGGCGACAGAAACGTTCCACCTCGATAGTCTGACATTCAGTATAGGAGCAATTGTTAACGAGCCCACCGGAGCTAATAGACGAGAAAGTGACTGACAAGTATTCATGATTATCAACGGACTCCCGTCGACATTTAATTAGACGCGGGCGTAATTGAAGTTTGTTCATCGATGATCGTGCTCGGTCTTATTATTACGGCACAGTTTTATCGTTCCAGTCAATACCTTTTATCGACGAGTCACGTGAGATTCGCGTAAACGAATTGCTCGACCTTACACGAGCAATTAACTCCGAGGAATTTTTCACAGAGAGTAGTTATTTTAAACTATTCGTCAACCGCGATTAAAGATTATATTAATGGTAACGAGAGTTTATAGAGTTCGAAGGATCCTTATGGTTGATGCGAGTTTGCGTAATTGTTACGGAAATCGTGGAAGAAGATCGTTTCGGAAAAGTTTGATATTGTCATCGACGTCAAAATTTAAATATTTATACGTGAAAGTATTTCTGATTTTTTTTATCGTGAATTTAAACTAGTAATTTATTCAGTTAGATATATTTTTGCAATTCGAAGTATATTCGAAAGTCCTTTCGCCTCTGTATCGTTTCCCTATTTGTGTTTTCGCTTCAGAGACTCGAAAATTGTTGTTTTGATAATTACAGGAATTTTCCTTCTATAATCTTACACTTTGATTGCACTTTTACATTTGTGGGCGTGTTACGTGTATCCGACTTTGATGTTTTAATTTTTATCCGTGGCCATCTTCTCGCCTCACATTTATTTACGAGTATTTCGTCCGTGAATTTTAAAATTCCATACAATTCGAAACTACCTGGTTTCCAGCTCAAATACGATAATGAAGAATAATGAGTGGCTATAATTCATTATTAATTCGACGATTTTGTGTTAGGTTGTGAAACAGCCTTGTTCTCTGAACCTCGCCTTTTCACCTTGCTTGGATATACTTCCTCTATGGAAAACAACTTTGTTTTATTTGCTGAAAAACATAAAAATAAAAATAGTCTTTATTAAAGAAGTAATAATAATTTTTATAAAAATTTAATAATGCGAAAGTGGCAATTTCTTGGTACTCTGTAACATGGAAGCTAATTCTATAGACGCATATTTTATTTAGATCGTATTATCGTCGTTATTAAAAAACGTGATACAGTACGTGTCGAAAATGACGCAAATTGTTTCCAGCTTCCCTGTTTACTTATTCTCGCGACAAGCCTCCGTGCGTAACGTGTATCCGGTGTAATTTTAATTAAGCTCAGCTCATTAAACTCAGTCGTTAATTAAACCGAGCCACTTCTAGACAGTACACAGTTATAACGCGTTTATAAATTAATACATTGTCTCGATGTTTCGACAGCGCTTGTGCCTCGTTATTACCGAAAGATGGATCCTTGAAACCGAGACGAAAGATAAAAATTCGTTCGTTATAACGATCGTCGTTTATTACATTCATCAAAAATAGTGCTACGAAGCATTACGATCGACGCGATGACCAATGAAGCGATCACGAGCGTTTATTTCAATCGGCCAACGGAATCCAATAATTTTCTCTTTATTATCGATACCCTGAGCAGTGGCTAATTACAGCAAATACGTTATAGGAAATTAACGCGCAGAGGAACGACGAAGCATTTGTCAGTGACAGGGGCTAATTAATATTCAGCCCGGGAATGGAACTCAGATAAAACGGCGTGGAAGCGTTCGCTATCGAAAAGCAAAGTAAGGCAGGAAACGAGAGGAGAAATAGTCTGTCCAGAGCAGCCTCGTGCATTTATTTAGCCATGAAACGACTCCGAATAAGACACCATAAAATTGATACGTAATATTAAATCATTCGTCATTCTGAACCTTTCGTCTTTCTTTACATTGATTGACATTTTGTACTTATTTCGTGAAACTTTTACTAGCTACTGTTTTGGGTCCTTCAGACTTTTATATTTTTAAAACTGCAAAGCGTGTTTTGTCTACTAAGTCGATTTATTTATTGACTGTCTTATGACAATCGTTTTCGACCTTCTTTGATCATCGTCAGTTATGAGAAAATATCAGACGTAATATTTTCTTAAATTTACTTTCAATTGAAAACGTTAATTATCGGTATCTAAATTTATATTTCGTTTAAAAGTGTAATATCTTCGCGTATGTTACGCCGGAGCTAAAATACACGGAGTAATTGTTGTGTTTCTGTTAACGATGACACCCCATGCACTCGGAAACGCTAAACTGTCCCGAGTTACCCCGGAAAGCTAAAGTTGCGTCGTTATCGTCACTAAAGTCGCATATACATTGCGTGAAACTCGAGTTTAACACGTTGTACGCAGTCTCGTTTCAGTTTTAATCGAAAGAGTTGTACTTCTCCGCGTAACTCAGAAATTCTTCGGTTTGGCATCCTCTAATTTCAAGTTTTATCGATAGAAATAAATTTCTCGATTCATCGTAAAACCTGTAATTCGCCTGGTTCCATTAATTATAGCTATTAAAGAGGATTTTATTGCAATAGTCGGGGTTTAGCCATTAAAAACAAAATACGAACGTCCCTGGTGAGATCCAAATAGTCGATTTTACAGGATAAATTCGGTTGTGATCTATTTGACGACGTTTACTATCCTACTTTGAACTACCGAAAACTAAAAACGTTCGTAGTTAGAGAAAGTTAGTCAAACTAGACGCATCTTCGGCACCAGAAGACTCGAGACTTGAAATTGGTTTAGGAACGCTCCTGTTTTATTTGGCAAAGATTCAAGATGGTAAACTAGAGTTAGAGAAATTTAGTAGAGTTGGGGCACACTTGACACGTCTGTGTCAAACTGATATATCTAGGTTTAAGAAGGTGAGATACTGTCAAAGTTCAGTCAGTGACAATTCACAACGATTGGTTAGTGTTAAAGAACTTGAATAGTACTAGAAACAATTTTAAGGAAAGCTAAAGACACTTTAAACTTCATTTTGAGCTGTTAGAGTCTAAACGATGCAAGCTAGAATTTTAGAAATTTAATCTAAGGGACAGCTAGAGACTAAAGCTAGACAACATTAGGTAAAATCTGTTAAATACTGCTAACGACATCATCTATCGCAACAGTTTTTCATCGGGTAGATCAGTAGCGACTTCTTCTCACAGAAATCCTTGAACGAGTGTAAATGAAATCTATTTTGCATAATTATATAATCGGTTGACAATTGCCCGGGGAAAAAGTGCATTATGCGTGCACGTTTTGCACGATATCGGAACTTTTTCAACGTCTTTCTATCGTTAGAGCGGCGGACAGAAATCGTTGATCTTTTGCCGTCGGTGCACGCCTATCGGGCGTTCCTGAGCTGCCTTCTAAATCGGTGTGATCCGTCTTGATCGTGCGATTCGAGAGTTCATTCGCGGAAAACTACACGCTGCAGTCGTCTCGGTGCAGATTGCGAAGAAACGCGTGAATGATGACCGGTTCGCGACAAGGAAGCGGCACGCTGAGAGTTGGACAGATAAGAGAGCCTTCAGCGATGAAAGGAGAAGCGTGCGTGGCACGCGGGTGGATTCCGTACGTTCATTTGGAATGTAGTTCACGTTGATTTCTGTCCGAGTCTAGATTCCTCATCGCTGATAGACGAGTAGGCCACTTCCTCTTGCAATTTGTTGCGGAATTCGCGGAATACCAGTGATTTTACTATACCTTAATGCTTATCTTGTATCTCTAGGACTCTGCTCTTGGATGCTTCGATTCGTTTTCGTCGTATTTGGAACACTGTTCCTCAAAAAATCAAACACAGTTTGCATTTGATTTACAATGTTACAAAGTTTTAATACAGAAAGTCCTGATTAAATTTTGGGGCAAGAAGAGCTTGAAGTTGTGTCATAAGTTCCTCGAAGTTGAATCCGTTTGAAAAAATATAGAACATATATACATGTAAGGTTTTTAGATTCGAGGGTCCTCGCTAACCTAAATAGCAGTGGAAGGTCGTTAATTTATAATTTTTTGTTCAATCGATTCATCTTATCCGTTACTGTCAGCTCGCTCGACAAATCGGTGGGTTTTTATCAACCCGTTTAATACCTATTCGTTCGGTCTAATCGGAAAATAATGACAGGATGCCGCGATAACGTGGCCGCTTCTCAAAGAAGCTGAAATCATTCGGTCGCTTCAAAAACTCGTCTCAGAGTATCGGGAACCACGAAGGGACACACTGAAGATTTTTCTTCCTCAACTTGACGATTTTTAAATTAAATTTAGGAAGTTTCAACACGGGTAATTCTAACATAAATCTACCATATCACTGGAATTAAGGAAGATCAACTATTTTCAAGTTTGTTTTTAACTTCATTTTCAAATCAATGTTAAAAGACACAGTTAGTAATACTTTGAGTCATCTTGAATTTGAAGTTCTGTGTTTAAGCCAAGTATGGCTTAAATAAACTCTCGAATCTATGAACGAGCAGGCTAGGAGTGTATTCTGCAGAACCTATCGATTTATTAGAAAATCGTTCGTTCGATGCTTGCCTATTTGGTTGAAATGGGACGATGCATAGTCATGCAGAAATCGCATGTCGCGTACCACATCTAATAGAATTTCTTCCAACGATTCCATCAATTGTTTATTCAAGGTATTGACACAAGATTGATCTGTTAATCCTCCATTCAATAAAACACTGAGTTGTGTATCTAGACAGGATAAATAATAGTGGTAAAAAATTGTTAAGCAAATCCTTGGAATAAAATTGAAAATGTAATGGAACATTACTTCTTAATGACATTACAAGTAAAGGACCATCATGTATTAGTTCTATTTTAATAAAGAATAATTATTTTCTTTCCTCCAAATAATCTGTTTTAGTATCCCTTTTGTCAACACTGTTTCTATCGTCTGGGTTGTTATTGACCCAGGGTCGGCCACCCATGTCGCTGTCAATCGTTCGTCCGTCCGAGGGTTAGTAGTATTCAAAAGATAATAACAGTCTGTCAATGATAGCCAGTTTCCTGGCCGGACTCTGTACACACTGTGTACGTTTCCATGATCGAAGGAACGCGCCGCGTAGCCAACCTTTTAGCTTAGTTCCCGCGATTCCGGAGAGAGTCTCGAACGGAAAAGCGTCGATTCCAGGCAGGCGATGGTGCTCGTAAGGTGGTATCGAGGTAGAAAACGCCGGGAAGAAGCTAGAAACGGTCGGGTTCCGTGAGGGGGCGAGACGGTTCGAAGGGGTCATAGTCGTGTAGAAAAGGGACAAACAAACCGGCACGGCTCCGGGTAATAACTTAATTTAAACTAAACTACAGTTTAATAATTCTCGGCCAGGTCGGCTGTAGAAGATGCAGCGGGCAACCAGCAATTTCAGAGCCGTCGTTAACTGCCGGTCGTTAGTCCCTTTTCAAAACTTCTTTCTTTCTCCTGCCTCCCCCCCACCCTCTGCCTTTCGCCGTCCCTTTCGCCCTTTACTCGCTCACTCCCGTTCGGCCGGTATCGCCACGGTGTTACTACTACTAACGCTAACGCTGCCGCTCGGTCACGAGCTAATTTTCGAGCGCGGTTTGCGTGCCGCGCCGTGAATCTCGCCACGGGCCCCCAGAAACGCTAGCACCGAGACCGACAAATTGAATCGTCCTCGGCCTTCGCTCGCTCGGATTCCTCCTTCGATCGCTGGGTTGCGTTTCCAGGTTGTTCCACGCTCAAGAAGAGGCGATCAGTCATAAACAATTTTGTTCTTTCCGCGTTATTCCCTGTTCCGCTTACCCAGGCGAACGCGAGATCACATATTTAATACGTTCTAATTAGAGTAGATGGTCCAATAACTGCCAAATTAACCTTGCATAACTTCATTTAATCACCATAAATACTGTTCAACCCCTTGCTCGTCATCGAGTCTTACATATTTTTACATTCACGAGGTGTTCCTAAAACATATCTATTCTTTCTCGTGGCCATATTCCTATAATAGCCGGTGTTTAAATTAATTGGTCGTATTGATCAGATTTCTATAATCGTGAAACTTGCTGTATAGCTTTGCATATACATTTGTTCTCGGTCGTTAGTACAGTTTAATTTGCGTGTTTGTTTCGTGTTTTTGTTATTCGATTATCGGAGAAGATAATTCTATTGTAATTAGCGTCAATCGCTGCACTTTATCCTTTGTCGTGGCTGGTTTTTAAATACTTCCTCGACGCGTTTAAAAAACTTGGAAAGAAGACGTTTCATAATTCACGACGTTATTCTTTATAAGAATAATTTCTTACCACGGTGTAAATGTCAATTTTATGTTATAGTACTTTGAGTCTTCGAGCTGAATTTAATTGTTTGAAGAGGAATCTGGTCTCGAAACCTGAATATTAATTTGACAAAATAGGCACTGTGTTTCACGATAAGATAAAGATTGAATCGATTAACGATATCAGTATGTTACGAAATATCTTATCACACATCCTAAACCCAATGTCAGCCATATTAACGCTGTGATTCTAATTGAAACGTTCCTTCTAAAATTCAGGGGGAATTCAAATACACTTTATATTTATTTGATGACAATGACTGATACTTTACATTCTTTAGTGAACTATTACTGAACACGATTACTCGCGAAAAATAACTAATTTTATTTGATGTCTCGATCGAAACAAATTCAAAATATTAATCATCCAAGCGTCGAAGCATTCGTTTATCGCGAAACGTCGAACAAAAACTAGGCAAAAAAGACATTAATTAAATAGTTTGAATTATGGACGCTGGGGGGGTAGCAGTTAGGGTAGAAACGAGAGGCAGGGGAACAGTGGGAAAGATACGGCTGACAGACTATAAATACGTCGTGTTTATACGCTCCGCTAATTGTCTTTGACGATAAGGATCTCTCTTTTATTACTTTCCGAGTCGCTTGTCTGCGACTTTAGCTCTCATCCCCCTTCTCGCCGACTCCTGTCCGCGGATTAATGTCTCGTGAAACGATCTTTCCGGCGAGGAAATCTTCTTGGCCCACATTCGTGCCCGCAAGAAACGTCGTTTTCCGCGTAAACGGCGTCTTCGCGAAGAATCGCAAAAAAAGGCAAATTGTCGGCAGCGCGTCGAATCGGTTTCGAAGAAGAACTCGCGATCGACGCCGATATTCGGACAGCCTCCGACCATTGGATCGATTTGGTTCGTTGCATCGATTGCACATTGTTCTTAACGAAACCGGGCAATGATCGCGACGAAACGTGTGATTCCACCGCTCCTTGATTATTGCAGAAACGGGAAGAGATCAATTTTCTCGGGGAAATTGAAGGTTGCTTGTCGCCGCGCGAGGCAGCAATGATCGCTGAATTTCGATTCGTTTTGCCGAAGATTGCCGGACCGATCGAGAAAACGATTTTTGACACGGTACGTTGTAACGTTTTTTGCCAAATAGTATTCAGGTTTTGAGCCTGCAAGGATCAACAGCACGTACAAACATTTTCATCCCTTTAGAAACGTTGAATTGAGTTGAAATCAGCTCAAGTAGTAAGTTAATTGAAAGAAGAAATGATCTTTAGGTGGTTATAACTTTGATTCAATGATCGAGGGAACTGGTCGGTCATTCAGCGAGGTACTACAGTACTCAGATTTTCATTTTGTATTAGTTGGATGATCTCGATTGAATTTTGGGCGAACGATTGTTAATTATGTCTTCTGCACATATTCAGCGAAAAAGGGAACACGTGTTAGCTGTTCTCGTACGTTCGAGACGGAAACGAGAAAACGAATACTTACTTGCCAGTGCTGAGAAAGCCGGAAGAGTAATTATTTATGAATTCTTAGTCGCTAGCAGACTCGCTAAACGGCTGCGAATCTTATGCAGTTTATCATGGCATTCACGAGGTGTCCTGCGGCTGTAAGATCTCAACAGGAAGTCTATTTGTCATAGACCATATTCCATTTGTGTCTTAAGTACTTGTACGAAACTGTCTGTTAATCTTTGAATGATCGTCCAGAATATTACTACTTTAATTGTTTGCCGATATTACGTTCCGCGATGAATATTTTACGTTGAAAACGGGAATGATGAATTTATATCTAACAACATTCTAGAAACGAGTTACCTCCTAACATAACAATATTCTAGCGTATAATCCAGTAATTTTATATTGTTACATATTAGGCGTGGGTGTGGGGAGTAATAAATATTGCTTACGATTTAATAAAAATAACGACGGGTTTCTGGTGTTTTTGAGAAATGTTCTGACAGTTTTAAACGAAGATAAACTTTCTTACGAAACGTCATTACGTCATTTATGATTAATTTCACGGCTCGATTGTTATGCCACGAACGTTTTCATGAACTAGAATTACATCTCCATTAATATAGCCGTAGAAAAAATTTGTACGATCATTTATTTTGCACGCAACGTTGATAACGATATCAGGAACAATAAAAATGCGTTCGAATCGCTTCTGGACTCGTTTCGTGTACGAGCAATTCCTTTCTGATGTGTTACGGGAAAGTCCACGGTTGCTCGAAAGAAGCCTTTAAAGGCTGAAACGTTTCTTGATCGTAATTGTGGTATGACGTTTAAATTGCAGTACAGTGGCAAAATCGTAGTACAGCAGCATGATTGCGGTGCGCTCGCATGCAACTTAATAGCACGAAATTTATGACGGATCTCCTAGCTGTGCTCTACCTTGCTCAACTGCCCCGACTAGGACGTGAATTATTGCCACGACATTTCACGTTTACAATAAATTGAATTAAAGAATTTCGCGACAGAGATTTTTCGACTTCCTTAATCGATAGTACGTGTGAAAACGAATTTTCCATTGGTAGACGTTCAACATTTCGTAATGTAACGTGTGATGAATCAAATGATAATAATCCGTCTTATATAAATAGTGAAATTGGATAAAAGTGTTATGTATGTAGTATGGGAGAAAATAAACAGAACAATTTTTAAACAAGAGATCGAGATTATAAAAGACATTAGTTCCTCCAAGAAACTATTATGTAATTGTATAGAAATTGCTTTAATTCCTTTGACACTCTTTTCTTCTCCCAGCATTGAAGTCTCCTGCGTGCAATCCTATTACATACGTTTAGTATACAATGGATATAATAACTGGTGTATACAGACTTAATCCGTTCAGAAGATCACTAATATGCAACTTATTTTCTGTTTCTTTTTTTAATTAGATCTGTCAAATGGTAAATAAGATAAATACAAACTTGCTGCCTTACATCCCTTCATTGAATTTTCGAATTTCGTTCGACAATGATTCGCAGGTTTCTCAGCGAGTGAAATCGGTTTCTGGGTTCGTCGATATTTATTGCCTCGAATTCAGTGTTCGATGGGAGCCCGTGGCCGCGAGCAGCGAGAAAATGAAGGAACGATCGCGAGAAAATCGCCCGGAGACTCCGATGGCCGGTTCTCGCCGCTTCGGAAATTTTCAGACTCGCACGATTCTGCTCGTAATTTTCGCGTAATTGTGTTGGCTGCATGCGATCTAATAGCGGCGCGTTTATCACGGGTCTCAGCTCTCGGCGCGCGGTACATACCGAACGGATGTGAATCACCCAATCGTTTATCAACCCGCGTCTAAATCGCGCGGCGAGCAAGCGCAACGCTCCAACCCTCGTCGCTCGTATGCGCAATTTGTTATTAAATTCTGATTTCCCGGGATTTATCGTGTCGGTCGGGTCTCGGTTCAGCTGGACGATTCCGCGCTATCGACGCGTCGTCGTCGGGAGAAACAATGTTTTCGAGCTAATTAAATTAAAATGCTCGTGACGATTAGATTGAACGGAGCGCGCGCAGGAGCGAACGTCACGTGAGAATGCGAGAAACGCGTTGCCTTGTCTTATCTTATCTTGTTTTATATTATTTTTATATGAAAAAAAGCGAGTACTCATCCCGTACCTGACACGACCACCGCAGCTTAACTTCGACGAAAAAAATTTTTTCAATTCGTCCTAAAAAAATTATTTTGGTGAATAGACATATCCCCAAAATCCTACGCACTTCCGAGAAAAAAATTCCTTACCGAAAATATAATGTCTGACCAGTAACATTCTACTGACACTTTTCGTCGAAAAAATAGTTTTTCAAATTGTTCTAAAAAAATTATTTTCGGTTGCAGGGGTCAATTACAATCATTTTTGTTCAATAGACACACCCTCGAAATCCTACACACTTTCGAGAAAAAAATTCATATAAAGTTTTTATGAAACGTCGTACAAGTTACAAATTTAAAATTGTTCGGTCCTGATTAAAATGGTCGGTGTTACTCGAAATTTTTAAATCGATCCTCTTCGTTTTCTCCTCACGACTCATTAATCCGCCATTAATTTTCCGTTTGTCATAGATTGTCTAATACATTGCAACGAGCCCCTGAAAACGTTAATTTCTCGAACCAACTGACCCGTAAGAAGGCGAATTTATTGGGTTGTTTGAATTAATCGGAGCCGAGAGCCCAGCCTCGTTCGTGCAACATATTTTATCGGTCATTACGAGTTCCGTCGACCAATGAAATATAATCTGCCAAGAGTTATGCTCTTTGAGTTCCTCGTTGATTTTTCGCCTACATATTTGCTGTTCGCTACTCAGGATTGCACAGAATGTACGGTTTTGCGAACAGAAATTGAAACAATATTTCGCGGTGACGCAAGCAGTAATTATTGAATAATTTTGTAGGATAATCTATTTTCGAAAAAACTTATTTAATATTTTGGACCCTGCCTTCTTTACGTTATAGTAGCAATGAATTTAAGGAAGAAACATTTGTCCAATATTTAAATCTTACGGAGATATTGTTAGAAAGTCTGTAGATTGAAAATTAGGTTCATATTTCAATGCAAAACTTGTAATAAATTCTAAAGTAGCTAATTGAAAGCTGGCGTCTCGTTCCCTGGGCACAACTCCACGGAATATTAAGAAACGATCTCACGAGAGATACTCATTATCTAATAAATAAATCGTTCTTTTGTAAATCCAGCGTGAATAAAATTTATGGATTATAGTATTTGATTAACTAGAATACAGACAACTATCAGATTAAAATTATTTCTGTACGAAAACTCTTCCCTCTATGTGCTGTGTGTATTCTATAGACTTTAAATTACCAATATATAAAAAAAAGTTTAACTTTGTAATCAACGAAAGAACAACTGCCTCCTTAAAAACGATTAAAAATAAAAAATGAACTGTTCTCACAATCAAAGAATCCACTAATTTAATTTGCAACGTATCTATCGAGAATTGAGAACAGAGAAATATCGATTCATGAATTTTACAAAAGTGAATATCGTTATAGCTGAATAAATCGGCTTTGAAAGTTTCACAATTTCCGAGTTTTCCCATTTCCAACAGCCTGCCGATACGGGGCGGGTGAGAATGATTTGCAAACTTTCGAATTGATTACAGACGAGTGACGATCGTTCGCCAAACGATCTTTACGTTTGGTAAAGACGATAAAGAGATTCGACTGCGATCGACACTTTAAAACAATCGACTCCGACGAGCTCGCGGAGATTGCACGCGAAGACGGTGATACGATATTGCCGGGGAAATGACACGCTATGGGGTAACAACCCGTGGTTAGTAATTAGAGTGGTGAGAGAGTGGTGGGAGCTGACGCGGGTCTGCGGCACGCAAATTCTCATTTTTCTGCAAAGGCTTTCGCGAACAAGCATAAGTAGGGATTCCGTGATAAGCCTGCCCGTCGAATTATTAATCTCGGTAAGGGTAATGATAGAATGCTTTCACACGTAATAAACCTGACGACTGCATCGTCGAGCAGGTATTTTGCATCATCGATGACCAATTATAAAATGAGCTATTTTATTTATCCACGACGACGAGGCTTGCAGAGTCGTAATTTGTGTTTTATAAAGATATTTTACCGATTTATAGTGCGACAATTTTAGTCGATTCATTATGTAAAGCTCCTAGAGTTGTTTCATTAACCGATGACACAGAGACCGGTGAATTACTTTATTGGTAAATAACGCGAAAATTTATGGTAAGTTCTGTACGTTGAATAATCATTTACATTTGAAGTTACGATGCAGTGTTCGCTTTTATACTTTCTGGATGTTATAATTCCGCAACATATCATTACCCAGCGTAGAAACCCTAGCTTAAAACTAAATTTGCAAGCAAATTATATCCTTCTACTATATTTTCCTTTTTGTTCTCGGTGGTATTCTTTAGAAATCTTGGTTACATTGTACTCGTATTACGAACACCTCGTAAAAACAGTTTTACTAATTAAAACATTCTCGAATTAATTTCAGATAATTCAGAAATATCCTTGGGGCGACCATTTATGTTTCCATGATCATCGTACCGTATAGAAATTATTTTGCTAATTAATATACGCAAGAATTAATTTCGCATTATAAAATGACATCTTTATTGTTCCTATTTCCATTTCGACGAAATTACTCTCTACAATTATTGTTGGAATATTTGCTTTTCCAATATAATCTAGAAAGTGGTTACTTGTTAAAATTTATCAAAGTTGCTTTTCAATTTCTTAATGATCTTTTCGTTCTCTTTTCATCGATGATGTTCGAAATTTAGTTAAAACTGATTAGTGTGATGTATAGGGTTGTTCGATAAGCTGGTACCCTTTATGTTTCACACATCATCGTTGAGTCTATTTTCATTAAGTAAATGACATTATTTGACAGAAATGATTAATTGAATAAATGTTGAGAAGAGGTTGTGAACTGTGAAAGCAAATATTCAATTGATTAAATTTTATTTACTCTTTTGAAAAGATATTCTTTCAATACTAAAATATGTCACGATCTTGTTTATCAACCCAATATATAAAATGTTCTATGTTGAATCTCTCTCCTTTTACTCTACTTTCACATTTGCTTTCACGAAAACGATCACCGAAATTTAAAAAGTCAGTGTCTTAATTAAGGAAAATTCTGACCAGTTTCTCGTAATTAATAATTCTTAACAATGAAAGTCTCTTAGCATTCTGTCAAAAGTGTCATATATTCGAAATTTTATTCGATACCATAATTCAACGCTTTCTCTTCTCAATGTTTTCCATAAAACTGTACATCAACCATTTATTACAATTTATGGATATTATTAGGTACATTTCGTCCATATTTGGTACATATTAAATAACGAAACAGAATAACCATCAGCTGTTTGTTATCCAGAAGTCACATTTTACGTATCTGTAACATTATTCAAGCGAGTATGCAGATAAAAGTTACATAAACAATTGCTCGACGAAGCGAACGAGTACTCGAACCGCGCGTCTTTGATTGTAACAATCACATTGCTAATTAAAACGCTCCGCAATTAACTCGACGCGGCTCGAAAACAGCGTTCTCTCTGATTGATACCCACAAACGCGTCTCCCATTATCAGACTTTTTCTCTCTCGTTTTCGTTGGTATTACCAGCTTGTAATTATCACCGCGTATGAAACAGATCTGATTACGCGGCGAAACATGTGAACGCTGAATCGTCGCAGTTCCGTGCGATAAATCTGCACTGAACGAATCGCTCGATTCGCGACGGACTTCTCGTTCTCGTTCGAAAGGGGAAAAAGAAGAAAAATCGGCGGACAGAGAATACAGAGTGCTAAGGAGAACGAAGCGCGCCCCCGGTGCCGCGGCGGGGTACGATTTCAATATTAGCGAAAGATCGAGATCTCGATCCTGATAAAGTTAACATGCGCATCGAGCCACTTATCGTGATCTCGAGCGGACGGCGCTGCGGTTTAATTTGTTTACATGGCCGTCACTATCATTATGCGAAACACAACGTTACTCTATCCGTCGCTTATTAAGAATTCATCGGGATATAATTTCGCGGCTTCCTCGTTAGGGATTATCGAACTCTTCGTATCGATCTAGACCGGCGGAAAAAGAGTTTTCGATGTAACTCAACTTTCGATCTTTCGGCAACAGGTTCACGAAGAATTCTTAATAGCATTTACGGAGTCTTTAACAGTGACGATTTCTTGTTCGTTCTCTTTATAGAACACTGAGATAAAGCAAAAATCCAGTCGAGAATTTTTTACAATTTTTTCAAGAAATTACAAATGGGCCATTTCGACCACTTAGATAGTTCTAGTATTAGAATTGAGTATTATGTGCTTTATAAAACTATATTTGTGCTACATTTTTATTTCAAAAATTCGGTAACTCTAACAACTCTAGCTTGATTAATTTTTTCCACGATCCATTTTACAATGCAGTTTGAGAGGAAGACTTTACGATAACTCCCTCAAAGGTGACATACGATTATTTTCTTGAATGAAAAGCATGCCCCTGGCACTCGAAAAGCTCAAGGTACCCAAATGTTTACACAGTGCAATCATCAGAATTAAATTCAACTAAATAGAAAAAAAAAGTAAGATACTTCATGACCCTCTGGGAAGCTTCCATTTCATTAATTCTGTCAATAAAAATATAAATTTAACAATACAACAGGAGAGTAATACACACTAAACATTCACGGTATAAACACAGGACATCCACACAGTACACACGAGGTACAAGTCCGACCGTGCAACCTCCACGTGGTGTACCTTGGTTCATGCGAATGCCGGCGGCACACTTTTCATTCAAGCTGCGATAAAACGGCGGAAAAAAATCGTAAGTAAGTTTTAAGGGGTCATTATAAAGGGGAGGCCTCTCTCCCTCTGCAACCACATTGTAAAATAAATTGCAAAAAAATTGTATATCGTTAGCTCTATATTTATGAAGTCGTTTCTAATTCGACAACCAATGTTCCTTTCTTGAAGTCACTTTTTAACAGTTCGAGAGCTACTCTGTGCCTCGATACAAAGTTTATCCCAGTGTCTTAACTTTCTATGTATAAATTACGCGCGTTTCGCAACGAAGGTTTGCCGAGAAATCCAAGAGGCACCGGTCTAAGGGAAGGATAGCGAGGTCCTCGATTAAACGCGCCCTCCGCCGTGACTATATAATTTTTCAGCTGCGTTAGCCTCGTTTTCAGCGAGCAAAACAATGCCCCCGACGTGACTTCCTCAATTTACGCAACATCGATACGAACGAGCCGCGGTCGTGTATCGATTATGGCCCCATAATCGTCGGACAATTATTGCGCAACAATCCCACCGCAAATTTCCATACTCTTAGAAATTGCGACGAGTAGTTTCAATTAAACGGACGATTTATTCCACGGTACGGGGACCCAGCACACGAATCGCTTATCGATACGCACGTAATTACGCGTTGATGCCCCGAACAGCGTCGGTGGGCCATAATTTACAAAAATTGAGGAACCAGGAGATCGACGAGCCGCGGCTGCCGTCGTTCCGGGCGAAAAAAAACCGACGTAGATCGCCGGCTCGCAATAAATCAATAACCGAGAAGCGTACGGCTCGTTGAAATTTCGGGAACGGTTACGGCGTCGGTTAATTAAAATATTTTTGCTCGATTCGCGACGCTTTGCCGGCAAACTGTAACGGTTCCCCGTCAATTAAATTGCACGGCTGCGATCGTAGATCACCGCCCCGATACGGGAAACGCCAGCTTGGCCGAGTGATCTTCGAGTGTCCGGGGGCCCGGAAGCTTCCGGCGCGACGCGAAAGAATTACCGCCTCGATCCTCGTGGCGATTTTCTCGCGTCTCGCGAGCGACGAATACCGTTGTGGAAATTGCTTTCGAAACGGTACTAGGTGTAAATTGCAGTGCTGGCTCGATATTAAAATACCCTAACGGGTTTTGTCATAGTAGACCACTTTATTTTAGTTCAAGGTTTCGCGTTACGGTATTTTAATCGCGTAAGCGTTGTTGCAACCAAGAAATCGTGGAATGCTTGATCATTTTTTTAATTTATATAGTAATATGTTGCATTCGCTGAGTTTACGAATAATATTCAATATAGTGGAGTTAGGTTCTTGCTTCGAAAGAAATCCTCGTTTGCCTCGTTAGGTCGTGTTTTAAAGAATTTGAATTTAAGAATGAAGAAAGTTTTGCAATAGCTAGACGTTTGTTAGTTAGTCTGAGAACCGTATGGTTGGTTGAAATTGGACGGTGCGTCGTCGTCCATAAATCACTTGCGATGTGGAATATCTAATGCAACATGTTCCAATAATTCATGCAATTGATCGCTTAAAAATTGACACGAATAAAGTTGTATTGCACAGGAGGGACGAACGAAAACGAAGAAATTCATATTTCATAAACACCTTCATTCGTAATTGACTTTTGTTGTTTTTATCCCTTCGCTCATTTCAACTTACAAGATCGCGTGATACTTGTCAGCTTCTTAAAAGATGCGTGTCATCGGTTAGTCGGTAACATGCTTAAACAATTAAATTCTAATTGCACCGTGCATTTAATTGGCGTATCCTTAATTCCGCGCGTTTCGACATTCGAGAAATTATCGCGCGGCCTAATCGTACTGGAGATACTCGTTCTGTAGAAAAATATAACAATTATTCGCGGCGGAATGGACGTCCGGACATCAACGCGGGCAAGAATGAAACGCGATAATTCTACTTTCATTAAATTACACAACCCTATGATTAAAATGATCACACGAGCACGTCGATCTATCGCGAAATCTCGGACGGACTCGCCTGAAGAATTTATCGAACATGCCAATTATAAATTTTAAATCATCACTTTGTGTATTCAGGGTAACTAACCTATGGCTCTATCGTGACGCATCTTGACGCGTTCTTTTAATTTTCGTGGAGTTAAACCACGATCAACATGATTTTGGTCTCTAATCCACTGTTCATCGAAAAATTTAATTTTCACACAAAGTTTTTGCCTTATTTATTTAGTAAAATAAAAATATGCTTCTGCAAAGCAGAAATGAGTCTTAGAAGAAAATTATGTTATCTTGGTTGGGTATAAATAAGAATACTCGTAACATGCCACGAGCTAAGCAGGATAATCAACACTTAGCTGACAATCAGTCCATAACATCGACAATTTCTTCGAACTTGATACCCCTCGCAAATCGTTTCATCGGAGAGCATAATTTCATAGATAACAATAGGTTTCCTCGATCCATCGAAGACAGAAGTATAGTTGCGAGACGCTTCGTTAGCTTTCTTATCTAGATGCCTTCTTCTCGATGCAAATAGCTTCAAATTACAATTCGTTTCAAAGTCCGCGTCAAACTTGATCCCACTGCAATCCTCGGTTTCATCGGTGAGCATAATTCCATACATAACGAGCTCTCATCGATCCGTTAAACAAAAAACCTCGCTCTAAGACTCTCCGACAGTCCCCTTATCTAACTACTTCCTGATACTAGTGATTTAACTCGTCTTAAAATCACCAGCTCGCGTTGAACTCGATCCCATCGTAGACTAATTCTGAGTTTCGTCGGCAAGCATAATTTTATACGCGACTGTAGCTTTTCCCGGTCCGTTCAAAAAGAAAGCATCGGTTTAAAATAGTTTGATGTTCTCCGTATCGAGTTACATCTTTCCTGGTACGAATGGATCGACTCGAAACCTTCAAAATCACGTAAAAATTCGATTCAAAATTATTAGCGCGTATCGGACTCGATTCCGTTGCAAGCATATTTTCACACATAACGATAGCATTTCTACATTTTTCTCTACAAATATAAGTTGACTCAAAATGATCACTTTTTATAGAACTTGATTATCATACTTTTCTAAATAACAATAGCTTTCATTAAGTCATTCAGCTTCCTTTCGACGCATCAGTGGTTAATGCGACTCGAAATTGTCAGCTCGAGTCGGGTTCCATTGCAAAGCGATCGTTAGGTTCGTCGGGTAGCATAATTTCCTATATAACAATAGCTTTGTTGGACTGGTGGTAGGAAAATCATCTCCGTAAGAGCCTTCGACAGTCCCCTTGTATAGCTATTTAGCTTTTTCTCGCCAGCGTCTTGGAAGAGTGGCTTTCTCTTCTCATGCATTACGCGGCGCAGCCACCCCCTGAGGGGTCTCTGGTTTCTTAATGCCGGCTATACGCAGCCAAGGATTGCACGCGAAGGTATTAATATATAATTAACCGGCCTGGTTGTAGATCGTATCTGAAAACCTCCTTATCGACCAGCAGGCCGCCGATACTGGGGCTACCCATATTATGCGAAGACCCTTTACGTGGCTTCGTACCTCGTTCGACGAGCTGCTGCACCGCCGCCGGCATTTATTTTTCTTGTTTCTCCTCCTTCTCTTCCCTCTCGTTCTTCCTTTCGTGCCTTTTCTTAATTTGCTCCTTTTTTTTCGTCTCTTAATTTTTTGCCCCCTCCCATTTTTGGTCGAACACGGCGCGAACGTCTGGTCCGAAAATCGCGGAAAATTGCTCGGTGCGTCGTTGTCGCGACTGTTCGCAGTGGTCAACACGCGACAGAAGTTTAAGAATTAATACGTACCTTCGCGTGTTCGGTCCTCGATTCTTCTTTTTTAAACGAGAGACGGTGACAGGATACTTTGGATCGGTATTTCTCTTTTTCAAGTCGCTACTATCTTCTTCTGTCGCGAAACTTTTAAAGCGTCGATGTTCTATTTGGCCCTAATTGCACGCAACAGGTTGCAGAATATTATTAAAAGTTTCGTAGAGATTCGAAGATTGATACACTTTAAATGTACCCTGGGATTTGCATAAGCTATTATTATTTCCTCCACTCGCAACACAGAGAACTATTTTGACGGATACAATCTGCGTCAAAACAAGAGTATCGTTCCCGCATAGTCTGATCCTAAAAACGTTTGCGAGATCGTTACTTGAACCTCGACGAATTAACAAATATTTCAGTTAGCAAATGCCTAGCGAACGTTGCTGCAGGGTGGAATTAAAATAACGAAAACCGTGTTTGTTGGTATTCAACGGTCGATCCAAGGTAGCCATTAGGGCAAAAATTAAAGTGGGCCGACCGACGCGACGGTTCGTACGACCGACTCGCACCTGTCGATGGTGCATAGTTTTGTCTCTCGTACGGAGTGTCGAATGTGCCGTTTCATTAATTAACTCCTTTTAATTCGCGAAATTTTGCCGACGTCTTACAAGGTGCTGCGTGTCGCGGTATACCCCACATCCGGATTAGTCGTCGTTCGATCACCGATAAGATTTTCATCGGGACCCGGTTGCTTTAAATCACACTGTTCGCCACGGTAAAATTGGAATTCACGTATTTCGAGGCAATAAATTTCCCTCTGGCGACTGTTCCTCTTAAACAGCCATACGGACCTCCCTATAATTCAATTAGCACCATATACGTTCCGTGTACTCGATTCCTAACTAGCACGTTAATATAAAAATATTCATTTCTCCTTTACGAAATGAGATATTGTTTATTAAGGGCACGCAGGGCCACGCTTCGGGTCATTTAAAGCCAAGAGATACTGTTACGTACGTAATCTCGTGGCATCGTTCGAATTACAAGAACTCTTGACGCTCACTGGTCATGGTAGGTTGGACCGGCTTTCTTATTACTCTCGATATTTAATTCAAGATCGCCCGGCCAAAGGCGCGGAGGCTCGAGCAGAGAAAAGGGCGAAGGGAAGGCTTGGAAGGGTTGCTCGGAGGGTTGGAGGGGCTAGGAGGGGGGCAGTGTAACCGGGCGTCAGGAGGATTGATGGCGTCTAGATGCAAATGCAGTCAGTCTGGCACGCAAGCAACGTATCCACCTACCGACGCCTTATGCCAGTTAACGCCTTACAACTTAATAATCTTGTTCGTTCTTCTATCTCTCTCGCTCTCGTTCTGCTTGTTCCGCTCCTTCTCGCCGTCTCTATCAACCCTTTAGATATCGTTCCCTATTTCTGTCCTTCGCGCTCTGAATTTCTATTATTAGCGTGTCCCGGGGAATAATGTGCGGTTTTAATCACTTCGAGACTTCTGACTGTTTCGAAATGGTCTACGAAGCGCTCAGATTTATTAAAATCACGTCTATTTGTTACTATCGCTGGAGAAAATGCGAGAAAAATTTTGGTACCCGCCATAATATTCGTCCCTTCCAAACAAATAATATATTTTCTCTGATACGACTCTAGATATTAGAGGCTGCAATAATGTTGGCAATTAAAATCTGCTATGCATTTAAATATTTTCTCGTCTAATCGTCCGTTACTTCAAATCTAACATTCCAGTCTCAGTCTCTCTGGCTGAAACATGTTCTCGTTCCTTCCGTGCACGATGCACTTTATCACACTCATGCGCCTGGTTAAATTACTTTATTAACCCTCTTTTCTCGGTGGTACCCTCTCGGTGGTCCTCTCGGAAACTAGAACGGTTCCGGTGATCGAGCCCGACGGGAAGGTGGAGAAATGATCTAATGGGCGCGGATCCTTCTGTTCGTTAAACACCGCGGTAATTAAGTTTATATTAATGTTTCGGTAGATTCGAGATATTGCGACCCGTTTGTATATACGAGCGTGTAAGATGACCGTTGTAGGAAATTAATTGTCTGCCGCTAGGCGAACGAGGTCCCAACGAGTTGCGCGGAGTGGCTTGTAATTAAGATGTTCCTCGTAAACGTTGCACCGGGGGAAGCTGTTTAGCTTCTAGGCGTCGTGATATTTTTTAACGATTTAAATTGATTCTCCGTTCGGATCGATCTTGCTCCTTACTGTCTGTTTATCCACTTTGCTGTTTATAGGTGGACGTTTCTTACGTACCAATTGTCTCGGCTGTATTATCTTGAAAGGGTACAAGTTTGAAACGAGAAGACGAAGAAAGTAGTTGCTTAATTAGAAACGCGATGAAACGTTTAGAATGTTAAAAATGAACATTTTTTTAACGATGGGTAACCGTTCGAAGAATGAAATTATTAGAAATTTCTTTCGTTTTAAGATTATTGATGTGATTTAGAAATTTTGTTGATGGTGTGTGAAACTTGAATTTTACCGAGATTTTTCAATGCGTAAGTTAATTCAGTTTCCAGAAACGAGAGTATTCTTTTGTAGCTTTGATATGTATCAACGGATAATGTATCAAAAAAAGGTTTAATTAGATTATCCCGAGCTTGTTTCATTCATCTGATATTATATAATCGAGCATTACACATTTTCTTGGAAAGATAGCCAAGTTTTATTAGCAACGTGAGATTTACATTTTTGATGAGGTTATTTATGAAACAAACGCACTTATCATCGTACTATGTTTTCTCTCTTTATGGATTGACTTAATTTGTATCTGATTAGTATGATTCATTATACTTACTAGACATATTCTGAGTTTCATCTCATTTACACTTCTGAAGAAAAAGAAGACGAGCCGAAACGACGAGGTTATTGTATGCTATCAGACGAATAAAATCAGCTCTAGATAGTAGTTTTCAGATAATTATGGAACATTTTAATTCAGAGATGTTGGAGTTAAGAAATACATTGTACAAGACTGAAGACTTTAGTAAGTCTTACAGATATTAATAAGTGAATTCTTAAAAAGTATTCACAATGTAAATTATCTTTTCTTGTACGACCTATACAAATTTATATCCCCTCTATTTTTATTTCTCAAACATTTAACGTCGTTCTAAGAAAGGTTACCGTGTTAGAAATTTTTTTTAAAGTCATTTTAATATGAGAATCATTTGGTGTCTAAAAATGTTGGAAGTTCCGAGAAACTCTCAACACAGATGTCACTGTTGAATACTCAACGTCGTTGAAACGTTCGAAATAACACGGTGGAATGTTCACGAACCTGTAATTTATCATTATAAATCAAGCGTTCGTCGAGTTTCGACCGAACTGGCCGCGGACACGAGAAAGAAGTTCGTGCACGGTCACCGTGGAAATTCGTGTTGCATCCCTTTCTGGGTAGAAAGTGCCAGTCTCGGGGGTGCCAGAATGTCGTTTCTAACGTTAATGACGTCGTTGACTCTCACTTAACAAGAGACTACCCTCTAAATGGAGGGTTGCGTCCTGCAGCCAACCGGACCGGCGGTGCTTGCCAACCTAGTGATTACGAAACTCGAATTCACTTCTAAATTACATCCGTCGTAAATGCTGTTAAAGCACGTGCAACCGTCCACCTTGTGGGACGTTGTCCGAACCTGGCCGCGAATTTTCGTCGAATCGATTTATTCGATTTAACTTCCGTGCAACTAAACGTGCATACTTAATATTTCAACCTCGTACGAAAAATAATTTTCATCGCATTAGAGATAAAACTTGAAAACAAATTTTCTTTGCTGACTAGTACTTATGCAAACGTCCTATATACAAATTTCAATTTATTTTCATTTAAATAAAGAATTTATAAGAATGTGTAATCAAAAGGAACTGTTGAAATTTCTGTGGGTGCATAGAGTCAAAATAAACCTCAAAATAAACATAGAAAACAGCATAAATTATAGTAGCTGGTATCGTCATTGAATAGGGGATGAAATGCCCTTTAAAATGAGCGTTTGTACGAGTCGATAGCGTTATTAGTTCCAGAGATATAGCGATTTTAATTTCAAGTCGATGCGGTGACTAGTTTGTTTACATTTCATAGTTGCGCTCGCGCGAGTCCATTGATCTCGCGCACGTGAATAGTAAACAGTGCGTAGTAAATTCTTGGAAATACTACGACCGAAACTAGGTCACTCGGTCACGACTCACGTGCGACAAAGAGGTACGGCGCGACGCGTCAGACGAAGACAGTGATAGTCGAATTAAGAAAAATTATCCCTTTACATAAATTACGATATCTCGAAAACGGAAAGTCCGATCGACAAAATCCAAAAACCATGTTAAAGGGGAAGCTTCACCGCTGCCAACAGTGGTTCAAAAATTGATAAAACACTAGTTGTTTCGAAACTGCACGTGTCTAAAGTTTAACTATTTTTAATACGCGTTTTAGACCGTTGTAAGACACTGGGCTCTGAAGATCCTCTCATTTCATCTTTGCTATATCTTTCCTATTTACACCGGAAGCTAACCAGAATTTGACACCAAATTTTGGCCGGTTTTTTTACAAAAAAATCATTGACGCGATAGGTTTAGTGTTAAAAATTGACTGTCCACAAAATATTCTTATGAACGTCACAAGGTTTCTCACCAAATGCTGATTTATACAGTATATATAGGCCCTATGATTAACCGTACGTTCATTAAGACTCTCATTTTGCGTAACTATAGTCTTTAGATGCCGTGTATAATTTTCCCATTAACAGCGTCTCTAGCGATCAGCATCCACTTCTGTATTCGTTCGAAACGAAAATCGACGACAGAAACTATCCTAAGGGATAAGTATTCTATGAAGGAGCTTAGAATTGAGGTTCGATTAAAATGTTTAATTAAGAATCGTCACGTTTGACGATTGAAGCTCTCATTAGAACCTGTACATTGTACGGTGTTTGAAAATGGGAGCCGGGCTATTAAGTTTAATGTCATTATGGAGGTGTCAAGGCGCGACTGCGTCGTAAAACACGCCACGTGAAAATATTCCACGCGCGTGTATTCGGCCTCCGATTAATTACTGTTTAATTGCACGTTACGTCGCCAGCAACAGACAGCCGATCGCCTTCTTTCATTAAAAGATAGACCGCGGTGGCTCGCACGCTGCACTTTTACTCGTAATATAAAATCTTAATTTTCTGTCGATCGCGCGACCGCCTGTGCCCCAGTAAGACATTATACTATAATATTTATAAGCGAAGAAAGCAATTGTTCGAGGTCCCTGATTAAAGGGTACCCCAAAACTCAATGCTTTAAAAATTCATTGCTGCTATTTGTATGCATGCAAGATAATCGTCCTATAAATCGAACAGGATAAGGAAAAATAAACTGTTTTGTACCCTTTAAAAATTAATTGAAACAGTCGTCTTTATAATTTATCAATCATGGACTCATACTACTTAAAGAAATGAAAATTTTAATTCACCTTCTTTAATCTAAGAAACAATACAACTATGACTGATACAAACTTTTCCAAATGTGCTCAAAAGTGTTAAACATGATATTCCAAATAATATAATGAACGAGATTGT
Organism: Colletes gigas; assembly: GCF_013123115.1. NCBI lineage: Eukaryota > Metazoa > Arthropoda > Insecta > Hymenoptera > Colletidae > Colletes > Colletes gigas. The sequence continues at coordinate 5,080,567 of NW_025106637.1, forward strand.
TTATAACGAGCTGCTTGACAGTTTTTCAGGCTAAAAGGTATTCGCCTTCTCGCATTACGTAATTTGACTGTCGTTTTATTGAAATAATATTAAATTTAAGATTTAAATTAAGACCCTAAATTCCATTTTGTGTTGGGCTCCATAAAAGGATAATGCGCTACTGCTTGGTCTCGAGGATCATGCTGAACGTGGGCTCGTTTTCGAGACCACGCGTGACGCTTCTGGTCAGTTTCGCGAAGATTTACTGCGGACGAGCCCGCATGACGTTGTTCGCGAAACGAACGACCTAATCGTCTTCGATGTAAAAGGAAATCGCTCGTTTTCGCGTTCTGCGAATGGCCTGTAACGACGTCACTGACAGACACCAAAAATTTATCAATATTATATTTATTCAAAATTCGTATTATAGAAGTAATAATATCATAATGCAAAACTGAAGGAAAACAAACTCAACTGAAGCACCATATATTTTTTATTGCTCTCATTTCAGATTCTATATGTAACAGAAAAGTATCACAGGGAAACAGACACTCGAATATCCGATACAATAATTATTTTAATAATTTTAAGTACGTCAACGTCTCGTGGGGAATGTCAGCTTGAAACGTTACTCTTGGAGAATTCATGTGAAACGCGCAAAGCCACGTTCAAATAAATAATTTCGAGCCTCGAAACACCGTGTAATTGGCAGACGCGCGTGGAAATATAATAAAAGGCGAGAACGGAATTCAAAGGCACGACTCTTTTAACAATTGCAGAAGCAATTTCCTTTTTATAATTGCAAAATTAATGTTATGTTGACGCTTTTAAATGACAGCCCGCACACATAGACACATAAATACTGAACTTATTACGATTAATGTTACTGCGCGAATATGAGATAATCGGTATAATTTTCTCGTACCCTCATTTTTGAATGCATTATTATTTCTTTCGAATTCGGTGCGACAATACCCGACACTCGCAGTCCTTCCAACTATTGTATATTAAAAATGGAGGAAACGCAAATTAATCAGTAATAATTTATTAATACCTTGTTTCACGTGTCGTTTATCAATCTGTTGAGATAAAATACAATACGGATTATCGTCTGAGAAATATTGAAATTTATACATAATCTCACGTTTCTTCGAGAAAACCCTTCAAGAAAATTATGTTCATGAATTTGGCGTCACGGATTCCTATAAGCTCATAATCACACAAATTTTCGATGCATTAAAATCGCCAGCTGTGAGATTCGGGGGACACGATAAGACACGGCGCATAAATACGCAAAATTGTTTTATGTTTGGGGTGGGTACACGGTGTAATTTCGGTTTAATTACAATTCATTCTCGGGCGTTCGTATGCCTGCGAGACATAGGTTATTATTGAATGCCTTCACGTGCCCAGCATATCGTCTGAAAGTTCAGCGATCGTTTACCCTACCTTCTAAAGAAAACAGATTGTGAAAACTGAATTACCTGGATAACAAACCAATGCTTTACGATGGAAGAGTAAAATGAAAGTTCGTCACACTTCATTTTTGAGAATATCATCACCGAACGATTACTTGTGGGATCTTGTATCGAAGAAGTATTTTAAACTATAATCAAAATTATCATTAAATTGTATGGTATTCGAAGGTCTCAACAAATAATTCATTTTCATTCTTTTAAATTTTATTTTATTTATTTCATTACTCCATGACATCTATTTTGTATAAATTCCATTGTTTATATTCCTGTAAACGGAATGATAATTTTTTATAGTGCCAGAAATTTGTGAACGTACACCTGTAGTGAGGTAATTGGATTTGTTGAAAAAAATTCCATCGGAATTTAACATTTCTGCAGCAGATGTTAAGAATATAGTGAATCGATTAGAGATAATTGGAAGTATAGAAAGTATGCGATGATCAAGACGATCGCGAAATACTACAGTACGACAGGATCATATTATACGTAGAGGAGGCATTGAAAAATCGTTTAATTATCTCGACTCAATTAAAGCCAAAATTGCAACTTTCTATTCAGGAAACTTAAATTCGTTTGAGAATAAAAGAATTAGGATTTCATGGTTGGGTAGTCAGAGAGTAGCAAAATTAATGCAAGCAGATCGTTTGGAATTTGCGAAAGAGCGTATAAATAATTAATAAAACTTTTGGAGAAATGTTAAATACAGTAACGTAACACATATTTCTTATTTTCAAAAAATATCATAACTGGTCAAAATTCGAAATGTTTTTTTTATATTTTCCAAAGAAAAATGCTAAATCGAGGATGTCAAAGGTCGTATAAGACATGTGCACATATTCTGAATAATTTTATAATGTACATATTTACGTTTATTATTTTTAAATTTGATGAATAACACGTGTGATGAACGGTCGATTTACAGTTCGCCGATTTGCGTTTCGCACGTGGATAATAGTAGTTATTTATTATATTTTGTAACTCATCAATCACGCTCTGTTAAGTTTCGTAAAATATATGATTTATTATATGCTACTAATCAATATATGCCAGTCGTTAATCACTGTTTTGCTATACTCCAATATTTAGCAACGAAAGATACGTTTTTCAGGCTTGGGAACATATTTTCCGTGTACTTTAATTAATTAAAATTAAAATATCGTTATTCCTATAGTGCAATGTTGAGAAGTAAACCGCTCTTATTCATCCATTCATCGATCTATGGTTGGGAAAATTCACTGTACCTTGCGTGTAAATGAAAACCAAGAAATGACACGTGGCCTTAACGTCTGCCATAATCTTTTCACTCCGTTGCGACGTGCGTACAATACACAGATCCACAAACACTCGTTAACGATCGTCGGTTTGCTGTGTACCTGTACTTATATCCTGTACTTTATGGTTCAATGTTTGCTGTCAGAAGATGGTGTATTATATATCATCCGTGCTCATTTTTTACATCCTTTCTATAAAAAAAAAACCCGATAGCGACTACATGAAATCCAAGTAATATTGGCGTTAAAGCAATCATCGTTTACTGTCGTTTCGTCTTAATGCTGGCTGCAACATCGTATTAGAAAATACATATAATAACGCAAAAAAGTCAACGAATTAACCTTTAAGACAACCTTGATGAGTCTTTCTTTTATAGTCATCAAATGTACACCTCGAAACCATTTAAAGCCCTCATAATTATTTCTGTCTACCTTCGTTAATATCGGAAATAATTTCAATCTTCTATTTAAGTCAGACATTTGGAACACCTCACTTAATTAAATTCAGGATTAAATTTTATGATATAGAATTTTTTTTTGTACTTTATTGTATATTACATTTTTTTATGTTAAAATTTGCGAGAGCAAGGCTAACGAGAACCAACGATATCTAAACTGTAATTGATTCAAATACAATTCAACTCGACATGGACTCCGAATTTAATTTGTAAAATAGAATTGCTTTGAGATAGTGCCAAGTTAAATATGACTTTCAGCCAAAAGATGCCTAACTGGATCGTGGTTCGAGTCGAACACAGTGAAAGTTAATTCGACTTACCTTATGTTTACCTTCATAGTCTATTGTTTAGTTATACTAGTCACTTCCTCGTTTCACCTCATCAATTGCCTTTTGTTTAAAAATGTTTCGTAAAATAATACATTTCATATAATCATCATCGAAGGTAGTCTCTGACGTCCCACGTTATCGATATCTTTCAGTTATTAAACTTAGTTGAAGTATATCTCAGGATAATTCGTCATTACGCTCTAATTTTCTAATTTGTCGAAAGCGTGCCCTTTCGTTCGATTGAATTTTCAAATCCATGGGAAATCATGTTCGTGAAATCGTCCTTTTAAAAATACTAAATTTCGATGTTCCGGAAGGCAGAAACTGACCTTTATTGGTAAGGGGAAGATAATCCTTCAACCTGCCACCGTGTACAGCTGGATCGGTTGTATATTATGGAGTATAGATTATCAATAATGAGCGGACCGATCGATATCCATCGTGGTCTCGATTGGTCAACTCACGGCGAGCGAGGGAGAGAGAGACGGAGGTAACTGCCGGATAAATAGCGTCTAATTACGCTGATTAATGCGCGGTCGGATGATTTCTTTCCTACCTCCTCGACCACGTCAACGACGACACGGTCGATTCTCAAACATTATCGTCGATTGGTACATTTTAATTGGACAAAAAGGCTCCGATGAGAATACCTGCAGGGTCACGACACGGACGTGCAAATCAGATGACCCGACGCAATAAATGGCGGCTGGCACCGAATCGTGTTTGGGCCGAAAGTAATTTGTATTCGCCGCGATTTGTTAGCTAAATATACATCTCGCGAACGTTAGTTTCCAGATTCGATCAATTTTCAATATCCCGTTACTAAAATTAACTTTGAAATCGGTTTGGTAGATAAATTTTATTTTCAATATGTACATTTCACATTAATTTGATAGTTTGAAAATTTCCTGATATGTACCCACGACTATAAAAATATCTAGCCTGCTTTAAGGGTTGGAAGATGTAACCAATCATTCACACCTTAGGGTGTGTTTAAAGTCACTATCACGTTAGAAAATTTAATAAGGCGGCATATTTCTCTTTAATCGAGAAACGTATCTCTTCCACTATATTTTTATGGTCAGCACTTTTTACGACCTCGTCAAATAGAAATAAAGGTCATATAATGTTAGCTCCGTCGCATTTAATTGCTGGAATTTAATACCTAATTTTGTATCCAATCCCATTAGATCGTTTGAAAAATTCTTTTTCATAACTGTGAATTTTAATGGCCAACATTTTTACAACCCTGGTTTCAATTAAAGTTATTTTCTTCTGCATCCAGTATAAAAAAAAAATATAGATTCCGATACAATATAGTTAGTAGTCGTGTTTTTATTTAAATTTTTATTTTGGCCCTCAAACTAGTTTTCTCACGATATTCGTTTCAGTGTTAGAATTTGCATACCGCGTCAACTGGTTTCGGCAATAAGTTCACAATAACGACTGTCAATGTAACTATTTAACTAATCCGGTTTATTTTCCAGGGGAAAGCTTGTTCTAGAAATAGAAGTGAAAGATAAGTCGACTGATTATTCCAGAGGAAAACAAATTATAAATAACTGACTCGAAGGCTCGTTAAAGGCTATAGCCAATCTTTTGGTCAACGAGTGTATCGGATAAACATTTCTTTTTTCTTCTTCTTCTATAATCTGTATCTGAATACAAATTTTACACATCTCTATAAGCTGATATATCTATCATTACCATAAATTAATTGCATTGCCTCATTTAATAAATATGAATGGATATAACAATTGAGGATCAAAGTGACCTCAAAAAAACTATTGTAGAACTTCTTTTTACGAAGTTACAATCGTCCAAAGAATTGATAACGTGTCAAGAAAATTTTCCAAATTTGTTTCGATCACAATGGCTTCCTTCCTCGCGGATCGGGATGCAAAAATGTTGGCAACCGATGGGTTTGCACGCCATTGCGTGTTCCTCGACTATTAACACTCCGATCGTTGTATCCGTTGCCGACAATTTGGGATCAAACGGCAATAACAACATAGTCGCGCTTTTCGCGTACGATCAGTCCGGCAAGGCGTAATTTCTCGGGGGAACGAAAAGCCGCGGAACTACGGATAAAGATAAGGCACGGAAGAAGATCCTGCTAGGCGTAAAAATCCCGTAGGAACCGTAATGCGTATGTTTGTCACAGGAAACTTCGTAAGCGGCCGGCTGGTTTCCGTAATGACGACTTTGCTCGCCTCGTGACGGATTCTGAATACAAATTACCCTCGGCGCCAACATAATTTTAATACGCGGGTAATTTATCACGATAGGAGGGCCGCTGTTCGCTCGAATTCATCTTTTCCATCGGTACCGGCGAAGAACTACGTCGGAGGTGGTGTTTAAACTAATTGTCCCTGCACTGTGAGAAGCAATTTCCAACCACGGCCGCGTCGGTTGTTCAAAATGTCTTCGTTCGGGTTGCGCGAAACGTCAGAAAAACCGGCTGATTCAATGTGAATAAATCTACGAGTACAAATCGCCGTGTAACGCGGCGTCTTTTTCAGACTCCTGATACGTAGAATCACAAAATGGCGCAAAAACCGCGACACACTCGATCAAGGACGCTCCGACCGATGTATACGCTTCCTTAATAAACCCTCGACATTTACAATTACCTCGATCGGCCCGCCAGACAACGATCTTTCGCGTTTCATAGTAATTTACGGCCTCGTTGAGACACACCTTTCCTTCCAGGACTAATAAACCGAATTATAGCAAAGTTATCCAAAATGTTCGCAAATTACAGCATGTGTCAGGGTGTAATTACGGATCACAAAACGGAGTTTGACCGCGTTCGACGCGGTTTTGCGAACCTTTTCGATAGACCTCCGGTTGGTATCAATTTTAACAATGCACGTGTAACTTGTCAATGTTTTGACATTTGGTTTAGGTTCTAATTGGAAAATCTTGTAAATAAAACTGCCACTCAAAAGTTTAGAGCTCCCTTCAGTTTTAAAGTGTAAAGTATATCGAATTAAAAAATTCCTTCGAAATTCGAAACTAAAATGTTAGCGTGACTTATCTTTTCGAACGAATCGTTTGTCCAGTTTTTGCTGCTTCTGTTCACTTACGTTTAGATAATTAATTCTATTCTAAGATATCGCTTCTACTGATTAGTTTCAGTATTGCATGTCATACTAATTTATCGCGTCAAAGGCGATAAAGAAAATTTTATGAGTCATCTGACACAGAAACTAAGTTGTGTCTTTGGACTCGACATTAATGTTTCGAAGCATTAAGAAAGAAGCTATGCTTATTGCTGATCGTGAAGGTAACACGAGAAAATAGAGGCTCGTGAAAACTGTTGCTCGGATATGATAACGAAATTAATTAAAATATAATTTAACGCATTGAAAGATTCTGTTCTGTTCTTAGATAACGCGATGAATGCAAATGGAATCTATATTGTTGTTTTGTATTATAGACGAAATTTATAAAACTTAATATTTACATAAAACATAAACGCAAAACTGTTGAACGGTACGAAACAACTGGAATGGATTACCTTCACAATTTACGAAAGTTCAAAGAGCTTGAAACAAGTTTCATTAGTCATGGAAGCAGGAATCTCTAACAGCACACGCGAGAATAAATTTTCTCTCCTATTATGCGTCCACGGCGATGAACCGAGTAGCTATTTTCTTTCGATAATCGATCAATAAACCGTCGCGTGTTCTCGGTATTAGATAAACAGAGAGATAGTTTTACGGAAAGTCGGGGATCATTGTGTCCGATGGTATCACGCTTCAACCGCGGAATTAAGCGAATCATTATCATCATGTCAGGTTCATTATGCGGTGGCTGCATTATCGGGACAAGATTGACTTCCTCCGCGAAAACGTTTATTCCGCGGGGAAAATAGATTGAGTTGGTCGTCGATCATGCCGGACGTGAAAATTGTTTAACTCGTTCCCTCATAAATTATTTAACATGCTACCTGTATCATCTATCAGATTTGATAGTCGTTTCCTGTGATAATAACGCGCCGCGATCGGGAACGGGGAAAAATTCACCGCGTCAAGGTGCTCGATCTGCCAGGAAATGCGTTAATACCTTCCGTCAACTCAGGGTGAATGTTTTGAGTGCCATTATGTCGATCTACGATGGATCCTAGTCACGTGTCTTCCGGAAAAGTTTAATCGTTTCACCAGTAAATGGACAATTAACAGTTAATAGACACGTATGTATTCTAAGCCAAGAAAGAATAATTTAAAAAAATTCCTCGCCATTGGATTCATGTGAGATCCATATTTTACAATCTGTATGCATATTAAGCATCGTACTTACATGCATTTAAATATTATATGCAATATATATATAAAGTTGTATAGCAACGGAATGCAATTGGAGAGGAAAATTAAATCTTCGTTTAGAAGTCAACAATCTGTTCTTTTTCCACAATCTCGACTACGGGGAATGTTTCATATTGTGCTATTTCATGCCAAGATTCGGGCAACGGCTGCCTCTATTGCAGGGTCAATCATAATTGCCGATCTTTTTTCAATTCCGCCGGCCTGTATTAGCATACTTATCTGCGTGTATTCCGTGAACGAGTCTGCCAAAACAATCGTGGATCCGCAGATTCTTGCTTCAGATACCAAAGAGGGTAGACGACCGCCCTCGTAAAATCACTGAAATTCCATGTTTATTCAATATGCCGGGATTCAGTTTCCTAGCCTTATCTACGATGAGGCGATTGGGGTGAATGATACCGTGGATCGAACAATTTTTGCTGCGATAAGCTTTCGATCTTCGCGTGCTTCTGCCTTCATGCATGATCAGATCCAGTTTCAAAGGGGTTGGTAAACTGAATTCATTAATCACGTATCAGTTTATGGGAATTTAACCAACATTTTATTAGGTCGACGAATCGTTACTCGTTTGCAACAATTTATTCTCTTAGGTCGTTCATTCGAAACACAGGTAAATAATACACGAGAGTATTCTAAAGTATAATAAAATTTGAGATTACTGAATTATCAGAAAGGGTTAAAACAGACTTTAGATTTTAGCAATTAACAGTCCAGGAGGTTACTCTTTCTATCCTGTGATATTTCTTCCATTGGATATAAAATTCTTTGGTTTCGTTAACAAATTTTCTGTATATTCTTATTAAGAAGAGACATCGCAGTAATTACTGCTAAAATGAACTTGCTTTTGAAATTATAAATAATTAGTTTGAATTTGTATGCGATGGAAAGAAGTTTGAAGAAATAATTGAATCTTTCGCGAAACCGGCGCAGGTTTTTTAAGATTAAAACGTCTTTATTATTGCAGGTTGCGACGGGGAATCCGACGAAGGTGGAAGCAAGAGGCGAAGGAGCAGGACCAACTTTAATAGTTGGCAATTGGAGGAATTGGAACGGGCATTTCTCACGAATCATTATCCCGACGTCTTTATGCGAGATTCTCTGGCTGTGAGACTCGAGCTGAAAGAGAGCCGCGTCGCCGTGAGTACATTATTTTCACATCTTTATAAACCTTTAATCGCAAATATATGAAGATAATCCTCTGGTGACGTCTAGCGAATGGCAGAACGTTAACGCTCATGACGAAAAAGAAAATTAAACTGCTAAATGAGACACTGAAGATTCTTATTTAGCAGAACTTTATATTTTTTTTTCTCTGTGAAAATGCAAAACTGTAAAGCTCGTTGGAAATGTTGCCTGACGAGTGGCACAAGATCATTGTCAGCAATGATGTTAGCTTCTTCGAAGAAAATAATGTAATTTAAATTATAAGTGTATACACTGACTTTCAAACAAATATTACAGAAAATGTAGTGTATTTATTTACCCTTATTTTGGGCCTTCTTTCGTATACAAAATATGATTATTACAGAATACAAATTTAATATCAAAGAAATAATCCCTTAAGTTTACTTCTATTAAGATCTAACAGTATATTTCGAGGCCAGAGACTTTAATAACTGCGTTTAATATAGCAGAACTTTTTTTATGTTTTTCCAGAAAATAAAACACACTGATTCGTACGGGTCATTAAGAAAGAAAAAAAAATAGAAACCCCGTAGACCGTGCAATCGTATTCAATCAACGCGTCGCGACACCGTGTAATTATCGGTCCTCGTTCCACAATCTCGCCCCGAATAGAGATGCAAACGCAAAAAATGCAGTTTTATTGCTACCTGATTTCACGTACCGTGTAGTTTTATCTGACATCCCAGATCGGTCGTTCCGATAGGCGGGAATTTATAGCGACTTCGTCGTCATTTTTCGAGGGTTGATGCCCGACAGACGTCGGGGGTGGTTCGGTCTCGGGCCTTCGGCTCTCGGGCTACTCTCACGGGGGTAGTTAGTCCATCTGCTCCGTTTTGAATGCGGTTAACTTAGGAGAAGCCGAACCTGCCCCGTTCGAATGTGTTCGAGAGTAATAAACCGAGGAAGATCTATCTCGAGACCGGTACCTTCGACTCATCGACCGTACCCATTTGAATAATGAAGGGCATTTTATTTGGACATCGTTCCCTCGCTGTGTTTCCTTTTCTGGGGAAGGGAGTGGAAGAGCTTGTAATGAAACGCAGAAAACCCAGCGTTTTCTGCGACCGACGGATTAGATGGCGTGGAATTTTAAAGCACAAGAGCGAGAAATGTAGAAAAGAAATTGTTGAATTTCGCATTTGTAAATGGTAGCGGAAAATATAATTTTCTTAGCAATTTTGGATTGCCATGCTTGACCCTTAATCTCTACTTTGTAAACTTCGTAAACTTTCACCATTATGCAATCTCGAAAGTAAATATTTGACGTTCGTTTAAAAATCTCCGATCGTTTTTTAGGTTGTTTTTCGAATTATTGACCGTGGCGTAGGCAAAGGTACACAATTCCGTGAGCAGGAGTAATTTGTCACTTGCAGGAAATCGATTCCGCGGGAAAACGTTTCAATGTTATCACGGCAAGACCTTTTTCTTTAACACGTACCGCGCACGTCTCATATTTCACGGAATAAAATAAAATTAAGTGATATTACTCTGAATTTATTCTTCCGGAAGCCCTACCGACTGATATATCAACGAACCACGCGAATGGTTTTTCGTGAAACTCGTGTGCAGTTGCATGCAACTTCGAAAGATCATGTTTTAATATCGTTTCCACGACTGGCGCTCGTTTCTTAAATAAACAGCAACGCCTCTGTTCTTAATTGACAGGTTGTATTTTTTAAACTCGTACACGGCGATTTCTTACAGTATTATTAAACCCTCGATCGTTTGATTCTTGTGTGTTTAACCGCAAACGTAGCACCGAAGCGAATACATCGTGAAATTAAATCTATTTGTTACAACACGTAGCTTATTTCCAGTAGATATGTGAAAGGATAAAGTTTGGGATTTATTGCTTGCTTCCTGAAATTTAAAAACTTCAAAGGCTAGATGCTAGTAAGATAATAGATTAGCGAAACGATAAATCTTAAACATTACGAAGGGTTATAAATTTCATTTGAGCAATAAATCATACCTTTTCAATTAAACTCGTTGTATAATATGTTAACGCACACAGTAAATTATAACTCGGTCGAAAATGTAGAGAAATTTAATTTCTACGAAGGAGTATACAAATAATACTGTGTTAATATAAATTATAAGAATTGTAATTTTTATGAAGGAGAGATCATAAATGATACTTCGTTTCTAGTATCAGAATTTTATTTCTGGTAAATTTTCCTTCTGTTGACGATTTGAAGCAATTTGGTCTCCACGAAGATCACAAGGAACATCCACTTTTTAATATTGAATAGATACAGACTTGTAACTATAAATACGTGAAATATCTACCCTTTCCGGTCTCTCGAAACCCTACAATGGACACGGAAACATGACATGATGGTGTCCTTCTATAGGTCCAACGAATGGTGGACCCTCAATTTCACGGCAGATCGAACACGAGGCCACCCTCATATTCTCTCCTTGCGATAAGATATTTATATTTATGTGCTTAGACACGCTTCAGGTGCCATGTGTCGGGGTATATTGCTCACTTTCCACAGATACAATCTCAAAATGAGCGTTTCTACGTACGAATATTATTTTAAATATAATTTACTTCATTGCAATGGAGATGTTCCAGTTATCTTGGCACTTGAGTCGTTAGGAACGTTCGTTACGAATTAAATAATTAAGGGGTAGTGCTTCGGTATCACAGAGATAAGCAATGCATGAGCAGCAGGGTACAGAGTTCAGGGATATTATTTAATAAATTATTCAAGCCCTTTGTATAAACATATTCTAAACATTAGATTGATTCATTAACATAACGATATTAAATGTATGCAAAATGATAGAAATATTAGGTTCTGCACTGATTTGGCTAAAATTTCGATTGCATCTTGTTCAATTCGTTTAGAACACGACTTAAAATTATTTCCTCGATAAAGTAAGAAACAAATAGAATAAAAATTATAAAATGAAACAAGTTTCGATCACGAAAATACAAATTTAACGAAAAGAGGGCAAAATTGTTATTTCTGGAAGATGATCTATATGGTAAAAGATGTTTACAATTTTTAGAGACCTAAAATGACACACAAAATTGTAATTGATAAAATGTTAGATTATGAAAGCTTCGAAACGCTGTTTGAAATGTGCCTAAGCAAACGACGCGAGGATCGTAGGAGGAGACGCGACACGCGAAACCAGGCGTTGAAATCACCGCGCGAGGCCGAGACAATACGCGTTTCCCAGATCGGGAGAGTCCGTACGAGCGAACGGGCACCAATCCCCTTTGTGCGACCGAAATGCGAGTGACCTTGGTGACAGGACCGATTCGGAGATAACCCGAGCTGGTGGTGACACGATGTCACGCAGCCGGTGCGTCTTCTCGAAGGGTCGGGGACGGGAATAGCCCTCAGATTAGATAGTTGATCCCCGCGTCAGATAACCTCTGCGACACACGGTTGCTAGCGGCGGCGGCTTTTAAAAAATATTGTCACGCCGAGATAAACCGATGACACGGTTCGGCACGGGTAACTGGAAGCCAAAGGAGCCCGAGACAGAAAGAGCAGATCGTCGATCGCGGAGGATTCGTCATTTTCCGTGATCGTACAATTGTAGTTTCCGTCGCGACGCAAACGCGAAAATATGTAAGTATTTTCATGTTTGATCAGTCACTTGCCAACGAAATACAGTGAAAATTGTACTATAGTTTCGATCATGGAGGTTGGGTTCTTAATTACACTAATTTTGTATAATTTTAACTGATCATGGTCTTTCCTTTTGAAGTAATTGTATAATTCGTTGTTTACTATAGTAGCTGTATTTTTAAAAATAGTAATGGAAATAAATTAAATTAAATTTTAGGAGGTATCTCAATGTTATTAATAAGCAATGTACGAGCATTAATTTCACGATCGAGAGTCTATTTATATTTTTCGATATCACAGAGAAATCTAGAATCAATTAATTTTTATTTTAATCGTCACCTAATACAAAAATGAGAGTACGTTCGCCCATACTAATTCTATTTTACGATAATTACAACTGATCTTCGTGACTCGTACGGGAAACCAATTCAACTCATATTTCAATGCGCTAAATGCATCCTGCGTGTTCCACGAGCGCCATTTTCCCGTCCACCATGGTTCCGTTTATATTCAAATGAACCGCCATGTTCAGTGCTTGTTAATCGTCGATCGTTGCACGCGTCGTTCGTGGATCTTGCGTGTCATTAACATATTTACTGAAAACCTCTGAACAACCTGTCTCCTTGTACCCGTCGCATCCTTGACGCAAGAACGAAGACGAAAACGATACACGCGAGTAATACGTAGAGGCGACAGGGGAAATGAGAGCGGAAGGACCAGGGATGCTTCTTAAAAATCAATTGATCACTATCCTAACGACGTCACTTCGAAACTGGTCCTTTTGGACCAGTCTACAAAAGTTATTAGCGATTCGTTGTGTCTTCAACACGTTGTCTGTCAAATCATTTCATAAAACATCCCATGGAAAACGTTCTAAGCTTTCTCAAAATTTATACTTTTAAAATAAGGATCGAAAGAATTAATAATCATATAAACACTGTAGTGGGAAAAGTTGGATTTTAAAATCCTAAAAATCACGAAAAAACAGTTGTCCCATATTTCCTTTCTGTCTATACATACATTATACAGATACTTTCCTTGAAAAAACAGCTTGCTCGCAACCTAACGAGTAGAAAAAAGTTGTTACACGTTCGGTGAGGGTTCATAGTAATCGGTGGAATAGCTTGTTCGTTATCAGTCGACGATAATTCCTGACGAATAGTGGTAATAATACTGAAGTTACGTTCCCCGGTCGTCAACTTAATCTATTGCAGCTGTTAACCGTTCTAACTGCTCACTCTTTCTCAGCTCTGTCAGAAATTAATATAACTATGTGTACATACCATTCGTCGGAAATTAGAATATCGCGAGTGTGAGATAATTTGTTTCTTAAAACTTATATTATTTCGACTGTGAAATCGTAGCCATTAGAAATATTACGAACGAACGTTCTGTTTGTCCGTGCGATGCGTCATATCTAAATTTATCGCTGTTCGGGATGAAAAATATGTTTAGTTTATGAACAACACTTTATCTCGAGCGGTATGTCCGAATAAAATTGAATAATGAATGCGTCACGTCTAATTACCACTGTTTGTTATTCCTAGCAATGACATTTAATCGACGATAAACTCGCGACTGTGACTTATTGCAATCATACAATGTTTTATCGATGCAGTTCCATCAAGTAGCCTGATCCAATTTCATTTACTTGCAAAAATCAAATGTTTAATCACAATAATCGTCTTATATCTAGGAAAATACAGTTGCACGACGAATCAGACTCGTTGCTAGTTGCACAATGACAGATTACGAAGCAAAAATTTGTTTATATTACACGAATCCTTTCCACGTTTCTTTTCTTTAACATCGTGGGAATTAATTTCTCCAGTTCCACAGCGATAGATTATATCGTTCGTGCGTGAGTTACGCGGTAGTTAACGTGGTAAAAAAAGGAGTGAGATTCGCGATAAAGTAACGTGCATGTTCTATTAAGCTTCGTGCGGAGTTTCATCAAACTTGGCCAGTTTCACTGAAAAATGCCCGGCTCCGCGCCCGTCAATTTGATGTTTTTCCGATTCAATCACATTACGCCTTGGAAGCAATAAGTAAAGAAGAGAAGAAAATGAAGAAATCGCACGGGCACGTGACGCGACGACGGTGTTACAAGGGTTGGAGTGGGTCTATTGATCTGTAGCTCGCGTGTGAACAGCGCCGCATACCGGCTTCCAGCCACAACTAATGTCTTCATCCTTTTCAACCACCTTTTCAACCCCTTTTGGCTCTTTCCTTCTTTCTTTCGCTGCCGGTCGCGTGGTGAAATTCACGCCAGCACTAAATCGTGCTTCACGCCACGAGCGTTCACGCGAGCGCAGGGTAAAGTGTTGAAACTCTCCATGAATCAAGACACTCCAGGGGGTCGTTGGTCCTTCCGCGTGGGGTAGGCACCTTCGTGTAATTTCGATATTTAACTGTTGCGATCGTACCACCCTTGGAAGCGGTTTCGATTATTCAAAACAAAAAGTAATTTCGCAACTATTATTTTTTAAACCAACGCATGCATCTGTCTTCAGCCAGCGATACTTGAAACACTCGCAGAAGAATAATTATAAATTTTTAACAATTTTAGAAAGTATTTAGTCTTTAAAGATAAAGCTATTCTTAAAGAAATTTATTTGTATAGAGGGTGTTCAGCCACCCCTGGGAAAAATTTTAATGGGAGACTCTAAAGACCAAAATAAGACGAGAATTAAGAATACCAATTTGTTGATTGAGGTTTCGTTACAAAGTTATTAACGTGATAAGTGATAAAAATGAATATGATTATAAAATTTTTTTAAAAATAATTTTTTTAGGACGATTTGAACACTACAGTTTTCTTGATTTCCCGATAAACCATTCCTGGGATATAAAGCGGTACAAAGGTTTGTATTTGCTTGGTTCCAGGTGTGGTTTCAGAACCGAAGGGCGAAGTGGAGGAAAAAGGAGCACACGAAGAAGGGTCCGGGCAGGCCGGCGCACAACGCTCATCCGCAGAGCTGCAGCGGAGAACCAATTCCACCGGAAGAACTAAGAAGAAAGGAGCGAGAAAGGCGGCAGAAGAAACTGCTGAAAGCTCTTGAGCGACAGCAGAGGAAATTAGCCGCAAAGGTAAGGACCCGGAGTCGTTTTTCGTAAAAGTGTCGACCATCGGGATACCGGTAACGATTATACAAAGAAAAAAAGCTACTTCAAGATATTCCCAGTAACGTTCTATTAAACTTTACGTATTAAATTACAGCTGATTGATAATAATTCAACGGTTCTAATAATATTCGTAATCAACGGCCTCAGAAATCTTATTGCTATTTAATATTTTAAGTAAACGAATGACAGTTTTTCAAGATGTACCTATCGATAGGGGTTATGAAAGGCGGAGAAATTGATTGTAACGCATGGTAAATATAAATCCACTGGATTCGACGTTATCGTCGTTCGAAAAACGTGGACCAAAGATCGCGACGTTCTGATTTTAGGGCATCACCGTCGATCTGTCGACGCTTCGAGCCGAGTGGGAGTCGCGAAGCGCCGCAGCGTCCGGCGGAAGCGCCTTGAACGGCACCCTGGGAGGTTCCTTCAGCCATTTGAGCAACAACAACGAGAGCAGCAGCGTTTCAGGGTCCGGGAACGACGCCAACGAGGAGATCGACGTCGTGGGCGGGCTAGACTCCTGCAGCGAGAGCGGCAGCGAAAGGGTGGACTCGGCCGCGGACGGTTCCATAGACGGGGAATGCTACCCCAGGCTAGCCAACAACTCCAGCGAGCAAAACGATCCGCGAAGAAGCGCGAACCAGGTCGCCGGGAACCTCCAGAATCCTAACTCGAGCCTGAGTCTGGATCACCTGAACCACCAGCAAGGGATCCATCACTACAGCCTGAGTCTTCTGGAGATCAGAAAGGAGCTGGTGAACATGAACAACGCGGGTGGAACGCATCAGACAACGAACAACGGTAGCAGCTTCGAGAGAACGTCGGTCAGGCAACAGATCAGCGAGGAGGAGGTTCAGAGCAGTAGCATAGATCTGTCCGTGAAGGGCAGGGAGGAGAGAAAGAGACTAAACCCATTCTCCATCGACAGTCTGTTGGGCAATAACAGAACCAGCACACCGGGCATCCACAACGAATGCAGAGCCTCGGCGCCCACGTTGACGAACGGAAGGGAGTCCAGCAGCCCCACGTCGCCGATCTCTGTGCCCACTTCGCCCTCCACGACGTAGTAATCCAAGGGATCGTTTTCTACGACGAAGCCTGACGATGGACGACAACGAAGTGATTGGCCAGTCACGAACACTATCGAGAACAACGAGACGGTCGTCGAGGACGAGGAGACACTTTAGAGTAGCGTAGTATTGCGGTTTCGATTGGGGGAACGAGAGTCTCTTTTGATAGTTTGCCCCGACAGACTTGGTGAATCCGGGATTCTTGATTTTTCACGAGGGGGCTCCGATTTAAGGGCAAAGTGACGCTCGAATGGTTCGATTACGGTTAGCTGATAGGCGTTTAATTGTTCCGCGTAAGATGATGATCGTTTCTTCGACGAGGAGATGGACGCGTATTTCTTGGATTTTCGAGTTCGAGGTTGCGTTTATTAACCGATGCGGCTAGTTTTCTTGGGGAGGAGCGTGTCGATGTAGCTCCCATTCAAGAGAGAGGCGATGAACTCGCTGACTGAGTAAAGGAAGGCTTATATCAGTTTCGACATATCTGCATCGAGTGCGTGAGCGATGACGAGTCTGTCCTTGCGTGTTCGATTCCCTTCTTTATCCTGATAGAAACGAGAAATGTGCAATAAACACGGACGGTTTTTTTTGTTCGTCGTACGCAACGTATGTAGTATCCGGCGATCGGATCTGGAACGTTTCGTTAGATAAGGGGAACGGTGAGACAGTTTGAACGTGCGCGTGAATGATAATGACTGCGAGAACGACAGACTGCGTGTGTATTTAATGTAAATAGCTCCGAAGTATAGACGATACGTTTTATTTAATTCACGTAGCCGATACCCCAGTGTTCGTCGAGTCGCGGATAATTAATTTAAAGCAATAGAGATTTCGTCTGGCGCACGTGTATATAGAAATAAAGATCTGGCCGAGAAGCCGAGAATAAAGACGGTTGGATCTCTTCTTTTCGCGATCGTGCATTCGCGAGGAACGTGATCGACGAGGGAATGAGAGAAAAAGAGAGGGGGGGATGTTACGAGATGCCATAAAATCTGGGATGCGAGACAGTATCTACCGTATATTCATTTCAAATATATTAATTTATTCTCAAGACTACTTGGTGGCGAACGATCAATTTCTTCCATCGCTCCATCCTTTTCCTCTTTGCGTTTACGTTAAACGATGTGGAACGCGAGTAAATTCATTAAACAATTTTTGCTCGTTTTCACTGATGATTCGTTCGATTACGTGGGAAAGTTTAATTTCATTTGCTGTCGATTATTACCCACCTAATATATGCTTAGTTTCTTTCTCTTTTTTTCTTTTTTTTATCCGATTTTTGTCCTTCTAGGTGATAGTCTGCAAAGGTGGGGTAAGTACTTATTGACGCGTCATACTGGTAGAAATTAATTAGTTCGTTTCTTATATCTCTGGATAGTAGGTTTACATCATCACAGTTGACCTATCCGCGAGTAGTTACGATTTCTTTTAATTTGATGAAATTTTATCTAAGGTTCCCTTTTTTAGGTACGTGCTTGTTAAATGATTAAAAATAATACGATTTATAGAAGTAAAAATTTCTCCTACGCCCACTTAATAGTTCACTATGATAAAAATTAATTGCAATAATAGTAAACTTTTCTATAAAATCATTATACAAGTTTTAGAAAAATTCTATTGAAAGTGTAAAAGTTTTAAAAGAGGAGATACGAATATATCATTGATTTTCAGTATTCTTCACGAATGCTTGTAAAGGGCTTCCTTGGTTCGGGTATCCTCGTCCTGTAAATATACAAAAACAGGCAATTCCTGGAATTACCGAGCAGGAATTCCAAATACTAGGCTCGCCCCGTCGAGTTTCCTGTTTCCATTGACGAAAACAATGTTCGAGGTCGCGCTGGTTTATCGAAATCGGTTCGACCTTCTAAATTCAGTCGCGCGGTGACTACGGTTAACATTACATCGAGTCGTGTTCTAACGTCGTCGTAGAGGAAACGGAAATTCAGCCGGTTATTATTTGCAATTGAAATATAGTGCGTCGTTCTAATTAACCAGAAAGTTAATGTGGCGTGTAATATTGATTGAACGTAGATATAACCCCGAAAGTCGACGAGTTGTTTATATTTGCAATAGAGTATAAAATAGTTGAAAAGTCTTCGGTTGGATAGACTTTTTATTTTCTTTTCCGGAAACGATAATTCTCTTAGAAACACAATTTTAAGTAGGTAATCGCCTTCTCCCCCACCCTAATTTAATTATTAGTATTATTAATATTCGATGAGAGATGTTTTGAAAATATTTCGACGCTGGAGAATTTTCTCTAGCATTTCAAGGCTATTCGCTTTGTAAACGATCTTTCATATCGTGTCCTACACAATATTTCGCAATTAGATCATTTACTGTGGGTTTCCCGATTGATTTAACACGGCAGCAATTTCACGAGAAAGTTTTACATTCGTCGACAACAGTATCAGTATATTGCACGCTTTATCAGATGTATATCGAGCTGTGTTATCGTGTAATTAACCGATTCTAGTTATTCTGTTCGACATTTCCGATACGTGAACATTCAACCTTGCATAAATCACGATACTGAAACGACTGGAAGCTGTAGAAAATAGGCTAGTTTATTTATTATAACATACTACTTTACAAGAAATATTAGATCAAACTTGACCAGTTATAGTTTTCGAAACACGTATGAAAAATCTCTTACACTCTGCTGTAGGTACGTTCCTTCAACATAAAAGAGTAATTCATTTTATTTGTAATTGAATATAGCTTCGTTGCCTCGGCGAAAGAAATTAATAATACCTTTAATCGCGATGTAATTGCCGATAGGTTGTTCCAATAAAAATAATCAACGCTGTTTATATTTGCGATGGAATGCAACTGCTTTGATCTAACTGTAAAGGAAATTGAAACGTGACGTTTAATCGTGTTCGAATGGCGGTGACTTGCTCTAAATCGGTGCATATAACGGAATCGCGAGGTTAATTTGCTGATTTTCTTTTGCACTTTCCTCGCCTGTCAATTTTTTCCCGTTCTTGCTCGTGCGATTTTCTCGAGCAATAGTGACGTTGGTTGAAACTCGCGAGGAAATTGTGACGAAACAGTGATGGGGAAACTGTGACTCGAAAGTTTGGTGTTCTTAAAACGAACCGAAGTCCAAGGAAGATGGCGGAGCCGATCGTTTCGGAGGACGATGATTCCGTAAGTGCAAATTACATATTTCTTTATTCTCGATAGACTTTGTGCAAAATCTACAATATTCCTAGTTTTAACGTCTGTGTTTTTAAATCTACTCAATTTCTGACTGCATACGTTACTCTATCTATTATAACTGTATCTACAATGTTGATAACATATCAGGAAACAGTTTTGCAAAGGAAATTCAGTATTTTTTATTTATAGCAAACTAGGATACAAATAAAAGCTCGTGAGTCAGACACGAAGAAAATGAAAATGAACTATCGTGCTTTGGAAAGTAGTCACGTACGTTTGCTACGCGTTTAATTGCGAGATCTATGACTAGCCTGTTGTTTCTAGAATGCTCTCAGCTTGACAGAAATTGCTAGATCTCCGTAAACTCTAACAAGGAAGTAAATCTGTCGCTCTTGACCGCACCATTGATTATGTTGTAACTCATTACAATTGATCGGATGAACGCGAGGGCATCGAACGCACCGCGGCAAACATTTACGCCGGTCGAGATCAAACGGTACGTTCGATCGGCGTTTCTATCCCTGCAAAGATTTAAATAGTCCGTGACACGCGCGTTTAATTACGCATTTATCGCCTTCAACGCGCAACGCGGCCGTAATTTATGGCGCCACGATTGCGACCGCGGTTTGTCTTTGCCGCGTCGCCATGACTGATCTAGCCAAGTTTCACCCACGAATTCGTTAAGCTCGCCATCTTAAAATCCACCCACGATTCCGTCGATCCAAAGCCTTTGTTCGTTTCATCGCGTAGGAATTAATCGGTTCGAAAGTGGTACTTTGCACCGTCGATCGTTTTGTCATACACGAATCTAGAATTTGAACTAAAATTTTTGTGAATTTTCTACTCCCCTACGTCTACAAAATTAATTAATGATACAATCCAAAAATGAAAATTAAAAGTAACATATTATAAAATTGTTCCTCATATAAAAAGCTTTTGGAATCAGCAAACTATACATATAGAAAATTGTTACTTATTTTCTGTAACTCTTACGTATAAAATCACGATTGAAAACAGCTGGTTGGCCCATTGTATTTTTATTTTATTTCTGTAACAAGAAGTCTATGGAGTAAAGTCATTATTGATTTCGTAGATGTTCTATGTCTGCTGAACAAACGGAACTACAAAGCATGGAAAATATCTAATGTAATTATATACTATAAATATAATTAGTTTATAGTTGTATAATAAATAATGTAATTTCTTGTTATTTAGCATGGATTTACAATTATTTCGGGATCCTATCCGATGCAATGAAAATGCGTGCAATAAGTGGAACTGATTAAATTGATCGCCGGCAAGCAAAAATTCATAAAGCGATGCACTATTACTTTGTTCGTTAATAAACTGCCACGAACTTTGAAATTTATTAAAATATGTAATTTTAGTTGTAATTTAAAATTCATTAGTTCGAAAACAACTCTGTAATACTGTTAACCTAAAAAGGAGAAATTAATTGGGATGAAACTGAATGGATCGTAACAGCTTAATTAGTGTAACTTCAGTTGAAGTATGATACATGAATTATACAATTTTTCAATCTTTACGGAGAACAAGAGAAATGAAAAATGATCGAGAACCGAGAAAGCTGAATAGAAAGCTGTGCTTGGTATAAATCACTTCTCTGTGTCTCATTATGTACCGCAACGGAAAACGTTACTTTTCGAAACACTAGAAATTTGATTTCATTCTTGTTACTGTGTCGCTTTTAATTATCACCGTCGATAAATCAATCGTGCAACGTTCGCGGAATAAATGAGTCTAAAAAATTTCTGAAATATTTCAAAATCCACCAAAACGAAGACAAAAGGAATAGAAAGTCACGGTGCGTGATAAAACGAGCCTGAACCGAGCGGAGAGTTTTGAACGTTTATAAATTCGCAAAATAGGAAGAGTAACGGAGTCGCGGGTGCCCTCATAAAACAAATACTCGGGACACGTATGAATTCGCGTATGAATATGCATAGAAAATGATATATCAGCTTCCCGTCGTCATATATCAAATTTACATAGAAAGCGCGATCTGTTAATTTTATATATGGCACTCTACTTTAGATTACTTTCGGGCATATTTTTATCGGGGATTTTGTTTTGCATACAACGGCGCCGAAAATCTGTATAAAAATTTCATGGCGCGCGGCACCATTATTGCCAGCGAGAAAACGGATATTTATTTAACGTCGTGGCGTCGATTATAACGGGGCAGATTTTTTTATGAATATTTATGAATTTAATTTGCAGTTCTCGATTGAAGCAATTGCAAACGCTTGCCGCGTTGTCGCGTTCTACGCGGAGAAATTAAATTGATAATGCATTTCCATTAAAAAAGAAAGCGATGGATGACGATTGCAATGTTTGGAAATTAACGACCGTTGAATTTTAAAGGGTTAAATTTCAAACGACGGTGAATGTTTGCAGAAAATTTTTGATATCTTTAATTATTCTATGCTACGAGAGATGATTTTATACGTCGATGCAATAATCAATTTGAAAGAGCTGATACATAATTTAATATATTAAATGTATTTTACTACGCTTCTATAACTTTCTAATTCTAGAAATTGCTACGTTTCAATGAGTTTTGTATAACGATAATAGCGGTTCGTGTCGATGGAATATTTTTCTGGGTTAAATATATAATCAGTCATGTTCTCAACGTATACAAAATTGTAATTACTTTCATACTACGAAGTAGAAGAGTATCCATCATGCTCAAAGAATGCGCAAAAAGAAATAATTTTCTTCATTTTCCGCTTTTTAACTGCGTGGCAAAAAAGTATCAATTATGGTTGATGATGCACAGATTGCACAGATTTATACATTGTTGCACGAATCGTATTTTATTTAAAGCCGTACACGATTGCGAGAATAATCTAAGTCCAACCAACAAGTGTAATAAGTCTTGCACTGTTTCATAATCAGCGAATGGAAACAAATAAAGTTTCTTTGAAAATTTGCATGGTTGGCGCCCATTACATTATTTTATGGCTGCACTCTGCAGTCATTGAATTAATTCTTTCATAGTGCATGAGAAACAGCAATCGTATATTTGCTTTACCCTTTGAAATATGCAAATTGTAAAATTTGCACTATAGCAATTGTTTCTCTAATTATTTCGTAATTGGTTAACGGATAGTATAATTTATTCCAATGGTTGATCTGTACACTCTTTGTTATATTAATTTATTTGTTATTATTTTATGTTTCAGTCGTAATTTCTCTTAAAATTCTCTAATTTAACATTGCTTTTCAGTCCAGTCAATAATATATAGTTTTCTCAAATAGTGTATACGTCATTATAGAGTTAAACTGCAAGTACTGGGTGACTCTAGAAACACTATACCTCGTTCATTCATTAATTTATTATTCTAATGGTTAATCAAGTGCACCGATAATTATGAAACATTTTCTGATACGTTGAGTCATCGAGAGTTGACGTCGAATCTTCGACTTATTATACTATAGTCAATGCAAAAACACACTTTGTTAAATTTGCAAGATCATATCCTCCGCTCAATCAACTCCGCCAGTGACAATTGTTTCCTTAATTGTTTCGCGGTCGACGGGTTCATCATCTTTGTTTGTCGGGATTTCATGAATTACAATGATACTATTATCATCGTCGGAGGCGGAGACGCGAAGGGTTAACTCGTTTCATTAACGCCGCACAATGGATAAGAGGTGCGTGCAACGGAAACGCGATCGAACGAGAAGGAAAGAGCAACATGCGCGAGTTATCTTTCGCGCAGACAGCAAATTGTGCTCGTCGAATGGAGTTAATTTATGGACAAGGTTTCGTTTTATCTCTCGTACGGTCGATCGTGAACTTTTCTTTTCTGTAACAACATATAAATCGCGGAAGCGCCGTCGTTAAAACGGTGTGTCGGAGTCGCGCGCCGCTTCCACATCGGACAATGAGACGACCATAAATCACGCACGGCGCGCGATTACGCGCTTCTGTAAATTTCTGTCGGTGGAAAACTATATTTATATTTATGAAACGTATTCTTAATTCCCTTGAAATGGTAGGGTAGTCGGTTACGCGTAATACGGTGGATAGGTAATTACGATCAAACAAGATTGCAATGAGCAGTTCCAACAAAATTAGAATTCTATTTTGCGAGTCAGAGCATGGAAAAAAT
This sequence comes from Colletes gigas, assembly GCF_013123115.1. Classification (NCBI taxonomy): domain Eukaryota; kingdom Metazoa; phylum Arthropoda; class Insecta; order Hymenoptera; family Colletidae; genus Colletes; species Colletes gigas. The sequence continues at coordinate 5,104,697 of NW_025106637.1, forward strand.
TTAATTTATATAATAGATGACTAATACGACCGACGAGTAGGAATTTATCTCTGACGTTCCTCTGTCGAACAGTTTAACTTTTATTTCACCATTTTAACATATTTTATTATTGAAATTTTTATTTCGATCTAACGAATATCTTTCGTAATAGTTCTTTTCATATTTTTTTTCAAAATTAAAGTGCACAGGAATTAATTTCATATAAAATACAATTCTAGAAATTGGGAGTTTTCTTTGTCGTTCCAGGCAATAAACAGTTTAAAGTAACGAGAAGAAAATGGCGACTTTAAACACGGTTCGCGGAAACGTGGACACTTGTTGAAGCCAGGATTCGTTCTTTGTTAATATTTCAGGCGACAGAGCGGTAGAATAATAATGATATAGTCTTGACACACGCACTGTCGTCGTCGCGTGGCGAACAATGACTGGCGTATAAATCATAGACGAGGTTCGCCATTGCGTGTATTATTATCATTCAGGAACAATTTGTACACAACGGTGTGCTCGGAACGTCGCAAAAATGCGCTCGTTGAAAGCTCCGTTCTCATAAAATAAATACGATCTCATTAATTTCGAGCGCACGAGGGTGGTGAAGCGGAGAACATGTTCTTACGCTTGCATCTCGTACGTGAAAATAGCGAAAAATAGAATGGCTTCCAATAGATAATAATTCTTTAAGTACATTTTCAACAAAATTGTATTCCACACTTGACACATTCTTTATCAGTGGGTTATTAGACGTAATCAAAATGTTAGTTTCTGAAACGAAGAAAACGGTCATAGGGTAAATAAATTCATACGTTCTTCAGAGAAAAGTTAGATTTTATGAGTTTATTCATATTCAATTGGTTATTTCCAAAACATTAATTTTTATATGATTTCTGATTTTCTAGTATATTTCGTAGACGATAAGATAGGCGAAACGACCCAAAACGTGGTGGGATAAGTCCGTCCAATAATTCGTGTACGCGATATTGTTCACTCACACGTGTGTACACGTCCATGCAGTACATTGAACCAAACAACAAAGGACTATTGTACGCAACGCCGGGACATGGTTAATGGCTCAAACCCTCAGCTGGTTAAGGACTCAATTACTGGCCAATCCTCGAATCTGCTACCTCCTCTTTCTCAGTCTTTTTCTACCTCAGCGTCCTAATTTTCTTCTTGTTTCCTGTTGCGTGCAACATGGACCTTCCATAAACTTTACAACATTGTATTGGATATCATGGATCACGAGTTCGGGGTACTTTGCATTTCGCTACGGCATTTTGTGGATGAAAGACTGGTTTGTAGAAATTACTGGGTAGAAGAGTGTTTTGGATACCACGTCGGCGGTAGTGACTCTCAATTTTTGGAGTAGTTAGGGCATTTGACGATGGGAAAAAGATTTTTGCCTTTTGAAGCGTTTCTGCCGTCCTATGACAAAATTCTGTATAGTTTGTGTACGTTCACTTCATTAAACGTCTTTTATGACGAAGATAAAAATATGCATAGTAAAAGAAAGTAATCACCTTTATTTAATTTGTATTTTGAAAAAAAAAATGCAGAGTTCTATATGAATTTATTAGTTTCGTGATGTGTGTAGTTTCTTGTCAATTACACGTGGTATGTAATGCTGGAATTTTAATTGTCTTTGTTAAATTGTACTTGGCGAAAGATTAATCTGATTTGAGATTTGTACTTTTAATGAAGCATGTGGAAACCGTTGATTATAATTAGCATCGCTTGGATTCTTTGATTTGTAAAAGCATTTTTGAGCAAATTGGAATGTAAATTCAAAGATTTTGTTGAAAGATGTAAGGTCTTGTCCTTGGTTTCAACGACTTGTACTACGGTCTTCCCGGTAACTATCTTTTATTCATTAACCCCTTTGCTATTAACGTCGGATACGAACGTAGTCATTTAGTGCTGTTTCCTTCCATGTCCTGGCTGTATAATTATACGTACATAAGTATGTTTCGGTTGATACTATTAATTCATGCACATGGCTTAATTCTGAAATATATGTGTGCATCGAAGCAAACCAAAATATTCTTATACGACGTGCTGTCACTTTTATTGCGATTTGTATTCTAATTTCACTGAATGCAAAGGATGCTCGAAACGATATTTAGGAATATCAATTTTTCACCGAATACGATCCAAGTTATTTCTTAGTTTAAAGTAATTAAAATGTTAAAAAGGTTAGAAAATTTGAATTTAAATAAAAAGATTGTCTGTCTAACGAAAACTGAGTATCTACTCGAAACTTTCAGTTTTCTTTGTTTAGCTTGCGTACGTGCTTCTGTTGCTTTCTTTCCATAAATATTCATTACCGCAAGGTTTCTATATTCTCGTATAATTTTATGTAATTTTAGCCAAGAGTAGCCAACTTGGCTCGCAGTTGGCAATTTTTGAATTTAATGGGGTGTTGAAACGCGATCTCTTAATTAGTTCACGTCGCTTTCAGTTAAAATTCTAAACAAAATATCTTCGGGTGGCGAGCGAACGATTCATCTCGGTAATTTACTTACGGAACGTTATAAATATTGATGCGTTAACGTGCGTATATTACGGAATACGAAACAATTAGAAATGGTTAAAGCGCGTAACAGACACCGGGAAGGTCAGCGTGTTAACTAATTACCAATAAATCTCGGTGTGTGCCACCTTCGTTTTCTTTTTCCTTTGGCGAAGTATTGTTCACGATCACGAACATAATTAGCTCCTCTGGACTAGAGCTCCGCGAAGCGCAGGTGTAACAATCGTTTTCGAATTTTACGCCTCTGTATGTGTACATGGAACATTAAACAGAACAGTCTGTTGACTTCATTCGCCACGCGCAAAGCGTCTGTCACTTCCTGTATTAAATGATATCATCAGTAATAATAGTGCAGAGTGTGTACGAATATGAGCATCGTTGAGGTCAATTTTAACTTTATACGTTCGAAATAAAAATTTTATTCTTTCTAAATTCAAAAAAAAGAATTCATGTTCGGACATTTTCTGCGAGACTAATTCATTCCGCGAAATTTAAGGGACACTTAAGGGAAACTTTTGCGAATATTTTTGGATATTAATATTATAGAATCTTGAATTTCATCGAGCAGAATCTAATAAAGACACGTGCACGTTTAATAAGGTTTAATCAGATACGAAACCAATCTTGTGCACCTGATGTTCCACATTCGTTCTTCATAAAGTCATTAAAGAAGTACTGTTACGCGCTCGATAATTCTCAATTAAAAGTCATAGGTCGCTCAATTAAATACTTGGCCGCGTATCTCGTTAAATCTCCCCAGGAACAGAACATTCAATCATTAATCGAAATTTACTATTGGTTAACATTCAAGTTCAATATCGGAATCAATTTTACGAAATCTTTGCTTCTATTTTAGGATAAAAGGAATCCATTTGCCTTAAATTTTGTAATTAAATATAAATATGTGTATTATTCTATGATCTGACAGACAGTGTTTCATTTATTTTTGTTTTAATTATCGAAAATAAAATCCTCAGCGCTGATTTCAATTATTTTGATTATTTTATTGAAATATCGATTGTCTTCTTCAAATTTCTCGTTGACAAAGAACCCAAATGTTATTCGAACGATACTAGAAAACTTATATTCGAAATTCGTTAAAAATTTGAAACGTTGCTCTGAAATTGTAATTGGAATTTAGCACAGACATGAATGGGCCTCGATCTTGAATCGAATGATTATGATTGATAATCGCAGACCCTATCGAACCATCTGTGTTCCTAGTATCCGTGCTCGGTCCCAGTCACCTGGTTCCCCGTTCATCCCATCGAGAAAATCGCGCGAAAGCAAGGCGATAGTCGTTAAGGATTCCGATGGCTTCCGAGAAGTACGAGTGTAAATTATTCCCGGATCGCGATTAGAGACCAGCCAACCACCTGCCGGATTCACGCACGAAGACTGCTAGGTATTAATAATCCGAGGATTTATGAGATCCGCGATCGCTTCGTTAAGAAAATGCCTTCATTGTCGATCGAATCGTACGTGTCGCCCTTCAATTTTTTCCGCCATTATTTCGAAAGCGTGTAATCTGCCTCCGACCTTTAAAAACCAGCCGAACTTTAGTGGGTATTCTGTTTTATTATGATTTGTGTGGAATTGTTCTAATCCAATTTTATTGTGTTATTTTTTATTTATTCTTACGATCTGTATCTTATTTTCTTCTTTGCTTGAATCATTTTATTTTCTATTGCATTACCACCCTCGTGTTTAATCAAATTTACCAAAAGTTGAGGGTTAAGTGTCATTCGTACTAAGTACAAGCTATTGCAAGTCGTGAAATTGTTAAACGAAGAAGAAAAACTTCCTCTTAGAAATCCAGATAGAACGAAATCTTCGTTTTATTAGTAATATACAGCAGCCCTTGTGATAATTTAATGTCCCAGGAGCAAATCGGACGATTGTACGCCTAGCTTCGTTTTACGACCCGTGATGCACGTGATGTAAGAAACTGTATACAGTTTATCTTACATAAATGTCTCACGAAATGCTGTCCAAACTATCGTCTTTATGGTAATTACATGTTTCGCGTGGCGTCTCATAATAGAATAAAACTCGTACTTTGGTATTTTAAGATCTTCACAAAATCATCTCGACTTCTTTCAAGGACCTTTCTTATCAAGAAGTTGAAATTCACATTGTAAAATAGAAGTGCAAAATTTCGTCCTTCGATAGTTGATGGCTTTGCCAAGATTCTCAGTTCTCTCATCGACGCATACCTTAGAATCCCTGGACACTAGCAACGACTAATTACACGACCAACCTCTGGTCAAGTTCAATCTCGCGCGTTATACACGGACTGTCCAAGAATGCCATATTACGGTGTCGCCAGTAATAAAGTGCAATCTTCGAAAGCACCGTGGTCGCTCCTAGTCATTTTCTGCTCGCCTCGCGCCGCAACGGTAATTATACCTCTTAACAAGGAGGAGGAGCGTCCTTGGAAGTCGGCGGCAATTAATTCCGGCGTTGCTTAAAATATAGAAAGCGATCAGTCTCGATGTAGCCAGAAACTCTCCGTGAACGATATCGATGTCCAACTGCTTGGACTCGTTCAGACACTGGCGTACGGGTTCAGATTAATGACGCTGATTAGTTACAATCAACAAGCACTTCCGCCATCGCGCGGCACCGTTGCGAATACGACGATACGTTTAAACGACGAGAAGCATCGAGGGCCCGGAACCACGGGCGCTGTTAACCGGCCATCAGCTTAAAGCCCCCGATAATCTTATTCTTCGCGGGAACGACGACGTTATAATTCAATCTGCGCGACAGTCTAATCCTCCTTGCGGTCCGTTCCGGCTCCAGCGGTTCCAGACGCTGGATCATCGATCCTCGTGCAACACGCGTCCCCTCCCTCCCCCCAACGAAGAAAGAGAGAAAGAAACGATCGACCACACCGAATCCTCGCGAGAGAGTCCCGATTCAGCCGCAGCGTCCCTCGTTATCCGTCGTGGTATCCGCGAGGCGGAAAGGCCGAGCGGAGAGCACGGTTGGATCTTCGCGGACAAGGTGTAAGTCGATCGAGTCCGATCCAATAGATCAGGCGGCAGATTCCTTGCCAGTTATTACAAAAGGTCGGAGGTCGATCGCTCGCATAAACCATTTAGCCCTCGATCGACTATCGATACCGATATTTCCCAGAGGTATCGGTTATCTACTCGCTCGATCATCGTCCGACAAGGCCCCGGCTTTCTTTACTCCTGCGCCGTGTTTTTCTTACTCTGAACGGAGGGCCCCACCCACGCCGGACCAGATTAAATGCCTGGACGTTCCTCTTTCTCTGCCCATCGTTTCGTCGGATGCGTCGGACGCGGGCTGTTCTGTCGTACGATGGACCACGGCGGGCAGTAATTTGGTTTAAATTAATATTGCCCCGTCCGTAGATCGCGGGGGACGGATAAAGACCTCGGGGAACGCGAACTTCTCTAGGAGCTATTGGAATTTCTTTTTTAAAAAGATAACTGGGAGTTCACGATTGGGTATTGTGGGATTTTAGACGTTTTTATTTACCTTGTCATTAAACTGCGGATGTTTATATATTTATTGAAAAATTATAAGAAATAAAGTAAAATGCGAATTATTATATTTGGGGGTTGAAACAACCCTCTATAAAGCTCCCATTTCATTAAATCTATTAATAAAAATATGAATTTGCATAAATATCCGTAGTTCAGTTATCGTAAATCGTTGGTGTGGTTTTGATTTTAGCTATTAATTGTAGCTTAAGGAAATATCAAATCTTGTTTAAAAAAACAACCTCGAGGACACGTTTTTAAAGGAAATTTTACAGAAAGTGTAGCTAATCTCATCTATTAATTTCGCAAAGAAAGCATTGGCGTACGATTTTGACAGTTTCCACAAACACAGGTCGAAGTAGCTGCAGGCTGAAAGGCTTAAGGAATTTCGTGGTACGACTTTGATATATCGTGAGTCTTACGTATTAGAAACGCCGAGAATAGGTGAATAATCGCAGCGTCGGAAAGATGGGTACATTAAAGTAATTTACCCGTCTAATCTGTCAGGAAAATCTACACAATTTCTAGACGATTAAATTGGAGATGATTGCACGGGAGATGAAAGCTAAAAATCTGTAATAATTACCATCATGTAAATATTATAAATATTCAGTTTGAATCTACAAAAACGTGTACAAAATGTCGGAAAATTGTCGAAAGAAACAGAGATTTCTGATCTATTTTGTGTGTGTAAAAAAAGTGACGTCATGAAGTTGTGTCGAGACATTAATTTAAGAAACGTTTTGATTGCGTGTGTCGACTCGTTATGAGCATCGTATCGTAAGAAATTTTGTTTGGAGAATGGTCATCGGTTTGCTCGAGGCATATATCGTATTGAATTAACGACTACAGGAGTATGCAGCACCTTTTCCAGCCACGATCGCCGGTTCGAATTAAGTTTTTGCGTAATGATACTATAAACAGTAGCCGTTCCTGGAAATTGCGATTCTTATGCCCCAGCAGGTGTCTGGTATAATTGAGTGATAGCCGACTGGCAGCCTACTTTTTTACCGTGATCATGCAAACGAGGCAAAATGATAACTGTGTACACTTCATGACTTTATTTTTCTAAACGAATAGCCGGAGGAAGTGCAGCGTATTAAACGTATCTTATGGTGGAGTGATTTAATAGATTCGTCATTTGCATAATGGGAGTTTTTGTCAAGTAATGTCACGTCCATTTGTGTACGTCATATATGATCATAAACGGCGTGTAAGATTATACGTATAATAACGATTGCAAGATGAAAGCAAGAATTCTTCGGGGAACATTTCTGAAAAGAAAATAACGATGAATTAATTTATATCGAATTGATGTTTTTCCAAGCTGCTCGAGGCTGTCGAGCAATATCTATTTTCTCGTGTCTAAACGTCTGTTCATCTTTCTAACTAAAATGTATGTTAATGGGTCAAGTTTGAAAATGTGACCTAATGTGCAATCTTCTTCTTCCACAGTCTCAAATGCTTTTATTTTAAATATATAAATACGTCAACTTCCGAAAAGACGAAATGTCATTTTGCAACTAATGGCCGCATCGGTGAATGCTTGTTGCAGAGATATGAACACACAAGATCTAGGTAGCTTCGAGCATAAAATTCTTCCTTAAAATCTTCTTCTGTATATATTTTACCAATTGGAAGTAATGTCGAATCGGAGAAAGTGCTCGTTTCTATTTGTATATTCGTCTCGCGAGGGACCGCGTCGAAAAATCGACACGTCGATAATTACCAGGTGCCCGATAAAACTGGTTCCCCGATGAACTCGTTGGAATCGAAACTTCGCGGAAACACGGAGGATCGCGAAATTGTCTTGCTTTGCACGGGCAACGACTTAATACGCGGGTTTCGAGCACGGCCCACGAAACGGGAGCACGATACGCGCCTCGATTTATGTACGGTGCATACATGCATAATGGTGGACGCATCCGTGATCCCCGGGGTCCTTTGACCCCGGGACGTTTTATGGCCACCGTCACATATTGAAAAGCACGAAAGGGCTGCCCCCGGTGGAAGCGAAGATGCGAGATAAAAAATTAATAGGCGCTTTTGGCAACGGGCTCGGGCTAACTGGCGGGAACAAATTTTATTAGGAAATTTTCGGCGAAGATGCCAGATATCCGTGCCAGCGGAGGAACGCTACGTTCGATCATGGCTGTGTGTTGCACACTATCGCGTGTCCGAGGGACGAGATCAGGACCCCACAGGCGGCTCGTTGGAATTCACTTTTCTGCCAAAATCGATTCCCGATCGTACTCGCGACGATACGGATCTTTTCGCAGACAGTTACTCCGCGAATCGGAGGAATCAAATTGTTTCTTAAGGATTTTTTGCCGTTTTACTAAAAAAAGAAGAAGACCAGTCCAGTGAGAAATTCAATGCTTGATGATCGTAAATTAAATCGTACGACAGGAAGTTAAAATATGGAACAAACTTAAATTGCAGGGAATAAACGTCAGTAGGAATCAACTAACGATAGTAGCATCTTGAATTGCACTTCGTCATGCAACGTGTGCTCGTCTGGCCTTTAGTTTTAGTGAGTCTTTGAAATCAAGATTAATCTGAAACAGTGATTGTGAAAATTTTTTAGATCGTTTCTTCACTTTGGAATACTTTTGACGTAGAAATATGTGTCGTTCACTGTTGCTCGCGGTTACAAACAATCAAACTTTTTCAAACATTATTCTGCAGATTGTTGATTTCTTTTTAATCATAGCAAGAGAATGAAGTGTCGTTCAATTTTTATTAGTTAATCGCCGAAAGGGTTGGTCTTTCGTGTAGCGAATTCAAACACGGACATTTAACACGGTTGTAGATGTGGATGAGGAGTCTCCGTGAAAAATGTGTTGGACATCCTCTTCTATTATTTTGCTGTTACTCGCCATTTTCTCGAACAGTCGGGATCCTCAGAACATATTACTCGGCGCAATATATTCTCCATTTCGAAAGTCAACTTCGTGCAAAGTCTGATTTCCATCTCACCTAATGACTAAACGTTAGGGTCGTGCTGTCCCAAGTAAATACCTTACCACAGTCAAGGTTTTATTGCTCGTACTAATATGGGGACACGACTATTGTATTCGACAAAGTTTCACATAATAGAATACTAACTTTTCTGCAAAAACGTCTGCAACAGAAATTATAGAAAAATATAAAGAATCAATTTTCTCAGATATTCCATGTTCTGTTGACACATTTAATCACATGAAATACAATATTACTTTTCGTGTTTCAAGCAATTTTCGATACTACAATTTTTCATCTTTGGTTCAGTGACCAGTATCTTATGAGTTTCTAAAATGGTCGAAGCAGTATTTTATTCGCTGTGAAAATTTTGCAACATTTAATATTTTCGTGCATTTGGACGCCAAGGAGAAAATTATTATTCGTGATATATGTTGCATACGATTCCGTACTTTCGAGTCACATTCGAAATGGTCGCAGAAGAACCAGCTGGCACGAATGGCACCACCAAATATCTGGTTTACCCACACAGGTCATCGACACACGCGATCAATTAATTTTTCTGCGAATACTGATACTTGTTTCCCGTTCTTGTACCGATCGACGATACGGATCTCTCGCCGATAGTCACGCACATCTCGATCGGGATAGGACGGATACTAATTTATTCCTTGGCTTGATCTTGAAAGCAACGTGACGCGTAGCTGATGTAAACGCGTTCCCCGATACCGGTACGATAATAATATCATTTAATAATTAAAAAATATTTCGTCGTTTCCAGCTGTTTGCAGGATTTAAAAAATGTACCATAAAATAATCCTGATTATTTATAGTATTTTCGAACAATAAAATCTACAATTCGTGTAGCTCAGGGTAGTAAGACGATCGATAATAAAATATTTTCAGATTCATGCAAAAAAGTAATTTTGAACACCTCTTCACGAAGTTCGTATAAAATTGACTTAATTGTAATGAGAATAGATTTGCCCAAGAACAATTCTAATTTACCGAGAACTCTTGGAGTCGTTTGATCGCTTTCGAACAATTTCTATCGATAATATCTTGGTTCTGCTGGTCTCGAAGGCCATTATCGCCGACGTTTCTCCAGAAAAGACAGAATGCTCGTTGCCACGAATATCTTGCGACTTGCCCGAGCACGAAAGCGGTATCGACACGGGGAACGAAGTGCGCTAAGGAGCCGCGGCAGTTAAGTAAAGCAGTTAACGTAGATTGTCTTGATTCCCGCGACGGAAGTGAAACAATAAACGCTAAAACAATACAAGATTCAATCGACCGGCTTTCCCGTTGCGCCGTTCGCGAGCGTTTAATCGTCAATGTACGACACGGTTGTTCCGGACGCGTCGAGGAATCAAGTATCGAGGAGCATGCAATCGTAGAAATTAATGAGACCCTGGCGGCTCCTTTCGCTTCTTCGTTGCCGATACGACCGGCTAGAAGACGAGTTATAGCAACGTTTCTCAACAACGAATTGTTTCACGATCACCGACGACCCATTGTTTCTCGATCCGTTTGCCCCGATCTTCCTTTCGGTCTTTCCTTTGTACGCGGCGCGGGCGTCAGTCGTTACAGGCGATTTATTATGAGAATTATGAGCGTCCGAGCAACGAGCACTCTCCTGCGCTCGCGGTTCCCCGATGGAACTTTGGGGAGAGCTCGAGGAGGTGCTAGTAAGAGGCGGTACTGCCTCGTAAACCTTAGATTTACTTCTGGCTGGCCGCCATCAAAGTACCACATACCACCACATAGATCGTAGCTCATGGCTCGGGGAACCGTCTCGAGATACTTATCGACGATATTGCCGCGAACAGAACAATGTTTAAGAATATTGACCGAGAGGAGGAGAGACAATCCCGGAGCAAAGTGGTTCGGGTTAGGATCCTCGTCGTGAAAAATGCTCAGGGTTGCTTCCACGCCTACAGAAAATCCAATCGAGCTAAATCATATCCTTTGTTACATTAGAAATTAATTAGCAATGGTGGCTCTAACGACTTATTCCTCTTACCACTGTATCTGCTTCTCGTTTCTATCTGCTCGGGGAGTGTGAATATTTATAAACTGAAATGCTGATAGATATTTAAAGAAACGTATTTTATAGAAAATTGCGGTAAATTTTTAAAAATACAATCGAGTAATTTTTTTATAATCATGTGAACATAACGATACAGCGTATTTCTGGAGCACTAGTTTCCACGGGAAAACAGTTTCAAGATTGCAGATAACTTTGTATATTCGAAACCTATATAATCAACATTGTTGAAAAAATCTAGATGCGAAACGTTTTCGAGACGAGCTCTTCAATTGTTTAGTATGGATCGCGATAAGGTGCATCGCGAAATAGTTTCGGGTTAGGTCGTAGGTATTCGTTGAAAATTATATAGCAATATTTTTACTCGATACACATTGTAACACCCTCTAAGGGCGATCTTCCCGAGCCAGCTCCCATAAACCGCTATAGCAAATGCGAGTCGTGTATAATGGTGAAGCGCGTGGTCATAGGGCTCGATAATATAGTTATTACCGACAGGGGGCCCCTCCGGGCAGAAGAAAGCGACGAACCCCGCATTAAAAACCAATTTTTGGTCACGAAAAAACCTCCGCTCTTCCTCGTAATAACAGGCCCGGTAATCTATAGTAGGTTTTCTGTCCCGGCCCGGGGACCGACCTGCCAAGGGCCCCCCCCCCTTCCTTCGACTACAATTCCCCTTTCTTCGGTGCCCCCACGTCGCGTCCTCGTCCCTCTCGCAACCTAGCTCGAGATAATCGAACAAATTGGGCCTCCAGCCTCCGCCGGGACGACTTTTTTTCAATTAAAAAGGGCCGGGACGCGTCCAACAGCTGTCGACTCTAGTCCATGACGTGCACCTCGCTTTCGAGAAATTGGGCGTCGTTTAAATTATCGCGTACTACGAGAGGATACAATGTCGCGAGCTTCTGTTGTCTTCCTAAATAAAAGTCTTGACCCAAGTAGAATGGGGCAACACTTGTCAGACAGAATATACTTGAGTTGCTTCGGGCGATTCAGTCTGACAAGTGTCGCCCCATTCTACTTAAAATTGAAATCCATTAGGAAGTTCTGTGTTTCTCTAGTCGACCAGTGGTTCACTGAAATTGCTTCAAACATAAAGTATCTTCGTCGTAAATTAAGATTTTCATTTTTATTTACAGTGTCCTTTGAATGAATTAAAATAAAAATTGGAATTATAATTGTAGGTGATGCTTTTAAAATAAAATATTGCGAAAGTTTAGTTGTTGATTTGAAATGTACATTTTAGTTTTTTGCTTGGATCGAATTGAGTGATCTCGATTCACAGGGCCGACAAAGTTCGACGGTCGGACGTCGGTAGGGCCATAACACGGGGCAGTGCAATTTTTGTAACAGCCCCGCGCGTAATTGGCCGTCTTTAGATGGAATACTTATAATAATACGCCTAATAGAAATACCTAACGGGATACCGGCGATCCACGCAAGATAATTGACCGAATTCTATTAAACCTGCCTTCCCTTCGGCAACTCCGAATGTCGTAATTTAGTAGCGTGCAGTGGCAGATTCGTCAAAAGCTCCGAGAAAGATATCGACAGACGGACATTAGTCTCCTACTTAGGAACGAACGAGTACAAAACGAGTTTCAACCTTCTTTCGTGCACGTTTAAACGTAAACGTCCCAAAGCCTTTTTGAATCATCGGATTCTTTCGCGACGTAAACTTTAGGGCCATAAATTCTACCGAGCGGAATTACAACGTAACCGGCGAAAGTTAAAAACTGCATTACTGTAAACTAATTACTGTCATAATCATTCCATAAATCTTTGCGTTTTTCTGTCGAAGAAGACTCTACCCGAGGAAAATACGTACGCGTACGTAAAAACCATTAATCATCCGTGGAGTATTCATCTTCTTGCATGATTTCTTTCAGTCTCTAGATGAATTTATCATCCTTAGTCAATTTTAATATCGCTGAGTCTCGGAGCTTTTGTTTCTTGAAAGTTCGTCTAAACCTTGAAACCGCTGATACCATGTTCTCTGTTAACACGTAATAAATTTGAAAAACGGACGGTTCTTTAGACAATTTCTCTACGAAAAATATCGACTGTTATAGTGGTTATCCATCTTGTAACTTGACGCGGTATGTTTAATACTGTTGCAACTGTATCATAAGCAATTTAAATGTCTCGTTTCGAAAAAGCAAATATTACAATTTTTAAATTTCACTGACGTTCGATGAGACTGTTTTCGGGTTTATTTACTATCGTTTACCTCGCCTCGGAGGATTAATTTATTCCCAGGTGAAAGGTCGATCGCGCAAAAATGTCTCGAAAGAAAGACGATTCTTGGCTGGATTTCGCGAAAGCGGATGTAATTTTACGGCTTGTCCGGACATTCTGAAAGTCTGGTCGAATTAAGGCGGGGAAGAAAAAGAGCGAGGGCTAGTCGATGGCGGGCAGGATTTCACAGTGTCCGGCTATCCGTACGGAGGAAAAGCGATCGTCGTTAACAGAGAGAAGGAAGGCTTCGTAAGGTCTCTCTTCTTAACGTTGTGGCTCTCTCTTGCTCTCTCTCTCTCTTTCTCGCGTGTCTCGGGGGCATTAGGAGGAACGCTCACGGCAGCCAGTTTGAATTTCGAACCGTCGGGGGATAATTCCATCGGCGGGGTGTTCTAATTGGCCTCTCATTACCGATGCTCGGCTTGTTTCGGTATACCGAACCGTGAGCGAGGGTCCCAGCAGCGTCGAAGCTAACCGGTGGCCCCGGCCGATTATTGCCAGTTATTATCTACCGCGGGACCGTTCGATTTAATGGCCAATTGTTTCGAACGCCGCGCCGTTAATAGAAATTTACTGGTGGTCGTTGGACCGCGTCCTGTTCCACTAGGAAATGACGTAACTAGATGCGACCTACACGCGTTCTGACGCGAGTTGCATGGCCGCTCCTTTCGTCGACGCCTCGCTTCGCGATCGGTTCGATCGCGACACGCGATATTTTACGAACGATACTGTTGCACCGGAAGAAAAAAAATTATGAAAAACGGAATTTGGTGCAGTTGGACCAAAGAAATTAAAACGATTGATACGCGAAGAATCGTGCAATGCTATAGGAAATAAATGTTTAATTAATTAAAATTTTTATTAGAAATTATGAATGGATCATTTTGACTGTCCTTCCTTCGACAAAAGCATTGTATCGTCGCTATAAAATGTGTTTGACTTTTCATTAAAACATTGACATTTTCAAATTGTTCATCTATGAATAAGCCTGGAGATCGTTGTATTTTATTCCTCATAAAATTTGGTTTCGTTATTTATCTCAAATTTGTATGAATCGTTGACGTTAGTATGTTCAAAATTTCAGAAGTCCCCTGAACTTGACAAATATTTTTTGGTTTCTATTAAATTGCAAATTTTATCCTCGTCAATTTCAAAATATCGAATGATACGAACTTATCGATCGATCTGATATAATATTTTGTGTCTACCTAATATTGTTCAAATGGAAAAACACAGAGATGCAAAAACAAGACGAAAATATCAAATGAAATGATTTTGTGCGCGAGATGAGAACATAGACATTGTTCTTACGCTTTATGATGGACGAAGTTCACGGAAATTGAGCGATAATATCGTTGAACGTCTATTGACGTGTATCTGTAGATCGACAAATCGATTTCGTTTCGAGATACAGGGACACGATCGATGGCGAGAAGAACGAGAAATCAAAGACCACCGTTGAAGGAAAAGAGAGAGGCTCGTTACTGGGGTTCGCTCAATTTGCACCCGTGTATAATTAACGGGAGCATGAAAAACGGCCAGCCACGTGCTATCGTACCCAGGGACACGAGAGATTTATAGTTATTAATTTTATAATAGACTCATCAACCGGCGTTCGTGTGACGTTGTCGTCATCGCGTGGCCGCGAGCGGTGTCGTTGAGCGAAAAATAATTCTCCCCCCCCCCACAGTAATTTGTACAACTACGTTCAATTTTTAACATCGAAGGCCTTTTTAATGCTCGACTCGCTTAAGTTTTTTATATTTGTCCAACGGGGACTCGAGTCGGAAAATAAGTAATTTTTAAGATATTAATTTCAAAGAAGTTACTAGAATCGTAACTTTTTCATGACACTTTTTAACACTGCAGATTTAATCTTCTCCAGAGGGTAGATTAAATCCGTGGAGAAATGATTTAAATAACAAATTATACATTTTCTCTTTTGCTCGTTTAAATAGTAATTTGATAAAAATCAATTTTCCGATATATTAGCATTATTTAACTTCGAAAGTTGATTCGAGGTATGAAACTTGTATCACATTGACTGTGTTCCGACTATATTAAGCGACTTTTCTGTTTAGTCACCGGGCAGACATTAGTCTTGTCGTCGTAGTGGCAGCAATTTACTGGCGTGGGCGTGCCAGAAGGTCATTGTTGCATTGTAAATACTTGATAACCGTAAGTGTCGCGTTTCTTGTCAAATCTAGCGAAAATTGATATTCGCGTTTGGAAATGTTCAGCCGCGCGTTAATGAACCCCGCGAGATCCAAGGATTGGAAATTTCAAGAGTGATTTTGTGTCGTCATTAATCAAAGCAATTCGTTATTAATTAGAACTGTAATTAATGTTTAATGACAGTATTATAATAAAACTCGTAATTTGATACAGATCCACTAATTGAAAATGTAATTTGCAATTTAATTCGAAACTAATTGCTAAAGTACATACAACCAAACGTATCGATCCTCATGATTTAATATCTTCGTGCTGAATTAATTTCTAAACAAGTAGGAATATTCCTTTGAAATTCGTTAAATAATATTTTTTAACATATTACTTGAGAATAAATAATTACAACTAGGTACAAATATAATGCTTGTATAAATTACTCGTAGTACTATTTTAAGACAGATTTAACTTGCTATGAGAACACCTAAACGGTGATTAAAGTTAGCAACATTTTTTGAAAAGATTTATAATTTAGAAATTACATATTCCGAATTGCTCGTATCAGCGGCTTAATGGAGACTTTAGTTCCAACCTTGAAGGATGATGTATGTGTGTTCAACCACTATATTGTTTACTATATTTTCGCAGCAAGAAAACACGAAGACAAAAGGAAAACAAAATGCAATCTAATTTTGCGCTCACAAGCAACATTACGAAACGGGTTTTCTCATGACATTTAGAAAATGGTAATAAATCACGATGCAGCGGAAGCGTTCTTGCCTCGTGGAAAATTATCGTACGCGAGCCAGTGAATTAAAATATGATAGTAAAATTTCTGGACTTTGTTCGAATGATTATTTCGAATACCGTGATACCGGCGTTTTAATTTATTTATATGATAATGTAATAACTACGAACGAGCGAACGCATAAAGGTAATGGATCGATTTATAACGTGACGATAATTATTCTACGCTTCAGTTTCAATGCAATGAACTATGACTAATGAGAAGTCGAAGAACTATCAAATGTGTAATGAACGCAATACTGCCTACTGTAAACATAAATTATTTTACAAAGACGAGCGGACTATAATTCATCGATTTTTGAGACGCGCCACGAGCTAGGCGAAGCCATTTCACTCAAGTCGGTAATCATCGAGCAATTACTCGTCAGTTAAGTTTCGCACAAATCATGCAAGACTGACGACAAAAGCGCGTTCCCTTTAATAATCGTCAAACGTCACGCAAATGGCCGCGAATAATTTAGCAACAACGAACTACTTCGGGATAAATGATGTTGGCAATTGTTCGGAGTATGTTCCGTTTGTATAATTACTTGAATTATTCCAGACAGAATGATTTACGTATGACGTTGAGAGGCAAATATTTAAGAGAATCGTTTCGAAATGAGTTTTATAGATATTTGAAACAATGATTAATGCACCGCGAAACTATTATCGTATGCAAATTATCTTTGGAAGAAAAAGAAACGAACTTTAAATGTATATCAAACGTTAAATCAAACTTAATGTTTCAATTTATTTGGCGAAACTCTGATTTCGTGATCGTTTCGTTGTTTGTTTATACGTGTATGTTCGAACAATTTCAAATGCAAATTCTTAGTTAACATTTTCGGGAAAATATTTAAGAACGTAATTTTATTGCAAGATTACGTACTATATTATAGTGATGAAATAAGTGATTATTTTTCAAACTGTAGAACAACCTTGTTAGTTACTGGTTTAAATAGAACGAAGTAATCAAACAAAATAATGCAGTTTAATTCAGAACTTTCTATTAAAAATTATTACACTATTTTTTAATTGATTATATATACTTATGAAAAAAGTGCACTATCTGAAATATTTGCCCAAAAATTCGATATATAGGGATTTTGCACAGACAAATAAAAATTAAATTAAAAAAGGAACATATTTTTAAACAGTGTAAGAAAAACAAGATGAAGGAATAGGAAATGATTGAATTCGAGAATTCAGAATTCGTTTAAGTAAGAACACAAAATTTTCTGTCGAATCGAGGATCATTCTTGAATAACTCGCGAAGCAAGTATCGCAACGCCTTCTCTGATTTAAAATATTACCTCAACGTTAGGTTCAACCCTCAGAGGGGTGGCTGGCATATCGTCGGTCGGTTTTAGTAATTCGCGGGCAATCAGTCCACGCTTGAACGTCGGGCTGACGAGTCCGCAGACTCGGCCAAGACAAATGATAAGGGCGAGTTCGATCGAATTTATCAAAGAAATAATAAAGAGGAGTATCCTTGGCGTTCGCCATTCCGGACATAGCACACGGAAAAGGTGTGAACTCTTTAAGCCAAGGTGTCGGCTCGTCAGCAGTCAGGAAGGTGTTGGGCCACGATCATTTATTATCCCGAGATTGAATTTCTCCTCGGCTCGACCAGCGCCTCGGTTTAATTAAAATATCGTTATGGGTAGGCGTGGATTCGTGCCGCCGTATACCGTTTCGCCTCGTCTCCTTCTCTTTTCGAAAGGCATCCGCGGTTAAACGAGCAACGAAGAGAAGGAACCGGGGCAAAAGCAGACGATGGAAAAGCACGAGCTTCCGTTGCCCGTCCTCCTGCAATCGAATCAAGAACACTCTGACGAACAACGCCGGTTTTCGTTCGCATGGTCGTCGAAAACAGTAATTCGTGACTCCAGACTTTCTTTCGATACGTACGATTCGAGTTGGAATTCCACCTGGTCAATTTTTCAATGGTTAATCGTTTGATTATGATCTTATGAACAACATGACAATTGTTATTAAAAATGAAAAACGAGTTTTTAAGAAAAATCGACAGGGGGTAGGTGCCTAAATTTTTCGACAAAATTAAAAAATTTCAAATCGTTCTAAAAAAATTATTTTCAGTTACGAGAGTCCACTATAATCATTTTTGGTGAATAGACATACCCCCGAAATCCTACACAGTTTCGAGAAAAAAATTCGTGTACTTGGACAAATTTAGAGTTTAGCAAAGTCAAAGTAATAAAAAGTTGTAACATTTAATACAGTAGAGTTGAGACTACAGCAGAATTAAAGAGTCTAAATTGAATCTATGGTAATGTCTAGTTGAGTCTATATGCAAATGAGAGTGAAAATTGACCGATAATATTTTCAGATCTTCAAAAATTCCACTTACTAAAGAGTGTGTTTAAAACAGTGGCGAGTAAGGAATACTTTTCCAAACGAAGGCACACAAAGCGTGTTTAGTGTACCGCGATGGTAACGATTACGTAATGCAACAATGGTAATTATGTTTGCGTGAAAACATCCTTCTATCCGATTGAAGATTTCTTCCTTTTTTTTTGCTTTCTTGATGCGCCTGAATCCCTATCGTAGATGGTCGATTTCACGGAGCACAAGCATCGCCGCGTACGTTTGGTGTCGTGATCGTTCCCAGAAGGATTCGTAATTAAACCGGGAGATCGCATTTCGATACACTGGGCCGTTTCTCTTGGTGCACATACAATCAGCATAAGCAATCGTCTGAGCGCGAATTCGAATTGAGAATATCGGGTCCGTCGGCCCGGATAAAAATATTGTTACGAGGCTAGCATCCCTCGTAAATATTGCAACGTTAAACGCATCTGGGGTCTCAATTTATGTCTCGATTATTAAATAAATCATTCCCCGCGGTCTTTGGCGGCCCCGCCGTTATTTTGACATAAACTCTGCTAATTGTAAACGCTACACTTCGCTCTGAGAGACGTCTTCGATTTTACCGTTTGGAAATAAATAATCGATTCACTTGAGAATTTCTCGACATACGCTCTTGGAAATTGGGTATCCATTTTGCTGGAATAAATTTATTACGAGCGACAAATATTCGTAAACAAATCAGGAAGCGAATTCAGTCACATTTTAATTGGTTGCAATAATTATAATTAGTATGGAATTTGATCTTAATTCTACCGGGATAAGGTCTTCATTATGTACCAAGTTGGAGCCACTATGAAGCAGACAAATTTTTATTCGGATAGTATACATATAAGGAATAAGAAATAAACTTTGAATCAATATTTACAAAAAATAAAATATATTTTCGAAATAAAAATTGACTGCTTTCATTCTTTTACGAATAGAAAGAAGCTGGTGAGCAGTTATTTTGAATACGAATCTCCTTCGAGAGATTGACTCTTATTTTTTATTTATAAAAGAACCGAAGCCTCCTGCTCTCGTCAGTGTTTAAATCTAGAAATTCATCAAACTGGGCCCTTGAATCTCGCGAGATGTCCCCCTAATATATCATTGAAGTCCCCTGGTGGAAATGTGGAGCATATTTCGGGGCCCTGATTCCCATTAGAGGGAAGCGAGGTTCGATCGGTCGGCGCGTTTGTCGAAAGTATTTCGCGCCTACCGAGTCCCAGGCCCGGCGCGGTTTTAATTAAAAATTAATCGGCGTAAATTAATTTAAATGCAAAAAGTGGGCCCGTCTTCGGTGAGACCCCGAGGGGGTGGAGCACCGCTGCCTCGGGAGGCGGGGCCACTGAGTTAGGCGATCGTTACGGTGCCCGGCGAACGATAATCGAAAAGTCCGAGCGATTCGAAACAAAAGAGTCGAGATCGGGGCCTCGACTCGGGCCCCGGGTGTCGGGTGGGGGCAAACGAGGCCCCTCCGCATGCGTGGAGCCTCCCCTCGAACTGGTTCAGCTCCGATCGTTAATACCTCGTTATCGCTTGGGTCAGGGATTGAGCGTATATCGATCACTTTTCGATCACGGAACCGATAATGCGGATGGACTACGTTCCGGCGAGGCCCTTTGGGAAACGGTGGGCCGATTATCTGTCAACCGATCGTTTAACGAAATTGGTGAATGTTAACGGACAAACTTATGTCAGTGGCGGTCGTGGTACCTTGATGGGGAACAAGATGGAGGTACAAGCCGCGCCTGTGGTTAAATATGTGCTGGACATAGTAATGAATTTTTCAACCGTCGACGTTTCAGTTTCGCGGGTGTTTGATCATTTATCGACGTTCCTGCTCTGTGACTCGCGTGGTTCGAATTGGAAGAATTTGTTGAAACTCATCAGATTTTTTTTTCTTAAATTTTAACGCAAGTTTCCATTTTATCGATACATAATAAGAGTATACAGCAGCGTTGATAAAAATTGGAGGTGTGCCTGTGAAACTGACAGGGGAATAAAATGACGAAATAGTAGTCTCGAACAATGGAATGCTCGTAAGTCTCTCGGATTCCTTCTCTGTATCTATTCTCTTCTATAATCGCGAAAGTGCTGACAGCGAAGCAACGAAAACACCCATTAACACTTAATCATCCTGTGTCTGTGCGCAAGAACGAACGTCATCATTCCACCAAATAGACAGTGAGGTGCAAAGAATCACCACAGACCACTTCTTACCGCTCGACGTAATTTATCGCGAACGAGTCCACGGAGTGAATCGAATTCCTGAGACCTGGCAGAGATACAGCCATAAGCAGTCAAATTAACTTAATTGTATGCCCGCCGCAGAACGTACGATGATACCATAGGAAAATGTGTATTTTTAACGAATAATGAACTACAGAATCTTGTTTATTGACATCGACCACTGTTATTATATAACATAAATCAGTTCACAGTCCAATACAGTCGCAAAGTCAATTACCTTCGCGCCTAAAACACGCGTGAAAAATAAATTAACAAATTTTATACCTTCGATTTCATTTTCTCGTAACGTATTTGGAGAAATTTTTTTTTTTATCTCGATTACTTAAGAGAAAGAATGATAACACTTTTGGATTTACCAAAAGTTAAACAAAAATTTCCTATAAAATTTTGCAGTAATTTTCGTGCACTATCTAGTGGAGTGTAATTTAATGTGCACGTGTTTAAAACTATGCAGAGGTACAGACCTTTATCTGTGACTTTATTTGACTCTACTCTACTATGTTATAATTATACAGTTCCTGCCACTAGGCACTGGGCTCTTATCAGGCAAACCTCGGAAAAGATAAAATTAGAAAATATTTGAAAACAAGTTTCCAAAAGAACTAGTGTATCGTTTTAAATTTCATCGTATGGCTACATTTAAAGATCGACAGACTGTTCCTCATGTATTTACTTTCCTCAGAAAGTTTTTAAAATCGACCTTTGGTCAGCTTTTCGTGACAGGTAGCACGTTGTGCTGCACAACTCCATCCCCGCTATTGAATCTTAATCCACGACCGAAACGTTGGAAATCGGCGTCGATCGACGCAGCGAGATCCGGCGCGTCCACGGGATTAAATTCCACCTGGATAACGAGATCCTAATTACGAGACGACTTCCGACAGCCTGCTCGCCCTGTGTTTTCGATCCTGCCAACGGCTCTTGTAATTTTCGCTCGATAATTTTACGACGCGGCGTTTATCACGGAGTCATCAAAGTTAACGGGGCGACCGATTGCCTAGGTGGATTTCAAACGCTGGGTATGGCATGCGTCCACAGAGTCGTGCACACGTATCGTCAGCAATCGTAAATTTCAGCATCGCGATTCGAGCTCGCGTTAGAAAGCGGCGTGTTTACGCTGTCAATTATTAATTCGACGAGCTGAGCCTCGTAGCCCCGCGACGGGTAACGGTTGTGGCTATTAAAAGAGGGGGAGGTGCGATCGCCGATAGATCAGTTTAGAGTGATTAATGTACGAGATTCAGTAAACGAACATCAACATTGAAATAGGTAATAGCGTAAGAAACGTATTCCTGTTTCTTGCTACCTTAGAACAAACGCACGACGACGACACGATACGAATCAATGGACAAAAGTAAAGAAATTAATACATTAGATTTAGTAAACACGAAAATTGGTAATAGCGAAAGAAATCTACAATTGTAACGTAACAGAACGCTAAGACATATTATTGAATGATCAAACTATTTATTGGTCATTGAAACCATTCACGTGATCCCCTGTTAGATAGTGGTTAGAGAAACAATCATGCTACGGCGAATTACACAATAGAATTATGTATCTCGGTAGACAAAAGAAAGAATCGTGTGAAAATCTTATCTAGCGTTCCCACGTATGCGTGAATTAACAAAAAATTAATTTTGCTGTTTGTAAGTCTCGCAGATCATCTCAAGATTCTCTCTGTTAACACGTCTCATACATTTTGAACAAATCTACGCGTTTCCTACTCGTGATTCATTTACAGTATTTAGTCTACTCTGGATGCTTCGTGCATCTCCACGCGCCTGAATAATCTAAGCGATGATAATTTTATGTTAATTTATACATAAGTATGTGGGAACACAAGGTAAGGTCCTCCCATAAGGCTTTCTTACGGCCACTAATATACGTAGTTCTCTGATAT
Organism: Colletes gigas; assembly: GCF_013123115.1. Lineage (NCBI taxonomy): Eukaryota > Metazoa > Arthropoda > Insecta > Hymenoptera > Colletidae > Colletes > Colletes gigas. The sequence continues at coordinate 5,127,466 of NW_025106637.1, forward strand.
AACTCCATCTTCTGGAAGAAGGTTAAGGTACAAGCAGAGAACACCTTTAAGGGCTTCTTTCTCACAAACAAATACATTTACTTCGCTTCTTAATGGATTGCCCCATTCAATGGGCTGTGCAGTGACTTCTCCTTTATTTCCCCGCGGGGTTAACGCGTCCGTAGCGTCTGACGTAATTTTACGTCATTTTGTACTTACCCACTGGAGAAACGGACCACCTTACGATTCGTATTTACGATTATAAATTGATTTCGAGATCATTAAACAGAGTGGGAATAGCTCGAACGCGGAAAAAATCAGAAAACAATCGGTCAAAATCATTTACAGTATACAATGGAGGAAGACGCTTTGCCTCCTCTCAGGATTTCCATACGTCATTCCGTTGATTTTCTTTTCGAGGGAAGACAGTGTTAAAGCACTGTCCATTTCGTTTTCCGTTACAATGGATTACGCAATAGTTCTGCTTGACTTTTACAATGTTTAAAAATGAGTCTGCACAGTTCACACGACGCTGATGCTGTACGGCCGACAGAATCACTTGACTTGATCTCGCTATAACTCATTGCCAGGCAATAAATAACGCACTTTGACGTTTTCACAGTTTAATACCAGCATCTTGGACTATTTGCAGTCTGTGTAACGTCTTCGCAGATACATCAAGCCAAGACGTTCGACGCGCATTTCGTATACAAAGCCTCTAGTTCGCGGAGTGACAATTTTCAATCTTTCAGTGGCTCCGTTGTTATTTAATTCAATATTTTTCCCAGGCAATTTGGAAGAGAAACAAATTTCAGACTTCTTAATTGATAGTAAAACGCATCTAGACTATGGTTCACACGGTTCTCCATTTTCCAGTATGAAAATCAGCTGCAAATAGTTCTCTCTGCTCCAAAAGATTCAGCAGACATAGACAGGCTTTTTTAATGCACATGTTAAAACTTAAATATTATAAGTTTTATGCTCTTTTGACTGGTAACAGATTTATTCCATGTTAGGGCAACTGACCCTATATTTAATCGAATTAAGCGTAGATTCCGTCAGAATATTTTGATTTCTCCCCAATTTCACTTTTTAACTAAACACCAGCGAAGCAGACCTTTGAGGTGTACTATTATTCGCGTTACCCGATCGAAAGAATTCTATCGAAGTTGTAAAAGTCGCCGACAGATGCGCGATCCGCTGCATCGGCCAGTAAAAGTTGCGGCTCGAAGTATCTAAAAGTTGAACGACGAGTAACGTTGGCTTCTCTCTCGCGAGAAGGCATCGCGGCGTTCATAAAACGACCGTAAAACACTAAACGGCTGTAAAGCTGCCGCCCCAAAACGTGCACGGGCTGTTGTTTAGGTCTGTTGTTGCCGTTCCCGTGGCATCGCCTTCTTCCTTTGCGGTCCAGCCGAATAGAGACACAGACCTTCGACGTTAAATCATTCCACGGCCACGCCTCCCCGTGTCCTTCCTCGTCTCGGAGGCCCCTTCGTGGCTCCTTTCGAATCCTTCAGGTTGGGGAACCCGATCTCCGAGCCCCCGCTTCGCTAGTTATATTTTAATAGTTCCGTAGATTGATTTAGAAGTGAATTTATGTGACGGTGCAGCGGGTAAGAGGGTGGCTCTGACGGAAATTTCTTTCCACCGAGGAATCGTCGATAGTTTCGCAGGACTCTCCGTGGATGCTACTATCAACAAGTTTGTCCGGTTTTCTTATTCCGGTGCACAGCTCTCACGCCACGAACTATACTCGCGAGAAAAAGATCGTGGATGCACCTCGATGTTTATAAATAGATAATACGATGTAATCGAGGCTGGTAGACTGTAGGTGATCAATGTGTCGTGACTGTTGAAACGAACAATCGGAAAGTTCATCTAAAATCATCACGTTTCGTGCTAACAATGTTGGGTTAGTAGGTAGAAGTACAGGTCTTTGTGTCTCGAACTGCATCTGCAAATCGATTCGTTGCTCATAAATCGGTGATAGAATAGAGTCTTAAATGTCAAAGACCTGATAATCTTAGATAAAAATTGTATAGTTTGGTCTTCAAACTATTTGAAAAACTATTTAAAGTACATATAGAAGAACGTTTCAATGGGGGAAGGATGCAAGGACACGCTTTGTTCGAACAGCTCGAATGACGATATCAGGAACGGGATAGTCGGAAAATTGGGATCCATACGATGTAGCTTAACAGGAATAACAAGACTCGAATGAATGAAGATTAGTTCGTGGCGAGGCTGGACAAATTTCGCGCTGCACGCGCAAGAGGTACGTGGTCGAGTTCGCGGCTCGTTTCCAAGCCGAGCGAAGAATTTAGTGACTAGTCTTCGGCCCGACAACCAATCATCCCGACGAGGGTGAGAGGGAGGCGAAGGAGGCCAGGAACGTAATCTTACGTATCAATTAGCCTCACGGTCCGAGGGGCTTACCCCCCGCGGGCCTTTGACCGTGCGCCGCTTCGTCTTCAAGGTGTGAGAACCGAGACACAGAGCGTACAGTCGTTTTACAACGTCTTCATCGGCCAACCTGTCCCCCGTCTCTCTCTTCGTCCCTGGTACGCGCGACGAGGATAGCACCAGGGGACGAGAAACGCATCTGGACAGGTAAAAGAGGGCCCCCGGGTTCGCGTTGCATCGGAACCAATGGCCGATACTTGACACGTCATTCTCAGCAGTGGGTGGAAGATTTGGTAGCTAATGGTCCCCGGTGTAATTTAACGCGTTGATTGGAATTCACTCGTCGTTCCTAGATCTCGACGTTATTAGCGTCCCCGCGTTGTTAACGAGGACTGAGGATTCTTATAACGTTTAGTCTTTCCACGTCCCCCATAAGATGGTGCAGAGAACACAACCTAATCATTTTTTTTTATGCTGATTGACTGCAGTTTCATTAGAGTAAGGGTTACTAGCAAGCTTAGAACATTTCCATTCCAGGTATATCCTCAATATTTGTTGACAACAGTCCAATAGTGCACTTGTCAGTTTGCAAAGGTTTATGATTATTAGGATGGACTATTGTCTTGCTTCCAGCCATTAAAATGTCGAATAAAATTCGTTTCACCTTCTTCAGAATTGTGTTACTTGCTATTATGATAGATTCAGACGAGCTTAATACAATGCAACCCTCTTTGAAAGGTCCCTAGTATTGCGTTGTTCGTTTCGACGAAGAATTCTGTACGCCCTGACAGCGATAAACGAAGCGCGACGTTTTATTGAAACGGAGTCAATAATTTTCGTTCCGTTTCCATTGGAAAATTGAACGGTGCGTCACGAAAAGGTGGACGTGCCACACGATGCCCTGGGCACGGAATAATACCTAGTCGCATGCGTTCAATTGCGGTCAAGTCCTGGACTCAAAATTACCGGTTTCGGTGAACCGAGTGTCCAGTTTACTCTACCAGAGGCGAGCTAATCAAAGGGGCGTACAAGTTGCATCAGGTGTTCGATTCTCGCGATGCAGATTTTCTCCCTCCGACACGAACTTTCACGGAATTCCTGAATTTTGCATGATAATTCTGGGGTTTGATTGCATATTATCTTGTTATTCATTGTTCGGCCGGAAAATAGAAATCATCCCCTGTATAACATCCCCTGTATAGGCGATACTCCAACTCTACATATATTACATTTACTTTCGCGTTTACGAGGTCGTCATAAAAGTATTATCGGAAGTACGAATTTTAAACATAAATAGAAATTAACAAAATCCAAGTAATCATAATCATAAGCCAGATAAGGCTAAATTCCACGAACCAAAATCGAGAAAAAAATGATTAGATAGTATCTTCTATGCAACGTTGAGTATCGTTGATAAATTAATTTCGTATGAATTCTTAAAGTGCTTCGTAACGTTCGGTTCAGTTTCACACTCCTCCAAATCGGTTCCAGACCAGCTTTCCTCGTCAGACAATTTTAAACTGAGAGCCAAAGAATACCGGCTGGAAGACGATTCGGCCGGATGGATTAGGTATCCGGGGCCCCCCGTGGCTGCACGTGGGTCCTTTTTGGTGGGTGTTAAGTAATACATTATGTAGCCAACACCTGGCATCGCGCGCAGACGGCCGCATACAGCTCTCCTCATCCTTTCGGCGGCCAGAAAACGATCGGGACTTGTTAACACTCCCGGAAACACCGTGGTCAGCCACCGGACAAACATCTCATTCAACAGCAAGATCGAACCACGAGATTACCTGTTCTTGCTCTTGTTTCTACCTGTGTCTTAAACCTTTCGCGTTGATAAATCATTTAGCGTCTTGGAGGCTGATCTTTATCGGGGCAGCTTTAATCTTGGCGATCTGGCTGAGGTTCGGGGCGATAAAATTGCATACGTGGAATTGTTTTCATTTCTCTTTGTCGAAGAATTCTTAAATCCATTCTGTAGTTTTTGGAAAATTAAAATAAATGCATGGACTAGTGATAAATATTATAAAATCAAAAATCAGAAGTTCTTTGACCCTTAACTGAACTCTCGATCTCAACTGAATTATTTTACTTGATGTTGATTCTTATCAAATTGGTAAATGGAAATCAACTTTCCTTTGAGGCATTTAAAAAACAATGAACTAATGGAGGATTACATAAATTTTCAAATAATTAGTGATAATTAAGGGTTAATGGATAAACACAAAATCGTGACAATGTTTTCTATTTGACCATACATGTTCACATTTTAGCATCACTTCCAGCGAATTTTACTATAAAATTTGTTTCTAATTTCGATATTTAGTCGACCAGTATCGATTCGCCAATAATTTTATATTCAATTTCTCTATTTCGCTGTTCGTAATAAAATGAAGTTCTCACAGGTATCACGCATTATTTTGTTTTTGCTTTCGAGTCAACAACTAATTAGCAGAACGCTCCAGAGTTTATCTTGGCGTAGTAACGCAAAGAGCTGACCGTCTACGTGGTCCAATATAAAAGTATCCGTCCAATCAATCTAACGGGAGGGAAGAGCGTACCGAAACAGTCGCGGGAGGAGCGCGGATGATCGAGAACATTTAGAGTCGGTGTTATTGCGGGCCCACAAGGCGCGGTTAACGAATTCAGATGGGGCACGTTCACACCTCCGGCTGATTAGGCCGAGCATAATTTTCTCTGTCCGGCCTGTGTTCGGACAGCAGGGCCGTAGGTCGTCGAAGGGGGACCCGAGGAGTCCGGCCGGTCTCGACAGGCCCCCGATGGTAGGGGAATAACGTCTGGTCGACGGGTGGGGGGAGAAGGGTGGAGCGGTGGGGACACGTGGAGGGGGGAGAATAGTGGCGTAGAAGGTGTCGGGCAATACTTTCCAGGTCGTCCGTCGCCGCTTGACGTCTTAATGCACGTCGAGAATAATCTCACCGCCAATTTATTACACTCTTTCTCATTTCTTCTCGGCTCTCCCCTCCGCTACGGAGTCCTGGCCCGCCACCCCTTCCTCGTCGGCCTCACGGCGCACCTACCGGACCCTTCCTTTTGTACCCTCGACCAGAGTGGCTCGTCCGTTCTTCCTCGCTTTGCTGCTCGCGCTCCTCTCTCCCCCCCACGACTCCCGTCGTTTTTCTTCTCTTACGGCGGGCCGTACGCCGGGGTCCCATCTCGCTCGCTACTTCGTTCGCCTCCCCTCGTCCGCGTCCCGGGGCCCCGGCCTCGCACCTAATAGAATACGTAATTTGAATTTTTGAATTACGCCGCGGCCCACGCGAGGCACCCAAAGCAGGGGCGACCGTTTCGAAAATATCGAAGCCCCGGCGACAGACGGAGCCGACCGATAAATTCCGAAAGTTTATGGGGATTTCGGAGCTAGGTTAACGGCGACGCGATCCCTTGGCGGAACCGCGAGACGCGTACTCGGATTCCGGGGAAATACGCGCGACCGGGTATAATCGATGGTTCGGATGCCACGGGTTCGAGACGAATCGAGTTTCAATTTCGTCGGACGCCGGGGGATCACGTTTTTTTCGGATCGATGGCTCCTCGCGCCGAACCGTGACGGAATTTAATTCGAACGCCGCGGGTTTTTGTTTGTTTTCGCGCGAGAGTTTACGATCGCGCGAGAATTCGCTTCGTTAATATAGCTGGTGGGTCTTTTTAGTGGAGTAATTACCTGTTGGTCCGGCCAGCCTTAATTGCCGGTTGCACGAAAACTGGGCACGCTTTGTTCGGGATAAATCGCGAAAATGTTTATTTACTTATTTTTAGGTGCACAATTCTATAGAATTTCAGAAGCGAGTGTCGAAGTATGAGCTGTTGAGCTATTTTTCTGAATCGTTTGATACAAAAATGAGTAGCTTATGTACATTATATTCTCTGATGCCATAGAAATCCGTCTTTCACTAATTTATTGTATCTTAATAGAATACAATCTTAATTATATCATCGAACAATTTTTGTTCCGTTAACACTTCACTGGTAACATTACAAAATATTCCCGATAGAATTACCGTAGACATTAAATTGCTGAAGCAATACCTATTTCTAATTGACATCAATTTCATTACAAGTTGTTCCGATTTACATAGTTTCATCGTAAATCTTGCTTGAGGTTGTGAGCTCTTTTTGCAAACTCTGTAGTCGGTACCGCTATTCGAAGTGAATTTTTAAATGTTATCTATCGATGAATGTTAATATTTATGAGAAGTAATTAAAACTGATATCTCTGCTTCGTTAACCTACCTTGACTATATCGAGAAACAGTCACTTCTCAAGGATGTTGATTCAGCCCACAGTTTGGACTCAACAAGTGTTATCTGGGTCTAAAAGATGTCAGAAATGTTTCTTTTCTAGAACGATTGGTTGCAAAGATAATTTAAACACTGGTCCTTCTCGTTTACGAAACATTTAAATATACTAACATTATTTAAAATTTCTTTATGCTTCCATCTACTATTTTTGAAACACCTGGTTTGAACGATTCCTCTTTCGTCGAGCGAATTGTCATGGTAAACCGTGCAACGTTCTTAGGAGTTAATTTTACGAAACTCCAGTGTGCTGGTTGTAAATTATCGCTTCCCTAAGAACAAATGTTCGCTGGAACTCGGACCAATTTCGTCGGATACACCTGGTTCCTCTAATGAACCGTGAAGAAAGTACCCGGGGCCGTTGATCTTGGATGACGAAAAAGCCCGTAAATCATCTGCTCGTATAATAATTTAATAACGGATTCGTATAGGTATGCGAGACCGACACCTTATTTAGGCGACGGTTAGGTCCCTCGGCTGTCCTCTTATGTCCATAAATAATCATTCCCGGATTAAAAAGAACCGGCGCTCGTGGAATCCACGTATCGGCTGATTCGAGCATCCGGAAATTTCGGTTTTTAGCTGCTACTTTGAAGACCCGCTCTACCTTCGACGAAGAAACGCGTAATGGACGCTTAATTTAGCTGGATCGCCTCCTGATACAATGATTTATGCGACAAAGAATGGTTGTATTTTGAATACGTGCTGATTAAACTCGCGATAAGCTCGCGATTATGTCCATTTTTTAATATTTGGAGAGACATTCGACTCAAGGTGTCTTCGTCCCGCGAAAAAGAACATCGAAAGGTAAATTTTTGAAAAGGAAACGTCGTCTGGTGGAAGAATTGTAATAATACAGCGTAATTACGAGCAAATACATATTGATAAGCTTCGTTTCTAGAAGTTTGATAAGTCCGGCGAGTTGATTAGCGTTGCGAATTGCGGTTTCGCGTTCCACTTTGTTAGATCCCTTTGTTGATTTACTACATCGTGTTCTTCTCGAACAATTCAGGAAACTTTATCGCGTTGCATAGTAGAACAAGCTTCCGGTCGAGCAGAGAACAAAGAACATCGGGATCGTTAATTTGTTCCACGCGACGCGGTGCGACTCTCGCGGAATCGACGTTCGATAATACGCAAAAATGCTCGCGTAAGCGGCGCGTATGCAAATGAAACGGGAGCTAGATAAAAGTGTTAACTGGAAAATGATTTACGATGTCATTTCACGGATCGAGAAACGAATGGGTTTCGTGGCTCGGTAAGATGTGAAATTTTTAACGAACGTAGGCGCGGTGAATCGCGCCAACAACGCGTTACTGAATTTGACGAATGTCTTCGTTTAATTCGCGGAGAGGGAATCGGTTGAAATTGTTGAGCCTGCTTCGCGAACCACACCGACAACGATGCAAAATCGAACACGGGGGCAGCAGGTGCGAACGAACACCGCGGCGGATCGCTTTTCAACAAGTAGTCGCTAAATTCCTCTCTTCAATCTTCCTCGCCAATCAGAGCAGACGTTCCTCTCCCCCCCCCCTCCCCTTCTGAAGCAGAGGCGGCGGAAACTCGGGCGGAATTAACACGCGAACCGGCGATCGACGTCAAAAATACACAGCGGCTACCAGTTCCCCGGCAACAAAGTGGACATCTTTTCGGGTACGAGTGTCTCCCCTTTGAAGGGTCCGGGACTCATTGGCGGTCGGAGTCCTCCCTTTGCGGCGGGACCAGGCCATAAAGGGTCGGAGAGCCAACTCGAGGAGACGAAAAGAAGTCGGTGGAGCGGCGAAGGATGAGAAACGAGATTAAGAAGAGGAGGAAGACAAAGAAGACGAAGAAAAGGAGGAAGAGGACGCGGCAGCTGTTGGCCAAATTAAGTGATCATCTCGTCATCATCAGTGAAGCCGCCATGAGGGAGTGGCATAGTGGGGGGGGAGAAGAGGGGGGGTGTTCGTAGTTGCGCTGCGAGTTCCACGTTGATGCCACGTTGCCGCCGCGCTGCCGCCACGTTGCTGCTGAAGCGATATAGACCCGTAAAATTAGCATCGGCGGATCGTAAAGGATGCCTCTCGAGAGGAAAAAGATAACGCGTACCAACCGCGGATTGGACGTTGTCAGTGGTAGCGAGAGAAAGGCCTGAGAAACGGCACGCGGTGGAAGGGAGAAACACTGTGAGGGATCCTTGGGTCAAGATGGGTCCAAACGGGAGACTCTCGAACGGTCTTCGAGGCAGAGGACACGTCCCTGGACGGATTTAATAAGCGCGACCGATAATCGCCGTATTTACGAGCGGCTCCAGAAGTCCCTGGCTCGAAATTAAATTATTGTCATAATAAAGATGGCCGTCCGCTGCGTCACGACGCCCGGCTCGAATCGTGTTACCGCTTTGCCGGAGGACCATCTACGGGATACGCGTTATCCTCATTCCGTCGAGATAGAGACGCGTTTTTACCACGATTTTTACGAAAATATTAGAGTACAGTTTCTGAACTGATTACTCGATTCTTTGGGGGCCTAGATATTTCTGGTATTTCGTTTCAGGTCTATGATTTTTACTTATGCGTAAATCTTAAGTTTGAATTAGTAACTTTCAATTTGTATCCTCTGTGCTCGAGTTTTATATTACTTATTATCATGTTAAATGTTTTCGTTGAGTCACGTATCCTTGAAAACGACTTAAATAGAAAGAATTATAGACGTTAAAGTATCTTGTTAAAAGCTGTTAAAAAATTGAAGAATTAATTTGGATTGCTCCCATTTTGAAATAATATTGCAATAGGTTTATTCCAAATATAATACTGTAATAGTATTACTCCAGATAGTATTATTGAAATATACTATTGCAATAGTATTAAAGAATATTAAATTATCCCGTTAGAAGGTATTAAAAATTGAAGAATCATATTAGGATCGCTCCCACATTGCAATAACACAGCGATAAACTAGAAAAGTATCCTTCCCTGCTCGTACATGGGATTTGCAGCTGCTGTTCTCTACTGTACATAGACTGCCTCGAGTATTATGTTATCGATCACTGTTAATTAATAGTTTTCGCATTAGCATAGAACATGATCGGTGAACCGTGACCACTTTCTGGATATTTATATAGCTTTCGTCGGCCCATTAATTATTGTAGCCGAACAAGCCATCGCCAAAGTTGTATACTAACACAACGTGCAATAAATATCCCGTGCGATACGTGTGAATTCACCGAAGCGAACAGCAATTAGTTGACATTAAGTAATGTCTGGAAATTTCTCTGTCGAACTACGTGCTACGGACAGACGCTTAATTTTAAGACGTTTAGGCGTCTGACACTGAAATAATTAAGAATACGGTCTGGGTTAGGTTTTTTTAGGATTTTTTTACGCATTTTCCATTAGCGGATCGTTTAAATAAAATTAAGGTACTCGTTCAAGTTTTTTTTTAATCGCGACGCGAAAATTACCATCGATATGTGCAGCTCTTAATCGACAAAATAAGTACGATACGAAATAGTTGTTTTTTTTATGTTTTGCACCAAGGCTACATGCTCCTTGTCTACACTTTCAAACTTTACCTCATATATAAACGATTTTTTATGATAGGTATTTATAATAAATGTAGAGTTTGTTTGTAAAATTTAAAAATTATTTTTCACTAGTGGAATCACAGGTATATGCAACTAAGATAAAGATAAACAGCAACCTGTAATAATTGCGTTTTTAGAATTCATATAAACGTTGATACAACACGTAAACGACGGTAAACTTTTTTTTTTAATTGCAACCCGAGGAATTATTTCCCCCAAAGTCGCAAGAATCGCGATGGCTGTTATTATATTTATGAATACGCGGATCCATGGTATCAAAAGTGGACTATAAATCGTCAGAAGGAGAACCGATAACGAATTCAAGGGAAGGTTGCAAAGCCTCGCTGGCGTCGATTAGAATTTCCAAGCAGCAACATCTCGATGGAGTATTAAAGGATCGTAGAAAAGTTTCCGCGCGCATCAGTATGGCCGTGGAAGCGGAGTGCCATTTTTCTCCCTCGATCCGTAACGTTCGTGCACCAACAATTCCATTTACAGGGTATAACCGACGCGTATTGGAATAAAGTGGACAATTTGTCCATCGTTTAGGGCCGTTCTTTCAGCGTCGCGGATGACTTACTCGCCACTATCCACTATTTATCCACCATAAATCCCGATATTACGACGCGCGTTGGGTTTCCGCGAGATTCGGCCGAACTTGAATTCTATACGAGGATGAAGAAATCAACCATTAGGACGCCTCCCGGCAAGTGGATTACGGCCATAAATATCGTTTATACCTCGTAAAAGAGCCGGCGAACAGCCCCAGCGACAAGCCGAACCGAATCTAATTCCTATTATCCGCGAAACGATTAATGGCCATGTTTACCATAAGTCGAATACAAAGTGAAAGCCTCGTAGAAACGACCCTGCAGTTCTTGTTCGCGGGTTATCAATGGAAACGTGTTGTAACGCGTTAAAGTGGCTGTATTTATCATTATATCGTCGTCTGGATGAGAATTGCTATTCAGGATTGCGCAGCAGGTGCTTTGGGTTCCCTAATCACGCCGTGGCTATAAAATTCCGACTATACCGAACGCTTGGACGATCGTTGACCATCGTACCCTCAAGTCTTCCAACTTTACCGATTTCTACCAGTTGCAGGGAACTGTAATCTAACGTAATAGCGATATTCTAGGAATATTAAACGAGTAAATAGGTATCTTAGGCATTGGGTTAGTCAGTAAATCAATCAGGAAGATTTTTGTGAGGAGGTTCGAACGATGAAGTCGTATAAGGGTCTTAAAAATTTGTATCTTGACGAGTATGTTACGCAAGAAGCGTACGAGTGAAAAATAAATCACTGAATTAAAGAAGCAAGTAGAAAATATTTAATATCGTGTTATGTTCAAAATTTTAATCATTTACATATGTCTCAGGAGAAACTGTTTCGTGTAACGTCTAATGCTAAATTATTTTGCGGTGTTCTTCAAAGTTAAATTTCTAAAGTGATCCGAGATGCAGGCTCGAAACGTAAAAGATAACTGGTTTCTTCTTTCCCTTTCACCTGGAAAGCTACTACACGCTATAATTGTACAGGTGGTGACGATAAAAAGTAATCGATGACATCGTTGGATATTATCTACTAAATTTTTCAGTCTTACGAAAAATTATCTAATATTTGAACATGGTAACAAAATAATATACGAACTGATTGTATTTTCTATTCGTGACGTTTCAAGTGTATCAAAGACTGATATCTTCATAAAATTATTTAATTTAAAGAAATAAGAAATTTAAAGAATTAAGTCAAATCATAAATAGTAGGCGTGTACTCGAAATATCCGTGAGTGGGATGATGTTTTGATTGAATTTCACACGTAATTTCTTCTGATTTTTAAATGTTCCCGTATTATAATAATTCAGTCACCAAACGATACATTAACTATTTCGAAAGAGGTATACTCTGACCCGAGCAACTTGTGAAAGGCCACAAAGGTAACTCCGTGTCCAATTTAAGATATCTTCACGTAATTCCATGTCAGGCAATTTCAACATATGTACAGGATGATCAACCCTATCAAATAAATTATCCACGAGAGTTAGGTCTATCGTGGCATGGCATTTACCTGGATGAGACACTGTCTCTTTACGGGTTTATGACAGTGTAACGGGCTGAAAAATAAAATAACTTTCGAAAATTTCTTGAACGCTTATATATTGCTCAGAAGTACATTAAACTATCTATTTATTATAAAATGATGTTCAGAACGAAAGTGAAAATTCAAGGGTCGAGATAATTAGATCCTATCGAAACTCACAGTATTTTCACAGTACAACTTCTAATGAGAACTGATAAATAAAAGTTTGAGACACTGTTTATTAAAATTGTTTATTAAAATTTTATCCGTTTCGGTTAAAAATTGATTTCCCTGCCTTCGAAAGCAGGCGAGCCGTTTTTTAGTTTAAAACAAAGAGGTCTCGAGGCGAGGACGTTTGAACGAAACGAAATACCCAGGCACTCTCGACGAATCACGCATGCAGCGAAGTGAGACGTTTCACGGATGGAAAAAAGCGAGTTTGCGAGTAACCGATACCTGTATCGCAGCCTCTAATGAAGTGGCCATTAAATTAATAGCGGCCGATTTAATTCAAGGGCATTTTTCTCGACCGAAAGTGGTTTCCACGGAGCGACGGCGAGGCGACGCGATTTATATTCAACGTGTGGCCGCCGCTCGTTCGTCTCTGCCTAAGTTTCACGACTTTTTTCTCAGCTGCACACCCGTAGCTGGGAGAGGAAAGAGAGAGAGAGAAAGTGAGAAAGAGAAAGAGAGAGAAATTCAGCTCGTGGTGATACGTTTCGTCGACAGACCCGGCGTTGAAACAATGAACCGACCAACCGGCGTGGTCCCTGCAAATCTCCAGGCTTAGCGCCCCCATTGTCACCCCCGTGCCGCCACCCACCCCTCGACCCATGACGACGGAAGGGTGCTTCGCGGATTTAGACGGTCCTGTCGCCATAGCAACTACAGCCACCGCCAATCTCTCGAACTTATTCTCCATACACGAGCTTTGGTACATGCGTTCTTGGGCTGCGAATCGACCTGCCGCGGTTTGATTTGTCGTGGTATCCGCACTTTCCACCCACCATTTTCTCAAACGTTCCAACGATTTTTGGATTCCCGTCGAACTCGGTGTTTTCACCGAACAGGCCAACAAAGTTCGCGAACGCACTCTATTTAACGCGGAGACGAAAATGCATCGAGAGTCTCGAACCTCACCACCCCCTACGGTCGTTCGATTCTTGCACGAAAACTAATCCACTTTACAGTTTGGCAAAATTTGTACAGTCGTGTTGAACCTTCAGTTACGAAACTCCGTTATCACTTTTTTCATAAAAACTCGTGCAGACGAAATTAAAAATATTTTATAGAAGATTTACTGTCGTTAGATTATGATTTTTATTCCGATCGCGTAAGTAGTCGACGAGTTAACGTTTAATAAGAAAGTTAATCATGGAGAAAATTGCAGAACAAGGTGCCCGTTCGTAAAAGCAATGTCGTAGGTTGTATCAAACCATCCTCTCTATACTTAGACTTGTCCCATGCGGTTACTATTTGTTCCCAAATATGAAAAAGAACCTCCCCTCGATACGAGGATGAACGAAGGAGCGAAGGTTGCAATTTAAAAGCTATTCCCACTTTGTGTCCTCGTTTCTTTCATTCCGCAAACTTGTACATTTCCCCTCGTTTCACAATTCTAACTATTTACGAGAGTTTTGAACGCCGCGTGAAAACTTCAATAATCGTACGCTAACAATTGTTATTCAGGTGTGGAGATTGCGATTAGACCAAAGTGACAAATAAAATACAACGTCATCGCGTCCTGTACGATTCGAACTAGGTCGAGACAGAAATGTGAAACGATCGTCGAGTGAAATTCAGTTCAGCAGCGATCAGATTCACTTCCAGATTAGAATTATTTCCATTCCTATATTGAAATTCCACCATCGCTGATACTCAATACCATCGAGAGTCTATGGCGAGCGATTATTTCCAAAGGAGAGAAAGATTTCGTCCTAATGTTTCATTTTATAGTTCTGAATTTTAATAATAATTTCACAAAGTCATAAATTCGTTTAAATATAAATTAGCTTCGCACGAAAAATGAGCTCCACTGAAATGAGAGTCTACGGTGAGCTAGAAATTATTTCCAAAGGACAGAAACATTTCGTCCTAATGACGTTTCATTTTATAGTTCAGAATTTTAATAATAATTTTAGAAAGTCACAAATTTTCTCTCTAAATATAAATTAGCTTCAAAATGAGAGTCTACAGTGACTTGGAGATTATTTCCAAAGGATAGAAACATTTCGTCATAATGATGTTTCATTTTATAGTTTAGAATTTTAATAATTTTACCAAGTTTCAAATTTTCTCTTTAGATGTAAATTAGATTTGAAAAATGAAAATTCCACTGTAATTCTTTTCAGAACAGACGATCAACGTTTAAAACTCCGAATTTCCCTTAAAATTTCAAGGGACTCTAAACCCATTAAACAATTCACGTATAAAATTAAATCACGAGATCTTTGGAAGAACCATCGTCGCGAGTGAACCGTTCAGAGACGCCATTACAGGTTCAGCAGTGTTGTAAGAAGGCCAGAGGTAAGGGTAGAATGGGGTTGGAGCCAAGGGTGAAGGACCTCCGAGGATAAAGCGCGGAAGATGGACTCCGAAAAAGTCGAACTCTTTGTCCCGCAAATGGAGACGTTTTCACGCCATTCTCTTGTCCGTCGGGCAATCTTTCCGGGCAGGGAAGAAGTAGACCTTATTTTTTCCCCCGATCTGGCCTGACCCTTGGTCTCGTAGCGTCCTCACCCTTCGTCGAGTTACGCCTTCGGAAGTTTATCACGTTCGCGGGTCCGGTCGTAAGCTCCTCTTCTTCTTCCGCTCTTATTCCTTCAGGAACGAATCTGCGAAAGCTTCGTGCGCTTCCTGGGAATCGAAGGGACGACACCAAATCGAATTACGTGGATTTACGCTTCTTCCGCCGCGGCGTGGAACCATCCCTTAAGCCCCCCCTAGAACGATTTCTCCTTTCGTTCGCCGTGAAAGAAATTTCGTTGACTAAGGAGACAGGGGGACGCTTTTAACTGATACGAAATTTGAGGGGAGAATTTATGTTCGATTGGAACTGATCCACGGGCGAAAGATTCAGATAAGTCTCCGGGACGTTTGAAATTTTTTTAAACACAAGTTTTAATATATTTTGTAATGTTTCGTAATGTCCTTTTCATTGATAACACTTTTATTTCATTGAACGCAAGGTTGGATCTAATCATCGTTGAATATATTACAAAACTGCAGTATTTTTCGAAGCATTCGAGAGTTCTTGCTCGAATATAAATTTACGTAGTCTCCACAGTTTCGTAACGAATGATTCTCCAATAATGCTTTAATACCACTCGTCTAATCGTTAGCAGAATCGAAACACCATTGGCGCGGTCCAATAATTGCAAATCATAACCGTTGATCGTGCTAATTACGAAGGAGGGTTTCAAGTAAAATGCAAGGCCGCGGCGCTTGGTTCTTAACGATTGTAAATTGTCGCAAGAGGGTGGCTTCGTAAACGATTTAGCGATAAGAGGCGACGGGGGAATACAACCGTAGTGAAAACAAAACGAGAGAAGACGGTAAAAATGTTTCATAGATAGAAAGAGCCCGCGGCCAGCGAGCAGGCAGGGGCAGTTCGTTCGGTGGAGATTGGGCCAAATGAAATTACCCCTCGAAACCACCACCGACAATCTCCGGCCGCGAATAAAAGTCGCGTACTTTAGCCTTTTAATACGCGCAGTTCCACTGACAAAGATAAGCCTTTTCGGTGGTTATTTACGACCGCGTTCCCCGGTTTGATGTAATTGCACGACACTCGAATTAAACAGGTTTTATGGGCATCGTTGGTCAGATTGATTTTTCATGGAATCCGTTCGCGTCTACGATGAACGATACGTTAACAGAAATTGAGGAGTTTCTTGGTATAGGAGTCTATTCTGCGCGTAGAATAAAGAAATGATTGGAAAAATATTTGTAAATATGTGTTCGTGTTTTAATCATATTTGTAATCGTGCAGTTTTTACCAATCTGAGTATTTCGTATTCTTAATCCTGGTATTTTTTAACCGCAGAAGCAAGTTTTAGGATCATCCTAGAAATCAAGTTCTTTTAAAAGACTATTGCAAATCATTATATTTCACTGTTCCAATTTTAAAAAAAAGTTAAATATACACAGGAGATATTAAAGAAAAGCGTTAGAAATATCTAGGTGGAAAAAATTGAGAGAATCAGATTTTCTACCGTCGATAACGGGTAGTTGTAATTTCTTTATTTACCCCGCTCTGGTTTGTTTACGAGAGAACCGAAATATTTTCTGTTCACCGTGGGTAATTTCCATTCGCGGAACGCGGACGCCCGTATAAACTCGTTTTCCGAACGCCGGACGCAAGAAGAGCGCGGAAAATTGCGTATCTTGGCAAAAAATTACCCCCGAAGATAGAAGAGGAGAGGTTGGAGGACGGGGGATGGATGGGGAGGGAATTGGAAGCCAGACAGCCTGCGGCCAGAATGGACCGTGGTCCGTGTTAGCCAGGAGTCGCTGCCAAATGAAATTATCCCTCGAAAGCACCGACGATCTCGGGGGTTAATTCCGCGAGGGGGTGGCGCCCAGCGCTGTTTGTTACGTCCCAGCGTCGGTATCACTGCTGCCCGCTGCCTTGGGCTGACCATAATTTAATACCGGCCGCTAATACATCCCTACCCAGCGTTGCTCAACCCTCGGTTAGATAAGAGTTCATCCCTCCTGACCCCCTTCCACCTGTACAGGGGAGAGGGCGTAGCTGCACCGGTGGCTGAAATTTCTCGACGAAGATGCCGACCAGCTTTCGAGGGTGCGGTTGACGTGATAAATGCGATCCAATGGAAGTGGAATCGAGAGATCGCGAACGTTTAACCCAAGATTAAAATTCTAAGCAGATTTTTTATTCGAAAAATTTTATTAAGATCGTTCCTTGGAACGTCACTAAGAAATCTTGGGTGTTTTACCTCTCCAACAATGTTGATTTCACCCCTCCAGGAAGGGTAAATGGATTACAGACAACTTTTTTAATTCATTACAGGAAAAATTAAAAATAATTAAATTTCTTGCAAGAAAGGTTCTGGACATACTTTTTGTTCGATTCTCAATCAGTGTAGCTTGTCGAAGAGTAGAAAATTGTTGGTAATAACAGAGTTGTACTTCAAGTTTGTTCAGCAGCAATTATTTCTTGTTCTATTTATGAAAAACTAATACTCGAATAGGTACCATACTACACACATTTTCAAACAGATATAAATATTGCAATAGTTGAAATTTAATTTAATTATTCTCATTCACAGTGGTATTAGGTCCTTCCGTAAATTCGTGCCAAGTTTTATACTAGAAATTTTTTACCAATTCGTCTGTACACCTTCCCAATATTTTTAATCATTTTCAACATGTCGGAGTAATTACGTTTTACTTTGAGGGCGAATTTCACCCCCTCAACATGGCGATAAAAAAAAATAATCGTCAAATATTTGAAGGTCTCTCCGCCAGTGTGCCAAATATTTAGCATTTCGCCACAGACGACCTAATATTTTTATCCGAATAAACGAGAGAGGTATTACAATAATTGAAAGCATCTTGCGTTTAAAAACCGAATCGATGAATTTTCGTGCACGCTCTGCGAAGCCCAAACTGCGAGCCATTACACTTTCTCCGCGAGGCCGTTTGGAAACTTAGTTGTTCGATTCGATTCAGTGAAATCTTCGTCCCGAATCGCAGTCACGTTTCGATGCGCGCAATATAGAATCGTTGATCAACGGGTGTCGTCGAAAACAATATCGGTTGCACCGCTAAAGGTGGCCAATCGAAACAGGGTTGAAATCACGAATGGAAATAATCTCACGGAGATTTATAACGAATACTTTTAATAAGGATTAAATGAAAACTTAAATATCGTTTGCAGAGCACGCCGGAAGCTTCTTCCTGTTTTTCTCTTTCGTTCGTATATTTTTCGCCGCTGAGATTCCGCCAAGGATTTATCGTTATAATTTCTGACGGGTCAGGAGCGAGAAGAGGAGAGAATATCTCGGAATCCGAGGTATCCTGGCTTCGTTGGTGGACGAACTGCGGGCGAGGCGGCGCGGTTACATTCATCACGAGTTATTAAACAAGCCAACAAAAGGTGACTGTGACTCGAGGCGGCGTGGAAAAAAATGCTGGAAGATAGAATCGGCTAATCAGTACATACTACGCGATGATAGATGACCGCGGGAATTAAGACATCCTCGGTGGCGGTACCTTCCTCGGGGATTTCTTGCGACAATGGCGGCAAGAAACGAGAAACGCGCGAAAAAGAGTACAGCGATAAGGGCGGTAGACGGTCGGGGAACGATAGCGCGAGGAAAAATTAGTGAAAAGTAATTTGATTTGTCCGTGTTAATGTCGCGCGATCAACGCCGACGACTGCTTTCCTTCGTTTGTCGACGGCTCTGCGAGTGAAAAATAGGTAAATAAAAGAGTTACGAGACGCAGGGTTGGATTTACATTTGTCACTGTTGAGGTTCGGAAAAATTTGCTAGATTTTCGTGGAGAGAAATGTTTATTACATCAGAAATAATGTGATTTTCGACCGTTCCATTTTGCGGATACAGAACACCAGTATTATTTTACAGCGGGAAATTCGCAAACATAATACGAAATTTGTAATAATTATCGTTAAACGTCTTTATTGTGCACACAGGTGCAGTATACGTATAATTTGCACAGTGGCGAGATAAAATCATAGACTGCTATTTAAATTAATTTTAAATAATTACGTAGTACTTTGAATAATGAAATTCTATTGTACATTTATTTGGCAATCTCTGATTCAAAATTCGCGCTACTCTGTCAAACAAATGTGATTTAGTGAATACAGTGTTAAATTACAAAATCGATTTCTCGCTTTTTGTATTTTGGAAGCATACAACATTGGAAAATTAACAATTTTATTCGTGGGTTTGATAAACGTATACAAATATATGCAATTTAAAAGTATTTTAATCCAAATGCAGAAATTTGATCTCTTCATACGCAAACATAGATTAAATTTTCAAAAAACTATAGAATTCACTTAATGTGCAAGAATATAAGAAATACGTAAGATAGAATCGTATTCTTCTACGAAGCTTCCATTTCATTAATTCTATTAATAAAAATATAAATTTGCTATTTTATTCTGAAAAATAGTAGCCAGTGTTCCTTTCAGAAAAGATTCTTTGTTGCACAGGGACTAACGAATTCGTTCAATATGCATAACGTGCAAGAGTTTAAGTATCGCGTGTTTACTTTACGGAATCATTTTGCCCCCTACGTCGTAGAGGAACGACTCTAACGTCGATCGCGATGGTACTCCAGGGTTCGTTGGCGCGAATACGTGAAACCACGGGCGCCAAAAATACGGTTAATCAGGAAACTTATGCCACGGTCGCATTCCATCGTCCCTCGGAGCGATGTGTTGCGTAAACACGACGCTGTTGATGGTTAACACGAATCCCAGGGACACGTTGAAGAGGGATTCGTGTTCGCGAAAGTTTCCGTCAGGGTGGAACGTGCCTCGCTGACAGACCGTCATCCAGCCAGCAACGATGCTGCCCCCCCACGCTGCCTTGGCCACCCCTCGAGCCCACCCCTTTCTCCATTTCTCGTTCCTCCAGACCCAGCTACTACCCTCTCATACCTGTAACATCAATTAAAATTCCCGTGGTCGATGAGCCACTGTTTCGCGCGATCGTCCGCCGTTTTTAATTGGATTAGAGCGAGACACAACGCCGGCAGCAGCAGCAGCAGCATCGAGCAGGGTGGGTCGGACGTCGAGGGTGCCAGGTTACAGGAAGGAAGGGGTTGGCTCGAATATTCGGACGCAGAAAGCAGCGGAATAGCAAGGGGGAAGGCGAGCAGGTAAATGACAGAGACAATCTACTCGCACCCCTTCGTGCTTTGCGATTCGAGCGCGGCAGGGGGTGAGTATCGATTTCGCGGGTTTCGTCAGAAAGGAAAAACCCACGGAAATTGAAGAACGACGTTGTCTTTGCTTTCAAGGGCCCAAGAAGAGGGTATCGGTATCGAAAGTCGAGAAATTTGGAAATTCATGTTCGAATAATCGTCCGCCACGTGTAATTACAGTCATCGTCCACGTAAAATAGAGATTTGTATTTCCTATTCGATGAACCCGATTTCATCCCTTTTTGTGGACGATGAAAGAATCTTTTTTTATTTGGAGAAATCGTAGACTCAAAGGGCAAACGGTTCGCATAGCGAGAAGAGTTGCGTCATGTCTGGTCATGCACGGTTCAATTTAATTCGCTAACGATAAATAACTCGATTGTCCGGTGGTATTTCCCCCCGAAGGAACAGCGGCTAGCCCCGAGGAGCGTAAATCACACTTAACGTACGCGCAACGGTGGAAATAGGCTAAGTCTATTAATTAAGAGGAAGTTCGAAACAGAGTTGCACGCTTCTGAATTGGAAACGCGACGTAACGAATGCGTATATACTCGCCACCGTTCGTGCAACACGGTTCTCGGCCGAGGAACGCTTTGAGGGACGATTAACTGTTTTCGTGGGATTTTTCGGCGCGAACTTTTGGCTGGACTGTCTGCATAAATCACTCGAACAGCGCGCGAACCGCCGTGGGCGGGATTCGAGCGTCGTATCTGCATTCGCAACACGCGGCATTAATTATGTATTCAATAAATTTTAAACGCATCGAAATGAATTCAAATTGCAGATTAATATTAAACGGCGTCGGCTAATTGGCCGGGCAATTATGCGGCGTTAATTAAACATTAGAGGCGAGGTCTCGCGACATAAGGTCGGCCTCGCCATCTGGCGAGTGCTTCCATCCCATACTGAACGAAAGTTTCTTGCGAACAGAGCCATCTGAAAGGGAAACTGGCCAACAGAAGTCGCAAAACCCTTATCTAAACATACATTTTCAACGATAAACCAAAAATAAATTAACGTTCGTTCGTTACTCGATAAGTGAAAATTAGAGTTTCAATTGTGAAACTACCAAAGTCGCTTCGACAAGCTGGTTTAAATAGATAAATAATAAACATAATTATTTCTATTATAAACTAGTCAAATAATAAATTTATGTACTTATATTTACATTATATCCGTTGTCAGCAATTCAATGAAGTTACAAATTTAATAAGGTATGGCAAGGTACATCGAGTACTGAGCAAAATGTTACACGATTAAATTTGGGCTTAGTACCATGCACTTGATATTTTTTTAGTATTATTTATCACAGAAGAGTGCCAAAAAAATATTTATTTAAACCAGCTTGTTGACTTTGGTGTCTGAATCGAATCAAAATTTAATTGTTCTTCGATCAAGGTCCGTCAAAAATTCCCATTGAAATCGATAATTTAGCAAAGTTCTATACGCATCAACGAAGTCACAGTTAGTTTCGAAGATTGGGGAAAGAATAGAAGCATATTGTTTAGAAAAGAAACGTTTTATTACACTCACCTACGATCTTTATATGTTAATATACGCAAGTTGCAAAGATACATACACAACGACGTACGATCCGGTTCGAGAGTGAAACCTTTCCATCAGGATTGGCCCGGGTGCTCTGAGACTGTAAAATATTCTCAACCCTTGCAGTGCACCGCAATGGCGGAAAAGGTACGCGACGCAAACGAGGAAGAGAATTAAAGTCGCGACGACTCCGTGGCAGTTGAGCTAAAAACGCTTTCGTTCCTGATATGTCCAAGATTGGCGAACGTATTGAAAGACTTTGCCATAGATCAGTCGACGATTAACCCTTTCATGGCCACAGTACACCTCGAAAGAAATTCTTTGTTCACGTGCTAAATCGAGATCAATTTTTCCTCCTCAACTATTTCTATTTAAAAAAAAAATTGTACATCTGTTTCACTAGTCTCAAAATACTGTGAAAAATCTCTGAAAAGTCTCTTATTTACAGTAACTGGTG
The DNA here is from genome assembly GCF_013123115.1 of Colletes gigas. Classification (NCBI taxonomy): domain Eukaryota; kingdom Metazoa; phylum Arthropoda; class Insecta; order Hymenoptera; family Colletidae; genus Colletes; species Colletes gigas. The sequence continues at coordinate 5,149,744 of NW_025106637.1, forward strand.
CGGAAACAAAAATAAACATAAAAATCATTGCAAAAGTTCTGTTACGATGATTGCACGTAATTCGTACGAAATCTGGCCACGAAAGGATTAAAGGAAACTATTTCGTCGAAGGGTGAATTAATTTACTGTTACTTACAAAGTATAGATATCAATGGGGCATGGACAATCAAGTCGACGACGAACATCAATGATAATATAATATTAAAAATGAATTTGTACTGTTCCTTTCTCTTTTGATTCGTATTATTGAGCTTCGGCCGATGGTGTATTTCTATGGTAAAATCTTTTACACGATTCGTCAAACGGCCGATCGTGTTTCTCGCTCGTAGTTCACGGCATTCCTTCTCTCCTGAATCGAGTATACGTGACTATACCGACCACCGAGTATATTACAGCATATTAACTACGTTAGTATTCCTCATTCGACTTACAGCTTCGTTCGATTGATTATGCAGCTGAAACGCGATTAGGTGATTAATGAAGGTTAAATTTAACAGCGAGTTGCAAGTTTCGGTGTCAGTTGATCTACTTTCCGTAGGTACACGCGTATTTATACTTGAGCGCGCCGGACTGGCCAATTAGGAAGTGGCGTGATATCATGCCGAGTATATTGAATTTCATCGTCCGTGATTGAAGACAGGCCAGTGGATCAACCGAGTATCGCTCTAGATATCTAAACGAGTTGAACTCCGTCGCTTTTCCCGTGTAAACATTTAAAGAAAGATCGACTAGCACGTCTAGAGGCAAGGAGGATTGCGGATTGACACGTAAGACGTATAAATTTTCTGATAAAATCGACCCTATATTTTAACCCTTTTAAGATACGTTACCTATATCACTTAACGCTACGCCTAGAGTATGCACGCTACCACGAATTCCTTTGTCCTTATTTTATCGATTAATATTTAATGTTTTACAACTACGCGACGTTGTCACTCGAACAGTTTCGAATCGTTAAAAATTCGCTTCGATCGAGTCTCCTACATAGTGTTCATCTTTAACCTAGATAGCAATAGTTTATGTACAAGTTCTTTTTCGAAATCTTTGAGTAAGATTGTTCCTTGTCGAGTCTGTATTCCACTTATGTGACAAACATGTTTCCTGCACAGATTTCGGTAGTAATACCATAGGGAACTATATGATCGATGGTAGGTACAGGTTATCCCATAGGATAATATTGTTTCTGTCACTATCTGCTTGATCGATAGCAGATACCATAGATATTTACTGTGCCACATACGATAAAACAGATTCCTTATTTTTTTCCATTGAAATGAGTTCCCCCGACGTAACAGATTTCACGTCACTTGTTTCTTATATTTGAAATTACAGTGGCGTTTCTTCCTCTTCCAGTTACCTTGGCGTCGGAGGAGGTGGTGGTGGTCATACTGCGCTCCCGGTATAGAATCCTGTTTTCCCGGCCAAACCGGGTCCGCGTTTCCTCTTCTCGCATTCCATTGTGCTGAAAGTGTTCTGCGCGATTTGTGACTTCCTCTTTGGATTCTGCAGCGTCATGCTCCTCTGGCTCGAGTTCGAGCTCGAACTTGTACCAGGTTCGGAGACTCTTAAAATGCCAGAGTGTATCGTTCCGAAATTCTGATAGATGTACTGGGACTGGATCGCCGAGACAGACGTGCTCTGGTTTTTCAAAGTGATTGGCACCGTTTGACCTGCCAAACTGTTGTATCGTGTGTCGTAACCGAAGGGAGTGTCCAGCAACGACTCGTTCTTTTCACTATACCCACTGAGTCTCGAGTCGAGGAGACCTTCCTTTTCTGCGAAACCACTTAACCTCGAATCCACCACATTTTGTTCTGTAGTTCTGGGAGAGAATTCGGTGTAACGCGGCTCCTGGCCGACAGTGTGCTCCTTGCTCTCGGTGAAAGCGATCATATTCTGCCGTGAGTCGGATAGAATCCTCGAGTCTATCAAACCTTCTTTATCGGCGAAGCCACTTAAACGCGAGTCGATAACACTAGCCTCCGACTTGTCACTGAACGTGTACCGTGGGTCGGCATTCTTCGAATCCGGATACGTCGGTAAAACGTGTGCCAGATCTGCCTTATCGACGTAGCTGATGGCTTGCGGATTGGAGGCACAAATGTCGGGCGCGGATTTGCATAAAAGGGACGTGCCTTCTTCGACCACTCGCTGGGGCGCTGCAATATGAACAGATTTGTAATTAATCGCGTAATAGCATTGCCAATTCGATCGAGAACGAAAGGTAGCGAAAACGTAGGTTACTTTTTGCGGGTTGTCCAAACCCTCTGGCTTGAGGTGGTCCAGGTGACTTCTGATGAGCCCTCACGAGGTATTCTGAGCTCAAGCCTTTCTGTTCTCTTAGCTTCCTCTCAGCGCCAGGTACCATGACTCTCACCTAAAGTAACAGGAGCATCGTTTAAATTCTGGTAAATTCTTCCTACAAAAAACACAATGTAGCAAGTTTAAAACCGTACCATTTCTTCGACGGTCGAGAATCGAGCCATGTAACCGGACATTGTGAATACAGCCGCCACTTCCGCCAGGATCAAAGCCAATCCCGACAGCTGAAGGCACCAACCGTACTGATACTCCGGTAGACCGCTGTCATCCATCTCCATGCTCGACGTGGATGGCAAACTATATTTTCCTGGTAACTCTAGCGACGCGTCCGATAATGCCGATACCAGAACTATCAGGCCACCGCCTAACGAGAGTCCTGTAACACAAATGAAGTTATTACTTGGCGTACTTCCCAATGTCTCTGATATTTATTGTTTTCGGACGGAATCGATTCGTTCCAGACTTATAGCCGAGTGTGGTCTGAGCGGAGTTCACGATTAGAATTTGCCATCCAAGTTACTGGAACTCGAATTGATAACCTATGGAGTTGGTAACCGATGAAGATCTCCAGTAACTCATTGGCTACAGGATTTAATCGCGAACTGTAATTAAACCTCGCGACGCTGTGATCAATTGCAAGTTAATTTACTCGTTCCACGTTGCTCGTCGCTTCATCGTTCGAGAATCATTGTTGTTCGAATTGTTTATCCGCCTGTCGGGAAAGATCTAAGACCAACGTTATCGCGTTAAACGAAAAGGATTACCGCGAATTAAGTCGTGAGAAAGCACGAATGACGTTTTTAAGTTGTTCGTAAACCACCTTCGCGGACCTCAATCTTATTTTTATTATGCCTCAATCGCCAGTAATTCTTTTAGATGCGACCGTATTGCCTCCGGTTGCCGGTAAATACAGCAGCTTAGCTTCGTGGCAATGCGAGACGAATGGAACCATTAAAGTTTATCGTTCCATAAAATTTGTCGCGTTTCCTGCATTTTAACTGCGTCTTCCGGTCGAATGATCCGACGGTACTATTACTAATTGCGTTGGCGTACTTTTACGCTATCGATTTCATGGGTATTTGTTCGTGGATGGCGAATGTTGACTAGTCCAAAATCTATAGGGACAAGTATTCTTCTCGAATGTTTATTAATTCGAACTTTGTAAAATGTTGAAAATTTTAAGGGGATCCTTGTAAGAAGGCTTTAATTTTCGACTTCGTGGTTTTGGTGGTTTTGGTTTGGTTATTCGCTTGTCAACAATGGTTGGGTAGTGGTCAATGATGGTCAACAGTGAGGATGATAAGATCAAGGGTCCAGGAATGGCCAAGAGCTAGGACCAACAGAAATACTTCTTCCGTAGACCGGACTGTCAACTTTGTCTTTGCGTTCCCCTACTCTTCCACCTTAGGAAGAGGTACACAGAGAGTCACTGCTAACATACTCTTTCAGTATTACTTGGGCTTCCAAGTGGATCGGGTCTCGCGAATTCGGTGGTCTACCTCTGGGCATTAGTGAACCTGGGTGACCATTACTGACCATTACTGACCACTACTGACCAGTGCTGGACCGTGATGTACAACAGTACGAATTGTTCAAAATTCCTCTCTCTACTTCCATTTTATCATCTGCTTCTAATTTTGCTTTAATGAACTGCTTAACTGCTCTCCCTATAATAGGAATGTTTTCTTATTTTACAGATGACCCATTGGTAACTACCCACTACCAATCTGACAACATAGTCCATAAGGTGAGAAGTCTGCTCGTATACCTCGTCTGTGCCTGTACGTACCTCGTCATTCGTTTCTTTCTTTCACCTGTATCGAAGCGCAACGTTAGTACTTTCGCGAGTTTCTGGTTGGCGGATGAAAGCACACCCCGGTCGTCGGTGACGAAAACGAGGTTCCTTTCTGCCGCAAATGCATTAAAAAGACTGCCGGCGCGACGTGGCCTGTTTCTTCGGCTACGTTTACTTTTTATATACGATGTGTTCTTCCCCGGGCGTAAAGAGTACGACATAAAAATTTGCATACGCGTAAAACGAACGACCCGGGGCTTGCAGCCCGTCTGTTCTATAGTCGATTCAATTCCAGCTGCACGATCTACCACCGACGGGACACTGTTATGACGGGGTAAGCCGCTCCGTTATTGCATTCTTAACGACAGATGATTCAGGCCACGTTACAGCAACGTGGATTATTACTAGAACGTACCAAATTGATGCTTACGCGCCACAATTGCTCGCGATATTTTAGACCCATATTTTTAAAGACTTTCTCTGTTCACCGTGGCCATTCAGTTCTCGCGTAATGGGTTTATAACGCAGTTAAAGAACGCGTGTAATTGTTATTGCCCCCGTAAGCATCCCACAGGCTGTACAGGTTACCACCATTCGAACGATCCACCGAAGATAGGGGAGTCCAATACTACTGTTTTCTTTTTAATTTATTGATTTATTCTTTAATAAGTTGCATCAATTGGTAGAAATCTCTTTCGTTAATGTTTCGAGCGAACACAAATTTATAACGATTCTTTTTAACGCAATCGATCGTAGATTCGTCCACTGCTGGTGACCAGTTCTACCAATCGATTGTTACTTCTGCTTATCAAATTTACAATGGGCGTAAAAAGCACCCATATTTTATTCACGTACGCCAGTTGGAGGTTGCAAATACGTCTGGCAAATTTAAATTTCAATTAACGCCGCAATACGTTTTACAATCAGACACATGTCATTACGGGGCAACGTTTATGCCTCATTTCCATTCCACGAGCGTGATTGTGTTCACTGGGAAGAACCGTGTGCACGTCGCGTCGCTAGAAAAGCAATTATGAAAATCCGAAATTATCAACGATCAAATACAGGTTAATCGTGGAAATTAGTCGAAACGTTAGTTTGAAAACTACGTTTCTAGAAGTTGGAGAGTTTTAGCGGTTCTATGTCATTCATGGTGTAAAATTTTATGTCATTATATTCCCGTAATCACTCCCCTAACGCGATGATAGTCACAATTTACCAGTAATTACCTAGAACATTGACAAATAAGTCATAGATACAACGATTCTATATCATTCTTATCAACCGAAGTTATGTAAATTCCATTATCTAACGGGACATCACTTGTCACGATTAACCAGGGCTAATCGTCGGCTAATCATCGTTAATCGCTCATAATCGTTGTTAGTCGTGATCTATCATCATTGCCTAACATCTAATTATCGACGAATCATCGTCCAATTATGGTTAATTGCACAGAAGTTGATTATCGTGCGATCCAAATGCCTTTGGAGACCACTAAAACCCTATGGGGTATGTTTTCGGTTCGAATTAATTACTTTTGATAGCAACGATGCGAATTCGGATACAAATTATTTACGTCGCTATCGAACATAATAGATAATTACCGTTCGAACGTTCAACGAAGTGTTTTTGTTCGATAGAGATTCGAGTCGAATTTATTTGGAACACGTCGCGAAACTTGCGACCCAACACGGTCGTATCGTACTTCGTAGCTGTTGAAAAAAAAAAAAAAGAAAAAAATTCTGTTCCCGTATCGACGTATGAGCATTTCTATACGTCGAGAGGTTTAATTAGAGCGCGACGCGTTAGCGCCGCGTTTCCTTATTCAACGATTTCGTTTGAAAATATGCTAACCCAAACGCCATTTATCAATTTTCCCTAATTAGCGTGCGCGACCTAATTTCACGCGTCTTCGGAAACAGACCGCCAACGGGCATGGAATAATTCGACGGCGCGGGCGTTCGATCGCGTTTAACGCGAAAATTAAAAAGCAAAAAGGAAACAGCGTCGAACCGATGATAATGACGATTAATTTGACGAAAGTTTTCATCCATGATTTTACGCGACAGCGATTGTAACTAGCGTCGGAACGGCATCGGGGATATAAATCGAGGCTCGTAAACTGGCACGGGCGAATGGAAGTTCGCGAATAACTGTCATCAGCACGACGACGAGTTTGGAATATTCAATCGAGAGTCGTCTTCAATTTCTCTATTGACTCGATTGCGCTACGCTTTGTCTCTGGACTGCTGCTCAACCTATTGCTCAATTAATTAGTAGTAATTGCAATTTAGTCGTGGAACGTGAGGTTCATAACGAAACCCGGAAGTTTTCGTCGCCACGGTACGGAACGCTCCGATTCGTTTGTTAAGTAAATACGCATCGTACATAGTTACCCTAACAATTGCTGAATTCAGATTAATTCCGTACCGTTGTTCCTGACCCCTTGATTCTTTGGCGAAGAGAATTTTTCCAATTACAGAAGCATTGTTGTAATTTATTAAAACAAGGAAATGAGTAGCTGTGCAAGAACACAGTGTAAAAACTTTCACGATCAACGTACGATCATTTTTATGATATAATTATACAAATAGCATAGAGTAATTACAAGCTCTTTGTACGATCAATTCCCTTCAACGTAAGATGGAATTATAGTTTCAGATAAAAAGGTTTGTTCGTTCAAAAAAATACCAGTCAAAATGTAAAATTTTGAGTATCCACCGAAGAATCCTCGCAACGAGTACAGATTTTACACTCGGATCACGTTTCCAATAGCACCTCTACCAGCCTGATAGACAATAAACGTCAATAAAGCTATGAACGATATAAAATTGACAGCTGTGTCTGTTCTCTTTGTTATCTGTCATCGATTACAGAATAAAAACGAAACGCTGGACTAACTGTAAATTGTCGCTAAAATCGTTGCACTTAGTTTCTTCAACATTTTCCTGTTCGCTGTTCCGAAGCTAGATCGCGATAACGTTTCATGAAATATTTATTTCCAACGCAGTTAGATCGTTGCTTTATTTAATTCAGTGGATATAATAACAGTTTCGCGCGATAAGGGTTCAGAATAATTTTAGACAAGGTATTAGTGTTTTAAGAGGACATTTACATTCCGTGGTTAGCGTTATCGCTTCCGGGCGAAAAATAAACAAAATATTTCAGGGGGCCAGTAGTAGTGGACTGCACGAGTCAGCCATAAGAATTCCACAGCCCAGCACTCAGTTAGCTCTGGGTTAGATACGAGCTCCGAATATAAACCCTCTTCCTTTCCGTCTATATAAGTTCATAGATAAGGGATGGTAGATATATGCTTGGAACAATTTACCAAAGAAATATGTAGTGGAATTAGGACAGAACTCGGAGCAATTTTGTCTACGGTTAGAAACTTGTTTCGACAACAGCCATAACAGAATTGTTCTAGATAAACGTTGCTTTCATTAAAATATGCATTCACAATATTCACTCATCCACAGTTTTGTAATTTTCTATTTATTACAGGGTTTGCAATGGAAACTAATTCAGTAACTAATTCAGTAAAAGACAAAATATTTCAGTAAAAATATACATTGCAAATTAGCCCTGTTTCACCAAATATCGAAATGTTACATATCAAATAGTTTTCTTCAAACTGTTCGTTTCACACAACTATTGTTTAACAGGCATGTGAGATGTTCGAGTTTAGTAAAGCAACGTTACATATAGCTTTATAGTTAATTCTTGCCGGTTATTGAAAAGTTTGAGGAAAAAATGATTTTATTATTACAAAAGCTTTTGAAACTTGTTGAAGTCGCGGAACTTTCACGGAGCAACGCACGACCATTTTTCTTTCAAGTTTGCTCCTCCAGATATCCCGGTTCTTGACGCGTTACAAACTTTTGATAAAGCCGAAACTCATTACGTTACCTAGCGAAATGCAGTTGCTTTTCTAATTCTACGAGATTTACTTGCGCATCCTGAGAGCAACACGAGATTTACACAATTTACCACGTCAGGCATGTAAACAATTTTCCCTAAAATATTCACCCGCGTGGTCGTTATTCTTGCCTAAATACATTGAACGAGAAACCAGCGAAGGAACACGTGTTTCTGAGTTTTTCACTTACCAGTATAATTTGCAACCATATTTCGCGCATTGGATCCGTTCTGTGCGATGCTCTGGCCCAATAGGATCAAAATTTTTAAGCCCTTCAGCCTCCAAACTTTATTTCTCTGTGGTTACACAGTTAACAATGGATATTCACTGGAAATTTTTCTATATTGCCAAATCAAATCCCGCCTCTGTAAGCTATTAGTTATAAAAACTTTTCGTGAGTGTATTAGTCTGGTATATATACAGATAATTGCACAATTAAATTGAGTTCATTTTGAACGCAGAATCAGTCCCAATAAATTGCTTGCATCAAAAGTTTTATATTTCCAAATAGTTTTATATTTTCTCTCTTCTTAGGTGTTTAATCATTAATGATAATAAAAAGAAGCATGCCTTTGCAAATTTCTTTACATTTTCATTGGAGTAACGTCATCAATCTTTAATTAGAATATCTCGAACGTAGTAAAGGGAGCTGGAATTTGCTCTTAAGGCGAAGTAGAGCTGCTGCACATCGTTTCCTTTTCATTCTACACTCTTCAAGTGGAACGTAACACGCGTGTATTTTGTGTTTACAACCGTGAAGCGTCGGTAGTCTCCTGGAAAGTGCCTTAGATCAAAGTTGACAAATTTGATTCACCCCGTCGGAGCTATCAAAGAGGGATCGAACTAGATGAAGAGGTAGAACAGCGTGTACTGTGGCAGACTCGCGCAATCTTGACTAATCGAACTGTTCGTGATAATCCGAAACAGGGTGCAGGATAAACAAACTTCATTGCCTCGAATCGTGTACAGAGAAATTGATTTTTATTTATAATTCTTGTTAATTTATATTTAATATATAATTGATAACGTACACGTACTGTCCAGAGAATGTTCGAAACATATTACGACAAAGAAATGCAAATATTGGTTTAGAAACAGAGCACAGTCTCCGAAGTAATTTCTTTGCAAACATTGCCACCCTCGAGAAATAAAACAAGGAAATAGGATTACGTTTCCGAGCAGTTCGTGGAGACTTATGAAGTTCTGATTACATTGCGTCTTACTTTCTATCGGGATAATAAAATTTCCTTCGAAATATTGCTCCCGTTGTTTTTGTCCAGTATTAATTTCAATTTCTGTTAGTCGTTGTGGTATTGTATATATTAATGAAAATGAATCGAGACAGGTATAATGAACAAACAGTTTAACAATTTATACTTTTAACGTGATACAATTGTTTCGATGAATCTGACCAAAATTGTCCATGTTTCTATTATTATTTAAAACGTGACTACGACAATGTATATAGATGTCATGGCGCGATTAAAGAGAGGGATCTCTTTTCGTGAATAAATACGCCAGAAGAACAGAGTTAACTATAATTAACGAGTTACCCGGTCTTCGCGAGTTAACATGTTAAAAACATGAATTCTAATTACTTGTAAAGTGTATTAAGTGGCGACTTAATTTCCTTCATCTTCTTTAAAATAAAGTATTTCAGAGGTAGAAAAAAATCCCGTTGCTAATAGCATGCCGGACTTGCATAATTTTTCCTGGTTTATCCTGAGAAAAATTCTTAAATCCTTTCCCACACAAAAAGAAATTCAAAGTAAACTTCAAAGAACAATTTTACGATTTTTCCTGGAACTTCTCAAAGCGCGAGATAATATTTATCGGTGGTTCTGCACGCGTGTAAAAGCAAATTTAATGAATTCGTTCTGTCGAATATGTAATTGGATGGTTGTTCGAAAAGAGACGTGCGAACGATAATTCATAGACGATCATCGAGTATGTGCGTTTGGAATTAGAAACCAACGCTTCGTCCAAAATGGTGCGTAATGGTATTAACGGATAATATTTTCATTATAATGGATTCGTAGTCGTCCCGGCATCGATTTACCGTTTTCGGCAGGATCACGTGTTTCTCGCGAATATTTCGAGCAACCGCACACACGGTCGAATATTCCACCACGGTTTCAACGCATAAATTTCAAGCATGCCAGATATGGTATATGCTGCCAGGATTAAATAACTTGACCCAGTCGCAACATATCACCGCCATGAAGCACCTCACCTGCCCCTCTGTCGTTCCCACTCACCCCCTTTTTTATTTCGCCCTTTCTTCCACCACTTTTCTTCGAAGGCGAATGTCCTCGCGACTTTTGCCAATCTCGGTTTTTCTTCTTTACGTGACCAATATTTTTTAGTTCCCGTAAAGTATCAGACAGTGAAATACAAAAGACCTTCGATCAACTTGGCGATCATCAACCGTAGAATTTAATTTCGAACTCAAACGTTTTGGTAGGAAATGTGAAACTTAATTCTACGCGCAAAGAGATCCAATATTGAAAGAAGAAAAAGTATAAAATGAATAAATAAATCCCAGGATATGAATCCGGAATTCCTCTCTGATCAAAGTCTGGCACGTTGCTCCGCGATTATTACATCTACTGAAACTCCAATCCTTTGAATAACGAAATTGATCCGACGTCTACCAGTTTTTATAATAACGCAATATTTTATGAAAACGTCTGATCGTAAATACTCCGTTGAAAAATACTCCTCTTGTTCAAATGACATATCGAGACGCGTATCGTTCTTTTACCTCTTTCGAATTGTCATAGGTTCCGAGTAGGCAGTCTCGAGTCCGTCACGACCTGATAATACCCGTATTCCCCGTTTCCATTAATTTGTCGCCGAACTCGGTTACAATTTGCTAAAACAAACTAGGAATTGATGCGGACAAAAACACCAACACAAACGGTCCGCAGTCTAAAACGTTATCCCGAACAACGTGGCCCATTAGCGATTAATGAATTAACACCACAACCACTGGAAACCGCGTTCATTTCCGCGTGCAGTAACTCGTATAAACCAGTGACAGCTACGATCAATTCTGAACGAAACGGGGATTCGAAGCGTTTGTTCGTAAAATCGTTGTCTAGGAGTATAGGGCGCCCAAGCTCGGACTACATCGTTCAGGCGTAGCGGTGGAAGCAAACGGAATTTAATATTAATACGGTCCAAGGCGAGGACGTAGTTGCGTGAATCGCAAGCACGCTCGAATTTCGAGAATACCAGCCACGATATCGAGTAACCGATCCAATTTCCACGACGACAAGAAGCTCGCCGTCGCCCACTCCAAGAACCTTGGCTCCTGTCGAAGCCCGCAGCGACGGAATCGCTCCGGAGCTCGATGCATCTCGGTGGAATGCGTTCCTTTGCCCTCGCCGTGGCAGTTATCCCTGGACGAGGGATGCCACGCCGATCGAAAGCAAAAATGCGTGAACACAGGAGGCTGGTAATCTTCCGGGGATGAGAAACGTAGCAAAAGTTTGATATTGGATCGCCCGGATCAGGAAAAGTAAACACATACGAAGTTCCTTCATTACGACCGTGTCGACGGCGTACGAAACATATATCGAATGTCCACTGTTGGATGAACTCACGTTTTATAATGTAAACACTTTTTTAGATTTAATATTTATGTTCTGGAAGAATCGTTCTTTGTCGTTGACTTTGTTCGTGTGAATTCTGCGGTGTCTCATTTCTGTGTTTAGTTAGAAAATGCCGAGATGTATCGAGAACGTTACAAATACGAATTTTTATAGAGTTGTAGCCCTGAAACTTCTTTAGGTACACAGTGTCAAAGTAAATGTTGAAATAAACATGGAAGACAGCATAAATTAAAATAGTTGGTATGGTCATCGGATAGAGGATGAAATGCCCTTTAAAATGAGCGTTCGAATGAGTCAATAGCTTTATTAGTTCCGGAGATATAGCGATTTTAGTTTCGAGTCGATGCGGTGGCTAGTTCCGGAGATATAAGGCTCCGAAGAGTTTGTTTACTTTCTTACTGCGGCCTTGTCAAGGTCGTTGACCGGCACGTGACTCGGAGAAACTAGGTCACTCGGCCACTCGGTCGCGTGTCACGTACGAGAAAGAGAGATCCGGCGCGACGCGTCAGACGGAGACAGAGATAATCAAATTAAAAAAAATACCCCTTTACATAAATTGCGATATCTCGAAAACGGAAAGTCCGATCGACAAAAACAAAAAAGCATTTTAAAGAAGAAGGTTCACCGCTTCTAACAATACCTCAATAATGGAGAAAACACTAGTAGTTTTGAAACTGCAGGCGTCTAAAGTTTCATTAATTTTATACGCGTTGTTCGACTGTTTCAAGACAGTGGAAATTGAAAATTCGGGAGTTTCATCTTTGCTATATGTATATTTCCTACTTATATCGATAGCTAAAAAAAAAAATTATAAATCGGTCAAGGCAGAATTCATATTTTGCTCAGTAAAACAAACAATAAGAATAGAAGCGTATATTGAGAGATTCTAGCACCTTTTGGGGAATTTAATATTTGAATCATTTTAAATCGAGGTCTTTAGATGTGACAGCAATTTTCCCAGGCAACAGTTTTACCCTTCGATAAGTGCTCCCCGCGAAGACATTCGAGCAGGTGCAAGTATCTCTTATTAGATCGCGTTACTCCTCGAATAAGGAGCTTCGATGCGACTTCCAGATTACGGGAATTGTGGCAGTAAAACGTTAGCCGACGCAAACATTATCTGGGACACCTTGGAGCATCTATGCCCTCGATATCTCCCCTCTTATTGTTACTACCAGCGTCAGCATTGTTGCTGTTAAATTATACGAGCGATCGCAGGAACGTACCGGCCGTCCGGTCATCGTACAAATCTACCCGTCGATACCGCGATAGTATCTCGAATTAATTCCTGCGAATCTATGATAAATTGTAGCACGCTCGAGGTGTCTGATAAATCATACCTCCCGCGAGTTTTCGCGACTGGCGTGCCTCTGTTTCTGTCATTTCGCGCGATCGGTTCGCGTTGAATCGAACACTTGGGGGGGGAAAAAATTGCTTTTGCGACACGAATTCAAGCATACAAAAGTCGTGATTATTTTAGAATTTAGCGGTTGGCGAAATCACGATCTAGAATTTTTCATAAACGAACTGTTTCTACTTGTATTTCCTTTTTTCCAATTTCAATCAAATTTTAATATAATATTCTCCAGTTTCGATGCTTGTTTCAGCTTGAGAGTTGTGGGAAGTAGAAATGTACTAGTTTGAATAAAATGTACACATTCCTAGCAATTCTATTTAAATTTCTGTAAATGGAATTTTGGTAGAATTTGATTCAAGCATAAACAAATAAAATTCCCATCTATAATTTCGTAATAATACTTCCAATAATTCAAGAATCGAAACGAAGCTTCTCGTTCGTATGATAATGTCCCGGCTATAGAGCGGTGTCCTCAGAAATGAATGAAATTGCTCGAAAGTTAAAATGGGTTTCGAAGTTAATATCTTTTGCGTAACAGCTGCAAAAATATGAAGGGAAACTTTCGAACGGGCCTAAAATTTTGAATAGAGTTATTGGTGCGTTCGTTAACGATTCTAGTAAAAATTATCGCTCGGATTGCACGGGGTCACCGAAAGGGAGGAAAGGTTCAACTAACGACGTCGTTATTATTACGTGGAATGTACTTCTTCGTGCCCCTTGATGGCACACTTGACGTTACACCCCTTCACTTGCAAGAACAGCTGGTCGGTGAAGAGGAAAGACCTAGATTCTTGCAAAAAGTGTCGCAAAGAAACTCGCGAACATTTTCACGTTTTATTCACACCTATTATCAACGCCATTACGCGTTAAACGTAAAATGTTTTCTAGAAAATTCGTAACAATACCGATACCAATATTTAACGATACACACGATAATATATAATATCAATTGTAATATTATTGGGGATAAAATAATATTAAAATCAGCTTTGGATATATAAAATTACATAAAATTTTGTTCTTGATATTTCCAGTGAATTGATCTTGAAGTGGTTCTATGTTTTGCAAATGTTGGCTCATTCTGGGGCCACACACACACACAGTCAAAGTAGGTTTCCGGTTTTCCGATAGGTTACGTTTGCTAGTATCGGTTACATATGTATATACGAACATAATGGAAAGCGTACGGAAGCGTGTTTCCGTTATCAGCTTCGTTTGTAATTTGGTAGATAGATCTCTGGCTCCATCGTCTGATGAATATCTTGCCTTCCTGGCTAACGTTGTTTCCAAATTCAGACTAATTGATAAACGCATCGTAACGTTTAAAAACTTGTTAAAATTTTCATTTCAATTAAATTCAAATCTTACATGTTTGTGTACCAAGGGTTCTTTGAGCCCTTATAAATCTCTACCCATTGTGGTTACTAACAATGAATATATATATTTCGACTCGATACAATGTGCAATGGTTCATTATGTTCAAATAATCTGGAATTATTCTTGTACAGTCGTCGTGGAAACTTGCCACTCGCAATAATAAAAAACGAAGTAGAAATTGGGACACGGATGCAAACTAGGTCATTTGCTTTACACAGTCGCGGTAAAGCAGTCGACGCCGCGTATCTACGTCGATAAACTTGAGTCTTCTCTTCCTGTGTCATAGTACATTTGAAAGCAAACAAAGCTTGTTATAGCTCATTGGCATGGATCGGTGCTAGGTACTTGGTTCCACCGTGTTTGCGGTCCAAGGTAAACTCATTCCTATTGAACATTTACATACAGACGCTCCTATTAGTACAAAATTTTCCGACGATTTTCTGCCAAAAATTTAGTCTACGATATTTGAACGTTGTAGGAGGATTTTTCTACATTTTGGACTCCTAAATTAATCCATTCCTATAATTTAGAGTCCTGTATCTTCGATTTTTACATTTTAAATTCATAGATTTTGGATTTCCACATCTTGGATTCCCAATATTTTATATTCACATGTTTCAAATTTATACATTTATCTTAGATTCTTACATTTAAAATTTGTGTATTCATCACTATATTCTCCGCCAAAATACGCGTTGTTTGCCTTTTCAAAAATTAAAATCCTCCAATTCGTTTAGAAGTTATGACGTTTTAAAGATACGCATGAAATTTCAGTGAAACATATCAACGTGTGGTCAGACATTATATAAAGAATTTTTTTCTCGAAAGTGCGTAGGATTTCGAGGGTATGTCTATCGACCAAAAATGATTGCGATTGACCCCCGCAACTAAAAATAATTTTTTTAGAACGATTTGGAAAAATCTTTTTTCACCGAATAATTTCAGGGAAACATGTCAATATATGGTCAAACATTACATTTTCGGTAAGGAATTTTTTTCTCGAAAGTGCGTATTATTTCGGGGGTATGCCTCTTCACCAAAAATGATTGTAATTGACCCCCGAAATTGAAAATAATTTTTCCATGAATGATTTGAAATTTTTCAATTTAATTTCTTCAATAACTTTTCAACGAAGCCTCAATCAACAAATTGGTATTCTTGATTTTCGTCTTATTTTGGCGTCTAGAACCTCTAGAATAGAGTTTTCAGATTTTCTATTCCCAGCGTTTCGTATTACTGTAACTTTGATTTTCAAGTTCTCTGGAAATAAAGTCGCCGTTTGCGTCGTGGCAATCTATTACGCGGAGCTAAGTATTCCGTTGTCAATAGGTTTCGTGAAATGAGCCGCGTTCACTGTGATCCCATTGAACAACCCTGTCGCAACAGAATTCTCCCTCGCCGATCAGTGATCATAGTTCCGCGTCAGCGACTGACAACCTTCGCTCGCGTGTCCTCATTAATTCGCGCAGCATTGTTCGACACTGCAGCCGGCTCGTTCTACGACACACGTTAATCATGGTGATTACGCATTCTGTCTGCACAGGAGAACGGTAGATTCAATCCTGCTGCTTACATTATATGTGAATCTTAAACGACGCCGTGCATTCTTCGACATAGTCACAAACCCGAATTCCTATACGCTCTCAGAATAGTCTCACATCTTTCTCTACAGTATTTATCATTGGACGATTTGGACAAGATAAATTACATTATTATGTTTCTCGAGTGACAAGGCCTGAAATTATTTTCAGACCTTTCGCGATGAACAGAAAAGCATTTGCTAGTCAAGACGGTCTTCTCTCAACACGATCCTTTCGAAGAAAACATTTTCAATCTCAAAGAAAAATTTCTAATATTACGTCTATAAGTATTAAAATTAAAATTCCTAAAAAATCCCGAAACAAACTCGATTTTGTCAAACCGGTGTACCTCATTCAGAGTAGCTAAAAAATTGTAATGTGGAGGGTCGACCATCAGCGACAGGGGCAGAGATTTTGTTTGAGTCTCGTTGCCTGTGGATCGTCCGTCCACTCTTGTCATAAGCACCGTCCACGTAACGTGTTTACGTTGACGGCCGCAGTTATGTCTGCGTGGCATTGTCCAAGATCCCGTCGGTTTTCACATCGGTATGCGTTAATTAGAGGTATCGCGTGTTTGCGGGTGTCCATCGGAACACCAACACAAAGAGAACGAGTGAGAGTCCGTGGTCGGAAAGGGTGCACAGGCGGCGCTGAAACTGAGCCGGTTTGTTGTCACCGAATTGGCCGACCGTGGTCGTAGCAACATCGCTGGGACACCATTATCCAGCGGACCAAGGTACAGCCGGAACAACGCGACGTTCGATCGCGACTCTCGTTGATTTCGTTCGAAATGGCGACGAGTTTAACGCTCATTTCGAGTTACACGCCCGCCGAGTTCATCAAACCGGAATACCAATCGCTGCACGCCAACTTCGTAATCGGATAATTCGATTTTTCGATCGCGACATATTTTTCATTGGAATTTGTGGCCAGCTCGTAATCATACATCAACTGCAGAGGATCTCGAAATCACGAATCGAAAGATAGATCATTTGTTGATTTTCCTGGTGTTTGTTCTTTATTATTAAACTAAAAAGCAGTTTCCAGATAGATTTAAAATATTTTATATTTCTGTGCTTCTATAATTTGTAGTTGTGTATATTGGATTTCTAGATTTTAGATTATAATGTTTTGTATTCGTGCATCTTGGATTTTAGCATTTAATATTCCTATATTTTAGATTTCCGTATTTTGTAAGGCGAGTACAAACTTTCCAATAATTCTGTATTTCTTTCCCTTTTATCTTGGTCTATTGATTAACAAATTTTTCAATTAAACGATTCGTACATCGGGTTTAATATGATGGCAAACACAATATGCGCGGAGGGTGAGCCCGTAGAACTGAACCGCCACTGCTCACCCCTTAACTTCGTGTGCCGGTAATTTGATTTCTGGTTCACCGCAGATTGCAGTATTCTTTTCATTCGGAACTCGTAGCCACTTCAGAATCGGACGCCAGCGACTCGAACCATTGGCACACAGTATTTACGAATATTGATGAGGTTGGAAAGTATTTCGATGACATTTTCTACGGATCTCCTTTCAAATGTCAAATCTAATCTCGTCTGATCGACTATGGAATCTGAAATTGTTGCATATAAAAATCAATCAATATTTACGTTCAGAAATTTACCCATCTCTATTAGTTTCCGGAGGAATTTAATTAAACATCGTATCCAAAAATTTTGGGAGCACTTTTCGTCCCTTGAAAACGAAACAGTCGATGAAGAATAGTTTTCGATATTCCAACGTTGATTAAAATCAGAATAGATAGAGTAAAATCATTTAACAGAGCATCGAGACAGGTATAACAATGCAGAGTAAATTTTGTGCAACGAGGCGATATTCCGGCGCGCAATTATCTCACTTTACACGTAAGGATAAGATTAGCCTAAATTACGCACGAAGAAGGATAGAGGGGATGGCCAGGGAAGCGGAATTTGCATTAATCGCCGCCGAAACTGGAAATTAAAGTTAAAGTGGAATTCGAACGGAAATCGTAGTCGGAGTCGAAGTCGTAGCCGGGGACAGGCTCGCGCCAGTGGCCGTGCTGGTTTCCGGTAACTGGAGAACTGGCATAGCGAGAATTGTTTCCGATCTAGTTAAGAGTGCATTCTGATTTATGAAAATTATACCGCGGCCGGTTGTACCGAAGTTTCCGAATTAGTATGCAACTGCTCTAATGAAGTGCAAATTTAATGTGCCTGCGGGACAAACAGGGAAACGCTCGCTAATTAACGCTAATAATTAACGCCGAGGAATTATCGTGCGAATTTGCTCGATGCTGGAATTTTCTCGCGGGAACACGATGGAAATCGAAGAAATCGAGACACGGTATAAATAATTGCATTTACTTGTGCTCGTCAGCTTCCTGGGTTTAATTAAATATACGCATACCTGACTATTTACCGCGACCTCAGGTCTGGACAAAGTTATAAATCAGTTTTATGAACGTAATAATCTCGCGAGTAGAATCGAACTGTTATCTACGATAAAATGTACGGGATCTGTAATTTCTGCTGATACTCGAAAAGTATGCAGATTCTTTTGTTTAATACGTTAATGATGACACTGTAAAATATGGAAAAGATAAGGCTACGGTTTTCTTATGCTTTTATTTTAACTGTCCTTCGAATTAAATTTAAATTGTATATTAAAAATTTTTTATGAAGGGCAGTCATTAATTTATTCGAAAAAGGTGGGGAAACAAATTGCACGTGGACACTCGATCCAACGAGTCAAGTTACGATTATGGCAGTTTTAAACATTGAAATCCCCGACACTAAATTTTCTAGACTACGGATAATTGAAACTATCAGAAAGTTATCTCTGTATACGTCACGAATCTCACTAATAGTGGAGAATTCCAAACAAAATCTGAACGAAATATAAAATAAGAGCATACTATTTATTTAATCAGAGGTATTTTCAATTTTTAGAATTTTCCCTCGACGCAACGGATTTACAAAAGTTGCTTTGTTCGTCAGAATTTCACAGTGTGTTTCACTCGCATTCAAAACCCTATAAAATATCATGTTTGTACTAGGAACGTAAAAAATGTTACAGGAATTTTTAAACAATCGCACGTTCGCTTGGTTCGTCTGGGCAAATTAGTCACTTCTATTAACAGTATACATTAATTAATAAATGCAACGTACTGTACGTTAATTCAATGCATTATATTATTTGAATTTTTCTCGAGCATTAATCTGCATGTTTCGTCCCCCATTTTTTCTTTCTCTCTTTACCAGCTTTTTCCATTTCTCGCTTCTTTCGTTCTAATCCACTTTGAACTATTTTTCCATATTATTTTGATCCGTATTTTCACTCCAACTATTTTCCCTCGCTCGGGTTCCTGTTACGCGTCGCAGAATTAGATTATATAATAATTATATAAAATTCACCGACGAGTTGATGGCCATTTTTGTCACCGATATGTATTAACATTACGAATATCACTGTATTCAAATTAAAACAATGTTGATGTTTATTAAAAATTTTCCTCGTGTTTCGAAAATACCTTCATAATTATATTTGAATAAAAAATCACCTGTTTCAATTTTTCAAACAGTATAAATTCATAATCGTTTGAATTTTATTATACAAATAACCTTTGTTTTCACGAACCTTGGTGTTCTCAAGATAATAATAATTCAAGTAAAATACACTCTTCTCATTTGCACAAATTTCGTCCATTCACAGCACACGCAAAATTCATTACTGGATTTCATTATAGAATGGCCTGCATTCGCTTTTTTCTTCTTATTTATATCTTGATACGAAAGAGTCGAGCCTTTTGTTCCTTCGCCTTTCCTGTCTCGTTTCTTCCTATCAGTTTCCTCCCTTATTACATCCAATACAGTTCCCCTGGCGTCTCGTTGTTTACGCTTTAAGCTAAACAATTAATAGGAACTTCCCTGATTTATTAAATTGTGCCAGCCGATGCAAATGAAATTCAACCGATTCCCTCGAGCTTCGAGCTTCGAGCTTCTTCCTTTCAGTAACGAGATACAAAATGGCTCTTGCATCTCATAATTTAAAAGATTCTTACATGTTATTATACATACGACAGAAGTAGTATTTTCGTTCTTCTTTATATTTTTTAAATTTCACTATTTCTTTACATAGGAAGGAAATATCAATTTAACATCGTTCGACGAAACTCGCGCCGCTGAATTGCAGCGATGCAACTGCAAAAATATTAAATCGTTCTATTATCGTCAGTTGCAGCGTTCAATTTAAAACAAAAATGCGTTTTTGTCGTTACATCGTCCGCGTCAACGCCACCTGTCAGGTGATTCATGCTTTCGGTAAAACGCGCGAATAAACCCGAGCGAAATCGCGTGATTTTTCAATAAACGGGGGCATTGTTTCGTGCAGAATCGAGACGGGAATTAATTAACCGAATGTACTGGTCAACGACTGGAAGCTATTAGCGCGGTAGACTGTCGCGCGGCGGCTACGAAAATTACCGATACAACATATTAAAATTACTTTAACGGGCAGAAACTATGTTCATTAGCTGCACGTTGCATGAAAACGATGGAATTCACTGAAGCGTGAAGCATCGTTGTTTTCTCTTTCTCTTGGGTATCACGTGTTCCGTTTCCTTCTCGTTAACGCTTCGTTCCCTCTCGTGTTTCTTTATTTCCTCTGTTTAATTTTCTTCTCGCGTTACTCCCACACGGTATAACGCATCTGGCTTTGCTCAAATCGAATGTTCCAGCTGGTTTATCGCCAGATATTTTAGTTTTACGTTCCACTCTTTCGACCGAAGCTTCGATCGCTGATGGAAAATCGTCCCTGTAGTCGATGGAGAATTTTTATTTTTTATTTTTTATTTACGAGCATACCAATAACCCCGAAGTATTCTATTCACGCTCTCAAAAGTTAAAACGCCGAGGAGCGAGGATCGATGTTTTCCTCGAGTTCGATTTAAAAGACTATTTACGCTAACAGTTTTCTCTACGTCGCGTATTTCATTCTCCCATTTTCGCCGTCTCGTTTTCCAATACGGTGAAAAGGATTATTTTTGAAAAACGCACGACGCGAAACGCGACGACAAATTTAATCGCGGATTGTTTGGTCAGCGTAATTTTCATGACAGGTGACGAGCGCGTTAATTAGAACAGCCTGAAAATTAACGTTCTGATGACGTTCATTGCGTTAATTAAAACCGGCGAGTTGAAATCGAGAATCGTGATGGATCGCGGTTCCCGCGTACGCGGGAGCAAGTAAACCCGGGGAAAAATGTTTCCCCCGAAAGAAGGAAACGAAACGCGGTTTCGAGTGGAGGGCAGGTCCGAAAAGGAGCGTAAAAAATGTGCCCGTCACTTTAGGAACGAGGGGCCGAACCGAATGGAAATTAATTGAATTCCGTTAGGAAACTTGCAGCGGGCATAAAGCAGTTCTTTCCTCTTTTTTTTTGTTCGTCGGTTCGACGCGGACGCGTAAATTGAATAGAATTCGGCGTGGCGCATTTCTCGATTTTTTAGGGTCGTCACAATGAATCCTGTCAAACAAGTGAATTGCAAACTTTATTTCGACCGCGTCAATATTTGACGAAGGTTTCGATATTTCATTACGCGGCAGCCTACCCTCTGTTGTCTCCTCTGTTGTTTCGTAATCGAAATATCGGCTCGAGGTGAATTAACGAAACATGCGTCGGTGCAAAACGATCAATTTTCTTTCAACGCACGCCCGACGGAATTACACGCGCTCGAAATCGCGGCTATTTATTTCCCCCCTGACCGGAAACGATGTAAATCGAAAGAAAATATTTGCAATCCTGTTCGCGTTTAATTTACCGCGCGATGGTCGATAATTGCGGAGCTCGTGTGCGGATTACAAGGCGTTCGGTTTGCTTGAAAGGAAGACACGTAGCCTGGAAAATTTCATTTCCACGCTACTCCGGATAGCCTTTAAAACGTAGATACTGTAATGCATACATGAACGTTACGATATTATTTCTTAGTACGTTGAAATTCCAGATAAATTAGTTCTTATTTAATCAGTCGTTGTATTTAATCAATAGAGATTATAATTATTACAGTTTGGTTGTTCAAATTATATATCAGGCTATCTAGACATTACATTTTGTTTGAGTTCAATCCGGAGGAATGTACGACAATTTGTTTCGTTAAAAAAAATATCAAAGTAAAGATGAAAACTGTAGAGGTTCGCGTGTTTCCATAGTAAAATTTTGGAAAAGCTTTCACGAAATTGAAGCTTGGACAAAGTCGGTTCGGATGGGCCGGTTTACAATGGAAACGTGAACCTACAAATTAACCAAATATCTATGGCAGTTTAATGAACGTCAGGTTTTAACGAACGCAATTGGCTGGTAGCTACATCGAACGTGCTCCTTCAGCAATCCTGGCCATACTTCAGTAACATGATTACTTTCATAATCACGATCCCCGGCCGATATTGCGTTCGCGTGCAGAATTTTAATTGAAATTGCTCGGTTGCTTCGTGTAATTTTCAAAAATTCCATGGTCGTCACACCGGGGGGCTCTGTCGACATGCCGTTTACGGATGTGGAGGATTTTAATTTTGGAAATTCCGAATTTCGTGACTGCTTTGTAGTGTCCTTTTGCGCGAAATTGTTTCCACTAAAACATTAATAATTTTGTTCGTGAATTCCTTCGCCCGTGGAACGACGAAAGTTTCGACAACAAAAGAAAAAACGAAAATTGATTGAAAAAATGTTCTGAATATCTCTTTCGTGGCACATTCCTACACGCAACTGTTTAAATGCACTATTTGATACAAAATAAAAAATATGTTTGAATTAAAAAAGACATTAAAGACTGCTGATTACTTGTTTCAGGCGTTTCTCAAAATTTCAAAATTATACTTCGATTTATTCTTTCCATGGAGCAGGATCTTTGGCAAATAGTGCTTTTATAATTAAATGGTATATAATACAAACAAAAATTACGTATTATTGGGACTTGCAAGTCGCGAAAGTTTAATGAGACCAGGGCTTCGACAGCTGTGAACTTCGACAATGCAACGAACGTGTACCAGTTCTCACGGTCTAGGGACTAAAGGTCCTATCAGCCCTCAGGGCAGCTATTTTGACGACAAACTCTCGAAACTGTCCTACGGGATCGGGTAAACGGCCACGAAGAGCAAAGAGAAGAACGATTCTACCAGGGAAGGGTTCATCGAACAAGTGCTCTTCCGTCTACATTCTCATACACACGAACATGTAGATCCTGTCTACTACCAAACAGTGTGCCACTGAACAGCGATACGATACAGGTTCAAACGCGAGGTTGTGGGACCATGTGGGACGCCACGGATCTTTGAATGCAGGAAATTAGACACGAGAGTGTCGAAGTAAACAGGAAGTGATCAAGACTGCTTCGAAGGATAAGAGGGTTGTTCTCTTGGGTCTGATATATAATTAAGAGCACGCACACAGAACCACACACATAATTTAGTACACGTTAAATAACACATCATAAATTTCAATCTCGAGTGAAACTGATGTGCCAACGGTGCACGTGATATATCCAGCAAGGAACGAGGGAGCAAAAATATTGATAAAATTCAATTCGAACCACAGATTCGCGGACTAAAGCCACTCAGAGTTCTCAAGACCTTTCTGCCAAGCAGACTATCTTTCCTTCAATAAAGCTCCAAAGAAAGCCCTCGCTTTGAGGGCGGATCTCCTGAAAACATGTCGTACGTGGCGGGGAGACAGCCCTATGAAACACATCCTCATCGAATAAAACTGGAAACGAGGGTCAAAGAGCCTTCCAAATGATTACACAACCATTAGAAACTTTTGCCCGCATCAGAGAGCCGACGGGGTAACGAAATAAAGAGGCTGCCCTCCCCCCCTCCCTCGAAGGATGGGACGGTTTCCAAGAAAGACTCGCGGAGGAAAAATGTGGTCGCGAGCGAGCGTGCGAGAAACTCGGGACAAAGGGAAGACAGAGAACGAACAAAGGAGTCCGATGAAGAAAACGCGATATGAAGCCAGTTCTATTTGAATAAAGTTCGAAGAAGTGGTGACGCTTCTCAGCCTCGGGCGGTCCTCCCTTCGCGAGGGACGGGGGGTAGTTTATTCAAATTGAACGTGACAGTGGCAGAATGTCTGGAGCCACCGCGTGCCCGCAGGTTGTCGACTTTCCATTTTTTTTTCACTCCCTTCCAGTATTGAGTCGAGAACTTACCACCATTCCCCTGAGAAGCACAGGGGGGATGAAATACGAGGGTGGACATTGTGTGATAGTAATTAAAACACTATTAGAACGAATTTTATGGATCACAATCTTAGTGGTGTATGTAAAATGATCGAAAATAAGGATAGTTTAAATTTAAGGGGTGGGTGTGAAATCGTTAGGTGTTACTGTTAGGGATTATTCACGAAAGGGGATGATTCTGTTAAAAAAAATTAGATCGAAAATTCATCAGGTACGTATGCAATAGAATACAACTTAGAGATTTGTGCAAGTAGAAATAGTGAATATTGGTCAGACACGCAAGTAGAAATATCGAATATTGGTCAGACGTTCAAACCAAATGGTGTCGGATCGCATGCAAATTCGACAGATTTATAAATTTCAATAAACGAAGCGTCATACAAAAAGAATTTTATTTCCGACTTATTTTTAGGACACTAAATAACAGCTTGAAACAATAATATTCGGGATCGTTTCAATCCCGAGGCGAAATTACTCGCCGAAGTATCGTCCGACTGATTCAATGCGGTTTGAAATATAAAATAATCCGACGTGAAAACAAGTCAAATAAAAATTAAAACGAACGTTTCACGGCGAAGGAGGATGGAACTCGTTTTTTTGTTACTCGTTCCTGGACGGACGAGAAATTTTATTTAATACGGCGAACAACTATGGGCGTAAGTAATCGCAAGTTGACGCAATGAAACTCTCTGGATCTTTGTCGGACAGTAATTTGACCTCGTATTTCTCAATCTCCTTATTTCACTTTGTAGAAAGTTTTTACAAAAGTTTCTCCGCCTGTCAGCGGTCTCGGGCGCGATGCAATACGAGGAAACGAAGACAGATAAATAGAGCATTTATTACGCTGTCGAGATTGTACATGGCGGAGAAATAGAAGATCGCGAAACATTCGAGAACTAAAATAATAATGGTAGAAACTAAGAGGATAATAACATTCACTGATACTTTTTCCATCTTTGTAATTAGCCCCTAACGTGTGTCAGTTCTTCGTGAATACATTTTTAAAATACAGTTTGTACGTTTGTCTCGAGACAAAGAGATGTATAGGGAGAAAATGAAGAGTCTTCTAGAAAAAAATCATTCGATTTGATTAAAGACAGAAGGGGAATCGTATTCCATACGGGAAGTCACGATTGGATACAAGTGTCGAGATTTTGTGATGAGAACGCGGCCTCAGATCGATGGAAGAATGGGGGGTGGCAGGGAAAACAGTATATTCGGGCAACTATGGGGGATGTAGATACCCCAGCAATGTGCTTGATATTCAAAACCATCCTCGATGGCAAGTATGCGCGTAAATTTTTCCATCTCTTCTCGGACGTTTATGTTTCTAGCACGGCACGCGTGGTATTTTTTGCGGATACTCTTAAAACGCTCCTCAAAGGGCTGCTCTTGCTGCGTAAAAGCATTTGAAATATTTTTTAAATTACGTTACACAATTTAGCGAGCATGGAAGTAATTCTCTCGCGTTGTTGCTTGGTAAAATTAATTATAATTATAATAAAATTAATCTGTGTCAATTTATTATTAAATTGTAAAATTATTATCTTCATATTTCTTTTTTCTTAAACGAGGGTTGACATTGGAAGGTGTTCGATAATCGAGATACTTTACTTTCGTTTAAAATGTTAAAACGCGTACCAATATTTTTTGCAACAACAGATGAGCACAGTGAATTCATAACAATTCTATTTCTTTTTCTGTCTGAATTTTTTCGTCCTCGAATAAAGCAGCCGTATCGGTATCGCATCGTTATCTCTTTCTTGTTGCAAAAAGTGCAATAATTTTTCCGTTAGTGTAAATCGCGTCCGGAAAGAAACCAAGAAACGCCGAAACCTTTTTCCATTCGTTTACCATCTCTTCTCTTGTTGCTCGTAAAACTCCGAGTTTCGTGTTATTAGTGAAGTTCGTGCTCTTGAATATTTTACTGGCTGGCAAAAAATGCTTTCGTCTGTTCCTAACCAAACCGCGGGATATGAGAATATGTGGTCCCCGGACACAGTGAAATATAACGCGGCCCCCGGAAAGTTACTTTGCGCAGATATTTCCCGGGTGTTAAGTAAATAACTTCATTTCAAGAGAATTTTTACGACTCGTACGTGTATGATGTTTCACTTTAGATTAACGAAGACTAATATTTGCCTGGCCACGTTTCATTAACAGAAAGGCTCACGGTTGATTAGAAGATTATGGAAAAGAAATTCAAATTAAATCCCTGGTCATGAAACTGAATATATATTAAAAATTGGATCTCTCGCGAATTTAATAAATTGTTAGACTTCAAACTGACACGTGTGAAAAATTAAATTCCTTTTTACAACACAAGTTATCACATTTCTTTGACCTCCTTCCAAGAGCATAATATAATTTAAAAATTAAGACAAATTAAGATAAATTAAGAAAATGATATTTGCCAAACTACTGTGCATCTTTGGATTGCATAAGTTGAAATATCGATATGAAATGTGTGTCTCGAAACTTGGGTAAAGGTTTCGTTATATTCCTCGAGGTTAATGGAAAGGTTGAAGGGAACGAAGGATGACAAGAAAGGCGATAAAATTCGTTTTGGGATTCATTATCGGCCGTGCAACGAGCGTCCCGGCGATGAGAACAAAGAGACATAGAAAGTAACACGAGGAGACAAGTTGTTTAAGTTGTTAGGGCCACGGCGTCGTTCTCGTTATTAGTTGCTGCCACTCGGGTACTCTTTCTGGAAGTGCGTCGCGGCACGTAGGAGTTGTGATTAACTCGGGAACTTTCGGTCTAATAACCTGCGACACAGGACTCACGATTTACGGCCGCGGTTGCGGTTTTGCGGTGAAGGTTTCTAGAAAACCGTTTCCGTTCGACATAAATTCCATCGCGCTTCCATTTGCTGCGAACTTCGCTGAATTTTAAACCGGAAATTTCCGCAACTTTTCGAGAACTTTTGTTCGGTATGACGACTGAGAAATATCGTTTCTTCGTTACTAGTCCAGACAGTTGATGAATCATGCTCCCGGACGACCCAACACGTTACAGGAACGAAAACGTTACCAATCGATTAATTAAATTATAACTAGAATAATATCGTTATCGTTACAGTTAAATAAGATTCTGTTGAATTCATGATTTATTAGAAGATGTCCTCGAGGAATGAGGCAAACTAAAAGAATTTCTGTTTTTGTAGTCTCTAAAGAAGTTATTCGAAATATAGAACGTTTTCAGTGCCATTTGTGTTTTAATTGGAGTTTGCTTGTACCACTAATTATTCTCAATAAAATTAGGTTCATATAGATTAGCAATTCCTGAAAGAAAAACGTTTTTCTTCGTCTCATACAATTCTGTAATCGTCGACAGTTCTAAAGCCATATAAATAGTGAATCTATTTCATCCCCTTGAATGCAAGTATAAAATACTATTAAATATATCTAACTACACGATCTGAAGATGATTATGGTCCAGTTCAAAGAACCGAATTCTCAAGACATCGTATAAAGGCAGAGGGGGGAAAATCGTAATAGTTTTATTCCATAAAATCAACATTTCTAGAAATAACTCGACCCGTCCGTGGACTTTCATTTCGATTTTCGTTTCCTTTGCTTCCTCAGCGACGTCCAACCGGGGAAACGCTGTCAGGTTCGATTCTTTTTCCGGCGTGTCATCTTTCCACGACGCGGAGTCGCATCGAAAAAAGATGTCGCTGGACGATCACGGCTGCCGCCGGACGTGGAAAATGGAACGCATTCCGCTGCGAAGGCTGCATCCCCTGGGACCCTTTTTACTTCCGTGTGGAAGTCTTGTTAGATAGGACTTGCACCGTGGCTTGTCGAGCAGAACTGATGGAGCACGGTGTCGATAAATCAAAATTCTCGACACGCTGTTACGAAAAAATAAAATCCCGTACGCTGGCGCTATTGAAACAACGTCGCTTGAAACACTATTTCGTACGCTATATCGAACAACAATAATAATAGCGATAACAAGCTTTATCGTGTTAAATGTTTAAACGTTAAAAAATTAGAATTATACGTGCAACAAACACTTTTATCTATACGAGTAAAAGGTTATTTATTTCCAGAATCTTTCGTTGCAAACACCTAAAACCCAGCTCGTACATAATGTTCGGTGCATTAAACAAATTCCGATGTTCGAGTGGTCTCGGGAAAATTTTTGGTGATGTGAGATGAGATTTCTATGCTAAACAGCGTCTCTCCTGCGCTCTTATCGATCACTGGAACAGTTTTTCCGGGTTTCCGGTAGTCGCAGCTTTATAAAAGTGGGCAGACACTAGAAAAACCTGCTTCCATCCCCTAATTTCCCTGGCTTCTTTTTGCCAGTTTGACGGGGCTCCTTTTGACGCGGTGCCATGTAAAAAGTCATCGTTTAATATGTACGTCTTTATTAATCATCCGTGAGTAATGGCCCCCGCATAAAGAACGAGTTAAAATATGTCCCCGGCAGAGAGGGAGAGAATGGGAAATTCTGTGCGTGTGTGTGTGAATGTGTGAGGATCATGTAATCACCCTAGATGTACGAACGAAGCTCGGGAAACTAATAAAATGTTATTAAGCCCGTGAATTTTAATTTTCGGCCGTAGTTGTTATTCGTCGTTCGGCTAGAAGATGATTTATTATCGAGCGATTAGAATATTGGACCAGCGTATTAAAATAACGAGGGGTGTAATAAACGTGTGCAGGCTGTTAAAAATTCTGGTAGTTTAATCAGAGGTTAATTAAAAGCAATAAAATACGCTCAGAGCGATGTCGCGTTATGGAACGTGAATTATGTTCAATAAATTCGATGTAATTTCATTTTATCGCATATTTGATCCTCGAACGTTGGTGCTGTCATTTCAGCTACGGTTTCCTTTGAAGATCTATATCTATTTTAAATCATAAAATAGTCCATAAAATAACCAGTAAATAGCTCGTCAAAAGTTGATACAGTTAAAAAAGAAAGAGGAAAAATGTTTCGGTGATATATAAACTCGGTTCAGAAAGTTATTACGCAACCTGAGCTGCCACTACGCCACGATAGCCACAGTTGAAATATTACAGTTAGTGGTACATACCGACAAAGAGGAATTTCCTCAATTTGGACACTCTTTTTTGGAAAAATTCGGAAAATAACGGTTTTCATAGGTACAGACTGCTATTTTCTTTATCTGTACTCTATTTTTATTGAAATTGATATTGGTTGCCACTGATTTAATCCTTACTGGACAAATTTAATACTCACCATATTTAATAATAAATCTTAAAATTCATTTTTCACAATGCCAAACAATTAAACAAAAATTGTATTGCATGTATAATGATCGGATGAAATATGAGGCGCCCTTTAAAATTAAATTTGTTTCAAATCAATACCGTAGTTCTGGAGAAAGCAATCAGAAACAAACATTCTGTATACAAATTTACATTCATTTTCAATTTTGTAAACAATTTATAATCCAGTTATATCGCGCACCAGTCGTATAATTGAAAGGAACTGTTGAAATTTCTTTAGGTACATAGCGTCAAAGTAAATGTGAAATTAAATATAGAAGGGAGCATAAATTCGAGTAGTTGATATGGTCATAGGATAGGGGATGAAATGCCCTTTAAAATGAGCGTTGGAACGAGTCGATAGCTTTATTAGTTCCGGAGATATAGCGATTTTAGTTTCGAGTCGATGCGGTGGCAAGTTTCGGGTCCGAAGCTATGTTTACTACGGCCTTGTCAAGGTCGTTGACCGGCACGTGACTCGGAGAAACTAGGTCACTCGGCCACTTGGTCACGAGACACGTACGAGAAAGAGAGGTCCGGCGCGACGCGTCAGACGGAGACAGAGATAGTCAAATTAAGAAAAATACTCTTTTACATAAATTGCGATATCTCGAAAACGGAAAGTCCGATCGACAAAAACCAAAAGCCATTTTAAAGGGGAGGCTTCACCGCTGCCAACAGTGCTTCAATTATTAATAAATCGCTAATAGTTTCAGAACTACAAGCATCTAAAGTTTTAGTATTTTTAATACGCGTTAATGGGCTTTCGTAAGGCGTACAGCGGAATTTTAAAAATTACCCCTTCACATAAATTACGATATCTCGAAAACGGAAAGTCGTATCGACAAAAACCAAAAGCCATTTCAAAGAGGAAGGTTTACCACTCCTAATGATGGCTCAGTAATGAAGAAAACATGAGTGGTTTCGAAACTGCGCGCGCCTAAAGTTTTAGTAGTTTTAATATTCGTGAATAAATCGTTCTAACACGCAAAGTAAGAATTTTATAAATTACATTTTCCTTCACACGACAATATTTTCAAAACTAATGGTGATATTTTTAAAGGGAAGTTGTTTCGGAACAGTACGCATGTAAAGTTCGTGTACTTTACAAACAATACGTGCCACAGCTCGATTAGAATTCCGTTTATGATAACGCAAATTTAATTTTCGCTTCTTCTTGCAAAAGCCGCCAAAATGTTAATCGTGAAACCCGTTCTACGAACAAATGCAATCGTCCCGCGGAAGGGGATCTTTTTGCTGTAGACGTTGCCTACAAAAAGCCGTCGAGCGTCTCTAAAGAAACTCATGCGATCTTCCACAGGGTTGCAGTAACCATTCGCGAGGGATGGTCGTCGGTTCAACCCTCTCGAAACTTCATCGCCGTAACCGAGGCCGGCGACAAAATCGCGGCTGGCTTTTATTAAAATGTTGAATCCAGACACTTTCCCTCTCCGTCTCGCGGTCCTGACAGTGCCCTATCCGCGTCCCGCTCGCGCCCCATAGGAGAAATCAATTTGGTTCCTCTAGATGCGATATTACCGGGCGTCAGCCTGTCTTCTTTTCTCTTTTCACGGGGCGCGGCAGTGCCTCTTTTTCTCCGGCGGATTTCGATTTCGCTCGAATTCTACAAGCCGCGTATATCGACTTACTCGTCGGATTATCTAAGAATGAAAGCGCGAGAGAGAAGGGAGGGAGGAAAAGAAGAGAGAAAGAGCAACGAAGAACGAACGAACGATAAGGAAGGGAAAGGGAACACGAAGCTAGGGCGTATCGTAAAAAGACTGGAAGGGGACGCCCAGCAAATGGAAAGATATCGTACACCTCGGGTTCCAGCGCTCGAGAACCGAACCTGAAGTGGTAATCCACCGCGATCCCCGCGTGGCCTGGGCTTGCTGGGGGATCACGACGGGTCTTTCTTCGCGGCTCTCCAGATGTATTCGTAAATTGACTTCCATTCTGTCGGTTTTACACTTCACGCCGTATTGCGGGCCGATATTCCGAACGGAAATCGCGAACTGTCGATGAGCCCTCTTTGATAGGGTTCGCGGCAACGTGGGAAGCGTCGCGCTCGGAAGGAAGAGGCTGGGAATCGAACTTTTATTTTACGCTTTTATTTTCTGCCCGGAAGCGACGTAATTGAATGTGAAGCTTCGCGTGCCGGGAAATGATTTTTCGCGAGGAGCTTTCTTTCACGGGGGAAACTTTTTCCCAGGGAGTTTTAAGGGCACGGGAGGCTTTTCGGAGCCACTGTGCTCGGGAACCATGGCTGATTATCGCTATTCAAATATTATTCGATTATTCGATGTTTCAATTCCAGTATGGTCCAAATGGAAAAGTATTCAATATTAATTACATTACATTTGTCACGGAGGTAACGAACTTGTATTTATTAAACACCTTGCAATCTTGTTATGCGCAATCTGTATTCATTTATTCGAACGAGAACTCTTGGAATAATTCTGACGAAATACGAGAGCCCTTTGGAATTATGAATAGACTGTTGTTATTCGTTCTGGCCCTTCCAACTGTTCTTCGCGAAGTGTTTCGAAAGCGTGATACAATGTTGACAATTCTCACTGTCTGCCAATTGCAATAGTAAATAAATCGATATGTTATATGATACAGAATGTACCTAATTTATAAGTTTTATTTATACGGTACCTATTTCTGTAAATATTTTGTTAAATGATACTTAAAGCACTGAATAGTTATAGTTTAATATACAAATTCGTTCAGTAGGTTTTAAATTATCCATGTTGCGCGTGAAAACGCGCCTTTGGCCAATACGCGGCGGTTTTGGTGGTGGGGCGCGACCAGCCTCGCGAAACCTCGCGTTGAGCGGCTCTCTTTCGCTACGGATCCGCCATAGTGTAAACATCGCCGTCTAAGGACAGGAAAGGACTCGTCAAAAGGCTTCGACACACCTGAGAAATCTCCAAATCCAGCTACGTGGCCTCTTCTGCAATAATCAAGGCCACCACACTTCTCAAACAGAGTAAAATCAATTTCATTTCTTTACAATTAAATTATCGTTATAGTTAATTTTTACTATCCAATTAAAAATTAAATGTAATTTTAAAATTGATTTTTTCTTATTATTCAATAATTTTTTTCTATACCATAAGACTATTTCACAAGAATTTCATTGTATTCAATTTTAAATAATCGTTATAGTTAATTTTTACTATCCAATTAAAAATTAAATATAATTTTTAAATTGATTTTTTCTTATTATTCAATAATTTTTTACACACACAAAATAATTCGAAAGCCAAGCGATAAATTCAGCCTCGTAGTTCTTTTCACCTTTCCGAATAACGTTACAACCCGGAAAGAACAAGCATTTAAACAGATATATAAAAATTTTAAAAATGTATAATTCGGTTTAACGACGAGTCTGACGCGTGACAGGTTTTTAATGTCAAGTTTCACAATTACAAAGCTACTGGTCATCAAGTCTTACATATTAAAATCCACACATTTTTACATTCACGAGGTATTCGTAAAACAGATCTATTCTTCTTCGTAGTCGTTCCTGTACGAACAAATTTAAACAAAGTTAAATATATGTTTCACAAATTATTTGGAATTAAATCGTACGTAAAGGGGTTAAACGCTGAATAGAGTATCCAAGAATCAAATTTCAGACAATGTTACGATTCTATTTATACAGTAGATCGACAAACAGCTTTGACTGTGCACTACATTCGGTTATTAATTTAGGATGCATTTAGACTCGATGATAATATTGTAACTACCATTGTTCGACGACTATATTATTTCAACAATCGCGAAATGCGTCTGTAACATAGAAGCTAGCAAATATTTCACGCAACCTGAAGCTTAACGAAGCCGTAAGACGTAATTTCCGGTGCGAAACATGGAATAACAAACAGAACCAACAACCCGGAACCGTAGACCCTGATTTACAACGCACGCAGCCGAATATTAATTTAAATTCACCGAGAGGCGCGCACTCCCCACTGCGGAATGCACCAAAAACCGTGGACCATCGATACAGGGGGAAGTTTCGCGAGCGGCGTTGCATAATTGAACATTCTTTCGCGAGATAGAAGAAGTTCTTCAGCATGGAAAGAAAATGCGAGGCGAAAGTTGCGCATAAGAGGTCGTTCGATCGCGATGAAATTCCGTTTTCCCTTTTCCCCCCTGGTGTTTCCAATCTATCTGGATGCTTTACGCGTATTTGTTTCTCGTTACAGGGCGTTCCAGTAATCGCTGCACCCACGGGACGTAAGTAACTCTTCGCGCAAAAATAAGTTGGTACGATCTATCGAGAAAAACCAATTTGAGAATTTGTGATAGTATTTTAGATAATTATTCTAATAGAATTATACAGTCAGTTCAAAGGGCACCAAGTTTGTATCATTTTCAATTTCCCAAAGTTTGATACGTAAATCATCGTTTAATAATTTATCGTCCGCTGGAACGAGGGTGTTTATTTTCGAGAAATCCGCTCGAGTCAATTATTCCGGGATCTTGAACCGGTTTTTCGACGTGGGTAAGTACCAGAGCGGGTTTCAGTGGAAACAAAAGGGGAACCGTCAAACGTCAATAATCGATTGCACTTCGATCCGTCGTTCAATCTCCTCGGGCTCGCGAAACGGAACGCCGTCACGAGACCGCAAGGGGACCCGGGTTTCCCTAATCATTGCTGGTCCCGGCTCCTCAGAAAGAAGCATTTCCTTTAAAAATTCCGCAACCTCCTTTTTCCAGGAGCCCCGGAACGAACGTGGTTGCGCGGAGAAAACGCGTGGAGGACTCGTAGAACGTGAAACGAAAGCGGATGTCGCTCATCGCGGCCGCGACGTTGTCGGCAGGGGGTTGAAATCGCTAAAAGGAATGCGCAGTCGAGCGAAAGAGGCCTCTGGGGGCGGTAAGAAGGGGGATAAAATAATGTAGGATGAGCTTTAGAGAGCTCCGCCCGAAACGGCTACGGAACTCGAGGGTCCCCGTTCTCTGTACGTATTTTTTTTCTTCTTTACTTCCTTCGATTCGGCATCGAATCCACGCGAATCGCGACCAAAGTTTCCTCGACTGCACGTAAAAAGGAAACAAAAGGCGCGCGTTCGCCGTCTGGATGTCATCTTTCTGTGTGCCCTACGCGCGATAAAAGTACCTCGTTTCTTGCGCCAATCTCCGTTTGAGACACTTGCGACGGAATTCATCCCGCCACCGTTTACGTTTCTTTGGCTCGAGCAACTGTCGACTCAAGTTGTGTAATTAAATACCTGTTTCACCTGCTTGTTTAAGATTTACTAGTTTCGAGAACAAGCTCTGTTAATATAAAATTCGGTTTTCACGATTTGATTGCACGAGAAGAAAGAATTTACATTTTTGTATCAAATCTATATCTATAGATTTTTAAGTTCATTCACGAAGAATTTATACGAAATTTAGGGGACTAGAAATTCGATAGACTTGCAAGCTTTCACATTCTGTATTTTCTACTTCATATTTGAATTTTATCCAAGTTCCTGTCACCCAGAGAGAAACAATGATCGATTCGTACTGCTTCCATCTTGTAACTGGGAATTGGAAGGTGTTTTACTCGCGCGAAAAGCTTCGTCGAGTATTAGACTGTGTTTAATCAGGAGTTCACATCGTGTCTTCGGTCGCGAGGGACCGACGAATGACAAATTGTCGATGCAAGAACGCATATGTAAGCAGCAACTTGTTGCGCGTTGTTTATTTCGAATTTTGGGACATCGTGACATATTACAAATAAATTTTTTTACTTTATAAGCATTTCGTAATATGATCGATAAATATTTTACATTGAATATAATCGATCAGAATTACCAAATGATTAGTCGTGAAAGGAAAGTCAATAGTAATCGATGTTACAAATAAAACTCGTGACTGTTAGTTTTCGCTATTTGAGAAATAAGTGAACAAATTAGAAATGCAATAGTGAACCTTGGGAGCTGTGGTTGTCCATAATTCGTTCATTATTTCGCTGACGCGATGGTTTAGACACTGTGTCTTGGCGCAGAAGAGCAGGAACTAGCTCTCCTTCAGTTATGGAAGTCTTGTTCTAGGATTCCTGGTAGGCAACCTGCATAACAATGGATGGACTATCCCATCATTAGGGCTTTAGCACATGCTATGTGACGCTTTCCAAGAATCCCAGCTTACAGTCACTCTGGAAACAATGAATCTGTATCTTGAAGCGTGAGGACTTACGAAATCCTCGTCTGCTTTATAGATATAGTAATAGTAACTCAACATATTTTAGAGAATCGAATTTTCCCTTATTTTATACCCAAATTTTTAAACCAAGAAATATAGATTGATCGTTCCATTGTTAAATTCTAAAATAATAGAATAGGATTTCTTGGGAAATTTTAACGAGGCCCTGATATAAATATTCCATATTCTAGCTCTTGCATCTCTAAAACATTCCAATTTTATTTGAAATCTTAATTGTCAGGATATTTTTAGTTTTTGACGTTCATTGTGTTTCTCTTCGGTGGTTGCAAGTCCAAGTTCAACTCGTTGCATGGATATAGTAATAGTAACTCAACAAATTTTAGAGAATCGAATTTTCCCTTATTTTATACCCAAATTTTTAAACCAAGAAATATAGATTGATCGTTCCATTGTTAAATTATAAAATAATAGAGTAGGATTTCTTGGGAAGTTTTAGCGAGGCCCTGATATAAAATATTCCATGTTCTAGCCCTTGCATCTCTGAAACATTCCAATTTTATTTGAAATCTTAATTATCAGGATATTTTTAGTTTTTGACGTTCATTGTGTTTCTCTTCGGTGGTTGCAAGTCCAAGTTCAACTCGTTGCATGGATATAGTAATAGTAACTCAACAAATTTTAGAGAATCGAATTTCCCCTTATTTTATACGAACCCAAATTTTTAAACCAAGAAATATCGATTGATCGTTCCATTGTTAAATTATAAAATAATAGAGTAGGATTTCGATAATAAATTATTCTTGGGAAGTTCTAGCGAGGCCCTGATATAAAATATTCCAATTTTATTTTAAATTTTAATCGTCAGTATATTTTTAGAGTTTTTAACGTTTATTATGTTTCTCTTCGGTGGTTGCAAGTCCAAGTTCAACTCGTTGCATCGATGTAGGATTTCGTTACTTCTGTGACCGAGCCAAGAATTAGCAATCGAGACGCCCGAAGAATTCCCCTCGCTGATTTTCATGTATTACAATTCCGAGTTGTTTATTAACCACGGGGAAGGAGTACGATGACTCTTGCGGCCGCTCAGCCACTGATATCGACCGCTCGAACTCTTGAGTAGGGTTTGAAGGTGTTCTTGAGAGGGTGGTCTTTGGTTTATTAAGGCCGTCTTGAATCTCCAAGAGGTCGAACCTCGCTTATTACATTGGCCACGGTTTCTACAGGATGTGTGAAACCACAACGCCGTTCGGGGCCCTTAATTGAAATATTGTCTGAAGCGTACAGGAAGATTCTGTACGTCTTGAAAGCGACTACTGGATGTTTATCGATTTCGCCAAGCAGCCTTTATATATCGGTACCCTGCTATGTTATCAGAAATGCGTTCGACGAAGTGGGTTAACGTCTTATTTCTCGCGTTAGTCGGAGATTGAATTTCGAGTTGATGCAATCTCACTGCTCGTGGACAAATTTCTTCGCGAAGTTTAATAAAATGATCATTCGGAGCAACGACACCCAACTAGAAGGCTCGTAAATAGTTTTCTTAGATTTTATTCTTTCGATGCATTGATATTATGACAGTTTTTAGATTATAATAAATTCTGAAAGTTCTTCAAAATTTCAAATTTTTTTTAATGCAACATTAATTCAATTTAGAAAGTTATATTTAATGATATAAAAAAGAGGAAAATACAGGTTACAAATTTGACCAGATTTATGTTTCTACAGTTAGGGTTATCAATTTTGTATTATTAGACGTTCGTCAGTGCACGTATAATACATTTTCCCTGTTATATCGTTATATCGACTGTATTATTACGCAGCAATTCCATTCAATATCCCAATGCTTTACAGTTATTGTAGCTGGTCGAGAAGTAGTTAATTTCCTTTTGTCCGAAAAAGCACCTGCCTCGCCCCAACATTACTAATGTAATATACACGGTAGCGTGTAATTATTTTTAAATAACAGTTTTCGTAACGCCGCTTCAG
This sequence comes from Colletes gigas, assembly GCF_013123115.1. NCBI lineage: Eukaryota > Metazoa > Arthropoda > Insecta > Hymenoptera > Colletidae > Colletes > Colletes gigas. Next base: position 5,187,339 of record NW_025106637.1, read on the forward strand.
AGAGAGAAAAAACAACCTGAATTTCGAGTAATATTGAATTTAAAATATGAGATAGAGAACAATGGAACGAGCTCTAAAACAAAAGCACATTACCAGAAACATTTATTCCATTTCCTGTCCGGAAACTTTTCCATTGTATACCATGAAAATTACTTTCTAAACTACTCTCTCATATATGTTGTTTGCACAATTCTACTCACGCAGGAGAGTTACAAAACGAATTGCTTAAATCAGAACCTAAACACAGAATTTTTTTGTAAATACTAATACTAATTCTAGCAAGCAACGTACAACGTATAATATCATTAACTCTTTGGGGCACAGGATTTCAGATAGTAAAATAGACCCATGTTGCATGGAAATTTTGTTATGTTTTAAACTAAACAAAATTGGTATATTTTTATTAACAAAGGTATCACATATTACTTCTACGATTTTTCACATAAAACTAGGGGAAAAAGATGGTCGCAATAAACCTTACGCTTGCAACAATTGATGAACCTGTATTGGCATGTTGAATATTGCCAATACAAGTGAATACATTTGTAAAATTTGTTGGAGATACTGTTTTACGTAAATAAATGTCCCACCATGCATCACGATGTATCGAAAAGGAACGTGCCCCAAAGAGTTAAAAAGTAAGGATAAACAACGTTGTGGAAACAGTAAAAGCCACCATGTTTCCAATATTTTCTGTCCAGCGATTTGCACGAGTTCTCCCAGCGTCTAGTTTTTTCTGATATCGAAGATGACGCGTATCGACCATAATTGTACGTTTACCCCCGCGAGCATTCGACGTCAATTAGAAGGGCAGAAAGCGCCTAGCTTTAAAATAAATACGGCCACCGTTACGCGAGGACGAGCACGTCGAACCGAGCGTGTTTCTCTCGTCTACGTCCGGACTCTCTCTCGTTCTCCCGGCCCCTTTCGTCGACGGGATTTTCAAGGGTTGAAACAGTCACCTTAACGAGACGTCTTTTCTTTTCGTTCTCCGCTCTAGGCACTAAACCCTCCCTCTGACGAGCTCTCTCCTCTCATTTCGCGGCGCGAAGCGCAGAAATTCCGCTGCTTTTTCGTTCCGTTTCTCACGGTCCCGCGACGCTGGACACGAACCCTGCACAGCCGGCGACGATTTAATGATGCTTTACAGCGCAGTTGAAAAAAACAATTCCGTCACGAGCTGCACCTCGACAGTGGTTCCCGATGACGGGGGCGAGATTAATTGGGGTAATTAAAGCCACCATTTTCGGGCACACTGACGCAACTAACGAGGAGCTGATAAGTGACTCTGGTTTATCGTCAACTTTCATTTCCAACGATTATCCGATTAGCACGAAACGTTTCTGACGATTCTCAAAAATTAATATCTACAATCAGTAGTACGATGTCTTCGAAATATTTGTCGATCGTACGTACGATTGGCTCGATATTAATACGATCAGTAATATAATCAGAAAGAACAGCCAACGTTTTAGTGGAAGAGAATATCAGCGAGAATTCAAACGCCACGTAATCGCAGGAACGTTACGAATTTCGATGCGGAATATTATTCGGGAGTTCGTAAAAGTTAACATGCGTCTCCGGGAAGCGGGGTTAATGTACCAAGAAACGGGCGCTCGGTATAAAACAGCGAGAAGCCGCGTTGAAAATCATGAGCTGGTGAAAGCTGGAAACGCAAAAAAATTTGTAATGGCTTCCCCAAGATTAACTGAACGAAGCGAGAAATCGCGCAACAATCTCTGGCTCCGCGTACCTTTTTTTTTCTCTTTCTTTTACAATTGCAAGTTTTCAGCGTGCCGCGTAAAAGTGCGAGACGAGTCGTCGAACATCGATCGCAGGAAATTTTTAATCTTACGCGGGACACGACGTAAACTAGCTTCGGAAACGGGGGAAATTATCGAGAAAGTTTGGAATTTCCTGCTGAAAATTTGACGGAATATCAAATTCGAATTACAATACTTGGACGCGCCAGTTAATAACTTTCGTCCCTCTCGAAGTAACTTCGTGTTTGGTTCTGAAGCCTCATGGAGTCTGTAAAAACTGTAGTTTCGTGTATAATACAAACTTTTACTTACATAATTTAATAAAAATTATATATGATTAAAAAAGGAACTATTTACAGTAATTATTCTGTTCCCATTGCGGTGACATTTTCATCAATAAATTGTAAAAGAATTTAATTGTCGTATGAAAAAGATTCGAAACGTATCCAAGCCAATCGAAAGAACGCGTAGGATACAGTTGGACGTTAAAGATCGATTGAAAGGAAATGGAAATCGTTCCAGGGGAAAAGCTACGGTGGAAAGTGTTAAGAGGACGGAAAGTACAGCCATATTAGATTTCGATTTATCGCAAAGAAACAACTTCCATCCATCGTACGGTACACGCTAAGCAACTGCTGGTTTTCCTACATTCGTTCTTTACTGTTCCCAGCACAGTAAGCATCGCCGGTAATGCGCTTCTTGGTACATTAACCTCGACGTGCACACAACCCCCAAATCCACCTACACGTACGCGACGCGACGTACGGCCGAGCACAATAAAGCTTTGTGTTTAACTCAGCCCCCTAGGTTCAACTTGAACTACCACGGAAACGGAACATCTTCCTCGTCAATGCACGTGTTAATTAAAACCATTAGGCCTCGCGTGGACGTGAAATTAATTTCGGAAACTGGCTTTTTCACGACGGTGGAAGATTTTAATTGGCAACGCGAGGTATTGTAAAACGAAGGCCATTTAGCGCTTAACCAGGAAACGAACTGAGTCTATTTTCCAGGCGATGATTCGAGCATAGAATCGAGTGATAAATTATTTCTTTGTTGAGCCGGTTAAACAAAGAAAATAAAGAAAAAATATTACTTTTCATTTAACCAATATTACTCCTACCGAATGCAAGTTTATTTTCATTTTTCCTGCAGTCGATATCTTCAAATTATTCCACGTTTTCTATTAGGAGAATGGATGGTACGTTTACGATAATATTTACGCGAGATTTAATGTTTAACAATGTCCGCGTGCGGTGTTTGCCTTCGCCGAGTATTCATGACGTTTCTGCGGGTCAATTCCCGACCTATAATTTCTCGTGTCGACTGACTGAACATTTCCAACTGATCATGGTTGTCCACCATGGCCAACGAAGCGTTCTCGAACACTCTCGGACTACTTAACCGACTGTTCCATTTCCGGTTATCGCTAGAATCGTCATTGTGTCTGCTTTCCAGATTTCACGCGTATCTCTGGTACTCGAAATTTATTTCTGCACGATTTGTCGAGTGGATACTTTTAATCGCAGCTGTAAAGGCTATGCAATAAAGAAAACATAAAATAATTAGATTTTAGTAAAAAAGTGATTTCAATAATTTGAAAAAATGTGATATTACATAAATTGAATCGAACCCACGGGAACTACATACTAAGTTCGATATTGATTTTGTACGAACGTCATAAAATGTCATTTATATAATTTTAATTAATAAACTTCATTATCTTGATCTGTGCTACAGATAGGGCGGTGGCATTCATAAAAATTATTTCCAACGTACGATTTCAATTTTTATAAAAGGCAATCCGTGAAATGCAGTTAATTATAAAATTGAAACGTTAAGGAGGGAAAAATTAATCATATTTCTCTGCTTCGAAGTAACGTAGTTCTCGTTTATATCATGCGCGTTCGCGAACTTCCACTGACTATACTTTACACATTTATTACATCGAAAATTTCTATTTTATATCACTAAAATCTTGATACTTATATTGCACTTATATAAATACAATAAACACGTCTCCCAGAACGAAACTGTCTTCCCCGTCAAGAATGACAATGTCAATTAAGCAATGGCTGACAATCGTTTAGGTTCGACGCGTTCTCGAATCAATCGAAAACTGCAACGACGCCGCAATTAATCGTTTATCGAATAACCTCGGTTGACTACGGGTCGTGGAAAAGCCTCGATCGCCGTCGTTCTTCGTCCAAAGTTAACCGAGTTAACTCGAAGCTTGGTATAACGGGCAAAGTTAAAGTAACTTCGTTCGATTCGTTACTGAAATTTTGTCCGTTTCTGGCTCCTCAGCAGCGATGCGGTACCGGCGATTTTATCATCGTTAAGGCTCTCGGTGTCGGTAATTCCCCGTTCTCGTAAGTCTCTGAAAACGCGCGTGGGCGTTAGTGTCGCGCGGCGAAATCATCCCCCTCCCCCTCCTCCCCCTTGGTTCCCGCGAGACCACCCTGGAAACACGTAGAATAATCGGTGGCCCGTTGGACGCGTGCGTACTTCTGCGGGTGTTTACAGTGTGTTCGCACCGACGAAACGTTGGAGGGTGCATCACCAGCGCCAACGACACTCTCTAGCTGGCCAACCACCCTCCCTCCCCCCTCTCCCTCAACCCTGTTCCGAGATGAAACAATTACAACTATGCCCCAACAATTTATAATTCCGCGCTCTCTGCTGCAGCCCTTCCGCCCTCTTTCCCAGTTCGCGGAGGCGCAGTTAAACGTTATTACTTCAGCCGTTGCAGATAATTTCCCTCGTTTGTTCGTCGACGCACACAGTGTCAAGGGGGAGGGGGGGACAGGGTGCATGACAAATTGGCCAGCGGAACGAGTCGTCGGGTATAGTTCGCTCTTCATATCTGGAAAGGAGATCCACGATGTCGAAGAATTCGTCGGCGATGTTGAAACGCGCGCAGTTGGGATTGAAAAATTGGCCGCGAAGAATGAAAAATCCCGACGAAATCGGGGCATTTGATAGCAGAATGTTTAATCGTCGCGTATACGCAACGGCGATAATAATTAACGTACACACAATGCTTTTGCACGGCTGAACGTACCAGTTAATTATTGCACTCGCGGCTAAACCTCGCGTCCCCTATCGAAGAAAAAAAACTGAAATCATTGTTCTTTCGCCCCCTGTCGTTACTCGACGCGTGTGTCGCGTTCGAATTAATTTTTAAACCTTCTCGATCGATCTCATACCGCGCCACGTGTCTTCGGGGGCCTCTATAAAGACGTTCCTCCCGATACATTGCATGCAAAGGGTTTCATCGGGGCACGCGGAAAGCGATTTGTTCGCGTTACGTGTTATCGAGGCCGAGAAAATCGACCTTGCGTTGCTTTTCACCCTGCGCTCCCGCTACCCAGCGTGTTCGTCTTTGATGTTCGCCGCGGAGGACTATTTTTCGGTAGAGCGTAAGGGGGTCTCGCGATATTATATTGGTTTTGATTCCGCCAATAAAACGTCGCGACTAGTTCCCCGTCTCGCGAAAACACGCGAACGAAGGAACGTCGTTCCGACTGGGGGTTTTCATTCGTGAAAGTCAATATTAATTTGCGCGTCGAGCCGTTCTGCTTTTGTAAAATACGTATCCGCACTCTTTCGTACATTTTATTCCGCGTATTTTCAATTTAATATCGCGACACGGCACGGGGAGAATTTAATCAAATTATTCTTCGAACAATTGAATCTTTCGGTAATCGAGATACACGTACCTTTTTTCTGATAAAGAATTAAAGTAAATATAATAGCAAGACTCGTAATACGAGTTCGATACAATACAGAAAAGAAAACAGTAAACATAACGCGTTAGAATGCACAGAGATTAATTCCTACAAGTTTTTGGAGTGGCAATTAGTGTCGTACAGAGGGGACAAGAAATTTTATTAATAAACTGGCCGGAGCGTAAAGACGGGGCCGCGCGTCCCTTAAAAGATATGAATCAGGATTTTCTACACGGAATAAGGGTTATCGATCAAGCGGGGAATCCGTGAGGATTCCAAAGAAATTCCTGATCCAGATTCCAGAAACTGCGAGAGCACCGCACACCCTCGAAAACCGAGAGACGAGATCGGCCCGGGGTCCAGTAGTAAAGCTCGATATAAATCAGACGGAACCTTCGCTCGAGTTTTAGCTGCACTCTCTGCTCTTCCTTCGGTATCCTTCATGTCCATCTTTTTCTTTTTCGTTCTATCTCCACTGAGGCCGCTGTTCTCCGACACGTAATTACGAGCCTTCGGCGAGGAACTTCCGGGTTCCGGTGCTTTTACCCCGAGCGTGATTACCCGGTGATCCTTGAGGAAAGGAACGCACGAAATGAGAACCGGACGATCGAGTGGAAAGTATTGCGTCTTTGTGACTCTCGGAATTTCGTTTTTGACGTCCAATGCTCGATACAGAAGCAATTCCTCCGCGATTATCATTTCGTCCAATTCGAGGATCAAGCATTCCTTTACTCAATTTTACTTTCATTTAAATCAATGAATTTGTCGAGTTTATTTGTTTTCTTTGATCGAACGAAGGGTGCTGAATTTTTCGTGTGTAATAAATTATTTTGAGCAACTGTTAGGAGAAAATATAAATACTAACTACAGGAAGGGTATCTTCGTATGAGGTCTACTTTAGCAAGTAGACAGTACTCTATTCTTATTAATTTTATTACTATTATTATTGTCATTTTGTACTTTCCGTAAGCTTGGAAATCGCGATCAATTGCATTTGCCTGCTGCATTCTGCATTCTGCAATTTTTTTACCAAATCCATCTCCTTGACGCTCTTCATTAGCTACTTCGCTATCCCCCAAAAAACAGTTGGTCGTTCCCAATGAACCAGCACTTGGTAAAATCCGAATTAATTAAAAAATCCCGTTGGAGTCTTTCAATGAAACGTATCACCGACAATGCTGAAATTCAATAACCTGGTCACTAATTACACGCAGCGAGAGAGGAATTCGACGATCGTCGAATTATTTGGTCGGAAGTCGAAAGCAGCACGGGCGGGTATCGCGCTTCATCCTTCCGGCCGAGCGACGATTCCATCCAAGTGATTTTTAATCGGTCTGCTCCATCCCCGGATCAACTGTCGCCCAGCCAGAATCGTCAGTGTTTCCCGGGGAAATCCTTTCCATCGGTTTTCATTTGCTCTTTCCTGTCGCGTTCCGCGCCTTCTCGCCCCCCTAAATATCAGCCGAATTGGAAAATCACCCGGCTGTATCTCGCTACTCGATACTCTTATAGCGATTAATTAGAAATTGCTCGTAGCATTTATTTACCGATAGCTTCGAATCTCCACTTTAATGCGATCAAATCATGAAGAATCAATTCTCCGATCGGTATTTACACGGAGCGCTGGAAAATTCAGAGTCTCGCTTAAATCGAGCATGTAAATTATCTCGAGTGCCACTGAAGATGCAAACAAAATTACTAATAGGAAGTTTGTCATGATTTCTTATTTTTGATACAACTTATTAATGAAGCGTTTGTTCGGTTATGTTCACAGACCCCTTTCTCTTATTTTTGCTTGTGGGAATATACTGGAATCGATTGGTCATTTAATCCATTGTTACGTGAATGATTTAATGTCATTTCCGCAATGAACTAATAATTCACATTCTACGCATGTAACTCTAGGATTATCTCGTAGGTATGGTAAAGCCCGTTCACAAAGAAGCTTATTAAATTCTATTGGATAACAGTGTTCCACGAAACACTATTATTTTGGTAATATTGCTTGGAAGTCGACCGTGACAAACGAAAATTCGTACAGTTTTTACATTCCCTTTTAATTAACTATCGTTTACAGGCAACACTGGATGTAACACACTCAACTACAGCGCTCGTGTTTCTAATTAGCAATACTGGAAGCGTCCCGTGTAGAATTTAGTATTCTACATCGCGTCACATGCCAAATTAATCTTGTATGACCAACGGAGGAAGGTTAATAATTTTCTACGCAGCATACAAATTAAATCAATTCATTTGATTACAAAAGAAGAAATACTTCGACAACGCAGATCTTAATTTCAAACTTAAAGTATAGAAAAATCTCTAATTTCATTCTTAAACTCTTGCTTGACTCGTTACAAGTGTCCAATGTCAAGTTCCACTCGTCATCGAGTCTCATATATTAAAATCAACACGAAACAAATCTATTCTTTTCCCTCGTGCAAACAAAATTAAATAGGTACTCGTTTAAAAAATTAGTTGAAATTAAACCGTGTCCATCCGACGGCGAGTTAGCAACGCAACAGGAACGTTAAGTTGGAAGTTGCAGCGTTCACCGAACGTGGATTTGCAGAGGGAAACCCCCCGGCCGACACTGTTACAGCATAGAAACGATAGTCGAGGAAACGTAACGTAAACCAGGAACGAACGAGATTTCCCCGAAACCAAACAATTCACTTACGAACGTCGAAAAATAACATTCCCCCCGAAAACATAAACGTTCTGCTTAATAAAACAATACGTTGCCTCCGGGAGCATCCCCGAATATTAAGGGGTGGCTCCTAAGAATACGAAATTCACCCCTGGGGAGTAAAGAAGCCGGCATTCGTATACCACGAGTTGATGTATGAACTGTTCACGCGCGAACCACCTGGCCGGAGTGTTCGGTCGAAGACTCGAGGATCACATTGTTAGCTTTTCAGCGGGCAAAAGTGCGGTTGATACACCGCCAGCCTGGGAATCGCGCGGGAAGAGGGAAAGAGAAACAGCTCCGGACCCTGTACGTGACCGGCGAGCAAACGTTCCGTACGCTTTCAAAAATCGCCCTCCATTTTCCTGCCCCTCTTTATCGTTTCTTCCCTGTCGCTTTTGACGCGCTGAAAGCGTCCGTCGTGTTAATCACCGCGTTTGCCGCGCGGCTTCTTTGCCCGTCGACGATTTTTTGCCGGATCATCGCTGATTAGAGGCGACCGCTGTAACGCGGTGCAATTTTTATGATATTTTATAGCACTCGGTGCTCGCGGACCGACATTTCTCTTTGGGACGCGAGGATCGCTTTAACCGTGAAACGTACTTTTCGAGGCGAACAGATTGCACGGTGTTTTGGCTCTCGAGGGGACGATCGTTTATTTTTTTTTTTTTTTTTGAGGGGGAATTTGTTTCAAGGATCGATCGATTCTTCAGATGCTTTTCAATGCGCTTCTAGAGCGTTTCTCTTCGACCATTCACGCACTAGGGTCTTTTCACCGTGGAACTGAAACAATTAATTCTCAAATTGAAATTTTGATTTTTTGAAGTTTTAAGTTGTGTATGTAATTGTCCGAAAATCAAAGTTTTCTTTTTGTGTCGACCACAATCTTTGATTATTTTTTTGTAACGTGGATTCAATCACATTTTGTAGCAATGTGATCTATACATGCACAGTGCTATACAAACCCACCGTAGAGGCTTCTAAAATTGTTTTCTGATAAATTATATTTATGGACACTATTTATACAGGGTGAGTCTCCTAACATGACCCACTTTGTGTAATACTTTTTTACGGAAAATTTGATGTTTCATCCGAATTCGAAAAGAAATATTAGACGTTCCATTTAAAATACTGAAGGTGGCCCTAATATCTCAATAAAAAACAGATTAGAGCACTGTATGGCCCCCTAGATACCATGCAACTTATTTGAGATCGTCATGTTACGAGACTAACCCTGCATATTCGTGACAGTATAATGTACAAAGTTAGTATCGAAGGATGTTCGACATAAAAATAACGACATAAATAACAATTCAGTGTATCGAATGCAGTAGAAGCTCCGTGAAAGTTGTTGGGCTCCCGACGACTTTGGAGTAGGATTGACGATAATAGGACAGAGTAAGGTTTAGGGCACCGCGTTACGACGTATAACGTAGGATTCCGTGAAGCAGGGATTAGGCGACGTAGGATCTGAGTGACACGGAAAGAAGTCGCGTCGGAGTGGAAGCTTTTAGCTTTACTTTTAGGCTTCTTATATACGAAGGAACAAAAGAATGCATCTCTCGCGACTGGTACGCGCGATCGACGTTGCCTCCATTAAATTAAATTCACGTTGTATGCTTACCGCTGAGAAGGAATAGTCCACAGGCGACGAGGGTTCTATGGTCCGAGTAACAATGTCCAATCAATGCTGAGATCGTTGCAGCGAGCAGCAACGCGGCAGCGGCTACTTGAAACAGCGCGGAAATCCTGAGCATATAAATGAAATACTTAATTTGCGCACAGAAATAATTACACACTGTCAAAGTAATCTCTTTGACGAAACTCTCAATTATACCAGATTTTACTATTCTCGCGTGTGTTCCTCTTAGGTAGTTATTACTTAAAAAAAAAAAATTCTATTTTTAAATCTTCTCAGAACAACAGAGAATTATATATTTTTTACTACTCATCTCGAGAGTCAGATATTTCGTTTGAAAATTGGTTCGATTCCAGTGGCCTTAATTCTTTCGACGCGTTCGGTTTCCTCCGCGGTTCGCTCGTTGGAGCAGTTATGCCAAAAACGTTCGTTGCACCGTGGGAAATGCACGCCAATTTCTCGAACAATTTCGCCGGGACCACGGGGCGTACAAAATCGCAGCGCCCTTTCCGGGGAGGAGGGGAGGGGGGGGGGAGGGGGATCGATATTAATTTCACGCCGGCTCAAAGTGTTCGGAGGAATTTTTACTCGAGATCTGGTCGCTGATTCCAAACAATTCCTGGGAGTAAATAGGACGGCGCGCAACGAGTATCGAAACGTTATGTAAACCGGGTAACGACAATGGATTGGCGGATGCCTTGGTAAACGTGTGATTGGTCGACAACAGTTCGTGCCGCTGGAACCGCACCGACGGCTATTGTCGGGCCGCCCGACATATTTCACATAGTTTATGCCAGGAAGTGAAAACGGACGCCGTTGTCGACAATTTATTTACACGGTCGCGACGAGACTGATGGAAATTTCTCGTCCAATCGCGTCTCGAGTGGCGAGAAATTTAATGCAAATTGCGACCGCGAACGTTTTCTCGAATCCTTTTATTCTATTTCGGACCAGGCGGGTTAACGAATTTCTATACGGAGTATTTAAAAGTCGATTTATCGTCCACAATGCACTGAATGTATTTCGTAAACTGTTAGAAAAGTTCCTCGAACGACATTCGTTTTACTTCGGTTTATGAATTTGGCTTTGATCGATGCAAATAACGTTAGTGAGAATATTCTGTGAAATAGCCGTTCTGTTGCGGATTCGGTTCAATTTTCCTTGCTGGTCTCAAAACGTGCAGCATCAGCCCTGTTGTCATCCCACGCACGCCCTATATTTTGAATGTGTGCACCAGAATCCGGGTCCAAAATTTCTGAAATTCCGATTCCGATATGGTTGGCTGGCCTCCTAACAGAGGGCGAGATTAAAATCTGACGAGACCAAATCACACAGTTCAGTACGTAATATTTCTATTAATAAAACCACCATTCTGTGCAAATCGGCCATACAATTATACAAAGTTTCTTTGCTAATATCTCGAAAGCTAAAATCGAGTCTACAACACATTTTAAAGTCATTGAAATTACCTTTGTCTTTCGCGAAAGGGCTTATTTAACGCAAAGGGTCTTCAAATATTAAAGTATTTCGTTTGGAACGATTTTTGAGAAGCTGTTAGAGTTTAACGTCTAAAAACGTTGAAATTCCCCGAAATAGCGTGTCCTACTTTCTTGCAGCAGCTAAAAGTATAATAAAAACTGTCACTAACTGCAGTACGATTCCGCTTGAGTAGTATTTGAAAAATAGAGGGAATGTGAGTGATAGATTCGGTTGCTTGAGAGAGACAGGTACAACAAAATATTCAAAAATTATGTAGGGGATACGAATATTTCAGAAACAGGTTATTTAGAGAGTTATAGGAACAGGAAACTTTTATTGGGAATATAAATCTCGCGTTTATTTGTTGAATTCCAGGTACCAGCGTAACGCAACTAATTTAATATTATTCGACCGACTTCTTGTATCTGAATATACCATGAGGACAATGAAAAATTTAGTAGGAAATTTCTACTACACGTTATTTGAATTACCGAAGCACGAAATATTCCATGTTTCGCTTTTCATTTAATTCCGTTCAATTTTGTGATGTTTGGATTCGGAGGCAGTGTTTTATAAATTACTTCCACGCTGAAGCTTTTGCATAATCTCAATATTTTCGTCATTGTTGGGAACAGAAAAGGTTATACGTTACCATTATGAAAGGGTTCCATTTAATTGAAAATCCTTCCTTTATGTTCGTGGCTCGTTCATAAAGTTGTACAATTTCGCTACCTTATCGAGCCTATTTTATAATTTATTAACATTGTTGCCAAGTAAAGATATTTCATTTCACAAATGTTTCATAATTTTGGTGTAAGCGATTCTTTTGTCTCTGCTAATTTACGAAAAAATGGGGAATGTCGAGAAGGCATTTTTAGATGACATCACGATTGTTATTTAATTCCGCAATGTTACCATAATTGATCAAACGTCTCGTTTGACAAATTGCAAGGCACATATGGACGTTAAAAGTAGCACGTTCTTTTCGAAAACAATTTAACGATTGGCTACGTACAGAAGCACGAACGATCATCGGTTTAAACAAGACACGCGTCATTGAGGGATGAAAATGGATGTTGCCAGCCATCTACCTCGTTGCAGCGTTCAGAGACTCTGGAACTTCCCCGAGACGAAGACGGAGGAGGTTAATCAAGATTTGCGGCGAAGCTGGAATTCTCGTGACGCGACAGCACGAATATGCCCCCTAAATTTTGATTGATCCTCTGACCGACTTTGTGAGCCCTTCCGAATTCTGGTCTGCCGTTGGCACGTCGGCCAAGCAGCACAAATTTATTGCCTTTTTACGTGGCGCGATGACACGTGACTCCCGGTCAAGTAATTCCTCGACTTAATGAAAAAGTTATGAAGCTCGATAAACGAGGAAGCTTCCTTCGGGACCAACGAGCAGTCATTGATGTTTGGACCCGGTGATTTTATTTTCGCCGAATTTCTGACTCCTCTAGATCCAGAAAACAATAATATAATAATGCCCGACAGTGATATGTTTCCCTGAAACTTTTCGGCGAAAAAAAATTTTTTCAAATCGGCCTGGAAAAATTATTTCTGGTTGCAGGGGTCCATTGCAATCATTTTTGGTGAATACACATACCCCCGAAATCCTACGCACTTTCGAGGAAAAAATTCCTTACCAAAATATATAATATGTCTGACCACACCTTGATATGTTTCACTGAAACTTTTCGGCGGAAATAAATTTTTTCAAATCGTTCTGAAAAAATTATTTTTGGTTGCGGGGGTTAATTACAAGCATTTTTGGTGAATAGACATACCCTCGAATTCCTAACCATTTTCGAGAAAAAAATTCTTTTCGAAAATATAATACGTGGCCAGAAATATTTTTATCGCTCCATACGTATGTATAGTCCAATTATACAGCACATTTGATTTTCTTGCATTGTCCCAGTTTTGAGTATACCAGGTATTCGGAATTTTACTGTATGCATTAACTTTGTCCATCCGTTTTCTGCTGCATAAAGTTTAAATTAAACTACGAAATTTGTTGCTGGTCTTGGACGCAGTAGTTAATGTAACGCGAATCTAAATGAACATGAAACTTCGGACAGAATTAGACTGCGAAATTGCAGGGCAATTTTCTCAAATTAAGAAAATATGCATTTCCACGTTGGATGCTCGCATACTCCGTGCAGTAGGTTTACGCAGAGCGCGTGAAAAATTCAAAAAACCACTCAAAGGACTCTGATTTGTGTTTTCCAGTACTCGTCTGTCCCCATAGACATTCCAAAATATCTTGGTCCGGACATTCAGTATTTACTTTTTAGTACGAGGCCAGGTTTGAAATTAGAATTGGCCAGGGCAGTCAAGCATAACGAATAGGGTTTACAGTTGTTAAAATTATTTTTCTAGTGTTGGTTTCGCAATACAGACCTCAACACTTTTAAAATAACGTAGTTCGACACTGTTGTTTCCACATATCGGATAAAAACGACGATTCAAGAAGACTAGCTCTCGAGTCAGGCGTTAGAGATTGAAATTGCGTTTGCATTATCGAGCAATCGTTTCGAAACCGCTCAAATTTCTGGGCTGTTCCGTTTCCATCTCTTCTTTTCCCCCTGCCGATACCACTCCATTGTCTGTTTATGGAGAGCGAACGAGTGGCTGAAAACGGGACCGAAAACGACAATAAACCTCTCCCGGCTCGGAACCCTTAATTGGCCGTCTCTCGTATGCCCAATTGCTGTAGTTAAAAAACCCACACGGAGTGCATGCGCGGCATTACTTCCGTTCAATTTCGTAAGACGATGCAGGCAACAATTCGATTATCACGCCCGAAATATTCCTTCCAAATAGAACTCGCGAGCTATTTCCTTAAAGCTTCGTGACACACAATTCTCAAAGGGTTGTTTTTTCGATCGTTTATTGTCTCGTGATTTTTGAAGGAACTAATAATTCTGTAATTAATAAATCACGTACGAAAGCGCTCAATTTCGTAATTCTTGATTTTCGTCTCATTTTACATACAAAATCTCTCATCGACGTTAAGATTTAGTCCAATGTAATTTAACTTGCAATTTTCTGATCACGACTGACAAAACGATTGTTAATTCCTTCTTTTTCGAGGATGCACTTGGCTTCGTTTCGCGAAAGATCGAGTATTTCACGCCTGGAAAACGTTCCGCTGGCCGACTGTTCCCACGGAACGGAAAAACGTAGAATTCGCGGCGGGAGCCGCGGTGCAAAGTCGGGCAAAAATTCGCCGGGGAAATTTTTGCCCCGTCGTCGGACGGGCGGGAAACGTGTCGCGTAAATTTCACGTCCTGAAACTTACCGATAGCGGGTCTCGTCCGCGCCTCCGAAACGGGTTGAAATTTCCGCGAAATTTTCTGCCGCGAAACATCGGGGCCGTTACGTCGTGGATGGTTGTCGTTCCAGGTGAAATGGCAGACGCGGGTCTCCCGTGGTTCGAGGACGGAGGGGGAGTTCGATACCCCGGGTGTAAAATACACGTATTCGTAGCTATCGGGTAAATGGTGCATGCTGGGTAACGGCGCGTCTCTCGCTAAGGGTTGCTCGCGATCGAGCTCCTCGACGCTCGAGCTTTGAGCTTCGGGCCCACGTCGATCATCTTAACGACAATTCCTCGAGATCCGAAACTACGTACGACGGGAGCTTTTTACCGTGGCTTGATGTTGTTAGTTTGCTCCGAGCGACCTCGAGCCGACCGAGGGGAAGTTATCGTGACAGTGAACGGCCATTAGAAGCGACACGCCCAGCGTACTATCCCGTAACTTACGTTCGTCGAAATACACACTCATAATTTCAGATCGCTACGAGGGACGTCGTAGAAATTTTTCTCGTATTTATCGTCTCGATATCGTTGTTACTAAATTTCTATGCACCACGTTGTTACTAAATTTCACGCGTATTTTTATTTTGGGCCACCGATTTATGCTCCCACGTACGGAAATTCCGATCCAATAAACAGAATCTACAGAGTATTTATCTTTTTCAAATTCATCGAAATTCCTATTATAAATCATATTTTAAATTCTTAATAATTTAGTTTCCTCTGCTGTATTATATATGTTATTGTCTCCTAATAACATTGTCTAGGAGGTGATTCATAATTTGCTGCATTTTCTTTTCGCCAGAAGGGTGGTTTCTACACTAGATTGTTACCTGTGTCGGTAATATTTGCTGCAGTGAGGGATGATGTGTTTTATAGTATTCAGAGAATGGAAACGCTTCTTTGTTGGGTAGATCTTGCGCGAGTTTGCATGTTTTGTCGTGGTTTTTGATATAGAAACATGATCTTGTTTTGCTCAGGATACATAATATGTTTTCGTTGAAAGAGACGTCTTTAGATTGATGGCAAGCTTCGTTTTGCTGAAGATTTTCATTTTTCTTTCATTCCCTGTTTCATATGCGAGAGTTTGATGTTAATGGGTAAGCAGATACTATGACAGGGGTTTGTTGAATTAACTATTTGTATATAATAATCGTATCCCTAGCATGGAAGGGCAGTTCAGTTAGATTTATTAAATACCAGGCCCTTTGTGGCACTCGAAAGAGTTAACAGGGACAAATATCTTGTTCCATATCACTTTAATACTATTTTAATTAAAACAACATTGCTTACGTATACTCAGAACAAGAAATAGTTTTAAAAAATTCCTGTAACGTGCAATCAATATTGCACCTATCTATCACACACAGTGTCCGAACAGTGTTGCGTTAAAAATAATTTTAAATTCAATATAAATTTTCAATATTCATACAATATGTAAAATCTTGAATAAACTGCAATGAAAGTGTAATTATGCCATCCACGTGTATCCGCAAAATGAATTTTTCGACAGAAGGGGTAGAATTTAATCGCGGCTTGTGATTCGCTATTTTCACAAAAAGCAAAAATCTCGTCTGGCATTTATATTGGTGATATTAATCCCCCTTCAATCACACGGCGCTCTGATTAGACTTTAATCAATTTCGTGTCTCATAAACGTCGCTCAAAATGCCTCATTCTTTGTGCTCGCCCGCGTCCGTCTCCGTTCACGCTGGATAAACTGTCACTGATTAATATTTTATTCGTGAAATCGACATTTATTTCTCTCTGGTGGCCACGTGGGTGTAAAGAATCTTTAAAACGCTGGTTATATAATATTTTCGTTTAAAATAAAATCGATTTCCCGAAAGCCCGTGGTTGACGCGTGTCATTCGAAACGACTTGGCTAACGCGTCTGACTATTGCTCGTTATTTCTACTTGCGCCGGTGTTCGTAGACATTTTATTCACGTTCGACGTTGTTCGCCTGACAGAAGATAGCGATACTTCCATGGAGAACACATGGTGCCACGATAGCCAATGTTTATAGATGCAAGTAGAAATAGCTATGAACAGACGCGTTATCCCGACCGTAGTAAATTCTACGCGTGCCGGACGAGTTTTCGATTTTATTGCCTCGTGTAAAATCGATCCCCCCACGGTCGTTCTGAAATAACCCTGTGCAATTTTCAAAAGAAACTCGTCGGGGTTAATACGCGCAATTCAATCGCATCTCCGATTCCTGGCGAAAGATACCCGCTCTGATGTAATTTAATAAATTACTTCCTGAAAGTCTCTTATCGAGTTTATTTCACCGTTCACCCCCCCTATTATACCGTAGACTCCCGACTGCGCCGACGAAATGAGAAAAACAATGCAAAATTCATTAAAACTTCGCAGCGAGTAATGGTCGGCGGCAAACGTTTCGTAAAACAACGCCCCCTCTAAATTATCGTTTCATTTCATTATTGTGCACTAACTCGACCGTTTGACTGCTAATGACACCGAGTTGCTTCAAAGTGTCCGGTTTTAATGCCGACCGATAACGTCGCGTTATATTTTACGGCGAACGAAGGACGAGCTTCCGGCGCCGGCGAGGGGGGAAGAGAGACGTGGAAGGATTTTAACGCGGGCGCATAAAAGTACGCGTTTCAATGAACAACGTCACGGGTGTTTTTTAATTAACAACACGTGAAATGACCCTGTCCCGGCGTGGTTATTACACTCGACCTTTTTCGCATCGCGCTCATTGGCGAAGTTATATTTTTGTTTTGATTCATTACGAAAACGGAACGCCGCGTTTTCATTTTATACGAGTTAACCTGGAATATCTCTGTGGCTGCGCGGATTCTGAAATTCCCGGCGACAAATGGGAGTTTTACGATATAATTCGGTCACGCGTTTTCGCGAACTAAGTCGGGATAGTTTTAATTTGATTAACGTTGCTATGATTTAGTCTCGTGAATTAATAACGAAACGTTGGGGTGTTTGTACGCGTCACTGGCCACGGATTAATTACCCTGTGTGTACACAGGATGTTACAAAACACAATTACATAATTTCAGTCCAAGCTATGACAAATAAAATCGCCTTCGAAGAATCAAACTGCAAAATTTATTTTCACTTCGGAGACGCCGACCATTTCACTCTGAATCGTTGAATAATAAAATCGAAAAAGTTTTGTAACTTCAATGGAGATCACGACACCGCGAAAATTAGTGATCGTAGCGTTAAAAAATGGTGTACCCTTTCAAACGATAACACCCTTACTAACGATCCGCCGCCCCTTGTAACGGAAAAAGGAAAATTACATCGGAACCAATCAGACCCGGAAACGAAAAGCTGTCAGCGTGGCAGAAACGGCGCTGAATATCAAGGGTAACTACGTACGCACACACTCGTTGAATAGATAATGAAAGGTAGTCGTGCAGTTGGTATATCGAGTCACCCAAACAACGGTTTGGTGGCATCGAAGCTAACGAGCCAAGGGAAAGCAGATCAAAGTTGACGAAGTCGTCGAACAGGATCAACAATTCCGTCGCTGTCCATGTTACCGGCGGGGAGGGGGGAGGGGGGCTCGTTAATAACGGGCCGTTGTCACAGTAAATAACAATAAAACTCTATTAATGTGGTGGTACGACTAGTTACAGGGCTTGGCAGTCCGCCAGGAACATACTGGCACGGCTATTCACCCCGTGGAGGACAGGGTGTGCCACCCTCTCGGATCCAGCTGCTGTTGTTGCTACCAGCTCTCGCATACCTCACTGACCGTATGTAATGCAGCATGGTTATGCAGTATTACACACTGGAATGGTTTCTCTCCGGGGAACGACCGATCGCAAGATGCATAAGGTGTTCGTGGAATTGGAGAAATCGATCGCGGCTAGTTTCGGATGGCTTTCGTTTCGAAGAGCTGCTTTCAAAAGTTCGGGCACGATGTTGCTGTACCTATCGAATGGTCGAGGGCCTACCAAGAACATCCTGGCCGAGTAAACTGGGAGCTACTGCTCCTGTTATCGATTATTTAAACCTCCGTTCATGAGGTATGAATATCCAAATAATTCGTTTCTGGGGTCGTCTGTTTTATGCAGGTTGAAACACTTGATATTAAATTACCGAGCTGTGTGGTATAAAGGGAATATTTTGTTTTCTTGTACTTTGCATTTTACAGATATTTCTTTCGTTTCTAACGTTTTATTCGGGAATTTAAAAGTGCATCGATCGATGAAAAGAAGGTACAAGAAAATTTTAAGAGTGCTCATATCGCTACGGGATCGTTTTAACGTCCCTTTGATCAAGATTTCTTTGACTTAATTGAGAAAATTAAGGATTAATAAAAATGCAATGCATGAAGTAAACGACGGTTAATTCTATTAGACCGTAGCGCGTCATTAATGCTTTCCGTGTTATCAATCGGATGGAATAAAACTCAGCTTTGAGCCCGGAGAGGCCAAGATGTAAAATTGAACGCATTACGTGCCCTGGTCGACTTCGCTTAAAAATTCCGTTTGCTATGCAGAAACGGAGATTATTCCGCTTGGGAATAAATTTTAGTCACGTCTGTACGATACCTGAACACCTTTCAGACGTTCTTGATTCCCTGCCTCATTAATGGGAATAAAATATTTGTCAGGGAAGCAAACGATCCCAGACTCTGCACTTCCATGCTTCTATATTCGAGCAAATATTTGCGCTATATGACAATTAAAAGTTAACGATCCAGAAATTAGTCGAAGAAATTAAATCTTATCGTAGATTGCTTCGTTTTCGAGATAATCGAATCTGAATATTTATGAGAT
This sequence comes from Colletes gigas, assembly GCF_013123115.1. Classification (NCBI taxonomy): domain Eukaryota; kingdom Metazoa; phylum Arthropoda; class Insecta; order Hymenoptera; family Colletidae; genus Colletes; species Colletes gigas. Next base: position 5,206,742 of record NW_025106637.1, read on the forward strand.
CCGTTCCTAGCATGTTTTCTCTCTTTCGGTAATTACTGGGACACCCGATGAAGTACAAAATATTCCTGCTATTTTAGTTTTATCACTGCTGGAGAGAATTCCATGGATCGATTCAATCGAGGCTATTTGGAATCGAAACGCGTCGCGGGGGGGCATCGCAGAAAATCAACCATAAGCCGCGAACAGGGAAATAAAGCTTAGAACCCGAGTCACGAGGAATAATTTTTCACATTTTCAGTGGTGCCGTGGTAAGGAAGCCTCGTGACAGAGGACGAATGTCAGACCGACCCGCAAAAAGAGCGTAGCCCCGAGCGGCGAAGCGCGAAAGTCGACGAACGGGGGGTTGGGAAGGGGGGAGGAAAAGCCTCATGGCTGGGTAATCCGTCCTTAGGAAGGACGAAGGTTCGTCGGATGGCTGCTCGAGCAAGCGTTTGTTTTCCCTCGATTGCTATCGGATCGAGGTGGAAAAAGTATTTGTCGTAGGAGTCGCCCGCCGGACAAGGAACTTTTACTTCTTTCTTCGCATTTTTGCTTTGACGAGATGCGGGGAAAATGGAAAAGGGCCACCTGACGCGCTGCCGGAAACTCGACGGTCCTCGTTTCGCGTAAAACATACCAACGTGAATTCCCGTTGTTCCCGCAACGATTACGATAAATGCCATCCGAAGCAGAACGAGCGGATGAAGCTCCGCCAACCGGATACTCGACTCTTTGAGGTCTGTTTCGTATCGAATTTAACGAGAAGCTGTAACGACGTAACGACAAATTATCTACTACTTCTGATTCTCGTTCGTGCAACGAGAGATATAAAATTATTTTGATCAAGATTGTAAATCTTGCCCTTAGGCCCTGAACGGTTCAGAATTATCACAGTTCGGTCAGAATCTTGCGTTTTCTCCCGAGTAATAAATTGAGAACATTTCCAGCCGCGAGATTTGTATTTATTCAGGGAATATGTTGAGCCTGATATTTTCATGCATCTGACCCGGAATAGAGTAGGGGGGTGAAATCTTGAAAATTTTTATACGTATTCGTGCATGTACGAGCCTCGGAGATTCCTATTAAATTTTACTCGGCAAGTTTCCGAGGGCTATGAAAGGAGCGGAATAATCGCGGCCGGGACTTCAATTTCGAGCAGCTTAAAGGCCCGAGGATTTCCTTAAAATGTGTTATGCTTAAACGTGCTCTTATTTTTGTACGAACAATGCTTTCGGCGCGCTTGAAAGTCTCCACGCATTCTGCGACGTTTATTCTTTTACAAAGAGAGAAAAGCTTTTCAACTACGCCCAACGAACGTTACATTTTTCATTTTGCGAACCGGGGTGGCTTGACATCGAACGCGGCGAGTTAAGCGAAAAATGCTGAGACCTCGCGGGCGCAATGAAAATTCCAAAAGGATGCAAGACGCTTGCATTAAGAAAGGAGGCGTGCATCGAAATAAAATTTCCCATTGAAAACGGAGCACGTTGCATCCACTTTGCCTCCCGAAAAAATTTCATCTAAGCGTTTCGAAAATCGCGTTTTCCCTTTCATAGATCCAATGTCAACAATTCTGTATTTCTTTTCAATTTGTCTGAGAATCAAGCCTTTATGCATATTCCTTGTTTACCCTCCATGCATTATGTACGATATAACGTTTGTGCAGCTTTGGTTAAGCTCGTCTTCGTTACGCGAAAAGTGCCCGGGGAAGCTTGATGCAAGTTTTATAAAGTTCTTGGAGAGTATAGGTTACCGGAATTAATATGCAACGCGAAGGCTGTATGTTAATAAAGCGTAAGTCGGCCCTGCACATCGCGTAATTTATGAAGCCCGTCCCCCATACGTATATTCGTTATTGTAAACCGATGAGCAAGCTCGCGATACCGGTTTAATTATAACTTTATTCCCCGAAGTTCTCGAATTTTTTTAAACGCACCGGGTCAGTGACAGTGAAATCAATAACAGCTTCCAATAACGCGGAAGATATTCCACTAAAATCACTTTCTTGCCTCGTAAAAAAATTTAAATTTCAAATTACGGTCGCGGAACATATAAAGCACTCGTTAGAATTTTAAACGAAAGAACCACGACGTACTAATGAAAATTAAAAGTCAAACTCCTTTTTAGCAGGTCTGGGTTATGGACGAGGTTTCGCAATTATTTTTTAAAGAGACGTATCAATTCGAAATAGCATCTATTCGAGGAGAATCGAGTTGGACGTCCACGCAAGTAGTAATAGCGATCGATGGTCAGACAAATTCTATTCGCGTCTAACAAATTTCCCCCGATTGTACGTTGTTGCGATATTCCGTCTATCGAGGTTGCACGTTCGTCTTCCTCGACGGCGGAACGATGCTCAATAGGAGAAATGTTACAGTCGTTACACGTTCTCGGTATTACTTTATGTATCACGGCGTTGCGCGTTCCGACTTCTGAGATCGCGAGTTCGAAGGAGACCCGTGGAAGATCAACGATTTGTTCCACGGCTGGGGCCGCGAAAGCGTTTGCATTTTTAAATCGTGTAATCCCGCGCTACCGCGGCCGCGAAACGAGTGGAAAGAAACAGGGGTGGGCGGGGTAATTGATACAGCTTTGGTCGTGAGATTAAATCGAGCGAGACGCGAGCAGCCTAGCCGTTGAGTTTCCTGCGGTGAATAAAAGGTCCTCCGGATTAATTTCCCGTTACCCTGGCACCGGAATTTCTTCCTTCGGGGCGAAGAAGCGACAAGAAACAGTTCCGCGGTACTGTTTGACGAGGAACAAAAATTCCTGCCATCGCAAAAAAGGTTCTCGATCGAGAAGTTCCGATGGAACGAAACGATTATTTAAATTTTCTAGTGTGAATGTTTTTTTAGACTTTCTTGAGTAATTTTTTACGATTAAATTATAACACTTTTCCCAGTAAAATTTACAGGGTTTATTTACACATGTTTGAGTGACATTTAACAATTTTTTTGGACGACAGAAAGTTAAAATTGGTGACATTGCATGGTCTCAAACATAGTTCAAAAAAGGTCTGACTATCACTCCAACACTGAAAGGAAAAAGAAATAATTATTTTTGTAAATACATTAATTCCAATATTTATGGAGTACATCAAAAACGAACGGAATTTAAGTGAAATGTATAGAAAATTAGGAAATGTTTTATTGTTAATAATATTTTAAGAAAGACGAAGGGATGGATATTTATTTGAAAACGATTCAGACAGGAGACATACGACAGCAAGTGTATGTGAAATCCTAAAGTGCTGGAGGCTTCGAGTTGGTGGAAATTTATCCGGCAAATGGTTCGAATGCCTTAAAAGTGTAATTGCAGAAAGAGGGTCACACAAAAGTGGGTATCGGATCGACTCGAGTCGAATGGAATGTCGAGGTCGAGACGTCGTTTTCGGGTCGAAGGACAAGATTTTCCATTAAGCCGCACGAGCGCTTTCTTTGCGCGGAGAAGAAGGAGGATACCGGCAATAGAATTGCTAATCTGACGATAAACACTTCCAAACGGCGCTCGGACGAACGCTTTACGTGGCTCGTGTAATCTGCATCCGGAGCCATTAATGCACTCCGCGGGAAAAAGCTGTGCGGGTGCAGTGCACCGTGAAATAAAGCCGCAGTCGGAGAGATGCGTTATCGTACTCTCGTCCTCATCGTCATAGGGAAATATTTCGAAGCCCAGTGGAGCAGTGGACCTCACTTCGTGTCGAGTTTCCTCGTGATTCGACGAAGAACATTTACAGTGATTCCTCGATCCACGTGGACACTCTTAAACCTTCGAGAAATTTAATAATGAATATTTAACCCTTTATCACTTTGACTGCCACGTCATCCATATGTGGGTGACAGGATTTACCACTATGATACTAGAAAAATTAATCCTCAAGTCGAGGGAAATAAATTTGGATAGAATTTGTGAATTTTAACAAGGTTACAAAAATAATGAAACTTAGATTATGTAGCTTACAATGGTCTGAAATCAAAATTTTACTTTTGCAGAGTATTATACGGTTTTGATCTGACAGTGAACGTGTTAGAAGTGTGTCGAATTAATTCGTTGTTTCGTTTTTGATAGATAGATCAGAAAGTCTTTTGAGAAATTCGAAAATTTATTCTGTGTTTAGTTACAGTTTTTTGACATTTAGCTTAAAGTTAAATTCAGTGCACAAAGATCTTGTGGAGTCCTTTCACGTCTTATATTTGTACTTATTTTATAGTTGAAAATGTATTTTGCATCAGTACCTAAAGAGACAAACAATATATCTAAATTATTTCGAATCTAATTTGATTGGACAGGTACTACAAATTTTCAATAATTATTAATTAAAGACAATTCGAATTAAGTCGCGTTTCAATTCATTTTCTTCGGGAACTCTTAAATGTATTAATTATAGGCTCATGAATATGCAATGACAAATATGGAAATTTTAATTTTCATTATTGAAAGAATCGTTCTTGGCGAACATACTATTTTCGCCCACATAGTAGCCGATTACGCGAGTAGACGGGTATATCCAAGTGCTGGGGATGGTTTTCGAAACTTTTATATGGGTATCCAAACTTTCAACTAGAAAGTTTACTTCGACAGCGTGTTAATAAAATTTCATTCGATAGAATCTTGGGTGAATGATAAAATTACAGTTGGGGAAGTACGTGAGGGGTTGGAAAATTGTGAGGCATCCATCATCTCAAAGTTTTCGTGTCACATATAGACGTGTCATAAGCTACGATGCTTATATAACTTCATAAAATAGAAAACGTAGAAAATTGAGGGTATTTTAGATAATTCAATCATATTTTATTATTACATTCAAACAAGAAAAATTCTTCCTCGTTCTTGAAATTTTAATTATTTTTCTTTGGTATTCAGGAACGTAATATTTAAATTGTTTTGATCGTATTTGCAATTCATTCGAGATTACTGATAACTGATGCGAGATAAGTCAAGAAAGGAACATAAATTTAACCCAAGAATTAGTATTCACTTCCAAGTTCTGAATATACATGCAATAACCCACAGAGCTCCCAGTTAATCCACGTGTCTCGAATATTAGCAGAGTATTTTCAGAGACTAAGTCTGTCACTAACAGAGCAACAAGTTCAAGAGACATTCAAGAAAAATAGTTCCTCCGTAGGCCATTTTTTCGACAATTATTTTCCTCGGTGCAACGATGCAGTATGCACCATGTACTTGTCTGAATGTAACTGTGTCCACAAATGAATTAATTTCATTATTTATTCCGTACATAAAAGTGTTAAATATCGTCCAAGCAAAAGTCTGCGAACACAGTTTGTCTTAAAGATGGGGAAAAAGTATGTTCGCGGAGAAGTGAAATTATGGAAGAAGTTGCACAGTTCGATCTAGAAAAGATGTGCAAATATTTGTATCGTTGCACCGAAACAAAAAGTTGTGTCGCCAAAGGATGACCCACATGGAAGATTCAACATCTTCCTGTATTTATTTTTGTGTCTTTGCTGACAGAAGAGCCACAGTTTGTCCCAGTTTCTAGAATCATGCGTACATAATACTTACGCACGAATTTCGAGAGATGAGGAACGTATGCATGGACAGAATTTCTAAGCCTAATCTGATGTTCAAACTACATTCGTCAAGGGCTTGAATAACCAACAGATGGAAAAATCTTTTTTCTAAAAGGGAAGGAAGACTTTTCTACGCTGGCTAACTTTATTGATCTTGGTAGTTCAATTGACCAATGTTTTTTTTTTTCGTAAGTAAATGGAAGGACAGTTTCCTCCGGGCACCGCCGTCTGGTAACACTGTTAGTACGAAACAAACCGGACCAAGCAGTATATTACTAGCGGACGGGTCTGATATATTACTAGGCAGGTCTGCCAACCGACTGGCCAATATCCATACCGAGGTCCCATCGGTGGCTAGTTCGTGACTCCCTCTTTCTCCATCTGCGTTGCCTTTCCTTGCTGGCCAAAACTATTAATTTTAGTTTCTCCGGGCTCTGCTCAACGGGCAATTCAATTTGCGACTCGGTCGCATAGATCGCTGAATTATAGCGAGACCGTGATTACTTCGGCGTTACGGACCGGCGTTGACAAAACTATGATCGTTCTTTCCATCGGTGTTTGTTTTACAGGCTGTCGCTGGAAATGTGACACAAACAGGATGATGTAAACTAGAAGTAACTTATTATATTACGGTGTAAAAATGAGAAATTTTTAATTAAATTACACTCAACGTGCATTAAACTTGGCGAGTCTATAATGAGTTTTCGTAATTAAGTATTAACATAATACCCAATTTTATTAAAACTTTGTAATTGTTTTCAAGTAGTCGAGGGTAAGCTGAAGTTTTCAGCGAAGAATTTAGACTGGGAGAGTTAAAATTCGAGACGCGTTGTTTAATGGGTTTGCCAATTTGCAACTAGAAATCATTTATCGAACTCTTGGTCTCGATAGAACATGCTTCTCGCGTTAGAAAGGGCTTTCAATTGCTCTATTTGGGAATTTACAGACGAAGTATTTTCATTTGCAGAATGATTTAATTCTAATTCACATTCATAATTTGATTTTAAATTGTATCTCTTCAATCTTTTCGAGTATTATCTATGGAATCGAACAAATACTTCTCACAACCCATTCCCCACTGTCTGACATTCAATTATTCGAATACTGAATGCAGTGGCGAAACCGGAAGCTCGGTTTAGCTGAATACGAATTCTCCTGGATTTCGTAATTGGAGGTCTTAAGGAGTTTTATTGAGAAAACGTCCTTTCAACCATGCATTCCCAATTATTCCACGACGCAAAATTCTGGAGTGTGCGGTATCTTAATTACTGGCAAGTGGGTGCAGCATAATTTAAACGCTTCAAAATTAACGGTCCTCCTTGGGCTTGCACTATACGCTTCTTTTCTATTTTTTGTTGTCTCGGTTTTCAAGCAATTCTACCCTCGCGACAAAGTTGCCACAGAATACTTCCATTCACGAAAAATACGGGCAAAACACTTGCAAACGCAGTTAGTGCATTTCTTACCAATTACAGGAATCAGATTCTTAAATCTCTTGACAAATTTCCTGTCGAAAATTGTGGATCCTCGAGTCGAACTACGTTATGTTAAATAAATTTATTCCTCCCTCTATTTCTTTAACTTCCGTCACTTCGATCGTCAAAGATGATTGTAATTGACTCCTGTAAGAGCAAATAATTTTTCCAGAACGATTTGAAATTTTTTAATTTTGTCGAAAGAATTGTCTACCTACACGAATTTTTTTCTCGAAATTGCGTAGGATTTCGTGGGTATGTCTATTCACCAAAAATGATTGTAATTGACTCCTGCAAGAGCAAATAATTTTTCCAGAACGATTTGAAATTTTTTAATTTTGTCGAAAAATTTGTCTACCTACACGAATTTTTTTCTCGAAATTGCATAGGATTTCGCGGGTATGTCTATTCACCAAAAATGATTGTAATTGACCCCTGCAACAGGAAATAATTTTTTCAGAACGATTTGAAAAAATCTTTTTTCGCCGAAAAATTTCAGGGAAACATATCAATAAATGGTCAGACATTTTCGGTAAGAAATTTTTTTCTCGAAAATGGTTAGGATTTCGGGGGTATGTCTATTCACCAAAAATGATTGTAATTGACCCCTACAACCAAAAATAAATTTTCTTAATACACACGTAACAGTTGATCGAAATAAAATAAAATAATTTTCCCGTCCACGTTTCCAACAATGTTCGTGCTCTTGAAAGGTGAAAAATAAGGAAGAAAGGCTGCTTTGCAGATAGGTGGCTGTGCAACGAGCGAAGGTATAATTACTACGTGAACGATTTTAAATTTTAAACAACGACACGATGCACCAGCGCCCACTTAATCGTAAAAGTGTTTTAATGATGGCATTTAATTCTGGTAACGAAGTTTCCATCGGAAATTAGAATCGATATCAGTTCACTCTGGAAACAAGGCGTAATGCATAATGTGCGGTTCGGCCAATAATTAATAACGGTAACTTAACTCCCCATGTATTCAATCGAATACACTTTACGGTGTTATAGAAGGAACAGAATTCCCGGTATAACACAATGAAACTCGTAAGGTACGTATCCGTGCAGCCGTAAACGAATTGCATCCCATTTACTTAAAATTGCGAGCCACTGAGTAGATATACCCGAGCTGAACCGTTGTAAGCCGTTCCATATTAATTGCTCGCGCTAATTCAGTTTAAAATAATTGCAAGAATCATTGCGCCCACGGAATAACGAATGGGGACGCATTTTTCTGGAAAAAGTATACGCGAATGCAACGAAACGTTACGCGCTCGACGTCAAACCGTTCCGCCGAAATAACGGAAAAGTTATTTTTAATTCAATTTGACGGTCGTTTAAACGTAATCCTTTCGTATCAGTCACTTTACGTTTCCTCGGTTTTAATCATTTTATCGCTCCATCCCGGATTGCTCGGTTTTTGGTTCCGGCGTGCTGTAAATTATGTCGCCGGCGATGAGTAACATTTCGTAAAAATCCAATTTTAAAACGAATTTATATAACGTATGTAACTTTATCTCTCTGAAAAAATTTGCGAAAACACTTGCTAACGAATCTGGGTGAAATATTTTTAATTGGAATCCGTAGTCGTGAAATATTTACGGCGAAAGGGCGACACAATAATTAACGAAATATTCGTTTTAAACGATAAACTCTTTGCTTTCTACGAGGAAGATTTTACGAATTTATTTTTGAATGAGTGTAACATTGTCAGAGAGCAATACTATTTTTTGAAGTCGTGTTACAACCCAGGAATACCAAGTGTGAAGTATTGGGAATAAATTCGCGTACGAAAAGCCACGCATTTTAAATTGCAGTAATCGAAACTTCATTAAGCGCGAAATGCTTCGTGTTACTATACGAAACTGGCTCCGCGGAAAATGGGGGAATTCTTTGTCCGGGATGAATGAAAAATTTCCACCAATTCCGTTCCACTAAATTTTCCGCGGGCTTCCGTTTCGTTCTTACAATTATTCCTGATATCAAACGGCGAAATGAATTTGCGAAGATGAATGTCCCCGGCGCCGTGGCTCTCACGGACACATGTCCAACGCGAGCGTAACTTTTTTCCCTCCCCCCTCCTGCACTTTTACGTCCCCTATTTCGTGAATCGTAAAGCGACTGCGCTCTTTAATGACACGCTGGCAGACGACACTTAAAAGCACGAGGCTCAACATACCTCAACTTCGCGGGGAATGGAACTTTCCAGAACGTTTATGGCATTTTGGACAGCTCAACGACAAACTGTCCACCATTAATAATAGCTGCTACCTCCATAGAGGCCATTAGTGACTGTTGAAAGGGGACATCAAATAATTTACGCGTTTAGCCCGGCAGAACTGCCGCGGATCCCTGACGGTGAACCTTCCGACCCTTCCACGGTGCGTTCGAAAAAATAAATGAAATACGAGCTTGAAAAAATAAAAAAAGAACCGGATCGTTGGTAGGCGAGGAGATATTGAATATTACTAATAGTGGTTGAACGATATTTTGTATTAGTAAACTTTGTGTTTAATATTTATATTTATATCAATTTCAAAATTTATCGAATTCTTGGCAAATTCAGCTTGAATTCTTGTTCCTCGAGTCATGAAAAGTGTCCAGAAATCGGGAAGACTGCAATATTATATTTAACAATTTTTTAATAACATACTCAGAAACGAATTTTTCTCGCGGAATAAAAAATAATACTATTAATAATATGGTAGATCACGCGTTTAATACTTAAATGTTTGAGTATGGTTTTCTATACAGACGCCAGTTTCAGAGTTGCAGTTGTACTCTCGACGCGTTTCGAGTTAATGGATGAATTTTACAATAACTTTCTGGCCCGCTTTAGCGTACTATAAACGAGCTGCTGTAAATATTAAGTTCATACGGAAGTTCTATCCACATTCCGCGAGGAATTCCACCATAAAAGACAGGCTAAACTTTCCCGTCGTTAACGGTGCAGTTTCATTAACACGAAGGGAAAAGTATTTCCCTTGTTCCCGCAGTTTTAATAACCGAACGAACTTAACGCCGTGAACGTATATCTTTAATGTGTCGTATTTCATGACGGTTAGACTCCTGACAAAGCTGAAATCTGATGGAACGTTTCAATTGTATTCGTGACTGTCGTTGTTCAGTGTCCTGATCCTCATAATCTCTTACTACTGTTGCAATTCCCAGTACGTTACAGCAGACTACGTAGCAACAGTCGATCGTGAATATTTAATTTCGACTAAATTGCTTCATCGAGTTTGAATTTCGAGTTAATTTTTGGAACAGGAAAATAAATTATCAGTGCAACGTTTCCAATGATTATTTACGTCTTATTGTAAATACACAGGGTATTCTAGAGGCCAAAATAAGACGAAAATCAAGGATACTAATTTGTTGATTGAGGCTTCGTTAAAAAGTTATTAAGAAAATTTGTCCATATAAACGAATTTTTTTCTCGAAATTGCGTGGGATTTCGGGGATGTGTCTATTCACCAAAAATGATTGTAATTGACCCCTGCAACAGTAAATAATTTTTTCAGAACGATTTGAAAAAATCTTTTTTCGCCGAAAAATTTCAGTGAAACATATCAATATATGGTCAGACATTTTCGGTAAGGAATTTTTTTCTCGAAAATGGTTAGGATTTCGGGGATATGTCTATTCACCAAAAATGATTGTATTTAACTCCCCCAACTGAAAATAATTTTTCCAGAGCGATTTGAAATTTTTCAATTTAATTTTTTAATAACTTTTCAACGAAGCCTCAATCAACAAATTGATATTCTTGATTTTCGTCTTATATCGGTCTCTAGAATCTCTCTAGAATAACTTTCGTTCTATCAGTCAATGAATTTACAATTTGAAAGTGGTTCTATTAAATTTATTATTGTAGATATACATTATCCTAGGAAAGAGCATATTTATTCCCTGATGTATGATATATTGCACGTCCAATAAACCACTGGTTGGCGGCAGAAGTCACGTCGCCTCAAAGAACGCACTCAAAAGTAGTATCTCGTTTCTGGGGCCTCGAGACTGAAGCTGAAGTTAATGAAAACACCGAATCCAGCGTTCTCCACGGATTCCTTGTTAATTTACGTATAAATTGCGACTTGCTTGGCGGAGATTACAGCGGTTCTCGTTGATCCGCGGGCAAAAACACCGGAGTCCCCGTCGCTTTCAAAGAGACGTAAACACGTAAAAACCAGTCGGCGCTGAATGTCGCGGGACTTTTCTCGTGGAAGGCAGAAAATGCTTTAATTTTCCGTCCGTATTTTCCGCCGTGCGTTTTTCCGTTCCCTCGCGTCATCAACGCGCAGCGCGTTCCATGCCTGAAAATTCCGCGCGTCGAGTGAGCGAGCTTTCAAACCGATGTGCGAAGTTCGAGAACACTTGTCTGACGCCCTTTCCTCGCTCGCGTTTCTCCTCTTCGTTCTCCTCGTTTTTCGTAATCCCCGCGCCATTCAGATGGGGAACGGGAAGAACGTTCTTTTGTCCGAGACACCGATGGAAAACTGTTTCGGTCGACGAGACGACGGCAAAAACGCGTTAAGGTTATAAATTGAAGCGGTTATTGTGGAAACAACGCGACAAGTTGCTTCGCCAAGGTTTCGAGTGTTCGACCACAAATGCCGCTTCGAATCTTGGGTGGCAATTTTCCAAACTGGAATACATAAGCAACTCGAAAACATCTTTAACACTGGACTTCGAGTTCCAAACGTAGATTACGTTTACAGTCATTGAAAAGTAGAAAGTTGGAGCTTTAAAATGAGTTATGGAAGTATCAATATTAAGAAAATATGTTGAAATATCCCACTGCGTATCGTGTGGCTATACAAAATGTGTGAAATATTTGACAATAATTAATAATAATAACAATTAATTGTGTCCAGCAGCCTATTTGTAAATAAGGCGTTAACACGTTGTAATAGGAATTATACATGTAACCTCTCCATTACTAAACTTATCAGAAAGGTAACTTTGTTCCTGGAACTTTCAGCCAGTGCGTTCTGACAAGCGTGTTTAATGTTCGAGTATATTCATGAACTAAACGCGACATATTATTATCTAACTTTCGCGCTGCAAATTTATCAAACTTATGATGTATTATTTAACACTACGTCACGTTTCTGCCATATAAGCGATACGATTATAGATTGATATTCTAAACGAGTATCTAATCTCTTTTTTGAAATTCTTTAACGATCTACCATGATTATTCCAGTTTACATACTCCTAAATTATTTTGAATCGACAGAAGTTAAATAATTTAGATCCGTGGTTGGTTAAATGTCCCATGTGGTAATTTATGTATTTAACTGTGTTAATATATTTAGTTCCTATATCCATCAATTAACATTAAATTTAATTTGTAATTGATAATTGTCAAAATTTATTCTTCTTTTAGTTCTAAAAGACTCTGATTATATTGAAAAATGAGATCACAGATTTTGATAGTCACGAAACCTCGTTGAGAACTAAAGAACCATAATCAGATAAACGTCGATCTAGTATTAATTTCCTCGCTTTACGCGATTGCTTTTCGAGTAACGCTAGACAGGTTTGGCGCCTGTGACCAAAAATTTGAAAGATGCTTCGTTTGACGCGTCTCGACGCCAACCAAAATAGCACTTGCACGAAATCGGAGACGTGTTCTCTCTTGATACCCTCTGGAGACGGTTTTTCGTCATCTGAAATTCCATGCCAAAGTACAAGGAGTACCCGGGCAAAATATATCAGTCGATATTCACCGAGAACGTACCGAAAGATGGAAACGCATATAGACATAGTAAAGTAGCTGCTGGCTTAATAATTTTATAATTATTGATTTCAGCAATTCTGTGTTTCCAAAAATCTAAATAAATTCGTGATTCATACACCAATCGTTTTGCAACTAAATTACGCGCGAAATGGCGAGTTCATATTTAATAACTTACGAATCGAGTGTTCAAACGAACACTTTATGATTTAATAATTTCAATGATTTCATAAATCGCAAATCGGTAGTTTTATAATTTAGCGATCTTTACTGTTCAATCATTAGTAACCTGATTTATAAATTTTCAAAATTTCTTAATAAAAATTCTTCGGTTATTATATATTATTTTACTTCCGTGAGTCTGTAATTTTCAATTTAATAATCGTAGTTTCTAAGTATTGCATTGTGCTGTCGGCGATTTCCGGAAATGTATTCCCACTTCACGCATCAGCTGCTCCGTGCTTTATACATTCAAATCGTCGTCTTTGCATACCTATACCTGGAATACATGCGTGAATTGTGCTCCATGAGTTAAATGTTTCGGAATTCGCATTTATCACTTAGGAAGTATGCGACGTTCTCCCGCGACCATGAATTCAATGAGGCCAAATGTAGCTATTCTAAGTATGAACATTTGTCAGCCCGTGAATGCAGCAAGTCTTCTTTCACGACGTGCTGACAAACGCTCCTGTCATATACAATGATCGTTACTACGTTTTCATTACGAATTCAGAAATACAGTTGGCATTTGCTATTTTATTCAATAGAAAGGATTTCTAAATTTTCAGGCTTGCAATATTTCCTTATTAATAATAAATACAAAATAAAATATCAGACAACTACAACTGAAACAAATGTAATGTATCATTAAAATTAAATCTAATTCAGAAGGCAACAAATATGTTTCGCGTAATTTCATATTAATAAATCATTCGTTGTTGTCAGAGGTAATACAAATTCAATCAAAATTACCGACTACAAAACCTAGATATTCAAATTCGAGTTGCATTAAAGTTTCCAAAGGTTTCTCGACCAGCGATCCAACGCATTTAATTGTCTCAACGAGGATGATTCATTTAGAGTTTAATTCCACCGTCTCGCGAAGCGTTTAATTCTATCGGATGACGAAGTTAATTGTCGGTTAATTGTCGCATATTTTGAAAGACGGAGCACGAGATTCGTTTACGCTGGATCGAAGTTTCACAAATATTACCCGCGGCGTGCACGCGACGCAAATTATTAGAGGAATGTCGCGACCGAACGTAGTATTTCAGAAAGCAAACCGCGAAAGCAAATGATATCCTTTATCGACCGCTGGTAGTCGGCATACTTAAACGCAACGTGTTAGCAGCCGACGTTGCGCGATCCTCGAAAACCCGAGAAACTCGAGACTGGTTTAAAGATTCAAGCGTTGATTTTCGCAGTCTGCGCGGCGAACGTTGCTCTCAACAGTTAATTCGCGCTTCTACAATGTTCAACTCCAGCGGAATGTTAAGTCGAAAGAAGATTACCGAATTCAGCCGCGTCGGGATATAAACGCCTTGTTTCGTTCGAACAATAGGCAACTAAACGTTGTTGGCTCAGACGAAATCTGGGTATCTTTAAAGCAATTTTCATCAGTGTAGTTGGACGATATTCGACACTGGTACTAGCAAACTAGGATATGTGGTGTTATCGCGAGGTTCAAAGACGTCTTCCTCGATAAATAAAAGTTTCGAACGAAGACAATCCCCTAACTCTTGGAGCAGCCATCGTACAAGCACGAGATATCGCCTCGGAGTCAATTACTCCGCAGAACCTAGATCTGTCGCGGGGAGTCCTACTTTCTGGTCAAGGGTCGCGTCGCTGAATGGCGTTGTCCATCTGGCGCAGGGTTCACGGGTAAGGTTGGAGTCGACGAAAGGTGGCCGGCGAACGTCGCGAGAATCTCGAAATCCCAGGCAAGAGTCCCCAGGAGAGACCTTTTCGCCATTCTTCTAGATAGCTATTCAGCTACATGTTAAATGGTGCCGGGGTGTACGGCCCTGTCGGGTAGACTCGTCATTTGTCCCGTTCCAGCCATCGCGTCCTCTTTTCAGTCGATCTCGTAGCCTGGCAGCGCCTACAGCCCCCTCCGTGCCAGCCATCTTGCCGCCCCGTGGGGCCATTGTTGGGCGACTCTCATTGTCTCCGCGGCGTTATCGTTCGTTCGCTGGAGGCTCGTCGCATCGGAAGCGTGTCTCTGACCTACTCGCGCGCGGACTCGGCGAGCGAGCTCGCCGATACGCGCGTTTATTCCTTTCCCTACCCCGTGGCCCCGGCGGCAGTGTTCGTTCAGCAGGCAGAATGAATGGGGAACGAAAGGTGCCAGATTGGCGTTGGCTGAGAATAACGGAGATTGGACGGGAGACGTTGCCCCGCGGTTCGAATGGGCCGACGATTGAAAAAGCGTAGAATGGAATTCTGCTAATGGACGCGCGGCGATGAGGAGCGACGAGAGTAATTTGCTGGACGCGACCATTCCTGCTTCGCGCGGATTAAGGAGGAACGGAGGACTCCGAGGGAAGACCGAATATGTTTTGCACGGATCTATTCTCTTCTCTTGGATGGTACTGTTCGCGAATTCCCGGTTCTTTCTGTCGATCGCATCAATCATTCGAATAGGTTACGCGGGGCCCGTTTGGAAGTGATGATTAGGGGTATTTTGGAGAGGCTTAGTTTGTTTTTTGGCGGCTTGGAGCATGGAGGAAAGAAGAGGACCCAACAGTAAAGTTGCAAACTTAGCAGTCCTGGGTTAGATGCTGGCACAATCGTTGATTCATAAGTTGAGCACTATTTGGGCCATTTTTCCCTCTTATCTAAGCTTGCATAACTATTTTTCTGCACAGTGGACAGTGCAATAAACCGCGAGCAATAGTCTACCAACGCGTATTAAAAATAGTTCAACTTTAGACGACTGCAGTTCCGAAACCACTAGTGTCTTCTTTATTTTTGACCAACCGTTGGAAGCGGTAAACCTTCCTCTTTGAAATGGCGTTTGGTTTTTGCCGATCGGACTTTCCGTTTTCGAGATATCGTAATTTATGTAAAAGGTAATTTTTCTAATTCGGCTATCTCTGTCTCCGTCTGACGCGTCGGACCTCCTTGTCGCACGTTGACCCACTGACTGAGTGACTGAGTGACGTAATGCTTACTATTTACTACGGTCACGTGCGGCCAACGACCTTGACAAGGCCGTAGTAAACAAACCCTTCGGACCCTTATATCTTCGAAACTAGCCACCGCATCGACTTGAAATTAAAATCGCTATATCTCCGTAACTAATAAAGCTATCGATTCGTTCGAACGCTCATTTTAAAGGGCATTTCATCCCCTATCCTATGACCATATCAACTATTCGAATTTATGCTCCCTTCTATGTTTAATTTCACATTTACTTTGACACTATGCACCCAAATAATTTTCAGCATTTCCTATTGGATTATAAATTGTTTATATAATTGAAAATAAATTTAAATTTGCATGCAGAATGTTTGTTCGTTTGTAATTGTTTTCTCCAGAACTAACTACGGTATCGACTTGAAACAAAGTATATATAGTATGTGATAAATATATATTAGTCGAAATCACATCGTCTGCGTCTTCAGAAAGCGTTGTTAATCGCAACATTTATGAAGTACAATTGTACGTACTCCTATTATTTTCTTGCATCACTGAAAACGTTAAATTCCGTTCTTTTGCTAGAACGTTGAGCGTTGCATTAAACGTATAGTACACAGGAACCGCTGCTAATTTATCATAACTCTGCGTATTATGAGATACACGTATAAATATGCGACAGGAGGAAATATTACTGTTATCAGTTACTGTAATTTTTCTGTGCTTGCTAGTAGACGGCTAAATTGAGGATTCCCTGTGACGCTATCTATCAAAGCCCCGAGTTTAGTTAGCTTTTTATTATTTTTGCGTTGTCACTCCAAGGCTGAAAATATTTCGATGGAAGAGTCAGCTTGAAATGTGTTTAATACCTCCACTCGTTTTTGCTGCGATATGTCATTCGATTTCTCCCTCCTGGATGTTAAAAATAAATTTATTAAAAGAAAGGCGATTCAAGGAAGACTTCTATGACCATAAATAAATTTTCTTTAAATCGCTAATTGCCTTGGATGACTTAAGATAGCTTCGTAGCGTTTCGATGAAATTTATTACCGTGTGAAAGCGGCGTATCAATTGTAATTGGCACAGGAAATACCAGTAATACGTGTATTACGTCAACACAAGCGTGAAATTGAAACCTGTTGCGATCGCGTTCAATCTACTCTATCGAAATGCAAGCTATCTATTACTATACATAAAAATAGGGAACGCTCGCCAAATTGTTCCTCTAATAAAGTCAATACATCGACGGGACTCTTGTCTTTCAGATGCTCGAGTCACGCTCCGAACGAAGTCGTTATCGACGATGCATGCGACAACTATAAAAGTATTCTTCAAAAACTTTCGCCCGCGTCGCGCAGGAGAATTTGATCGAGAGTACAATCCTTCCGCTTCCACGAGAAATGCATCGGGTTCTTATTTGCGTGGATATCGTAAAAGTTTGCGGGAAGACGATGAGCACAATGCGCGTATTCGCGGAACCGGGTGCATAGCGAGAAGTTGTATTATTATTCCGACAAGAAACGGGGAATCGATGTCAAGTTGTTCTATAAAAAAAATTATTAAACGCGGAATTAACGTTTCAGCAGAATGTCCATGTATTTTTTTCTCTCTTTGACGAAATTTAAAATACTCGAGCGTACAATGGATTTCGAAACTCTCGAATTTCCGATTAAATTCCTACCGTGGTTTACGAATTATTCTACTTACGTAATGGCGGGAACTCGAGGCCCCCGCGACTCTTGACGCCGTTTAAACGTTCGCCCTCGCACGGTTCGTTTCGCCGGAAACGAACAGGGATAAATTAATCAGTCACGGTTTACGAAGTCTATTGTCTCGTAGGAGTCGGTACGCTCGAGGCACCGAGTCAGCAAAAATTAAATGGACCGTTGACGGAGCGTGCATAATGGACGACACGAAAATACATGCGGCACGTGTTTACCAGCCGACAACGAGTCGTAGAATCCGCGGTCGTCGCTAATTAAAGGTGCATCGACGGGGCACCGCGAGCATTCGCGCGATCCCCGATCATTATCCAGCGAACGTTCGATGAAATATTTTTACGCTCGAGCGTGTTGTACTACCTGTTTGTTCTTGTTATCGACTCTCCTCGTAATTTCGTACTTTCGAAACTTTATCGCGAGCCAAGTCGAACCGCGCCTGTCTGTAAATATTTCCGCTGCCATGATCAATTTCCCTACCGGGCGTCGAGTGACAATTTCAGCCGAGGGTGCGTGTATTCGTCGCGCGGGGGGACAAACAACTCGCTCTAGGCTCTTCCGAAACTTTGCACCGTCCCATTGAAATCTTTCGCGAACGGATGAAAATTCACCGGCACGAGTGCAAATTGTTTAGAGTGCGCTTCAAGAGGCAGGAACTCGAACGGGTCCTCGAGTTTGATGGGCTTTTCGGGTTCGAAGAAGCGAACGGGTCGCTTGAAACAGGCGAAAAGAAACAATCGACGATGGACAAGCTTTGACTCTCGGTGGTTTGACTCTCTATTCTCTCGTGCATACGTTAAATCAGAGGTGTCATTCGCTATCGTTGTCTGTTTAAGAAATACTGACCTGTGAATCTAGAACATCGCATATTTATCTCATTGATGTAAAATAAAGGCTTCTTAACACTAGATTTACGGGCATTGATCGCACGTATATTTATTGATACCTTTCATGTTGACGATTACCTAAAAATACCATTTTTCTTTTAAGTAGAATATGTATTCGTGCCATTGCATCAATCAGATTCAACGTAAGTTGTTAAAAAATAATATTTACGCGTTCTGCAATTTTAAATATTGAACCAGACATCTGTCAAATTGACAACTTCCGTAAATCTAGTGTTAATATTCTCTAAATAATTCACGCCAAGTTTTTCAACGTGTACGATGTTTTTGCGCCACTGGATTTAAAAGATTGGGCAAGTTGACTTTATGCAATCGATCGAAGAGTAGAAGTATGAACGCGTGAAGTACGTTGAAGAGATAAATCATGATATAAATCGCTCCAACAACTAGGAAGGGACCTATTGAGACCTTAAATAGGTCTCAAGCTAGCACGAGGGGGTGAAACTTTGAAGTTTTATGTCTCAAACTGGAGCTACACCCGCCAAGAAAAATAGGTGTCTCTTACGCTTAGCCATTCTACAAGTCATCAAAGTTTCGTTAAAATCTAGAACGGAAGTTGGGGGATGTTCGCTGATGTTCTTTGCAAGTAGAGTAATCGAATGCGTTTTATTTGAATTGCAATTGAAAAATAATACTTCTTTCACTTTTGATGATCCCTGATTTTGTATACAGAGTGTCCACGCTAAAGTGCGACAGTCGCGATATTTCAATAACTATTGATACGAAAAAATCGTTTATATGTAAATTGCAGGATAAAATGGGATCTCTGTTATAGCGTAAACGAAAATTTCGTTTTTAAAATGGAAATATATATGTTTTTTTTTGGATCATGCGACAGTACTTTTCAAGACGAATTTATTAAGCTGCAATGTATTTACTCGATTTTTATTAATGTCGTATTTATACAAAATTACTTGGAGAATGAGTTAAATAACACACGATTAGGTACCACGCCAAACTAGTGGTTGCAAAAGGTACTTGGCTGGATCCAAAAAATTCTAACCAGGTCACGATACGTCAGAGCGAAAAACAGCTGGGTCACATTGTCGTAAACCAAACGCAGACGAATTAAAAAGCGCAACGGGAGGGGGTTGGATGTAAAATTCACGGTTCCTTGACCGCGTTGCAATCGGCAACAATGTCTCGAAAGTTACCGTCGTGGCAAAACCGTTCGACGAAGTATCAAAAACCGTGGCACGTTGGGACGGTCGACACGTGCGCGTCCCGGAAGTTCCGCGGTCCGATTCAAAGCAAGTTTTCATCGTGGACGCTGGGTGTTACAAACAAAATGGCATAGGTGTAGGGCGGGTGGTTAAACCCCTGATTGCAGACTGGAAGCAGATCGGCCAGTTCGGTGACACGTTTTTTCTTTTTTTTTCTTTTTTTTTATTTCGTGCCGCGACGACCGCGTCGGGTCGCGAGTTTCGTTTAACGGGAGCGTCGAGTTTTTTTCGCGTCGAATTTATAGCTCGCGGATAATCCGATAGCGGCCAATTGCGGGGATATTTTGTCGACGATTAGATGGCGATTCGGGGCGGTAAATTTTTCCGGGGACGCGGCGCCATCGATTAAAATGGAAATTCCGCGGGCCGCATTTGCATAAATAACGGAGAAGTGGCGCGCGTTGAATGAAACTGAGAACACCGTTCGCCCGAGATTTATGTTTTCAATTGTTTTTATCGCTGGCTCGCTATCGGCGCTTGGGGTTTTCGGACAGAACGCCCGGTAACGGTGCCTTGGAACCTACCAAAACAGCACGGGAATCATATTCTATTTACCTTTCGACCGAATTTCGTCGTACGTTCCATTGAAAATCGTGGATTAATCGTGGCGTTTTTCGTTGAACATCCTGTGAACGGATTATGGACTATAGATTTTTATTTTCGCTAGCAAAATGTTTTTTCAAATCACGTATCGATGTTTCAAACATTCTATATAAATATTTGGTCACGCCATCGACTAGAAACCCTACAAAAGTGTTTATATCATGTAATAATTGTTTAATTCCTTGTTGCAGTACACTTGGTGAGTCACATTGCAAGGACCAAATAAAACTACGGTGGAGGACATAAAAATATTCAATTTATTACTTCATTCGAATAATTATTTTTCAGTCGAGGTATTAAGGCGTCGAACCAGAACGATCGACGAGATCGTTCGTGTGCTCTGCAATCGAGACGTTCATGAGGTACCTATCAATGGAGTACGATGGAACAATTGACTCGTGAAACGTCACCCTGGCGAGTCAACTCTTTGACAATCGACGTGGCTTGTAGGAAATTAGCGAAAACGTTTCAAATACGGTTTGTTCGAAAGGAAACGTCTGTGCCCCTCCTCCGGGAAATCAAAGGTCAATCACGTTCGACTAATTCTCAAATAATCGTTATCGATCTCGTGGCGCGATCGCCATAGAGAATTCGAAAGGTCTTTGAGCGGAAACATTCGGTCTCTACGATCGTCGCGATCAGAGGCGCCATTTCGCAGCGCGAATCAAGACAATTACATTCATTGCATCGTTCGAGGAGGGACATCAATCGTACGTTTATCGCGAACACATTCTTCTGTCGGTGATCATATTACTCGCCTGGCATTAACTTAGCCTGACCATCCATCTCGAGTAGCTTTTGTCGAATATCAGTTTGAATGTTCGTCAAAAATATCGGTACACTATTTGTAGCTACATATTTTCCGTGTATATTTCGAGAATTTCAACGGTCAAACATGAAAAATTATGCAGCCCTTGTGCCTCCGTGCCCTTTAATAACAGCGATAGAGGAACGGCTCAGTTTTTAGCGTTATTGTTAACAGATAATCCGATCCGAGCTGGTCTTAATTAAAATGCCAGGTGACTGGGGGGTGGGAGAGCGGGAAGGGTCGGCTAAAATTCACAACGGTTGAAAATCGAACGCAGTGTCGTTGGAGGTGGGTTGGCTCGCAACGGGGTAGACTCGCGGCTAATTCGAGTCTGCCCTTTAATTATGGTTCTGCGGCCCGCAGGCGCATCAGCAGGATCCAGCCTAATTAGATCAAACGCTCACGACAATTTCATTTGCTCGTGATTCGCCAATTAACGTGGTACGCGCGAACGTTCCCTACGTGCTTGCACCCTCCCCCCCTCCCCCCCTCCCCCTCCCCCTCTCTTGGTACCGGCATCCGCCCTACTTCCGGTCACCTCCGCGAGCCTTTCCCTTTGAGCAGTCGAACGACTGTACACCGTGAATTTCCTGTCCCTCCGGGCACGCGGCTTTTACGGAAAATTGGGTATTCGATTTTCTGAGCGTCGATGTGTACCGCGAACCTGTTTGACGTAATTCGGGAAGGGTTTGAAAGACTTTGGCGGAAGGTGACCGTTCCAGCGCCGCCACGCACAGACAGGCGCCAGCCAGGAGGATCCGGAATTGCCAACTTTAGGCGGCGGGTGACACGGACCAGATGGAAAAGGAGATTCGCTGGAAAAGTCGATTGCAAAATCAAGCATAGTCGTGAAACTCTGGGCAAACTGTAACATTACAGCTAGTTTGAGAATTTGTTTGCCTTGAAAGGGTCATGTTTGTGACAGAGGAAGTTGAAATTAGATTAACTGTCTATCGAATTTAGAAATATTTCATTTTGTAACTTTCGATCTGTCGTGTCTTCGTCGGTGGAAATTTTTCTTTTAATATTGTAATTAGAATTTCAAGTTTCTATCGACTATTTCTATTTGAAACGTTTGCAAAGCCGACTAATTGTTCGATGTGGTCGAAAAGTACAATGTTACAGTTGAGGCTTATATGTATAAGGACACTTGGTTAGGTTTACCTGCAGTCGACAAGGGATAATGCCTCTTTTGAGGCTGTTATTTACTCCATTTGTACATGTTTCTTGCAAACTCGAGGGTGGCTGATAAATGGCCGGTAGCTGGTTACCCAGGAAAACAATCTAGCTCTACTTGCCTTGGTAGCAACTGCTGCGTCACTATAGTTAATTTGACTAATTTCGTCAGGCAGAATCGAAATACTAAGTACACAATTCCCAATAAAATTGCCTTTAATCAATTGCAAATTCATAAACGTTCTCTGTCATTTAAAATTACTGCTGCAAAATTCGTATTGACGCTCGAAGCAATCGCAAATATCGAAGCATCGAACATACTCGTCCGGAAACTATTTCTAAAATTAAATTAATACTATCTCGGAACATTTACAGTTCGTGCAATATTGCGCTATCTTGTCGAAAGAAATATTACAGCCAATACTCAGCCACGATTTACTTCTTTCATTTGCAGAAAGTATGGGTAATAACTTTGGCGATATAGACGAATGAGAATGTAATAGAAATGCCACGCACGAAAGCTCGCAAACTAATTTAAGTTTAACAGAGAGTATATAGTATGTAACATTTCCAATACGATATCTCGAATGTCACACGCTTCTGTACTACATCGAACACCCCCCTCCCTCCCCCCCCCCACTGTTTTTTTCGTCGATTTCAGCAAAACAAATTTCGTTCGCGTTAACGCAGACGGCTTTGAACAAAGAACCAGTCTCACATGTCAATCACGAAACGAACAGAGAAATTGATTTACATGATCGAACGGATTCGAAGAATTTATATGAGCTTTGTAATTCGGGAATTTTTCTGATTCGCACGTAGATTGCTATAATTCGATATTATGTAGTGATACGTATTTATGCAAATTACTAGAGAATTATAACAGAGACACATGGGCTAGAAATTGTATTTGATTTAAAATTTAAAATACTTTTTTAATATTTCGAAAATCTGTGATTGGGAAATTACTTCTATACATTTAGTGTTTACTATTGTGCTCTACTAAAACCCCAAGAGTTACCCGTCTATGTCAGTTATTATTTATGCACGGTGAATACTGACCAGAGTGCTCAAATTTCGGACACATTTTGTTATCTGAATCGGGGGGGGGGCGGAGGGAAAGTACGACAGCGTTATATTCCCGGTGACGTAAACCGGAACCACAATGGCTACGAAATAAGCAGTTTCCATGGTACAAACTGAATATAGCGACCGTCGAACGAGGGTCAGTATTTCGCATTATCAAAGAAACTTTTGAAATATTTTCGAAACCAGAAGATACTATAAAAAAATAGACAGAAGAGGTTTTAACGTTTTGTGCCCATTCCGCGTGTTCGGATCGTCCATATGTAATATAGCTGTAAATAAAGTAACAAACTGACCGCAGAAAAAAACGGAAACACTGGTTGCAAACGGGAGGAAAAGGCTGGAAAAACGAGGTTGGAAAAATTTCACCGTGAAATTGAGCAATAATCTTCGTAGATTTAGCGATACGGTCGAGTAGAATAAAAACCACCGGTCGCGAAACGCGCAAAACAAACAGCGCCAGACAGCCGGGACAAAAAGCACGCGACACCGGCTTGGACTTTTGATTGCAACGAGGCTCTCGTGGGTTCAGTTTTCCATTAGCTGTAAACTGCATTGTTCCTCGGCCTCGATACACGCGTGAAACGCGATAGAAACTTGACGACCAACGCGGGCATTAAAATACAATCGAACGAATTGAATCTCCAGGAATTCGTTGTCCCGAATCGTGGATCGAGTCTCCGGAAGAGTAGATCAAAGTCTGTTAGGAAGAAAGTCCCGGGAAAAAACATCCTGACAGATAATTAATCTTTTGAGCATCTTTTTCCTTTATAACTTGGATAATAAAGAGATAGTCAGTTATTACGAGTCGAATTATTCATTGGTAATGGCGGAGACAGGGTGTAGATTCAAGTTTGTATCGATCAGAGTCTGACAGATCTCTTGAATCTGGTCCTCAAATGAGGATGAGAAATTATTTTGAGTCTAATACTCTTCACTTTTGAGGAGCTTTTGTTTTTCTTCCAAACGAATGTTTCTGTTAATGAATTGTTGAGGCCAGTGAAACTTCTAAACCACGTTCTGAATACGTAATCCAGCCTAATTAAGGATTTCTGACGCGAGACAAGAATTTTAGAAATCAGTATCTCCTAACAGCAACATTTACGTACGCCATTCTCATTAACGCGAGTATCAAAACCTTGAAGCGATGTGGTACGCGAGCCGGAAGAGGAGGTAATTCCGAAACGAAACGAGCAACGAAATACGAACGAAAATGGCGCGGGTGCGCGACTAAAGCGAGAAAATCGAACGCAATGAAACACCAAGGTCGTTTGATCCGAGAACACGCGACGATGAATCTCGTAGCAAATTTAACGACTGTTAAAGCAAATATTAATTTTTTCAAAGTTTTCCGACGAGAATATTAAGCTCGACCGGTCCAAGTTCGTTAGATGTGAATTCCAAGCGAAATCAATACGAAATTATACCGACTGTTTGATATCGAGGAACGAAGTTAGATGTGGTACGAATAGATTAAGTTTCACGTCGTGAAATATCCCTGCGTGTGTGCGGGCGAACTTAAACCCACCTGAAACTTTGCCACGGTGCTTCTATCAATAAGTATTTTCAACATAGGCTGCCGGATAGCGCCGAACTCCAGCTTGAAACTTTTCCTAATGGTTATGTTCGACTCTTAGGTTCTTCGATCTTCCTGAACGTTAGTTTGAAATTACTTTTAATCCACGGACGGATTCTATAAAATTTCATTCGGAAGTTTCCCGCTTCCGGCCTAACAGTTCACTATTTCGTGTTAATATTGGCCCCCCTTGTCGTTGATAATTGTTATTTCCAGCTTCTGGGAGTTGTAATTGTATTTTCATATTCTATTGTAATTGTCGATTTGTATGGATGATCAATGTTCGGATACAATTTACTTAAGCAAGAATGCTCGATCAACCACTGGATTATCTGATACGTTTATGCATTTAGGAAGACTGTTATTTTCTACCAGAGAAGTTTCCTCATAATGTGATATTAATAGAGCCGAACATTGCCGGAGTATATTCCAGAAAAGTGGAGACATGGTATACTCCGATCGAGTCCACGGAGTACGGATATCGAATAACTATACATCTGTGGTATTGAACCATCCTGGATTCGTGGTAAATGAGATAGAAAGTTAGACGAGCTGGCAGAAGTTAGGAAATTGTCTAGGAATTCAAGTTCAAAGGCCTCCCTCACGATTATTACCTGGCGTGGCTTAGGAGAATCGATTTTAGACATCTAACCTTATTACACTGTCTTATGGTTGCGGTAAACACGTTGATAATAAATCATTCGAATCACTAACTGTGGATAATCTTTACTATTTATCCAATCAAAATTTCTTTTAATCGTCCCTCAACTTAGAAAATAGAAAATTGCCTAACTAGTGCTGTTTATTCCTCGTCCATTTTTCCCAATCCGTGCTTGCACCCACGTCGCGCTAATTGAAACGAATGGTGGGCGCGAAAACAGTGACTGGTTCAAAGTTTTTCACCGTGGACGCGCGAACAAATCATTTTATAATTCACCATTCCGGGGCAGCGTAACGTCGGTGGAGATGTTTCGAAACAGTTGAATTATTGGCGCGATAATTAGACCGGCTCACGGGACTTATTGGTCTGTCCGAGTTCTCGATTGCTCCGGCAGCAAACAGCTTTTAACTCCCCTCCCTGAAAACCACATCTCGAGGAATCGAGTGGCTAACTTTGATGACGCTGTGAAAGCTCCCGGGGAAACAGGAGGTTTCGCAGCTTGCGTTCAGACAACTTTCTCCGGCAAGAACACAGCGCAACTCTTGATATCCCGCAAGTTGTAGCACGCAGTCGTTCGTATTAAAACTGCGACATTGTAATATCAGCTTTTTGAATCCACGATATCGCGAACAATGTGCAGTTTGGGTGATTATTCTGATTGCAACGATCGGTACTTTCAGGACTAATTTTAAAATGACACTCGACATTTTCCAATTCATAAAAAATAGATTAATTTCATCCTATATCACTTTTCTAAACTAAACAGTAAAATAATTGAAATTCCAGCCTTCGAAAAGTGAAAAAGTAAGAATTAATTAAGGAATTCTCAATTCTCTCGTTGCGTTATTGTATGATTTATAGTTTTACAAACCAACGTTCAGAGACAGAAAATTTCCGTGTAACGATAAAGCAACGAAAATGCAAACCGGAAACGAGTATCTTTTTGTAATACTTTTTTCGCGTCGCAAAAATACGGTTTGCTGTAAAATCCACAAATTCAGAGCTAGCAAACATTCAGCAGTCAAGAACAGCTTAAATGCACCTCCGTACGATTACCGTGCGCAAAATATCGCAACAGGATGGAATACAACAAATATTTAACGAATATGCGTATACGAAAAAATTCATAGTTCCTCGAAGAAATACAATCTTTTTTAATCTCGTTGAAAAGCGTCACTGTCGACGGATTTTGATTTGTTTAAAAAATTTCATTTCATATTTGTTATGAAGTAGCTCGATTTAGATTGACAATAAATACTGTATTAATGAGAATGGACACGGTGAAATTGATCTTCGATCATGGAACTTGGAAACATTCTTCGACGCAAATTTCCATCGATGCAAAGCTTATTTCTCAATTTTCCTTGGAAGTTGGGTACTGAAGGACGTTATCTATCGGACGTGCCAGTCGAAAAGCATTGTTGCCTCCCTACTTAGCGTCAGAACTTCCTGCTGATGATGGTATTGTTATAAATCACGTAAAAGTAGGGAAATCAGAGTGTCAGAGCTGATGGGGGTGAGTTCGAACAGCGCCCGAGCGCGCTGGAAGGGGTTGGAGGAGCGAAACGAGGAGGGACGAAGTTAAATCGTGTATCACTAATGTTGAATAAATGTACTGTAAGCAAAACAAGGCCCGCGTAGCGGGCGTCAACTTGACTCGATGGCTGAAATTACTTGGCACCTAGATATTGTCATTAATCTTAATCAAACGATAGTCTCTGCCGGACTCTGCGAGCAGTACCACGACATTGACACAGAACTTTGTTCATAAATCTAAATCCTCCACTCCATTAGACACTCTTATTTCGTGTACACATCCCATAAATATTTTAATTATTGTTCGATCTGAAGAAGCCTCTCGTTTTATTATATGTCTATCCTATTTTGAATTTGTAAGAAATTTGAACAACAAGAAAAGAGAAATATCAATTGTTATATTCTTATTTTTATTCTATTTTGGGTTGCGAATGAACGAGCTTGCAAAGAAGAATTTGTACTTAATTTTTTTTACAGACGATAACTATCGCGGTGATTCGATTCGTGTCATAGAAGTCAATAAGACAATTACCATAACGTTGCTCGCCAAGTCACGATCGTCGGCTGGAAATTTCGCGTGATTTACCGTGGGTATCATTTTTCAGCGTTTACTGGAGCACACCACGACCGAAAGTGCTTTTTAACCGTCACCTGAACTGACTTAGGAGTTTCTGCTTACACGCGCTTCAGGGCAGTTTCAACTAACAATAAACGAGCGAAAATTCTGAGAATTTGAGAGCCAGTTCATTTTGTAGCTAACTCGGCTTTTGCAAGGTATCGTTAACACTTACAAAGTCGCAAGTGAATTTTATTTTGAATCGTTACAAATCAAAATTGTTGCATCTCAAAGGGAATTCAAGAAAAAGGCATCAAATATCAGAATCATTCAGAATCAAACAGTAAGCAGACAAAGTTGAGTAGTATTAATTTCTGAATAAGAATGATACGTCGTTAGTTGAACTAGTTGGAATTTATATTTTATTGAACAATTTTGGAGCATTCGGGTAGGTTGAGGTCAAAATTACTTCGTATTATGGCGAGATAAGCGAGAATAGTTATCCGTATCACAGCTTTCGTTGCCCATGACACCTCGTGAATCGATAACGCGTCACGTGAAGCAATTACCATGAAACCTTTCGACGGTTCACAGTTGTCAGCTGCAATTTGAACCTAGTCCCATGGTTCCTCGTAGGTAGCGTTCTCTGTCCAGTGGTTGGATAAACTTTATCAAAGCCGCTACAACTTTGACGTCACGTATTCGAACGTAAACTCTGATAGAAACGTCAACGGAGTTCCGAGTCAGTTCAAACGCAACTTTTAGAGGTTAATTATTGAGCCTGAACGATCGAATACCTAATCAGTCGACCGAAACGTATCAGAAAATATATTCGCGATCGTTAGACCGCGGTCATTTGTGCATAAAAATGTATCGTTAAAAAGTATCATTAAAAACTAGTTAAAACTCCATCGTGATCTTCAGTGTGAATCACTCTGTAATTTTTAGATATTTGTTAGATATACGATGTTTCCAAAAATTGTTGAAATACTTTGTTCGTTTTGCACTCATTCATTCGGCGCGGTCACTGAAACCACACGACTGTATTTACACAACAAAATTCGTCCCAGCGTAGTTAATTTGACCCAACAGAGTGCTGATACGCTCGCTCCTTTTTTTTTTTTTTTTTTGCCACGAATTCACCGTAAAAATTGTTCGCGATCTCTGACGTTTTTTGAAATTTTTCTCTGACATTTCGTTCAAGTTTCATGAATATTCGCAAATTGCACGGGCACGCAAAAGTCGCGAGGAAATGGTTCCCAGGAATAAAGTATATTTAATGCCCCCGAGCAGGAAAAGTATCCGCGAAAGATGCATTGTGTTTGTTAGCGGAGTTGTTTCGAGCTTGTTTCCCATAGTTTAGGAAGTGCTATAAACGACAGACCTTCCTGCGCCAATTTATAGCAGTTCCCTCTGTTCTAAACGACAATCACATTAGTATACCGCGAGTGATCGCCCAAGTTCTTGGATTTCTGACGTCTGGCAGATAGGTGAAGTGTTTGGGTTTAGCTTCTGGTCAAGTTTCCGGAATGTAAGTTTTGCCAAAGTCAACAGAACCCAGACGGAAAGACGCGAGCGCTATTACTTCAAACAATCTTGACCGACAAACAGATTCTCGACAGAATACACGATACCAGCATCGAAGGCGATAAATTATGCAATTAACCATAGCATTTTTCCTTTCTTTCGCTCGTACGAGTGTATATTTCGTACAAGATAAACTCTAAATTAATTTTTTTATCAACACAACGATTCGACTATGAGGTTATACAATCTTTAAGTACGATTTCGTATAAAGTGAACAGATTGAAATTAAAAATAGTTTTATCATTGAGAAGTAACTTTTAATAATTAAAGTGCTTCAGTTTCCTGGCTAAAAATATTTTCTAATCTGATTACTTCTTGTATGATTTCGCTCGTAAACGTCGCTGCCAATTAAGGGCTAACTTTTCGAGTAAGTAGTTCCTACATTGAACCAATGGAAACAAAGAGCCGCGGGAACCCTTCAGACATAATGAACGAAAACGACCAGTGGGAATAAGACTTCTAATTGGTAAAGACTATATTAATTAATTAGGTTACCCCACATCAAAAGTTCTCCACGGTAACGCGGTTACGTTAAGCGCTTCATCTCCGGATAGAATCATCTTGATCATTGGAAAGCTTCTGAACCATCTTTTCCTTCGCGTCTCGATAAACCAAAATGTTCATCATAGAGCGCGTTACATATATTTATAATTTCAATTTATCTGAATAAATGCACAGTGAAAGAAAACTATGATTACTCCTAATAATTTCACAACAATGCGTCTTTCAACGAGAATATATTTTTGAAAACGTTTTGTCGCAAAATTTCTTCCACATTAACTTGGAATTTTAAACAATTTACGATCCATTATCAATCTGACGAAGAAATTATTATTCAGTAAATACATTCGATTCCATATTGAAAATGATTTCCGATACATGTAACCAATATTTTGCGTGAATTATGTAAACGACATTCCGTGCAAACATATTAAATATTTAATGCGTCGATATGAGCAAAACGCGTTAAACATGTAATAAAATATGCAGAGTGCGCAGAAAACTTGCAGAAAATGCAGTGTACGTTACAATATACTGAAAGATTAATATTATTCGTATTTCAATATGCTCGATATAACGTGCAAAATAAATGTTTCATGAATTCCAATTAATTTTCATTATCCTGTGACGTATAGTTAACGCGAAATAGTTTAATCCCCGGGTTGGTAACTTGTTTCGAACTTCAAACGTTACGAAACCATAGGCAGAGCGTTGTTATTTCATAGGAATCATGCGACTCGTTCGTGTAAGTAGGTTAATCCCGCCTACGTTCGGTATTTCGGAGAATCGAGCCACTCTGTCCTACGATCAACGACATTATAATTCTGTGCAGCGATGTCGCGTAACCACCAATCGCCTTAGCATGCAAGATCGTGAAGGAGAAGGTACATCGTCAAGTTGCCCGTATTCCCGTAACGTGGTAGAGATTCCTGTAGCACCGTGTATCGCAGGGAAAAAGAATAGCTAATCCCGATTTAAAACCACTGTAATGTCATTTTTCTCAGTCGAAAGCTCAATGAGACCTAACTAAACCATTATTCTTCTCAGCCCCCACTCACATTCATACAAACTTAGTATACTATCGCTTGTTTTTCTCTATCATCAACCTTTTAGTCCTGAACTTGGATTCTGGGTTGTGGAATTCAACACTTTCAGAATCTAAGAGCGGTCCATTCAAGGCTGTAAAAGGTCTCTGTGACGACGTTTTTCACGCTGGCCACCAGAGGGCTACGCTCTCGTCTCTCTCGCAAGTACTCGACCGATCATTCAACGTTCTGGCATCCAAGGCGTAACCTGCTAGAGTTGCCTCACTGATGAGTTGCTGAATTGAACAACGAGCACGTCTCTTCCACAACTCAAAGTCGTGTATCAAGTCTCGAATACTTTCCTCTGGTACTTGGTGATTAAATTTCTTCCTGAAAGAGCATGGATGTCGAAGGATGTGCCCTAGGGGACAAGATTTATCATCAACAATTCCACAACTCAAAACCGTGTATCAGGCCGCGGATACACGCTTTCCTCCGAGCTTGACAATTAAATTTCTCCGTGAAAGAGGATTCGAATCCACAAATGGATGTCAAAGGATGCGTCCAGTGGCGTGCGGTGGCGTATTAACACAGTCGAAAGACAGAGGGAACGAGATAGCAGCGGTAAGGACAATTTTCCCTGATCAACCAACATCGCCAGTACTCTACCAGTACCAGCAGCCCAATAACTGAGTTATTGCTCCGCTGTTGGCCGATACACGGATGAGGCGGTTGCGCGTCAGCAGTCGGTTACACGTCGTATGGTGGCTCCCTTTGTATCAGCCCATTCAGGGGAACCCGTGGCAATACCAGCGACGAACATTCTCCGCGTACAACGAGCTGGCTGGCACGTAACACGCGACGCCTCGGTGTGCGTCGAAACGCGAGCCGTAACGACGCGGAACGCTGGAGCAAACCGTGTCCTGTGTCTGGCAGCTCCGTTCCCTCTTCTGTTTCCTCTCCTCTCCTCTCCTCTCACGGAAACGCCCGCCGTTCTTCCCGACGGCTCGCCATTTTCTTCCTGGCTGGCGTATTGGCGATATCGTGTCCGTGCACGACGGAAGAATCATTATTGACATGCACTATGGTCAGAGGATCGGATTCGGGGCTCCACTTTCGCGCGAAATTGGGTTAAACTGACCCAGTGGCATATCCTAGATTATCCTTCTCGAAAAATTGGACTCTGCGGTTCGATTCAATATTATACACGTACTTTGTCACCTCTTCGATTTCTCTTCGATCGATCCACAATCTCAACCGAATAGTGTGATTCGAAGACAACGAGATTCAGGAGCAACGAGGCAAGTAGAAAAAGCGAGTAATGAGCAGACAGATTCGAAAGAAAATACTCGACTACGCTTATGAGGCGTGTTTACCGCGATGCAACGAGATCGATAAATTGTTTGGTTCTGGTAAATTTTCCACCGGAAGCCAGAGCAAGTACGAATATCGGGTTCGCCACACAGGAACGGAACAACGGAGAACATTCTCCCCGATCTAATTTCGAAGGAAGCCACTTAATTTAAATGTCCGCCTCCCTCTGCCGTCGACGTCGTCCCTCTCTCGTCCTTTATCGTTCCTTCGGGGACGAAATTAATTGCTTCTTAAGGAACTCGAATTATGTTTTCAAGAGCCACACCTCGCTCTTGCGGAATTTTCTGACTTTGGCCCTTTCTTCGCCCGCGCTTTCAGCCGAGGGGAGGGAACACCGGCGGTCGTGTTTTGTGCGAAACGGACGCTAAGTATGTCTGCACGACCGTGAACCGACAGAGTAATTAGTTGCAAATAATAGCCTCTACCCACTGCGAACAAAGCCACGCAAAGTGACGCGACGAGGGAGAAATGAAATTGATCAAAAGAATCGTTCTCATTGCAGAGTCATTGATAAACAACAATGTAGATATTTATATAAGCGATCGTGGACTTATCTGTCACAATGGAATACTCAATTACTCAATGAGCATTCGATAACTCTTTCTATATTAATTCAAAGGGATTCAATCAGGGAATTGTTTTGCATCGGTGATGTATGAACGCACAAGGATGATCGAAGTAATAAATTTCTGCAGTACTGAAACGTAAAATTTATCCAATTCTGTAATAATTTCTTTCGATCTTCGTCGATTTTTAATTGTACCGAAAAAGATCGTGAACGTTTCGAATGTTCCGGCAACTTTTATCGTCGCTGTCGACGCTTCGAAAGACATAGGTTGAAATTTATTCGCGTTAAAAAACGCGAAGCTTGTTCGAAAGGATCGAGAAACGGATCAGAGGCGCGCGAAAGACGCGACCGGGAACGGGAGTTTCGCATGGGAATTGCAAATGCAATCACCGGGATAAAAATTGGCTGTCATCTGACGTGAAACGAAAGGGAAAAGGGTGGAGGAATCTAGGCGGGGACGGGGGCGTGGCGCGGAAAACAGTGAAAGAACGAAAAGGAGACAGAGAGAAAAAACGAAACACGGAACCAGTTGGATGAATCGGTCGAAAATCGATTTCGGCTAGCGCGACGCTTCAACTCGATTGCAAATACGAAATTGCATATGTGTATCGCGCGAACGAAGTTTATCGGATTCCTGTGCGACCGACATTTCATTCCTTCCGTAATTCTCGCCGAGCGAACGATCCGAATGAAATCTGTACAAATTTATCTCGAACAAATGCCTTGTCGAAATTCCCTCGATTTTTCTTGGGGATCTTTTTCATATTCCGTCGAAAATTTCCAAAAGTCAATTCTCCGATTGTAAAAATTATCATTCGAAAATACGAGGAAGATTGTTACGACGGATTAGTGTTATCATGGAACCGCGTATTCGGAATCAAATGGCATTCAAGCATGTACGTTTAACGCTGCAAACGCTTGCGGAAGACAAAGCTCCCTTTAACATGTAGAGAAATAGCATAAGCCAGCATTTGCAGAGGCTATTAAATCAATATTTGAGTGATCAGGATTTATCATAACGTTGTGTAAGTGGCAATTCCCAAATTGCGAATTGGATAAAATGTTACAATTGTAGCTATCACGAAGGCTTTAAAAGACTAGGTATTTATAAAAACGTTAAAATTTCCATGTATCTTACAACAGTTCTCATTAAACTCAGTAGCAGAATCCATCGAGCTTGACCACTGTTTCGAGCAACGTCTGTCGACACAGGAGAATAATGATAGAATTTCAGGAATTTAGTTTGTTAATGTTTGTAGATGCACATCGTTGGTCAGGAATGCCAGGTTACAGTGGTAAGTAACGAAGCTGAACCGCGGTAATGTTGAAAAGTCCTCACGCGATCGCGTTTGCTGGTCCTCCAGCAAAACAATGAAGGGCGCTGGTCGTGGAAGTAGAACGATAGCCCGCAGGATTCGAAGCCAGCCGAAATCCCGCGTCAGATAGATGGTTCTCGTGGGGGGAGGGCACGTAACGGGGGCTTGTTCGCACAAGGCACACGTGGAGGGTTTTTTTTTTCTTTTTTTTTTTATTGCCTCCGACCGATGAATCTTGGAAGTTTCCTCGGAACCGATAAGGTCTCGACTGCGCCAGCGAAAATGAGAGGTACCTCTCGCGCACGAACAACCCACGCTTCGATAAATTTCAGAAAATCTTATCTAGCGGGACCCGGGGGGCTGGGGTACAGCGGGGCCGACTTGTAAAATGGATGAAGAGCAAGCATCCATCGCGTGTACGGGGCTTCGCTCAATAAACTTCGGGCGAGCCTCGTCGAATCGGGAGGGCCATAATAAAGACGAATCGTCGTTCCCTGGTAAAAGTTGCTAAGTGGAAATTTCACGGGCCATCACGGTGGAACTTATCTCTTTTGGCCCGTGTTTAGGAAAAGATTCATGAAGTTTGGTAAATGGAAACGGCGCAAAGAATTGTCCGGTCACGCGTACACCTTCGAGCGGAAGGGAAACTTTGTTTAAAATCGTCGCGATCGCAGCCCCGCTAGCATTTTAAATTGAAATTGAGAGTTCCTTGTCAATTATTTGAAAAAAAAGAAAGGTTCAAAGTAAACCTTACTTTGCAGATTATTCCTTTTCGTTGAATTTAAATTTAAGTTTGATATTGTCGAAGAGTCTAATCTGGCGGAAAGTATATGGTGTGTTTCTAACACTATCGTATTTTTGAAACTCTTTCAATTTTTTTCAAAGAAATAGTACAAATGAAAGAGAAGTATACTCTTCTTCGACCAGTTACTTTCTGGTTACGAAACCATAATCGTACGCGCGGTATTACTTCCCCGTATCTTTACGAACGTACTTTCAAGACCATAAACGTTTCGTTGTAAAATTTACAGCGAGGAAACACAGGCGAGCGAGGTCTGAAGTCTTCACGCGGTTCGCGTCGTAATCTAAAGGGAAGCGTCTGACTAACAACGGGGCTATTCTACTTGGGGTGGTACGAGTTACCAGGAATCAGTCCAGTAATAAAATTAATGGCGTCGAAGGAACGAACAGAATTGCAGAGAATTTTTGAAGCTTTGAAATATCGAGTCATGGTCGAGGAAAAATATATTCCCGAATTATTAAAAATTTTTATGGGAGAA
This sequence comes from Colletes gigas, assembly GCF_013123115.1. Lineage (NCBI taxonomy): Eukaryota > Metazoa > Arthropoda > Insecta > Hymenoptera > Colletidae > Colletes > Colletes gigas. The sequence goes on from NW_025106637.1 coordinate 5,242,115, forward strand.
ATAGTATACTCGAATTTTATTACGTCGGAAACTGTTCGTAAATTTTGCGAAAATTCCGGAGACGACGTAAATGAAATGTGATCCCGGAAAGGGATATTTTATTTGTAAAAAAAAATGTTGTAAAAATATTCCTTAGCGGGATTTCGAGCGATCCGCCCGACTCGAGCCGAGTGTGCTCGTTTGAGCAGTCTTGACTGCTTGCATTTTAATATCGCGGTCGAGGGAATGCATCGCGTGTCAGTGCAACAGGTGACACGTTTCGAAATTGTCAACGTTTCATCTGACGATAAAATCGGATCGTAGTTCACGCGTTTACGTCCTTCCGCCACGAGAATCTCAGACAATTTCTCGGATCGCTCAGCGGCAGTCAGGTGCGTTTCAACGCTGTCACGCAACCGACACGCATTTGCATATCGTGACAACGTTCGAACAACCCTTTCTTTCTGTTAACAATAATCTACGTCGGTGAGCTTTCAAAAATTCAATAATTAGATGCAGACGTTTCGTTAATTTAATGGGTGTACTTAGATGCGAATTTAAAGAGCTATATTAAATTGTAGGCAATCTTGACGATTTGAGGACTTTATTTTCCCATGAAGTCTTCATTAATAATCTTGAAAAATAATATAGATTGCTTCGTAAGATGTAGACTTTGTTCTAAGATTGTAAAAAATTTGTTAATTTTCGAAATACAACCGTATCAATATTGTAATGTAAATATAGTAACAATTTAATGAATTTCTGCCAAGCCTGTGGATAATGAAAACAGTAGTACAATAGTATTGCAATCAGTAAATTGAACAACGTTAATGTAATAGACATCGAACGATGGATCAAATGTCTTCGTATGCCTCAAAGAGTATTTCCGCGAAACGTTTTTAAAATTCATGTTAAGCAGTTTGGTCCCACTAGAATATTTTCGTCGGTCTCTCAGTAAATAAAATATTTTTCCCGACTCTCGATGTAACGTGCAGCCCTCTCCCAAGTACGTGAAAAGATTTTCTGTGGAAGCAGTTTCGCGATGAATTATTGACGGGTCTGTGGTCGACTTCGTCTAGTTGGAAATGTAATTTATAGCCTAACGCGGACCCTTATCAGGGCTTGCAATAACAACACGCGCCGGGATCGAATATTCTTGTTTAAAATGTCATAGACGGCAGAAAAATGTCACGAATCACCAACAAATCGTAGACGGTCAATTATTGGAAGGGAGACCTCGAGGAACGAAATCCGCTTGGAACGAGTGTCGAATGGAGGGTGGATATCTCATCGATCAAACTGGGGGTTCGTACAAATTTTTCGTTTCATTTCTAAGATGCAATCAAGCGGAACTTGCAAATAACGTTGACATGCATCAAACTCCAGTTCGAATATTTGATACGAAGTAGGAAAATGAGTGTTGACATTTTCATACGTCGAAGAGTATCCAAATTAAAGGTTGGAATATCGATAAATTTTAAAGTTCGGTTGAAAATTGTTTCTTCCTCGAATGTGATCCAACGGGAGAGGCAAACGTTTTTACTTTTATATTAAAAAGTGTACCCATATGTGCACAAGCGCAATACCTTTGCAGCAACATGTAAACTTCACTCGACCGCCATTATCCGCGTTCCAGAGTTCACTTTACTTTAAGAATTTATTGCATTCCCGTGCTGTAAAAATTCCTCAACGACTGAGTAAACTTCCCTCATAAAACATTCTTCCTTTATGGTCTATCAATATGTATTAAACCATCTGTTGCAACGAAAGATCGAAAGCCAGCGTTCGACTACGGAACAAGTTTCCTTTCCTCGTCGATTCGATTCTCGTCTATCGTCGCGAAATTCGCCATTGTTCCGCCCCTGTCGCGGGGATCGACGTTAACACTCGGTCGCTAAGCCTCGCGTCCATTTCCCTCGACGACAAAATTCCCGTACATAAATATCGGATGGATCTGGAGAGCTTTCGCGCCGTTGAATCGGCTCAGATTTCCATCGAGGCGGTCGCGAAGAAATATAACGCCCAAGAAGAAAAGTATCCTCGATTCGCTCGATCCGGTAATATCCGGTGTTCGTTCGACCCGGAGACTTCCAACATCGCGGAAGGTAAGAAGAAAAAAAAAAGAAGGAAAATGGAGAAAGGACGGGACACCTTCTTCCAAAGACTTCGTGGGGGACGGGACAATGGTCGCAAGAGGGGATGGTTCCATTCAGGGGGTGAAATAACGGTCAGCGCGATTTCCAATCTTTGTGCCCGAAAATCGTGCTTGATCCCTCGCGCCGTCGAAGGAAGTGCCAGCCGGGGAACTTCTCGATTTCCGGCACGAAGATGAAAAGAAGAAGTCGAGAACGGCTGTTTGGATTACAAGGCAAAATACGTAGAAACGAGAATCCTGTAATCCTATAATACAATTTTCCTCGCCGACTTTCTGGCGTGTCGTTTCACCCTGACGCGACTCGCAGAGCCGTATTTCCGTCCAGAAGCCGGCTGAAATTATTTTCTTACTTCGTTATTTAATAGAAATTGTTTCTAACACGTTTAAAAGATTATAATAGCATTTTTCAAACGGAGATTAAAATCGTCCAAATTACGCGTCGAGCCGCGAGTTCTCTGCGCCGTCGAGTTTCGAAATTTTCTGCAAACAAGACCGAAGTTGCGCGAACGCAACAGAGATGTTTCAAGGGTGGCTGGAGGAAGAGGAGCCTTTCAGAAGATGGAAGAGCGTTAGAAATATCGCGGTTACCATCGTCGCTTTCTCGGCCGCTGTTTTGCCTGCCGCTATTTACTCGGTTCTACCCTGGCAAGAATAAACCTCCCAGGAGAGGATAAAGACGGTGGTTAAGCTGCCGCGCGGCGAAGAAGTCGGGAAGTGAGCTCGACGAGGCAACGCGCGGGGCGACAGGGGCCAGGAGGGTGGGAATAGGGCCGTAGAAACGCGCCAGAGAAATAGATTATGGCCCGCGGGTGTGAGTGGAACTCCGTTATTCCTCGAGGAAAAGAGATTACAAGATGTATCATCGCCGAGGCTTGCCAACACTTTACCCGGGGCTCTACCCGTCACGGTAATCGAGTCCTTAATGCGGTGTAATAACAGCGATTTGGATGAGTTTTTCTGATCGGCGATACAGGGTGAAAAACGTCGCAGAAAACTGCAATTTGTTCGTTAAAAGGTTGACACCGATTTCTCTATCTTGCAAGATCTCGTGGCGTTTCTCATAGAATAATTTATTTTATTATTCTCACAGAATTCTATGCCATGCATAGACGCGAAGAAATGAATTTCTTTTCCACTACAGAAAGGTATCTGTTTGAAAGCTCGTAGATGACTTAAACTTTTGACTTTAACGAATCCCGTAATTCCGTAATTGTTTGGAAAGTATTCAACAACAAGAAAATTTTGATATACTAATATTCAACATCCATTTTACTTCCTGTTGCCTTATCTCGTTTATTCTCGCAGTTCACTCTTTTCCCTTGTTGGACGATACACGCAACACTTCGCCTGAAGATTAGAATCAAAATTACTACCTAGCTAGCTTCCGAGGGAACCGGTAGTCCACTTTTGTCCAGTTTTATCACTCCAAAGCATGAATTAGTGGAAAAGTTACAAAAGTCTACATATAATCTACTTCTCCCTATATTATTCAATTATTCGCTGGCTGACGTCATTCCTTTTCGTACAATTTCAACAACTTTTCGTCATACAATCTGAGTAAATAATCAAGATGCAACATTGTGTATTTTTCATAGACGTGCAAAATAAACATTGGCGAATTTTTCACCCAGCAAAACCAACAGAGAACAATCTCGAAAATGAAAACCGAATTATTACTCGAAACATGAGATGTTTGTTTTTCTGCCTGCATCAAGTAATTGAATATTGCACATATTTGGACGTCGAGTTCGATGTTTTTTAAGCTAACATTTTAATTGACTTAAAAATACTTGACACGAATTCTGTAACAATCTCAAACAAACCTATACAAAAATATATATTTATTCAAGTAAGGAAATTTCATATTTTTTGAAGGATTAGCGCGAATTCTAAGAAGCTAAAAGTGAGGTTTCCTGGTGGGAATTTTGTGCTGTTCAGTTTGCAGGTGCCTAGTCACCTCTGTACGGTACTATGGTATAAGTTAAACTGGACAAAATTGGACAGAATTCGAAATAGTTATGGAATTTTTTAAATGGGTTCCGTTGAAACAGTTGAAATGGAATTTCTGTGCCCCGAGGATGGTCGCGCGACGCATAGAAATACCTCGACGAGAGTATCACAGTGACAGAAATTCGCACAATCGCCGAACCTGTTTCGAAAATAAATATTTTTGCATTTATAAAAACGTGAAATTTTTCGACACGGTTTCTAATGCGATCCCTTCAAGATTACTATAAAATGTTTTCCAACGTGACGTTTCTATAATCTGCGATGTATATATTATTTAAAAAAGCGAATCAATGTGAAAGAGTAAATTGAAAATGTAGAATAACGCATGGGAATAAAAAACAAGTAGAAATACCGAGTAATGGTCAGACGCGAGGGTCAAAATTGTATTCCACTGAATATCTCACGGAACTTTCAGCATTTACTGCAAACAAAATTCGAATAACATATATTCTACCTTCGATACCAGGCATCGAAAAATGTTGTTACTCATTTCCGTGCCATGTCGACACAAAAAATGAATCTCATTGTACCGCGAGTCTTTGTCTTCGGTTTACGCTACTTTGTACATCGAAAACGGGGCAAATACTGTTTCAGAATCCGTGTCGTATCGTCGTGGGGGGGAACAATCAACGCATCACAGTCATCTTCTCAACCCCGACACAGCGGAACGTTAACCCGCCGCATCGGGTCCATTTAACAAGCCAAAACAAAAGACGGAACAAAGTTGGCAGCTGGTTTCGGTGCCAGCGTGAAGTGACTTTTAATAAACCTAGTGCTTCAACGACTTGGTCGAGACTTACTTAAAGAGGTAGGCAGAAGAAGGGGAAGACAACCCCTCTTCCACGGCGGTTGTTGCCAACGGATTGAGAGGGTTGGTCGCGGTGGCGCGAGCCGGAAAGTGGAAACCTAGGGTTGCCGTGCGTGGGTGGGGCGAGGGACGGTTCCTTTGTTCTTGGCGGGCGTTTTGTTTCAGGATTACGAGCTTATGAAGTATTCGCGTTTATCTGTGGCAACTACATGACCGTGAGGCGCGGGTGGAGAAGGGGGGTTGGCGCGGAACGGACAAACTGGAGCGAGACAACTAAAAGCGGGACTGCTGTCTGTTAATCTGCGAGCCGTGCTGCTGATTTCGAATTAATTATCGCCTTAAACTGCTGCTCGCGTTTAATTCCTGTCCGTGCTTCAACAGTGCCGCGCACTGGAACACGGCGTTTCTGATTTTTATCATCCCCGATTTCCCCGTGGGTTACAGGATTTTTGGCGAATCTGACAATGTCCGTTGATCCGTAACGAACGTAATATTGATTAAAATTTTAGGTAATAATGTGTCTGGTTTCTTTTTTTCAAAATATGGTGGAAGAGACGGGCGAATATTTGAATAACTGCCCTTTATACGAGAAATATATCTATCATTTTGTCGAGATACTTTTTACATAATTTAGAATTGAGTTGGAAGACAATTCCAAGCATGACGTATATAAATCTGTGCGAAGATTTTTGTCTGTTTAATCGCGTTTTAAAACAGTTCTTACTGAATGAAAATGTACTTAACAACGAGAACGAGAAACGTTTCTACTAATTATAATCCATTTAGAATCCATTAAAAGCACTGTCACTGTTGGTACACGTCCCTTTTTAAAAGCGTGCAACAAAATTACGTCGAAATGCATTTTATAATACTCTGGTATACGCGTTTCGAGTCGTATGTGACTGTGATTGTGAAACAAAAATAGGCTGCTCCATTTGGAAGTCCATTAATGGAATATTAATCGACCAGTAGTAGAGATCAACCATATACGCGACATCTGTACATATTTTATTATTCACGTTACGTAAATTTGGTTAATTTTATATACGCGTATCGATAGTACATTCTTTGCTCATATCATATATTTTTAATTCGTCGAAAAGAAATACGAGAAAGAACAAGACTATGGTACTTTAATTTCCTAACTTCGGCTGCTATTTAATTAAACGCTATTCATGGAGATGTTCTATAATTTATTCGTAGTCTAAGTAATTGCACGGTTAACGGAACTCCGCGAAAAAAGGGGAAAAAAGGAAAAACTCAATAAGATGAACACTGTTTCGCCGAAATTCCACCTTCGCCTCGCTGATCTTGAATTCATCCACGTAGTTTCTAATTAAATGTCTCGTGCTCCGAGCATTCTCTTTTAAATTACATTTAATTACATTCATCTGATCTGTGCGCTTCCTGGCCGTGGTCTTCGTAGACAGCTTCTCCGATACAACGTTCTCCTTTAGAAACGTAATAATTCAAAATGATAATGAATTGTTTCCATAATTAAACTCGAAGTTCAGACCATTCTTGCAAGTCGTAGCTATTCTCAACTATTTCCTTCGCGTTCTGCAGATTTTCGTGCCCCGAATTCTATGGAATATACAATTAAAAGCACTGATTCTACCGTCCTTGCATTATAAAGTATTTCATTACACTTGATACATCGTATTATTCAGAATTATTGCCATTATAATTATTTCCCAACAATTTTTATCGACAAAGAGGTCTCCCCTGCGAGAAGTTTTCTGCCACGCGCGCTCTGAGAGCACTTATTCAAAGAGTGTGTATATATAGAGCCACACAGGAGAACAGGTTGATTTAATGCCAATAAAAATGCGTCGAAGTAGCAAAGAGGGTTAATATTAAACTTAATTAACGCTAGATTTACAGACATTGATTGCACGATCTCTACTCGTATCGTTACTTTGACACAAATCTGAAACTCATCAAATTGCGGAGTTTCATAAATCTAGAAACGATTAACTCTTACCTTATTTTCGAGACCACGGCGGGCGTGAATTCCAGCACAGGGAAGCCTAACTCCTGGGGCCTGATGTCTTCCAAGCTGCTGTACCTGACGTAAGTGCAGGGCGGTGTAGAAATATCTGGAAGTAAATATAGAAAAAGTATCGATCACTACACGATAAAAATAACATGTTCATTGAGTTTCATAGAACTAATTAACGCGAAAGGCTTCTGCTACCCGTGCAGAAAATATCATAAAATAACTTAAAAAACCCTCCCTCGATACCAGAAGTGTTACTTCACAGCCTTGCTAGGAACATCACCCATTTCACGATCCTTGATTTTTATATCTGACAAACAGGTAGAACGTAACAATATATTACATAAACAACATGTTGCTTCAGGTGCAATTTAGTTGTCTGTATAGCATAAAACTCAATATTGCAGCATTTAAAAATTTTTCAATGCATCTTCTTTTCTTGCTACTTGCTCAAATATAGAATTCAAACTATAACTTAGATGAAGCTACATATTATTGTACAAACCATTAAAAGTGGGCATTAGGGAAATAAATAGGACTCAGATAATAAAGAATTCATTTTTAGAGAATAATATATATTTATTTTTGATGATAATTGAAAATATATCCTCCATAATTCTTAATTTTAATAGCACCGTAGAACGGTGTAATTTGGGATTTGTATTCAAGGGGCCATAGAAACGAGGCAATTTCCGCGCGTTCGGAATTAAACAAAAACGTGTAGCAATTTCGTCCTTTCAATCCCACCTTCTATCACGACAGCTTTTAATATCGTGTCACTCAACAGGTCGCGCCGGTACGTCCAAGATTACGTACCGTGTCCGCGCGAAACGCGATTTTTTTTTCTCTCTCTCTGGTCGCGTTGTAACGATCCCCGGTGCAATCCGCGTCGACTAATTTCGTATTTGAACCGTGTACCGCGGTATGAAACGATCATCACCGTTTTGGACTTCTGCCGGCAGCGCCTAGGCTGGCTTTGTTCGCCCGTGGAGCGGCATGAAAGGGTGAAAGGGTGGCGTTCGGATAACGAGCCGACAGCGTTAACGTCGAAAAATCAATAGGCCCTCGTGCATTCCTCATAAATAAATATGAATATCGCGACCCTTCGGCGCCGTGTATCGAAGGTAAATTTATTATAAAAACGAGCCTTGGCCTTTGAATTCTGAATAATCGAAGGGATCGATTCGACGGAATGGTGTTCGATGAATGCTGATGATCGACCTACACGCTCTGTCGCTTGTTCCTTGAACGCTTCGTAACGAAACATTGTTCGTCCAGGGAAGATTTCGAAACAATTTAAATTCACGAGCGAGCCCAAAAAATGTTGAATCATTGCGCGCAAGATGGAGTAAGTCGTCCGTAATACGAAACCATTTTTCGTTGCTGGTGTAATGCGGGTCGAGGGGGTAAATTCAAACCTTAACAAAAATGAAGATTTATCTTTCTCGTGGAACAACCCCAGGACGGTGAGAAATATCGAGGAAAAGGTTTAACAAAAGCGTGATCTTTTTTTTACGTTTACAAAGGTGTACAGAAATAATTATCGAGAAACTTGACGAATGTAATTTTGTATATTTATAATGCATGATCTAAGAACGAATAAGAGAGTCTTTCTATATATTTTACAGAAAGGAATACACGTATCGATATACTGTATCTTTGGTTTGCGATTATTGCACAATTTTATACCATACGCTGGATTTCAGCGATAAATTCTGTCGATGGAAACATTTCGACGCTAAAATAATATTTTGAAAGCATCGCGACAAATCTATGGATTTGCTCGCAAAAGGGAGTAATATAGCTGGCCGTAGTGCAGTCTAAAATAGGATGAAAAGTTAGAAAGAAAGAACCCTCCCATAACAATGCGGTATCTAATTTATCATGCAGATCCGCAAGCTTACGAAGAAGAGGTCAGGCAAAAAAGCAGAAGATTCCTTTACAAAGCTTCGTGCTTTTAAGTTTTCGAAGCGAGACCTCCCTGTACCACAGAAGTAAGTGCAGTATAAAGAGTTACTACAAGGAAGAAGAGAAATGCTGAGCTCCGGCGGAAGTGAAGAATACTTCCTTCGTCCGCAATACCCAATAGTTTCTTCGATGTACCGCTATGGTTACAAAGTAGAATCTGAGTTGTCATCCTTCTTCTTTCGAAAGATAAAACTGCTGCAAAAATATGAGGTTACAAAAGGAATTCCTCCTGTCCATTCTATCTCTGAAATTATTTTGCAATTTTCCGAGGAAATCGTACGTGATATGTGTACATTAGGAAATTATAAATAACCTAAAAATACGTGTATTATTTAACAAAAGCTCCTTGCAAAATTCTGTCAACGTCGGAGATTCCAGATATTTAATTAAAAATATTTTACAGGATGGGATATAGAAGCCTCAGTTTTTAATTATTAATAAAAAATATTTTTTGGAAGGTATATTAGCCAGTGGGATGAAAAATAATATTCCATTTTAATAATTAAAACGAACCACTGTATATAGGATATTCGTTTCAAAGGAATTATATTTCCATACAGACAGATTGCTTTGTCGATTCAATATCGCGATAGAAGTATTGATAGGAAAGGTGTGTTTCGCCGGGGCGGCACGACTTTTTAATTATCGTCGCAGCACCATTGTTATTAATTGCTTATCTGCTCAAGGAAGCACGCTGGAACAATAGGGGAAACGAATGAGGAAGAAACAAACAAAAACTGAGACAATGTAAAAACGAGGAATCCCTGAAACAATTTAAGTCGCGTTGAATTGCAGGAGAATTCCGCGCTGAATGAGAGGATGGAAACTTTTTAATTCCTGTTTACGTCATGAGAATAGTCGCGATTTTTACTCGGCGTTGAAACCAGTCAGTCTCGAAACAACTGCTTAATTTTCATAAATAAAACAAGCGTAAGTAGTAGATTTTGAGAAACGGAGAGGTGCAGTCTCCTCGTTATATAATACGTACAATACTCGCAGCTTTAGAGATATTAACGATCTGACTGAAACAGATGGTTATCTAACTATCCTAAACAAGGTAATTAGCGAACGTACTCGAATATACGCTGAAACGCTGCTTCACGAGAGAACAGCTTCCTAAATCTCCGCAGGAACAAATCATAAAGCACTCCTACGACTACCGATAAATTCGCCAGTGGCGAACCATTACCCTGAATCACCCCGATGCTTTCAAAAAATTCTACCGACGACAACAACGCTAGACGACTGGAAAGCGGCAAAACAAGAGGCTCGACGAAGATACGAAAACTTCCGCGTCTCGAACGAGTACGATGGGTGCACGATTGTTGGCGCGTGGGTGGGGGTTAAAATAGGGGGCGCGAGTTCTAGTCCAGTGGTCTTCAACCTGGAGAAACGACGTGCTACTTGTTGAAATTTGAAAACTTAGTGAATCACAAATGAGACGAAAGAAGGGAATTTTTTTAACATCAATCCTCTCTAGATTAATAACGCGAACGTTTTTTAATTTTTTAAAATATAACTGGCACATCTTAAGGGTGGATTTCATCCCCTCGAAAGTGTTATTCAACGCAGCCGGGCAAACGATCGATGCTCAGAGTCTATTAAAACGAAATAAGTCGGACGGTGTACTTAATTATTCTTTCTGTCCGTTTCAGTTAACACGATCGGGTAAATCGATTGGAAGGAATAACCGGGGAGCTCGAGGGCGACGGGTTGGCGACCACTGTTCTAGTCGAAGAGTTCCGAAGGCGCCTGGAGCATCTTCGAACGTTGGGGTATATACCGACTGCAGACAGCTCGCTTTAAAGGGTGAAATGGCTTTCCCAGCCGCCATCCGTCCGCAGCGACGGGGGCAAGTAAGGTGAATTTGTCCTGTTTTAAGCTCAGCCAACGAAAGAACAGCCCTCCGATCGTCGGTGGCGCGGTGTCAGACATCGAGCAAAACAGAAAACGTCAGATTCCCGATGAGCCTGGTCTCGCAGCGGGCGTGAAAGAACCTCATCGATTTTACAATCTCCGTGCCCCCTCCTCCCTCACCTTTACAGACTATTACCCCCTCCGCGTCTCTACCTGATAACTTCGTGTCCCGAAATTTTCTCTCCCTTTCCTGACCCTCGCCATCCGACCCTCCGCCTTTTTCAGTGCCCCCGACGGTTTTTTTTCGGGCCGTGTTACGTTCTACTGATTCACAGTTAATGAGGCGGGAACAGACTATCCAGCATAAACCGAGGGTGCTCGCAAATTGTTAAAAAATTCACCTCTCGACGAGCGTTTCTTGAATTATAGAAAATTACAGCGCGCTTTGGGTCGTAGGTGAAACGTTCGAGCGAACACCACGCAACCATGTGTTTGGTGAAAAAAGATTTCTGATATTCGATCGATTGAATATCGTAATTAACAAACCAAAGATAATGGAATAATATTTGGAATATTTTACGTAGGTACGTGAACGTGTTTTAAGAAGATTTAAAACGAGATTATTTAATGGAAGAGAAAAGATCTCTTCAGTGATGCTTCAGTGAAAATTTGTGAAAAAGAATTTCATAGCCGTGTAATGAAATCCAATCTTTTCAAAATTAATGGGTACAGATTGAGTGAGCAATTTAAATGGTCGCACAATCACATTTCGAGAAGATTTAAAAATTGCTTTTTTAATGGAAACTGGTGGTTTTCCAGAAAATGCGTTTCATATTACGTAAAAATAATATCGTAAACCACAAGCTTGCTTCACTTAATTTAATATGCAGTTTAGCATATTGATACCCGAAATAATTGGAGAATTTTCACTCTCAACGCTGCAGCGACGTGACGCGATTAAATGTAAATGAAAGAAATGTCTACTGCAGGTGGAAAAAGTTTAAAATTACCCACGGTGAAAAGAGCACACGAGTTTTCTCTCCAGGAGGCTTCGACCTTTGGAAACATGTTTCTGCGACTAAAGTTCACGATACTGCTGCGTCTCGGAAAACAGATAGCATTTAATATTTATGTCGTTTTCCGGGAGCTTTCGCAGACGTTCGATGGACCCCTTCGACGCTGTTGGCTCAGGTATCTGGCATTTGGCATCTAGCCGTGTGTTTCTACGTGCATCTATCTATTTATTCGTCAATCCACGTGCACTTGCTTCTGTAGGTATTTACTCCTCATTAATCTTTCACGCACTATGCTTGTATCCTATCTGACTTTGGCGCCTGCTCGTCTCTCGCCTCCAGTCCCTCGAAATCACCGAGCATTCCACGTTGCAGAACTACCCTCTGGTATAAAGTATCTGTTAGGGTCTATGCATCATTAAATTGCCCAATTCATAAAAAAAACAGGGGACGACAGGTCTAAACGATTAAAACTACATCCACAACATTCCAATCTCTAAATCTCATTGATTTTTCAAAGTTAAAGAGTTCTAATTAGTACATATAATTGCTTACGCAGAAACCAGGTCTCTAGTACTCCAAGACTACCAGAACATTTACTCAACACTAACTACACACGTTAATGGACATAATTTACATTATGGGTCCCCAGAAAACCATCATCGAACAGTAGGGTTTCAGTATCAGTGGTCCCTGAACGCTTGTTGTGTCTCTAACGTGATAAGGAATAGAACGTCGTTCGAACAAAATTGTAATTCTTTTTTCAAAATTCGAGAGGTAGTTATCACCCCACGTGAGCTCTGAACAACCGTGCAGTTCCACGCATAATCGAGACACCCAGTCGCCCCCCGATAGAGCCGCAAATTCCTAGACACGCAATTCCTCGCGGAGAAAATGCGTTCCTCTGTCAAAAACTTGAATTTCACGCCTTCGCGGGAGCCCAAGCGAACGGTAAAGTCCCGAGAAACTTCGATGACGACGATTTGAGAGCGCGGAGACCGTGGGGATAGTTGAATAGCGAGGAAGGCGCCAGGAGAACAACAAACCGCCACGAGACCGCGACGGCTGACGCTCCGCTCTAATGGCACCACTCAAGATGCAATATCGCTGCATGAATATTATATAGCATCCGCACGACCACCACCTGCCAGATACTCGCGTCTTTACAGCCACCTTAGACCGTTGTATCGTTGCGGTGGTTGGTGCCCGTAGTCTGCCAGACTACTGCAAACGAATGTAGGGCATGTACAGGGAACATACACCGTGAATGTATTCCCGCGTCTGTATCCGACCCAACCGTGCACGTGCACACGGATGTTTCAGCGTGTGCAACACCGAGACTTCACTTACGGTGGAAAGCTATGATTATTTCAAGGTGCACTCACAAAAATTGGCTAGCCTTCTGGCTAGGTAGCCTCCACGGGATCGTTCATGCGCTACCCTTTTCGGTGTTTCCGTGGCGTTGCGCCTTTTCCAAACGTCGCTCTTGAAACAGCCCCCGGCCTCTTTGATGCCAGATTGCCGGAACTTGGCTTAAAGAGCACGCTCCCCCTGTTAATGTTGAATGCTGCGACGAGTATTGGGATTCTGCCGATTCCCTTCCCTCCTTGCTTGTGCTGTACGGTCAAACCTGGCAGGTGTCTCAGGACCTCTAAATGGAAACTTATTCGTGGGGTACCAAATTTCTTTCCTACTATTTCATGGGGCTTTTCTAACTGTACGTGGTTAAGAAACAACTTTTCCAATATTCTCAGAATTTCTACATATTCCCCATTAAAACACATGTTGCTTGCCTTTTGAAAAACTAAAATCATCCAATCCGTTCAGAAGTTATACTGTTTTAAACATACGCATGAAATTTCAGGGAAACATATCAGTGTATGGTCAGGCATTCGGTAAGGAATTTTTTTCTCGAAACTGCGTAAGATTTCGGGGGTATGTCTATTCACCAAAAATGATTGTAATTGACCCCTGCAACTGAAAATAATTTTTTGAGAACGATTTAAAATTTTTTAATTTTGCCGAAAAATTTCATATCTTCTCGAATTTTTTTCTCGAAACTGGGTAGGATTTCGGGGGTATGTCTATTCACCAAAAATGATTGTAATTGACCCCTGCAACAGGAAATCATTTTTCCAGAAAGATTTGAAAGATTCTTTTTTCGCCGAAAAATTTCAGGGAAACATATCAGTGTATGGTCAGACATTCGGTAAGGAATTTTTTTCTCGAAACTGCGTAAGATTTCGGGGGTATGTCTATTCACCAAAAATGATTGTAATTGAGCCCCTCAACTGAAAATAATTTTTTTAGAACGATTTGAAATTTTTTAATTTTTCCAAAAAATTTCACACCTTCTCGAATTTTTTTCTCGAAAGTGGGTTGGATTTCGGGGGTATGCCTATTCACCAAAAATGATCGTAATTGACCCTCGCGACTGAAAATAATTTTTCCACAACGATTTGAAAAAATTTTTTTCGTTGAACAATTTAGGCAACTAACCCTTGTCGATTTCTAGCGTTAGAGTCGAACTTGGAACGTTGAAACGCGATATTAATTTTCCGCGTGACAGTATGCTCATCGAAGATTAACGGCGAAAAATGGTTCCTTATTCTTTCATGCAAGGCGAGGGAAGGACGTTTCCAGAGATGAAAAGTCTTCTTACCGCGCGGTTCTTTAAGGACATTGGCGAGGACGTTAAGTATTCATCGAGCGTTTTCGCGTCTTCATGCCTTCTCGTCACTCTGCGTGGCGTGTTTTCGAAAGTGGGATCTCAGAGGCGCCCCGTCCCCATAACCGCCATTATCACTCGCTTTCCACCCTCGATTCCGCTCCTCTCCCTTCGTCTTAATGTCTTCTCTGCTTTCGGCGCCGTTCCAGCCCGAAATTACGTACGAGGGGTTCGAAAATATTAATTCTGAACCGTTCGTGGTGCGTTCGCCAGACATCAAAGGAGACGTCTCGGAGCGTGAAAATTTTTCAAGACGATATTCAAAGAACGATTTGATTTTCCCTTTCCCTGCTCGTTCGAAAGAATCGAATCCTTCGTTTAGAAAGCGACTATTCTTGCGCTACATAGATTCTTTGTAAACGGAATAATAATGAGTAATTGTAAAATACAGAAGGTATCGATTCTTTTAATCCGTACAGATGGCCTTTTTGCGTCATTCTTGCGGAATAAATTTGACAGGATCGGTCCACGTCACTTCTCTTCCGAAGACTAAGTCTTTTCCCAGCTCGAACACGTCACAACTTTTTTGTCTCAGCCACCAAGAATGAACATCGTTGCGAATAATTGCATTTCGTTTGATTATGGCCCCCCTCTTAAATTGTCAGGCTCCATTTGGCATCCGGCTGGAAAGCCAGACTCTAACAGATGCCGACATGCTAAGAGCTTTCGACCTGGCGCCTGCTCTTTCGAGCTTTATAGGATCCATGGCTTTTTACGTCAGCTTGCAGGTACAAGGATGTAAGGAGGGGGGCAGTAGGTGGCACTGGAAAGCTTCCACGACGAAATGGATTGTGGGGACGAAATCGCGGGCCTGCCAAGTATCTGCGGAAGAAGCCTCGTCTGTCAAGACCAAATACTCTTCTTCGAGGAGAGCGCGTTTCGAGAATACTTGGAGACTCAAAAATCCTTAAATAATGTCCTTTCAAGAAAAATGGATGAAATCCTTTATATCAATATAAGATGTCTCTTAACGAGTGGGGCGATCCAAAGTTCGGCTTTGTTCGGAAATAACAAAAATTTTCGATTTATTCCTAAACTAGCTTTTTTTTACTGAAAAGTTCATCCTGCGTTACGCGTTAACGCTTTCCCAAATGCTTCTCAACAGCGGCGGTGTTTCGAGGGTCTGAGTCATAAACACAACTTCCAAGAAGTCCAATTACCACCCCTAGGAGGAGAAAGCAAACATTTTACGGCAAACTTGAAACGATTCGCGGTAAAAATAGAGGCGAACGGTAGAGAGTGAACGGTTCAAGTTCAGACATTTTCTCTATCCCCCCAAGCGGCAAGATGGCCGGCTAAAACAAAGGCCTGGAAATGACGTTGTTTACGAGGCTCAATTGTTTTAAAAAGAGACGAAACTCGAGGAATCGTTGGCAACGATCCCGGGAGAGCGACGAGGAAAGAACGACGAGAACGAGCAACGCGCGAAGAGGGTTGAACTGCAACGAGCAGAGGGATAAAGGAGGGCATCGAGAAGGGTGAGGATTTCTCTGGCCTCATCGACTTAAAGACGCGCCAGTCAGAGATGCCAGACGGAGACCCGTGTGCACTGGGGACACCTCATTCCACTTTCTCACACTTATGCCACATCACGCGTACGTGAGCTCGTAGAGTTTCGAAGAGTCGACAAAGGCAAACTGACATATGCCCTCTTTCTCGATTCTCCGAAGAAAGGCTCACATTTTGTCTCCTTGCTCTTGAACAACTGAAATCCAAACTCACGTCAACGGCATACGATTTGGAATCTCGACTGTCCAGGCATTTCTACTTTCCAAACTATGTAGGCTCACATAAGCAAAGTACCATAATGAAAAAAAAATTTTGTGAAATTTTGTTCACGGAAATATACGTTTTAAGATCCCCTGATCATGTCTTAACTATTGAAAAACAAGAAATATTTTTTTATTACTCCTACGTATGAGTGTACATGTGTATATTATTTCAGATATCACTTCTGACATATCTGGCAACGTATAACGATTACTACTGACTGATGCCGGCCTTTGCTGACCATTTCTGATCTCTGCCAGCGTGTGCTGGTCTCTGCTTGCCTCTGCTGGCCTCTGCTGACCACTGCTGACCACTCCTGATACTTCTGACATCGTATAACGATTACTACTTGCTACTGCTGGACCCTGCTGGCCTCTACCGATCTCTGCCAGCGTGTTCTTGTATCTGTTGGCCTCTGGTGACCGTTGCTGACCACTCCTGATACTTCTGACAACGTACAACGATTACTACTGACTACTGCGAACCTCTGCTGATATCTTCCAGCATCTCCTGGCCTCAGCTGGCCTCTGCCAGCATCTCCTGACGTTAGCTGCCCTCTGCTGACCACTACTGACCGTTGCTGGCAACTTCTGACATGTTATATATATACTAAAGCTTTGTATAATGTAAATCTATGACAATAAATGATATAATTTCAAAGAATTCTATGTGTTCTCATCATTTTTTCCTTTCTTTTCCTCTCGAAATCATTCCCATAGTTATAAGATACGTGCCACCTCTTCCCATATCATGTCCCCCTGATATCCTGCTGATGTCCTCGTCATTTCCTAGAAATCCGTAACCGTCACTCTCGTACCTGCTGGCAAAATCGAGAATTCATTTTTCGTCAAAAAGTCCTGAAACAACTGGGAAGTCCTGAAACAGCTGGGAAGTCCTGAAACAGCTGGAAAGGCCTGAAACAGCTGGGAAACCCCGAAACAGCTGGGAAGTCCTGAAACAACGAAAAAGTCCTGGAACAACGAAAAAGTCCTGAAACCACGAAAAAGCCCTGAAACGACGAAAAAGCCCTGAAACAGCGAGAAAGTCGCGGGCCAGTTGGAAATCCCTGAAACACTGGAAAGCCCCGAAACAGTTGGGGAGTCCTGAAACAACTGAAAAGTCCTGAAACAGCTGGAAAGCCCTGAAACAGCTGGAAAGTCCTGAGAGAACTGGGAAGCCCTGGAATTTCTTAGAAACGCCGAAAATTCTTGGAAAACCTGAATTTTTAGCA
Organism: Colletes gigas; assembly: GCF_013123115.1. Taxonomy (NCBI): domain Eukaryota; kingdom Metazoa; phylum Arthropoda; class Insecta; order Hymenoptera; family Colletidae; genus Colletes; species Colletes gigas. The sequence goes on from NW_025106637.1 coordinate 5,259,633, forward strand.
AAGTTCTGAGTTTCAGGACTTCCTAGTGGGTTCAGGGAAACCAAGGAGTTTCAGGGAGTCTTATAACTAAGGTAATGATTTTGAGAGGAAAAGGAAGGTAAAAATGATGAGAACAAATAGAATTCTTTGAAATTATATCATTTATTGTCATAGATTTACATTATACAAAGCTTTAGTACATATATATCATGTCAGAATTTGCCAGCAACGGTCAGCAGTGGTCAGCAGTGGTCAGCAGTGGTCAGCAGTGGTCAGCAGAGGGCAGCTGATGTCAGGAGATGCTGGAAGAGGTCAGCAGAGCTTCGTAGTAGCCAGTAGTAATCATTATACGTTGTCAGAAGTATCAGGAGTGGTCATCAGTGGTCAGCAGAGGCCAGCGGAGACTGGCAGACGTTAGTAGTAATCGTTATACGTTGTCAGAAGTATCAGGAGTGTTCAGCAGCGGTCAGCAGAGTCCGGCGGAGACAAGAACACGCTGGCAGAGATCAGTACAGGCCAGCAGGGTCCAGCAGTGGCAAGTAGCAAATCGTTATACGATGTCAGAAGTATCAGGAGTGGTCAGCAGTGGTCAGCAGAGGCCAGCAGAGGCCAGCAGAGGCAAGCACAGACCAGCACACGCTGCCAGAGATCAGAAATGGTCAGCAAAGGCAGGCAGCAGTCAGTTGTAATCGTTATACGTTGCCAGATATATCAGAAGTGATATCTGAAATAATATACACATGTACACTCATACGTAGGAATAATAAAAAAATATTTCTTGTTTTTCAATAGTTAAGACATGATCAGGGGATCTTAAAACGTATATTTCCGTGAACAAAATTTCACAAAATTTTTTTTCATTATGCTTTGCTTATGTGAGATGAAATTCCATATTGTATGGCGTTGCCATGAGGACAGATTTAAGTTGTTCAAGAGCGAGAAGGCAAATGTGAGCCTTCCTCTTCCGACTCCTACGCGACGGTCTGAAATTACTTTGGTCAGCTTCAGAGAATCGAGGAAAAGGGCATGTGTCAGTTTGCCTTTGTCGACTCTTCGAAACTCTACGAGCTCACGTACGCGTGATCTTGCATAGTGTGAGAAAGTGGAATGAGGTGTCCTCGGTGCACCCAGAGCTTCGTCTGACATCTCTGGCATCAATCGAACGAGCGGAGAGAAAGAAGGAATCGGAGAGAGAAGGGCACTCGATTGTTTTATTGGGCCGGATTAAAAACCATACTCGGGACCGATTGTTTGTAATTCCGATGAAAAACCGGGCCGATAATGGAATCGTGACTTGAAGACTGGTGCCCAAGGGAAGCTCGAGAATAAGACGCGCGGTTTTAAGGGTGATCTAGTGGGATCGCGTCCTCTTCAAACAGATTGAAAAGACGCGTCGAGCTCGTGTTCGAGAAGGGATTTTTAGACAAATTTCGAGGGATCGATGCCAAGCGATCGTTTCGAATCGTCGACTAATGGACCATAGAGACGATCCGCGGATCGTGACGAAAACTTTCGAAATGATCTTTCGAATGTCTGTTTTTCTAACTTCGGTAACGCGAACTCTGCGAACTGATTTCACTTAACTAATGGCGTGGAATGTATTGTCATACGCAGAAAGATTCGTTGCATTTTTCCTTTGAAGCATTTTAAGGACAAAAAATTCAAACGTCACTATTCCTTCGCGTAAATGGCAGTTTGGCATCTACCAAACGACTCCAACTAATTGGATTTCCTTTATCAGCAAAATATCGCAATTGCTTCAGAGTACACGCTATCGACACACTTGAACGTTAATTACCCATTAATTGAACAAGTTTTGAGTAATTTTGAAAATACGTCAACCGATGTCCGTTCCATTGCAATATTCGCTTGTCCCTGTTCTGCGTCAGAATAATTTCCGGTAATTAAATTAATTGGACGCAAACACGTTCACTTGTTCTGTTCGCCGCAAGTTCGTTAGTCGAGATCAACTTGACGCTCGAAACATTTTAAGTAAACGCTCCCGGCGCGCAACTCGTTTCAGTCCGTCACGCTGTCTCCGTTATCATATTGGATAATTTCTTCTCAACACTTTGTTCGTCCAAAACCGATCAAAATGTCATTTAACCGTGGCAAAGGAAGGGAATCGAAAATTTTAATGAATATTTTACACAAAGTAAAAGTCACCCGTCTATCGGGCAACTCTGAAAGAAATAAAATTGAGAGAAGAAAAATTACACTCTTTGTGTCTCGTCCATCCGCTGTAATTTCGATTCGTCGTTTGTGTTAAAGGCAAAAGGGGTCGAAGACGTTCAGTCAGAAAACTGATTTTAGATTTTTATTCGACGAAATTTTTCTTTCCGCAGGTCAGCAAACAAAACAGCCTACCAGCGTTGCTTCTCGTTTGCACGCGGAATGTAATCCTCCATCGGTGTCTGCGAAATTATACTGGAGGGCGAAACCTTTATCTACACGGGCGCAGTCTGTAAATCGTCCCACGAAAACCCGCCAGCCGACTATTTGCCAGCCCCGTAACGCGAATATTCTTTTTGCGATGGAAAGGATTCTGGGGTTATAAATCAGCGCCGTGATTTTCGCGACCCGCTGGCTCTTTGTTCATGACGTACTAACGCGGACCGGGTTTTATTAGAAAAGTTCCTCGGACGCGTTGCGCGACCCAAAACCTACCGTTTCGAATTAAATATTTCCTTATCCACGGATTATTCCGTTCTTTTTAATTTTTTTTTTTTCGCTACGTTCAATCGATACGCGTGTCAGATTTTGCGAAATTCTTTATTACGTAATTAAGAGGTTCTCAGACACCCCAGACACTCGCGAGAGCGAGTTAGGGGCTGCTAAAAGGGGAGCGATAATCGAGTTCGGTGTAGAAATTAAATTTTAATTGACAAAGGGAAATTTCGCCGAGATTGATGGTTTTGGCCCTAGGAGACGACGTAAGATCTGTGTGTATCGCTCGAACTCCAGTAAATAAAATAAAACTCTATCAGCCTGTTTGTACTGTCCAATTTACAGAATTTTTATGATAAAGTACACAATTGAAATTGTATGCCTGGTTAAAAGGAGCACAATTAAAGTGTACGAAGACTAAGCACCATGTCTCGTTTGAAACGAAAGACTGTACAAGGTTTCTAACGTTAATACGTAGAAAAGGTACGCACGAGTCGTGTGTCTCATCACTGTGTAAAAAGTGGGAACGAATAAAGAACACTTTCCACAAATTTACTTTGCTCGAAGTTTGCCACTACCAACGACGAAGCTCCAAAAAGCTTCGCGCGTCCACGAGGGTAAATTTCCCCGGTAACACGGAATAATGTTCATCTGATATACGAAACAAACTCGACGGTATCAAACTTTATCGACTCCTTCTTTCCGAGGTTCTCGAGCAAATTTCAAGTTCCCGCGATAAATTATTCCGCCTCGAATATCGTTCAAGGCGGATTCACTAGCAATTCTGGCCAGATAACAAACTTCCCCGGATAAATCCTTCAGCGTCGCGACGTTGATCGAATATTTGCCACTGTCCAGCAGCGATCTTCCGTCCACGATCTAGAGAAAGTGTGTATCGGTCGTCCGGGGCCCGTAATAAATCGGTTACACGAGTTTCGCGGCTGCAATTCCTTGTTTACAGAGATTTACCATCGGCCTGGAGGGTGGAAATTTCGATCCGCGCGGCAACGGAAGTCACGGGTGTTATCTCTCCATTTCGTGCACCTTTTCGCCGTGTCTCCGGGCCACGGATACCGGGGTAATTTCAATTTACCCGCCTTTTCCCTTCAGTTCCACGACAGCGACGATGCCGGGGCCGACGCCCCGTGAGACATTTATTGCCGCAATGAAGCATCGTTCGGGATTATTATGCGCCAGGTCTGCATTCTTATGCAATGCTTAATCACGCCTGTTCAACACACCCACCACCATCAATTCTTCGCGTCGGTGATCCTTAAAAGCCGACCTTCCGAAAAATTTTCGCCTAATGAAATTGAACAGTGACGTCAACGCTTCCTTTCAAAGCATAGACACTTTCGTGCTATCCTTTCGGAAGCACTTTCTGTCACTGTACACTTACGTTCCTGAAAGCTCTTGTCAAATCGTCACTTTGAATTACAAAGCACCACGCGAAACGGATATTTTTAAGAAATTAAAAAATGTGTTTTCATTCCACCTTTTATGTATTTAGAAACAATAAGAAGAATATACTTGAAAATGAAATTGAATAGTGACGCCAACGCTTCCTTCCAAAGCATCCCCATAGACACTTTTGCGCTGTCCTTTCAGAAGTACTTTGTGTCACCGTATACTTGTCAAAACGTCACTTTGAATTACAGAGCACCAAAGGAGCGAAACGGATATTTTTAGGAAATTAAGAAATGTGTTTTTATATATTTAGAAACAATAACAAAAATATATTAGAAAATGACTGCTTTAAATTCTATAATCTCGTCTCGTTTTATTGTAGGTTATTTTCAGAAAATTCTTCAATGAATGAACCAGAAAATCGAGGGTCGCGTGCCCCGAACGCAAAGTTTGTTTATACCGATGAATCGTACCACTGGGGGGACTTACAAGAATGTTTTAATGTCCCTATTAATCTTTAAGTTTTACAATTTGTTCGCGGGAACCGTATGAATACAGAAGCAAATGCGATACGGGACAGCAGGTGAATTTTTATGCGGCATTTAAATGCCGCGGCTCACTACCGCGCCCATTAATTCCCACGATCGTTTCGCTTCGGGTCGCTTAGAAAGAGAATAGCGAAAGAATGCAACGACGGAGTTAAATACGGCGAAACATTGGTTATTAAACCACGCGTAATATCAGCCGACATGCGTTTGACGCGTCAGTTTACTCGTAACTGGGTTCAAAGGAATCTGAACGTAAATGGTAAACAATCTGCGTCGGTATATTGCAAACGAAGTAAATACAGAATGGAGCATCGTGTTAATATCATAAGTATGGTAGCCACAAAGCTACACAAATAAATATACCTATGCGCTAATCACACTCTGAAAATTCGATGCATTCGTCGTGTTTGGTGACGTTTGCTATCGAACAACGGGATTTATAGAAACTTCTGCGTCTTCCTATATATTTGCATCTCCCACAGAAATGGAGTGCTAAATTCCAGACTTCTCCGATTAAATGTCCCCTCCCCAACGCTATTTGTTCGATCGCGGCATTAAAATCATAGCTGCGTGCGAAGAGCGATCCGCAAGCGGAGGTTTCAGCAAAGCGTAAAATTTCCAGTAATTTCGCCCGGACAATGAATAATAATTCAGGAGTCATCCACTTGTCGAACAATTCAGGACGACCGTATGGCGCCAGCGTCCCGCTAATATATCGACGCTTTTGATAAAAAGCACCGCGCTCTACTTGTATCTGCAACGGCATACCATTCCGCAATCATGCATACGTGGAATTAAGCTTCCATTGAACAGCCAGTCATTATTCACTGTACCGCGTCTCTGTTTCCTCTCGCCATTTGATGGGACCGCGGGAGGATTATTCGTATGGTGCCTAGCTCCAAGTTGTTCTCCGATGAGACGCCTCCAAAGCCAAATTAATGACGGCGGAGTTGGATTGTCGATTGTCAATTGGTTCGATAACGGGGACAATTTATTGCGTGAATTTAACGAAGAACGGGACAAGTGTGCAGGAGTTTCTGGGTTGTTGCGCTTGCACGAGAGTCCAAGTCGATCTGCCCTGATTCGGATTGCGGTGATACGAGGGTTGACTCGCTCAGGGTGGAGCCAACTGTTCGAAAAAAAAACTTGATTCGCTTCATCGTCACCTTTGGAACACCATTGAAGTCAGAAAATTCAGCGAAGCTGAATCGAATACTATTAACTGGCGCCAAAGTGTTCATCCAGTGAACTCGTTAGATATTTATTTATGGCGTGCTTAATATAAAGCTGAGTTTAATTTAATCGAAAATATTCTACGTAGCATTTAATTACGAATCATTATGAGGCTGCTATAATTTTAGTGTTCAACCTCAGAGCAAAATTAAAAGGTGATGTGGAAATATAGAAGATCATTTTCATTATCAGATCAGGTCCGAAAGAGCTAAAATCGATGAGAATAGTACTCTATATAATTTAATCTGGTGCAGTAGATACGTAATTAGGATACGTATATTGCAAAGGTTGTCAATAACAATTCTCATAAGCAATTATCGCACAGAATATAGTATTCTGACTCCGTTACGAATCGATACGATAGAATGTGGTATAATTACGAACTTCATTAAATATATAAAAGGAAGACTGAAGTATTTGCATTGTAAAGGAACAATAACCTATCACCGCTATTATTAGTGACTATAAATAAAACTTGTCACGTTATAAACCACCGTGGCATATACCCCTCGTAGTTCTATAATTATAGATAGGTGGAATTAAGCCTCCATTGAACCAGGCGCCATTATCCATCGTTCCATCCTCCTGTCTGACATGTTCGCAGCCTTTGTGCCAAACAGATTTGTTATAAATTAAATTATATAGCGTTCGCGTTACAGCGATTTTTATACATCGAAGGACTGTATAATAAGAGCTTAATTAACCGGAAATATTTTGCTTTAGCGTCGAAGTTGTTTAATTAAACAACTAAGAAACTAATTTTTAAATATCCACAAAGCAGATTACGTATTCTAATTATAAAATTTGTCCAAGTAAAAATCTCTCTATTTTATTACGCCTCCGTATATCAAATTTTCTTCTGCTCGACACTAAAGCTCAATATTTTTATTCGCGTCGTTCCCTCGATACTCGTAAATTTCATTCAAGTTTCACAACCCACTAAATTGAGGTATCGTTATCCAGTCATTCATTAAGCCGACCACAGCACCCCATAATTGTAAATCAAACCCTTTCGAAAATCGAGAACACCAATTTATAGCCGCGCCGATTGTAATCGAATATAATTTGAACCCTAAAATATATTTCGATTCACTACAGTTAAACACCCAATTGTTTTGTACAGGAAACACGATCGCGCTGAGCGAAGTACGAAATCGAAGAATAAATTAACGACGTAAAGGGCACTGCTTAAATTCGAAGTATCGTTTTTGTAATTCCTTTACGAAAACGGCGCGGGGGATGAGCAAACCGCGGGCGCGATATCGGTGCACTTTTTGAACCCGATCCTCGACACGGATGACCCGATTCAGGAAAGTCAATAACTCAATAACCGGACGGGCCTGGCAAACAAGTAGTGGATCGATGTGTTTGTTCGTCATCCGCGTGATTGATGATGACCAACGTGGAACGATGGAGACACCGAATCTGGTGGGTCACGCGTGACAGACCGATAAATTTCGACCTTTTGCTAATTCGACTTTTCCATCGCGCTGTTGATGTTTCCCCGCGAAATTGGCTAACTTTTCACGCGCCGATCTTGCAGTTTTTTTCATCCGTGACGGGAGGAGAACCCGAGCCCGCGGAAACGTTCGCTCAGTTTCCCGGAGAAACGGAAGAATGGTCGAACTTTCGCGGACTGGCATTCCCAGCGAAATTTGTAGCGATATCGTTATTACCCTCCGGTATCCCAAATTATTTTTTAATAACGAAACAGAATTTTACTCGCGCTACTCAAATCGTAACTTTGTCACTGTGTTGTAAAAATATCGGATTAAAAATTAAATTACAGTGTACACGGTCGATTTAAATACGAACCAAATAGGAAACGTAAAATAAAATATCCCAAATTGCACGACGTTGGACACTGATAATGGAATAAAATTTTATCGCTGGTGGTGGTTGATTTACATACTAAATGAGGAACTTAAGTTGAAGTATCCAAAATTGCACGACGCTGGCAACTCCCCATTTGTTGAATGGGAGGAACAATTAGGGATAAAATTAAATTGAATATCACGATCCCGAACTCCTGGTCCGTAGCGTACGAATTAATGGCGCGCGTTTTGACAAGGATTGCTCGGGAATCAGGTTAAGCGTCGACGGCCATTGAAATTACCTCTTAATCGAGGTAGGACTGTCATCGAGCTATAAATCCCCGGGTGGTACATTCGCAGGCATGTGCCGAGCAGCGATCGTAGGACAGTTAAGGGCGCGATTCAATCGGCAAGCACGCGTGTATCCCGGCCGAGATCGTTTTCCACACATTGTACCAAGTAGAGCATCTTGCCTCGCTCGTAAAAGTCGAGGTTCGAGGCGGGCAGTAAATTCAAACTACCCGTCGATCGGAGAAGGATTGCTGAGTTGACTGAATCGGAAGGGAAACGTCTAGCCCCGGCGATCGGAGAATGGAAAGGGATTACTTGTCTGCTTTCAGCTATCTCTGCCCGCCATTACCGAGGCGCGTTTGGTTAATCTGACGCTGACATTGATTCGTTTTGGATTAACTCTTCTTTGAACGACGCCCCTCAGACTTCGGGCTGTCGTTCTGGTGTCAGTTCGCGTAGCACCGATTGGACCGTTGTCTACCGCGTTTCGGTAAACTCGTTTACTGTCTGCTTGGACACTGAATCGACGTTAACGAGCAATCAGGGACATTGAGTCTATTTCTATATTCCGGAACAGTCCAAAGTGATTATGAGCCTTCCGGTGGAATTTTTTTTATCAAAGAACGAGACTTCAAGAGGAATAACAATGACCATGAGTCGAACAGCTAACGAATAGTCGAGTATTAACTCTCTTTTTAATTAATCAACGACCACATCTGGGTTATACGAGAATTATTATAAATAGGATACTAGATACATGAATTTACAATTATATTTGTAGTCACAATTCTGCTTGAAGCTATCCTCCAATATTAAATTAGTTTCGACTTGGTCGTGAAATAATCAAACGAATCGTGTTTATATAATTTTAAGTAACTAAACTATTTAATAGAGTTAGGTACGAGCACCTGAATATTGCTCCCTTTGGCATCTTTCTCCTATGATCCAGCCGCATACGCTTTCGATAATGGAAGATTATTTTTCAGCACCAAACCGCCCGATTATAAGAAGATTTACGAACGCCAACGATAATCTCTGACACGACGTAAATTATGAACGGTGTTATTGATTTTAAACAAGCAGATAAAGCGTCCGCATGGTGAAAACAGTTCATCATGCGGATCTGCGTGGAGGAGGTGAAATCTGCGAGCTTCGACGAAAAATAAACTATAAACCGGAGGACAAGTTTTCCAGTAATCATCAATTATAATCGTCGAGAAGAAATATCGATGGCTGTGAATGCTTATGGTGCTCGAAAAGTATTTTAATTAAAACACAAGTTGTAACATCCAGTTAGCGTGATATTATTTAAGATTTCTATGAAAATTCTAGCGAGCCTGTCGTTAAATATAGTGGATTGAATGTTAATCAAAAGAAGCTCGTTCCATTCAATATTGGCCACCCTATTGAAATTCCTATAACATGATAATACCCTCTATAATAACCCGTAATAGCGACGCCATAATAACATCTACCCGCCCATTGTACTGCTCGTTTCGATTAATGACGTCATCTTATTAGCAAACGATGATTCTATAGGAGGAAGCCGATTAAAGGAAAACATACAAGGGCTCGTGAATCGGAGGGAGTTTCACGGGAATTGTACAAAGCGATGAGTCGTGAAGGCAGCCAACCGGAAGCGCTGGATGAGCGCCAAAGATCGAAGACGCGTATCTCGGCGAGGTTGTTGATATCTTCTGATGCCCGACAAAAGGATTACAAGCGAGTTACCTCAAAAAGAAGCATCGGGAATGATGTTTCCAATTTATTCCCATCGTCGGCGCTGCGTTTTACGCGGATGTGAACAGATGGTCGTTCGATCATGGAATCGAGTCTCGCGGATATGCCAGATTTTATGCAGATTTAGCAGATAAATAGACCGCAGCCCCGATCGCGGACAATTGTTCGCCCGCGTTTTATGCAACTACAGCATGATCCCTCATACATTATTCGCGTTTAAAGAATTAACAGTAGTTACATCGAACAGCATTATCGAATAACCTAATTACATATAATTTCGATAATTGCCCCCAGTGACAATTTCAATTTCACTCGTGATTATTAACAGTTTGACAATAGTAGTATTATTTTCAGCAGAATCTGATACTATTCGAATATTAATATGTGGAACAAAGTTATAGGGATGAGAGTATACGAGGCAAATACCTGGAGGATATTATTAATAGTAAATGTAAAACGTTTGCTTACCGCCTTAATGGACGAACCGAAAATTGTCTGGGAATATGATGAAAAGAATTCCTTGCCAAATATTTGCCCGATCGATCGATCGCCTAGCGGAACTTAATCGCATTATGGGCTTTGTCATCCGCTTTCGCTCGAAATGAATTGACAGTCTTATAGAGACCCATGATAGATATCTCCATTAAGCTCTCGTAAAAAAATAACCTGCAATAAAATTGCGGCTTCCTTTGATCCTCTCTACGCTGCACCAAGCGCATATTAATCTTGCATCACACGCGATGCTTTGAGACCCGGAACGTCGCGCATATTTTAAAACACAAAGAGATTACAGAGCCGTCTACATCCCCGGAAGAATTAACATTTTTATTGCGTCCGGTTTATTCGGCGCAAATTTGTCCTGTTAATTTCTGCAACCAAAGAACACGCGTTAAAGTTCTTTTGGCGGAAAGTGGCCCCGACACGTGAAATTGCCGCCCGCCATTTTCCCTCCCAAATTAAAGATGTTTGCGCAACAGTCAGTTCAATGGCTCTTCACTTGTATTCTTTGAAACAATCTTCGAGTTATTTCTCTAGCATTATCATTTTTATTTTCAATGAATAATAATAGACGTTGCTAGGTCTGACGAATATGGCGCATGATTCTTATAGTCTTCTTTTATAGACAAAAAGAGATGAGTCTGAGGCTCTTTGTCCTCTCACGTTTATATAAAAAGTAATGGTTAAAAAACGATTATTGCGAGTGAAATTCGTCCCTTTGCAGTACTTTCCACGTTTGGTGAACCGTTGGCCCGGAAGTCTGCGAAAGGAGGACACCGAAACTTGCCAGCGAAGTTCGAACCGGGACTAAACCGCCGGAAACTGAAGTAGCTGGTGACGACGCTGATAGCGATCAGGAGGTTCATTAAGAGTAGATCGATGGATACGGGAACAGACATTAGCCACTGGGCACGGAATATTGTAGCGAGAACACACCGGCTTCATCGATTTCCGGATTTGCCGCTGGTAACAACTCAAAGCGCTGGGTCCGCCATTGCGTTCCAAGGGCCGCTCATAAATTCTTGCACAGAAGGACGGGCTCGTACTTCGTCGAAGGACACGCTGGAATGCGAGTATCGGGGTATTACGATGATCAAAGGACACATCGAACGAACGACTCGCACGCCCACGCCCGTAAACAGCGCAAAAAGTCTTGTTGCACTTGTCATTACGTACTGGCGGTGTTTGTTTACAGAACACAGAGCCATGTGGAGCATTCTGTCAAGAATATCGGCTACAAATAAACCGGAGATAGTTGGTTATTTAGGTGGAAGCGAAAGAAGATCCTGGCGGTGTCAGTTGAAAAGTACAGTAGTCTCGTTATTACATTGTTCCACGCTGTTATGCCAAACGATTATGTTGTTGGAATTACTTGAGCAGTCATTAAGTTTTTGCAAGATATTTAATGAGACAGAAAGTTAATTGTTTCCAGTTTATCTCAAAACTATCTGCAATCTGAAGTTTCCACTATCCAATGAATGACATATTTTTTAATATAATTATTACTAGAAAATAATATCGACAGTGCTAATGTTCGTTCGCTATCGCTGAAGCTAGGCGCAACAATCAACAAAGAGAGACGGAACGAGCAAAAATGTTTTCTCTCTCTGGTCTATCCATTATTTCGACACAGTACGCAGCTATCCATTAGTCTGAAAATGGATTCCATAAAATGCATTTATGTCATCAACTTGGCGGCGGTAACAAAATTTTCGTCTAGACACGGACTATGTATGTACTAATGGAGTGTCAAATTCAAGTAGAATTTCGCTATTCCGTTTAAACTTCTGAAAGACATCGAATTAACGCAATGCTATCACGCTTTCCTTTTAGTTTGTCGACAGACTTTGTACGTAGTCCGAGACGAAATAAAACGTCACGTTCTTGAGAAACTTACAGCACTCGGGAGAAATGAGAAACGAAATGTTTAATTTACGGGAATTTCATAACGTTCATCGCGTCTGTTCAAGCATTCGTACGTCCATGATAGATTTGAGAATCGAAGGAGATATCGTACAAGAGAAACGTGTCCCTTCGATAAGGACCCTTTGGCGCTGGTGAGCTGTGTCCACTTAAAGGCAGGTTGGACGAGAACCTTGCTAATATCCTTGTGTTTGCGTCGAACTAGATTGTCCCTTAAGCTAATGTTGCCTCTCAAAGGTTCATAGATCTCCCTAATAACACCGAATCTGTCAGCAAAATATTATGTTTGAATAACAGCTTAAGAAGCTCAACAATTGACTTCTTTAAATCCTTGTACAGCATTTCCACATTTTCCAAACTGATATTTTATAATATTTGGTTGTTCACAAACAAAAAATCTGCATCTAATTTGAAAATAAATTTATTTTTTAATCGAACGATACCAATAATATCTGAATTATCCTCAGTCGCTTTTAACGCTGACTCGTTTTGAGATTCTCCTAAGATGATAGTGTACGAGTGTCGACTCGATCGAAAGAAATTTTCTCCCAGCGGATGAAATCGGCTTTTCTGTAGGAGATGGTAAATCACGGAGCAGCTAATCCGGTTAGACGTTCCCTGTTAATGCTAATCATTTTGGCATTTGACTCGGAAATCTCGCTTAATGTAATCTCTGTATTAGCCGCCAATCCGCGATTTTACCCCTTTCGGTTCTACGACCCTCCAAACCACCCCAGACGCCGATGCGTTAACCGAAATTTCGACATTCTCAAACCTGGTGATCTCTCATCTTTTAATCTCGATTTTTCTTTACAACACGACAAAATAATAATTAAATGAATAAAGAAATAATTTAATAGTTATCATTGAAAGATATTTTAAGCACTCGGTTTGTAGGTTTTACAAGGATTTCGGAATTTATACTTTCAAAGCAACGAGATTCGAGTAGAAATGTAAAATCGAAAATATTCTTGCGCCGAAAGGGGATCGAAATTTCGTGCAAAGCAACCTTCGTGTCAAAGCAAATATGCAATATGAAAATACGCTGCAGAGTAGAGCACATTGCGAGGCTCTTAAATCTTTTTGTTCCCTTTAAAAATATGCAGACCCTTTTAGTGACAAAGTAACGTGAAAGCCAGTTTTCGATCATACATGGATAACTCGAGTTCAATCTCTACTGACGTCCAATTTAATAATTTTTCTCAATTTATAATATACACTTCTTTTAATTCTTGCATGCAATAATATATTAGGAAAACTGTGAATAACATCTGGATGTGTAATTAATTGTACAAGGAAAAATATGACACTAGAAATTAAATATAACCACAATTTTGTTAATTTTTACTAAAAGAAGGATTAGTTTTGCTAAAATATATTTAATTTCTAATACCGAGTTTTAAAAAATGAATCGTTTATAAAAGTACGTAAGAAAGCAGCAATTCTGGTTGACAGTAATGTGTTCTCGATGAACCTGTGTTCGCTGATATAACAGACACGATTTAAGTCCGAAACGATAAACCACGTCCTGAGACCACTGTCCTTAAGGTCGACTTTATCACTTGGTAGGCCTTATCGAACTTTACGGGTCGACGAGTACGAGGTCCGCGTAGCCAAGCGTTTCCGCGCGATTAGAAATATTTCAGCTTTCCACGCTGCTCCGGAGTAGTTTATACGCGGGTTCAGGCAGGAAATTGTAAGTTTTTCTCCGCGGGCGTGTAACTGGCATTACAAGGCACCGTTGGGGTCCAATTGCTTCCATCGATGTCCTCGCAATTTTTGGCCCTCAATTTTAGTTACTCGCGCGAAGTGGAAACTCCAAATCCTACAAACGTTGTTTGAAATTTCTACCGCAGTCGTGTAATCCCAAAAAAAGAAAATAAAATTCTGTAAAATTTGTATTTGATTATTCTACTTCACAGCGTGACTTTGGTTTATTTTCCCTTAAATTTTACTATTATACATATGTTTTGAGTGTAAAGAAGCATATTATATAAAAACTAATTTCCGTAATACATTGTTCTCGTTAAAAAACACCCGTTAAAAAGTTTTCTGTCGTCGGTAGAACAGCCATCAAAAGGAAACTTTGAAAGCGTGAAACTTGAAAGTTTGGTGGATCTGAAATCCTTTGTACAATTTTATCAATATTACTTTATACTTGTTGACGCGTCTCCGCCATATTCAGACTTTAAGTTTCGTTGTTCCAACATGTCTGTCTTTTTTGTTTCTTCGAACTTAAGACTTTGTATTTTAAATATAATCCTAAATTTTTCTGATTCCAAAGAATCGATATCAAATTACGCCCCATCGGAAGAAATTTTATTCGAAACGAGGCTGAAGCAATCCAGGATGATTTCGCGGCCGTCGATATTTTTAATTTCGAGCGCTCCAGTTACGAAATTGGCATTAAAAGCCGCGGAACTCTTGAAAGCCCGGAGAATGGAAATTCGTACATCCGTTGGAAAATTTCACCGTGTTCGGTGTTATCCGACGAACAAAACCTTGAAGCGATTAATAACTTGCAGCAGCAACGAGTGCCGTTGCAACACCAGAAAATAAATCGATTAAGGGTAAAAGGAAACACCCGCTGGCGGTGTGTTTTATGGTCGATAAGCGTTTTACTCGACGCAGCTGGTAGCGTTGCATTTATCACGAAAATTCGGAACTTCTCGGCAACTTCTGGTGTTTGCGAGTCCTGGGCTCGCAGGACAGCTTCGATAGGCTATGAAATGCTGCCGTCGGTTTGTTGCTGCGAAATCAATATCACCCCGGCCCAACCCTTCTTCGTTCCCTCTTTCTCTACGTCATCTTCCCAGATATTCACTCCTCTCCGTTCCGCTCTGTCACGACTGTCTTCCCGTACTTCTTTTTCCTGGGATGCTCTTATCAAAATAGCGGAGATGCGCGATGCAATTAAACCGTAACGAGACCGTGCTATAGAAAGTGAAGGAGCCTCTGAAATTAATGTAATAAGAAGTGGCAAGCATCCTCGTCCTTTTCCCTTTCTTCCCGTCTCTTCCTTTTTATCTAATTTCCTTTTGAAGCACGCCGGGACGTTAGACAGCCATAGTAATCTTCTTTATGAATGTTAGTACTTCTCGATGTTAATATTACTCGCGTTTCTACGTCGAAATAGAAATTTCGCTGGTCCATGCTTGCCCCAATAGGTCGAGTTTAATTCATTATCAGCATTTTATTGAAAAGTCTTTAAAACATGTTTAAATCGTACTTGATTTCTATACACGGATCGACAGTGTGAATTTTTTTTAGGACTCAATAGAATGGACATAATGGTCGTGTATATAAAATATATAATTCTTGCTACTGAACAACTTGGTTGATTTAAAAGTGATTAAATGATGTGGCATTTAATTAAGAATACCGTGGAGCCACGTCGAAAGGATTATAAAGACCGATTCTCTTAGGAAAGAGAGGCACTTAACGGATTAAGTAAAACCGCGTTGAATAAAATTAGTAAATTTTTAATCGCACCGGAAGCATATAGAATTAATAATACGCTCCGAATAGAGTTTACGGGAGAGTAATTTATAATAAAAGTGGGATTACCGTGCATACTAAATTTCATATTTACGGGTAACAAGAAGAACTCTGTGTTCCGTACGTTTTAATAACAGTAATGCGTACCGGATTCCAACGCTGTAGGTGAAAATCGTTTACCCGTATTGTGCTTAAAGTAATTACGGAGGACGCGGCGATTTAATTTAATCGCGCTACTTCCTTGATTAAAACATTCGACGGAAGAAAGTTTACTGAAAGACATTACTCCGATTTTAGTACGTTGTTTACAAAATCTTTAAACAAAATTTACCGTCAATTTCCTGTATCGTGGAGTAACAAAGGGCCCATCTCGCTGCTTGGTACGACCATCTCCATAAGTTACTTTAAACGTTGGAGCCCCGTGCAGTCTGCAGTTGGTTTTGCGTAAACAATGAAACCCGGGAGCCCGTGAAATCGAGCACGCGTCCCGAAAAATTTGCCGGTTTCGTTGGTAAACCTTTCCCGGCCAACTCGAACCCGCAGACAAGTCCGAGCGTTGTCGCGGAATACGGGTCCAGAAGTTTTCGCAGTACTCCGTAGTCGTCGATGAGGGGAAAAAATCGAGCGTAACCATCGAACCACCGCCGCCCCCCTCCCAGCTGACAAGAAAACTGCATTAGGAGAAGCCCAAGTGGCTGCTATCAGTCTCGTAAAAAGTTTGGGTTAGACATAGGTTCCTCGAGGGCGAGGAAAGCGCTGCGCGACAGCCAATTCGCCGTGGTTGTTCGTCATTCCCTATCTTCTTGTCTCTCTTTTCTGCCGCTTCCAGCGTCGTTCCGTTTCCTATCGTCCTCCTTCTCGGCCGTACACCCAATTGGATTTCACGGATAAAACGAATTACTAATAAACTTTGAACCATCGAGTCTATCGTTCACTGGCCACTCGATATATACCGCCGGAGCTGGTCAGATAAATCCAGTGCCCAAGAAAAATCCGATATCACCGGCAGCGGAATTTTTTACCCGGGCGAACCCGATCGTTTCCCATCCCTTACACGATCATTTGCAATCGAGGCCTTTTTCTTACGCCAATTAATTTCTCATTTATTTGGCGGTACGAACGCGGTTTCGCTAATTTCATCGCGCAAG
This sequence comes from Colletes gigas, assembly GCF_013123115.1. Classification (NCBI taxonomy): domain Eukaryota; kingdom Metazoa; phylum Arthropoda; class Insecta; order Hymenoptera; family Colletidae; genus Colletes; species Colletes gigas. Next base: position 5,276,379 of record NW_025106637.1, read on the forward strand.
AACGCACGGTGTCATCTGTGTTCTAAATACAGGCGGACGATACGAAACTATGCTTTATACACCGTTTTCCCAACCCCTGACAAAGGGGGTTGATACAAAATCGCGAAATAAATTGGAGAAAATTGTAAATAGAAGTGGAAATATTCAAGTTTCTTGTTGACGTGTTAACGAGAAATTGTTTGAATTAAAATTTAGAAAATTTTTCTGGCCTATCTGTTATTAACGTACTTTAGATTCGGCTTGCTGTACATTTCGTAACGTAAACTGTGAACGTCAACAGAGTATTTCGAAACTGCTGACACGTGAGTGGTGCCAGTTGCTGCACGTAAGCAACTAGCAATATATAGAAAATATAAATTAATAGTATCTCGTCTAATACGACCCCAAATATGTGAATTGTTCACGATGTTGTAATAAAAATATATTTTTCGAGATTTGACAGAAAAATGTTTTATTTTTAATATTATTTTTAATAAAATTTGTTCCATCGTGGGGATTCACTTTAGCTGCAGATGGCATCGAAACTGTTTTATTAAATAGAAGAACGCTGCAGTTGTAACTTTTGTGCGACCAGCGAATACGCAAACGTATTAAAAATATGGTTCGTTTTTCGCTGGCCACAAAAGACCTTTCAACAGTCTCGTTACGCTACTTTTTCCCTTAACTGTTAGCCAGCACACCGCGGTGTTTTTTCATTTGAATGCTGACTGGTTTTGGCACCGAGTTCGTTAACCCGTTTGCTGAAATCCCACGGAATGGGAGACGTACGGACAGGATGTGCCAAACGAAACAGGAAGCATTTGATCGCTGAAACTTTCTCGCGAAACAGTCGTCGTGGATCCTTAATTATACTTAATACCTGGACAGTCGTAATTAGTAGTATAACTAATTACGAGCGCGGGGGGAACGAGAACTAACGATCAGAAACGGGCACAATGCGAGTTCAGTCGAAGACGTTCTCTCGCGTCGAGTTAAAATTCAAAATCGTTTTGTCCGGGCTTTTCGGATTTCGTCAAACGATTTCATCCGCGAGTTAGTTGGCCCGCTCGTCGGGTCTCCGAATGAAACACGGACAGTGGAAATATTTTAAATGAAATGCGACGAAACGGAGGTGATTATACGGACTCTGTCGCTACCGTAGCCAGACGCATTGATTGCCAGAGGGGAAAATCGAGCGTCGAACTTAATACGCTTTTATGCATCCCGTTAATTAGTGCGCGTATAACAGAAGCTTTAGACCTTTTTGCATGGCGGCCAGTCATTACGCGATCGACTTTAAACCGCGTGGACGTCGATGCTATTCTTACGTCACGTAGGCATTCACGCGAACAAAAATCCTGTGCAACGTGTTACCTTTATGCTACAAATATAGAAACATTTACAGTGTATAGTTGAAAGTAAAAGATTCCACTAGAGACTTTCACTATTTTTACGCCAGTTTTGCAATCACTTTCAAGTGGTTGTTTTGGCCTTAATCTGAAAAATCGACTTTCAAAGGATTCTCCTTCGAGTATTAAATTAAATTTAATGTCTTGTTCCTTTCATATTTCTCTGGTGCATGGAAATGAAAAGAAACTTTGAAATGTTGCCACCTTTTTAATTATCGACTTTTTCATTCCATTCCAGCATCTGCTATCCTAATTAAAAATCCCTTTCAATTTTTCATCTCAAATATGTAGAAATTTTCTTTGATCATCGACGTAGCCGTTGAATTATTCAGGAATATTATACCTATTTTGATTAACGATATGATATCTAGAGTTTCCGATGATTATACAGGGTGTTCGGCCACCCTTGGGAAAAATTTTAATGGGAGATTCTAGAGGCCAAAATAGAACGAAAATTAAAATGTGTTGATGGAGGTTTCGTTAAAAAGTTATTAACGTTTAAAGTTCCGCCCGTGCTGAATTTTTTTCTCGAAAATGCGTAGGATTTCGGAGGTATGTCTATTCACCAAAAATGATTGTAATTGGCCCCTGCAACCGAAAATAATTTTTTTAGAACGACATGAAAAATTTTTTTTTCGCCAAACAATTTCAGGGAAACATATCGACGTATGGTCAGACGTTATTATATTTTTCGGTAAGGAATTTTTTTTCTCGAAAATGCGTAGGATTTTGAGGATATGTCTATTCACCAAAAATGATTGTAATGGACCCCCACAGCTGAATATAATTTTTTCACAACGATTTGAAATTTTTTGTTTTCGCCGAAAAATTTCAGGGGAACATATCAATGTTTGGTCAGACATTGTTATATTTTTCAGTAAGGAATTTTTTTCTCGAAAGTGCGTAGGAATTCGGGGGTATGTGTAATGACCAAAAATGATTGTAGTCGACCCCCGCAACCGAAAACATTTTTTTCAGAATGATGTGAAATTTTTTAATTTAATTTTGTTAATAACTTTTTAACGAAGCCTCAGGCAAGAAATTGATATTCTTGATTTTCGTCTTATTTTGGCCTCTAGAATCGCCCATCAAAATTTTTGTTGCATCCAAATATCTACACTATATGACAAGTAGAGTCGAATTCAGGTTTCGTTTATCATTGGAGCAAGATTGTACAATGTTCGAGCGATCACACATATCTCATCAGTAACAAAGGGTCAACGATCAGGCTTGATATTCGCAGGCAACAGCTTTTCGAGATCCTGGCTGATCGATCGCAGACGGGCTAGCAGGGCCTGGCAATTTGCAAAACAAATTCTGCAGCCGACAAAAGGTTCATTGTCAGTCACGCAGCGGGGATTCGAGTCTACTTGTTCAGTCAGGATCACTTAACCCTCCGAGTACGGGACTTCGAGTCCTGAGCCTGGGTTCTTGCAGACCCCACACCGATAGTTCACTAATACATATTCACGGTGGCTCGAGACCCTCACCGATACTGTACTCAGGTAGGGACGGTCGAGATCCTCGCCGAAATACTAGGCAAAGTGGTGGAAAGGGTTTCGGATTACGTTTGGATATTTGGTGTACTTATACGAAACAATAATAGGGTTGCGATTTGTGAATTATAAAAAAATTATGTTTATTCATTTATATTACTTACTACATGTATTACATAACAGTGTGCGGTTTTCGGTAGAGTGGTTTTTACAAACATGTTTCTTACAGGAATCGCATACATTGTGATATTTGTTGTTGTTCCCTATACAGAAACAACATCTACCACGTTTGTGACCTGCTAATTGTTTTTTTTTTACAATTTTTCTGCCCGTCGCTTCTATCGCGATTGCAATATTGGCTTGTAGCCCTCCTCCTTCACTTTCAAATTTCGTCGCCCGTCTATCAATATTGTTAGCAGTTAATTTTTTGCTAACTCTTGCAAAAATAACTTTCTCCTCATGTTTGAGGAGTGTCTAACTTCCCATGTTGGATATTTCGTATGCCATACGACAAAAGCATTGTATGCGGCGATATCGATATAGTGCATAAATAGTGCTAATGGCCAACGGCGGGTGCAACGCCTACAAGAGTACTCCCTTACTAGTTTATCTAATATATCTACCCCACTTTTTGAGGAATTATAATATTTTATTATTTCCGGTTTGAACTTTTCTGCTGCTGTAGATATATTGTGTTCGCGGTGTAGTGTTGAAAGTAAAACAACGCACTTTCGCGGTTTCGGGATATACGATACTAAACTTATTGTTTCTGTAAATAAAAAATGAGACGAATATGTAAGTCGATCTTGTATTTTTGTTAGTATTTTTGGTAGGTCCCGCCTATTTTTTCGAATTGTTCCAACCAAAAACAGTTTGTTTTCTAGCAGATATTCCGCCAAACTTATATCTGTGAAAAAATTATCTGTTGTTACACAGCGTCCAGAATTTCTCCAAAAATCTGTCATTTCTTTGACGACCCGTTGCCCTTGTTGCTTTTCTGGGGCCTGTCCTTGTTTCCCCAGGTATATTTGCATGTTGCAGCAATAAAAAGTCTTTGAATCGCAAAGGGTCCATATTTTGATGCCATATTTTCCTGGTTTGCTTGGCATATAGACTTTGAACGAGCAACGACCGCGAAATGTAACTAGTTGTTCATCGACGCACCCAACGGCTGTTGCATCGTACGAGTCCTTGCAGTTTTGTACAAACATATTTGTAATGTCCCTCAGAGGTGCCAATTTATCCTTTGATTTCCTTTCTTCTCGTGTGGCAGAATCGTCAAAACGGATATACCTGAGTAAAATGTAAATGGAAATGTAAGTGTGGATGTATGTGAAGATGTAAGCGAAAGCCATCCAAAACCGAACGACCAGGATAATAAATAAATATAATAATAATAATAATAATAACATACCTTAGTATATCTATGAAGCGATCACGCGACATTGTTGCCGTATAAAATTGTCGAGAAAATGCATCGCTTGTCTTCCACAGGTCCTGCTTGCGTTCACGTGATTCTCTGAACCGCCCAATAAGTAGGAGAAGACCAAAAAATGCATCGAGTTCAATGCGGTCCACTGGCTTCCAGTGTTTATTTGGCGGCATACTCTTCGTTGCCTTGATGTTTGTGTACAGAATGATCGTATGGATGATTTCATCATTCATAAATAAATGGAAACATTCATCCACCGTTTCTACGTGTTCACTTTTTTCTGTAAGTGAACACTTACGTGAAAGGTCTTCGACTGCTCCGTTATTTGGTGCAATGTACTGCCAGTTACGTCCAAATACAATTTCGTTTTCTGGAACAGTATTTTCTTCAGATTCTGACGTATCAGATTCGTCGGATTCCCAATCCTGCACCTCTGGCTCAGAATCACTATTCGAAGCACTTCCACCATCCGATGACTGTTCGCAGTTGTGAACGTCTTCGTGGTCTTCCGCAAAAAGAGATTGGTCTTCCGCAAAAAGAGATTGCTCGTCGTTTGGTAGTAGAGACATTGTATCAATTCAAACAAAACGACACCATTACGATAACACTAATAACAATGATAACAACGATAACGATAATAACAATGATAACAACGATAACGATAATGACAATGATAATAATAAAAACAACAAAGCTAACAACAATCCTAGAAAAAAACACGAGAAAGCAGCGAAGCGTCGTTGTCGGCTATACATTTGCGAATGCCACAAGGCAACGCAGTCGCTTCGAGCTTCCGACTCTTTAGGCCCCGGAAAAACCCCGGTTTATGACACCCCCAAGCGCGAGGCCCTCCTTGAGGACAGCTAAATGACCGCTTGGTTACGAATAATATTAACAGCTCTGTTACTGTGTGCGTGAGCGCTCTAAAACGGTGGGTCAAAATTGACTCAGGCTCCGGATACGGAGGGTTAACCCACTTCTTCCTTCGGCAGACATTACCTCTTAACCCCGTGCCCAGCATCTCGTTCTTCAAAGAAACTCGGGAGCACGGAACGCATTGAATTGCAGAATCGCGCGGAGGCCTGGGCTCGACTCGATGAAATTTCACTGCGAATTCTCGCCGCGACGCCAACCTCCAACGATTGAAATAACGCGTGTAGAGCGCATCGTTAATCAGTTGTCGCGCAATTCGAACGTTTTATTGGCTATTCATTCCGCGAACACGGCGCAATTCGAGCCTGCCCCAATAATATGGAACGCGTTTCGTTTATGTTTAGACCCCTTCCACCGTTTCGTCGAGCCTCGCGATCTTTTTAATTACAGCCGTCGAATTTAACGCGTTTACGTCTGTTGTTTAAGCGGGATCGCGCGAAACTCACTTTGTTGACCAAACGTGTAAAACTACTCGAACGAATTCCTGTTGATTGCGCGTGGATTCTAAAGAAAATATATTTATCAATATAATGCTGTAAAATATTTACAGCGAATACAGAGAATTAATCAGCTAAATTCCTTTCGGTATTTACACACTCGATTATAGCGGACAAAACTCACCCGATAATTAAATTACGACCACGATATTACGTTCAAAGCAAACTGTTTACAGTGGCAAAATATACATTACCGTAATTAAAACAAATTCCACTCGAAAGTACGAAGAAACAGGATGATGGCGGAAGTAAGCAAAGGAATTTTTAAATGAAGGAATTAAGAAATTCCAAATTTAATGCACCGTGTGCTTAAACCATTCTGCCTCGCTTGTGTCCAAGAATTTTTTCACAGCCAACGAATGATACCGTGCCCGTGCACCGCCGGCGCATTTGAAATTAGATTTGTATTCATGTCATAGCGACTTCAAAGATTCTTTTGACTTTTTCAAAGAACTGCCCGGTCGTCTGATGCAAGGGCGTAACACGACGGCTACCTGATCGGAATCTTCCGCGATCCCACGAGAGATTTACTCGTTTCCTATATTCCCTTATCGACTTCGCCTTAGCTGTTTGCCGAACTTTTCTCGAACTACGGTAGAAGGCGAAAGTAAAATCGAATCGTCCGAGCGCCGATAGGAAAACGGTACACGGACAAATTGAATAAAAAAGTAGCGCGTTATTGACGCGAACAAACATCGAAACGCCACGTGACGTTCATAAATACAATATGTTCATCGGAACAAACTCGATCTATCGTGCGGTTCAATGGCCCTAGCTTTGCTACTTACCCTCGCGTTTCTTTTTTTAGTAGAAATCGATAATTGTAATCTCTATTCACTTCTCGACGAACTCGTTTCGAATAAATAAAGATTCAAATTGACATTGATCTACTACACCTGTCGATCTCGTAACCACGTGTTGTATTATTGGAAAATTTAATTACGAATGTTTATTCGTAAATCGAGCACCTTTCATCGTGAATGTCAAAGATTTGATCGAAATATGAGAAGTAAAAGTGAAAATGAATTTTTATTTCATGAACTATCGAGTCTACAGAGCTCATTGTAGCTGCTTTTGGAGCACGTTTTGATGAACATTTCTTAAAGCTTACTTAGACAAGCTAGCAGTTGTCTGATTATAGTAGTTGGAAAATTGCGAAAATTACAAACTTGAAGCACGTGGAAACCGACGTCATTTTGTTACCAACTTCTTCACGCACGATAACTATTCGCAGCGAAATCGTGTCCCCCGATTAATTTAAATCGAACTGTTTCAAACACGTTTCCGGGGCGTGCCGCGAAGTGGTCCCCGCAACTCGCAGCTAACTTAACGAGCATAATACGTGTCAAAGTTCTCTCAAAGTGGTTGCACCTGCAGCACGGTTCTAGTATACGAGAACGTAGGATTTGGGCACGCTCGAACTCGGCTTCAACTTCCTTCTAACTTGGTGGCAAAGTGCGTGATCCAAAGACGGTTTTCAACTGAACGAAGAAAGGGGACTTTTACCGATCCTCCAGGCTCACGTTTACATTTTCCTTCGACGAGCCATCATTTCCACCCAGGAACGCTTTTGACCACTTGGACACTTGTTCAGACATATTTAATATACATCATATTTATACTTAGAACTTGATAAAAGAAAAATACTGTATATTGTTTATATTAACCCTCTATTGGTTTTGTAATTATTAAAAAAGGAGAAACATTTTAGTACACTAACCTATGACCTTATAAATCACTTCTATAACTAAAAAAATATCCAATATTTTATTATGCATTTCGTATTGCTTTAAAATTCTGCAAAATTTTAAATGGATTGGGAAAACATTTCTAGCCTTTTAGAGGGGTCAAGTTATCGTTAACTGTTTTTTCTCCAGTAATATCATCGAACAGTATGAATTTCAAGATATCGACGATCCAGCCACGAAACATTACAGCTGTATAAATCTGTCTTGAAAAAGTACTATTTTTCCTCCGTGAAGAATCTTCGGGCGATTCTCTGAATCGACCGATGGCCAATAAAAGATCAGGAAATGCTTTCGTTTCAGTATGAGCTACCGGTTCCCATTTATCCTATGGTTTTCACAGTAAGCTTTTCCTGCTTTTTCATTCATATACATGATAATGGTACCAATGATTTTCTTATCCTTCGATTCTTTTTTAATCGAATACTATTTCTAGATACATTTTAATCGATGGAAAAATATATTACCATGTTTTCTGTTTCCCCATTTTAATTATGCAAAGTGGAATCACCACTATATATTATAGAAGTATTTGAAATAAGTTTTCTCGAGTACTGCTTATTCACTCGTGCTCCTGCCAGAAGCTATCATCAAAGAGTTAAAGTTAAATGGTTTCGAGAAGGCTGACGAAGAAATAAGAGGTCTCTGGGGCCACGCGACTGTAATTAGGTGTCAAGCCTTGGAAAACTAATGCATGTTTTCTTCGCCCCTTATTAGTTTCACGGTAGTTCGGTCTGCGTAGTTGCGAATTACTGAAATTCATTTACAAGATAAGCGACGAACCGCTGTCGTTCTACTTAGTACTCATCCTTATTAAGTAGTTTCAATTGGAATATAGAGTTGGCTTTATGTTACACGAGCAATTCAATTAACATAGTGCAAGTATATTTGATGGATATGTTAGGAGAGTTTTGAAGCATACACCTCGTATAGATTTCTACATTTCGAAACCTGCCTTGCTCGCTTCTAAATGTAATTACATCAGTAATTAAAAAAGCTTCACTTGCTGTACACGATAGAACTCTGTTTATTATAACAAAATTTTTATTACTGTCAGGTAATACGAATATCCTCCTCAACAATGAAAAGTTATGTAAAAATATTATTCTACGTTTTTTTATTTATTTTTTGCACGACACAATGCTTTTTTCATCCCTGAGGCTCACTACGTTCTCCAAACACGGCCAGAGATTTCGTTTCCTAATTTTATTGTACGAATGCACTCGCAGAATAGGTAGTGCATAAATGAGTATGAAATTTTTGCCCATAACAATGAAACGAGAAAGGATCTTACATTCGCTCGAGAAAATATCGAGACGTATCTGATATCGAAAATCGAAGGGGACTATTCTATTTTCCTAACCCGTGCAACGAAATCTCGACAAGTGTTCTCGTATTCGAAACGCCAATGGAAATCAACGAAAAAAGTTTATCCAACGTTGCCCGCGGCTAGGTTTTCAAATTACCAGGATGACCCTCGGGCTTTTTAAGTTCGACAAAAATTTATTACCAAGTATCGAATCACACAGACAGCTTTCAGACATGTTCCATAGAGACGCTTCACGGTTAACGCGAGAAAATAAAATTCAATTCCTTGAAAAGTGACGATTTGAAAGAAGCTTCAATTAAGGATAACAATCGTGAATGAAAACTGTATTCTTGCAAAGAGACGGTGGCTGGGAGGGGAAAAATGCAATGGAAGATGCAATCAATATACTCCAAAGGAGGTTCTGAGAAAACGTGTCGCAATTGAGAATGTTTACAGAGGTTCCATTATGCAAAGAGTGTGCGTCAGTGAACCTTCGTGCTGCGCATTGTAAGGGAAGCTTTCTACGAGATGAGTGAATACTGGACATTTTCTAGCGTTCCCAGTTAATCCTGGTCTCCCTGATAAGTCTCGAAGGCTCGTCGCCGTTCGATTTATCATGGCACAATACGTCGTCGTAGTTGCGAGGTTCGTAAGTGCTTGCATTCCTACGGGGGAATGGGAAGATCGATTGCCGTGGCGGACCAGCGAAATTTGTTGGCATAATTTAGCCTACGAGGCCTGCCTCGTCCTGCAAATACACGTGATTTTCGAGTTATCGCGTTACAATGCCGCAATTATGAAAGCTATGCTAGTGTTAAACGCTAACCAAGTAACCCTTGTATATTATAAAATATATTTTCAATTAACCTTCGTAAATTAAGCAAATATACATAATTATAAATTACACTGGTAACCATTTTACATTCACAGCTACAACCAGAAGGGATTAAGCTTGCTTCCTGCTGGTAGTACAACTCACCGAAGCGAAAATGATCTACGAAAGCTAAGCGGTCTCGCATTTAGACATTATTCCGCGACAACTCGCATTATTCTCGTAAACTTTCCTGCCCGCGAAGACGCTCGACGTACACAATCCTCGCGCGTTTAAACATTCGACGACTTTCAAAGTGTCGTTATGGAAGAACGACCATCTATATATATTTCATCCTCTTTCTACGGGTCCATGTTCGCCGATCGATACGAAATTTACGAGACGTTTTCTCCAAGAAAGTCAGCAGTGAGAAGACACGAACGATTTGCATCGAGGAAAAAATGTATCGATTCAAAAGGAAATGCACAGAAACAATTAACTGATTGTAATAGTCGCGTTAGGAGTTGAAATAAAGGTAACGAAAAGAGATCAAAAAGTTTTCTCGTTCGCTGGGAAATTCTCTAATCGAAGAAAGAGCAAGAGGATTCGTTCTTGCCCTCAGCTTTGTTCTTTAGATTCGTTCAGCGGACGTTATACCAGATACTTTCATCTTCTTTCTGGCCTTGTTCAGGGTCGAGAGAACCCTCCGTATCTGCCCTCGTTACCAGACGGTTTCGAAGCTTCGATAACGGTGCAATTTACGACGGAATCTCCCTCCCCCCTGGCCATGCATTTTACCCCGTAGCGAGTTACTCGCTGTCTCCTTCGACAATCGTCTCTCTTTCGATTGTTTCGCGGGAGAGAATGCGTCTGTGAGAATCATTGAGAGTGCAGCTCTCCGTGGTTCGATCGCGCTCCCAGCGATTCGTCGCGGCGGGAAACCGTCGAGTTCGAGTTCGAGTTCGCGTTTACCGTAAGCAACGTTTAACGATATTCACTGGATTTTCAGGCTCGCGAGACAGCAGTCTGCAAATCTCATTTAAAACAACGCCGATCGATGACGCCGGGGGGGGAAAGAAGCGAAAGCAACCGCGTCGAGTGTCGCGAAATTCTGCTAATGAAATCCCAGACACCTTCCATTCTCGTTTAAACGCAATCAGGAACGGTCTCGTTTCGAACTTCGAATAAGAAAAGCAATTTGTATCGATGTTATTAATCACACAAGTCATAACTAACGGTACATAGTTCCTTTCTTGCTATGCATTGGACAAACTCTTTCGATCCAACATTGTTAGGAACAAAGCTTGTTGGTTCGATCTTTACAATAGACGCGACAAATAATTTCTGAAAAGCGAGAAATTCATTGTTGGGCCAGAAACGAATTATCATAAATGTTTTTTTCATGCGTTCGAGCCGTATTCTCGCTGTCAAGGTGTAATAATATCCCAGCTGTAGTTGCGTCGTTTGCTCGTAACTCGAGGGCGAGATTTATTCATAACCGTGGAACCACGTTTTCACCCGTTCGCGTTCTCGAAGCAGATTTAAACCGGGACCAGAGCATCGGGAAAAATTGTTCGCTCCTTAGGGAGCTAATATCGCTGGACACGAGCATCGCGGAGCAAGTTAAATGCGTTAGGAAATCAAGGCTCCGGGTTGCAAATGTTTATTCAGCGGGCAGGACTATCTTTCGACAATGGATGACGTCTTACTACCGGGGCTGCCAACGTCCTGGTACTTCATCCTTGGTCGAGCACGACGTTGTAACTATTTAGTGAGAGTTAACCGCAGTTCTGTTTGCCTCCACTGTCTGCTGTACTCTGGCAGCTTTTACTTTGTGTACACTCCTGATTCCGTACTGGACATGACTGACCCACAAACTGCGGACTGCATACAAACTTCCGGAATATGTAATACGGATTCCGCGCGACTTTTGACCACGAAAAACCGGGAGAAAATGGAAACGGCCGTGTGTGTCGAACCTCGCGTACTTGGAAACTCGGATAATAACCCAGTTGCATCCACGTTGATGCTTTCGTTAACCCGTATCGAAGGCATAGTTAAGACAAATTTATAGAAGGACGATCGATAATAAAGATATTTTAGGCCTGGAAGAGTTGCAAATCCCATAAGTGATATCGTCGAATGTTTTCTTAATATTGAAATAAAATTTGGCATATCCGATTACTCGAATATTCTATTCTGATAAACACTTTTGAGAAAATGTCTTCTGATCCAGCAAAGTAGATCCCCTCTCCCAAATAATCGAAATGTTTATCGTTTAAGATCGGCGACAAGTATGTTTCCAAGGGTAAGAATCGGTGGTAAACGATAAAAATGTAGCGAATTCGACGGCAAATCGTAACGATTTTCTTCCCCCGGCCGGTACGTGGATCGGGTACGCGAATGATGTCTGGCCCGATTTCCATTTACTTCTTACTTTTCCAACCATCCCGTCGCGAAACGTGTGAAACTTTCACGGATTCACGCTCGTAAAGCTGAATTTGCCGGCAGCCGGGGGATAAAAAGCGACGCGCGAAAAGGCGAGAAGGTGACGAAAGATAAAGAACGGGAATAGAAGTCGACTCGCAGGAGGTGGGGGGAACAAAAGTTTCCCTCGTCCTTCTCATAACCGCGAAAGAAGCGAGAAGACGAACGAGCCTGGAGAAGAGGGAGAGAGATAAGAAGGCTTCGTGAACGGGAAAGGAAAGAAGAAAGTAGGGAATTTTCCTCTTAGAGACGCAGTGAGTAGCGACCCATGTCGGTAACATTAGTATAGCGATGGGCCATTGTCAGTTCTTTTTTTTTTCTTGCCGAGAGAATTCTACAGCAGTTGCTGCCAGTCAACGAAGCTACGCGGAAATATTAATGTTTGTTTTAGCGGAATAATCCTACGACGTACTCTTTGTGAAAATCTCCCGAAATCTTCGCTCTTTCTGCCAGAAACGTTCCTTTTGATATACCTTGGCCCATCCACGAATCCTATTACGAGTATATTAGATGATAAAAAATACAGATCGTCGGTAATTTGATATTTAAACGAATGATGTACCATTTGAATAAATTTCTACACCAGAACGAAGTAATATATTATTTTTTACCTGGCCCTGATCCTTCTTTTTACCTACAATTTGTCATACGTATGTATACAATTAGGCTTACGCGAAAAGCTCCTAAACGACCTAAGCGTGTAAGTGGAGGAATTACTGTATTTGCGTCAGAATTTACGACCAGACGAGAGCACGGTGGAATTTTTTTTTATTACGGAATGAATTATAATTTCTCCTCAAACAGTTTTAACTCTGTACTGAGTATTTTTGACAGTTACGCGCGCCCACCTCAACGAACGTACCGGAAGCACCTTTAAACGCTCAGCGGCGCTTAATTAAACTCTTGCTCCATTATGCACGTTTTCTGCGCATCGCGACAACCTATTAGTGCCAGAATTCCCGCCGGCGCACAATTAAACAGCGATTTAAATGCGTTACGAGAAAGCTCGACGCACAATGCACGTGTACTTGTTCCTAATTCCACGTCGAACAGAGTTCAAGCGCCAAAAAACTGCTAAACGCGTTCCGCGTCCACTTTAAAATTGCCAGGAATTCCTATTTCTTTTACGATTCATTGTTATTTATCTCCTGTAACGCTTTATAATAAAGAGTCAAATTTTACTGCTACAGGTTACTAATCCTCTTAATTTACTTTATAATAAGTTTATATTGTAATGATCATAGTAATAAAACTCTTTCCTAGTCGATAAGTGAAGTTAAACAGAGTTTAAGTAGAACAACCAAGAACATAGTCAGACAGAGTTTAAGTAGAAGAACCAAACACATAGTCAGACAGTACAATAAAATTAATTTAATGAAAAAATGTTTCCAACAAAATCTATTCAGTATGTCCATGGTAATAAAGTGCAATGGTAGAAATTTCCAAAAATCTATGTTCGATTCTATTTCTCGTCCGAATTGGATTCTACTGATATTAAAATTGTTGTGTGGGCTATACTCGTGGAACGCGTTCTATCAATTGCTAGATGCAGTTGGTATCCGTGGTTCGGAGCTCTTTTTGAAGCATGTTGCGCGAACCTTCCGCGAAATCTTCACTTCCGTGCCACCTCTATCAATATTTGCCGAATCGCTCGCTGAGAAAATCCACCGATCGACAAAGATCACACGGTTGACTCGTTACGAAACTCAAATATCTCGGCGCACGTGCGTCAAATCTAAGTTCGATGAAATTTCGTCCGCCGAAAACTGCGGCGGCGGCGAGCGTAGGCATTCATCGAGCCTCGAATCAATCAGTGATCGTATCCCGTTACGCTCGCGGGCTCGCCGTAAACCATCGTTCTAGCTTAATTGCTGTGAACCATATATTCTTCGGATGGCGGACGAGCGTATTCTGTTGCGGCGATTCGCTCCCAAAGCCATATTAACTCGGCCCGCTACGACGTGGCTGAACGAGTATGGTCGCGCGGGGCGTTTCGCTAATAGCGAGAATCGGGCCAGGCTATTGTTGTCGTAACGAAAAAGCTCCGATGCGATTAAAAGGTTGGCTAAGTGGATTAAAGGGTGCCATCCTGACGACACACTGGACGGAATCCGATCACTCGTCATTTCTAGGATTACGATTTTTCCATTTTAAATAGACCGTAGACACACTACGATCTCATGGTTTTGTTGTACAGAGTGTTCGTCGTTTTTAGACGCACTTAACTAAAATTAGTTTACTTCCATTTGACAAATATTTTGATAAAAAATTATTTACAAAACAATTCCTCAGATAACAGTTCACTTTGTATTTAATTTTTGCAAAATTCGTGTCTTTCTACCCTGGTTACTCTTCATTGAAAAAGAATAACCCTAATTTCCTATCATTATCGTAGATTTCCATACTCGTGTGCGTACTTAATAATATTCAACGTTCGTCTCTGACTTTAGGCAAAGATATGGAGAATGTATGCAAACCTTAGGGCAACGAATATCGTAATTTTCCACGCGACCCTTTCGCGTAGTATTTCCTATCGGATACGGCGGAGTCACGTTCCGTTCTGCGTTCGCAAATTTCCCAAAACGCTTGGAAAATTACTGTCGCTAATTAAATAATACAAACATTCGTCTGACTTTCAAATAAAAAATCGTAACGATATTTGGAATTCAACAAAAATGCAAACAGTTGAAAGTATTTAATCAGAATGAAACTTGGGATAGATCTCATCGTTGATTGCTTATTTTTACAAATAAACAAATTATAAGTAAAACAAATCTATTCTTTTTACCATTCCGTGTGCCAATAAATTGAAACAAAATTAAAGAGTATAAGTTTGAAAAATAATTTTAAATTAAATCGTACGTCGGGGGGTTGTAGTAGATTTCCATCCACGACGCAACAACTGTTTCCTGTTTTCTCCGAACCAGGTGACGTCTTCGTCGGTAACGTAATCCGTACAGCATTCCCGGCGTGACTGTCGAATCGAGCACGATTCGAGGCCGCGACTGCTTCTCAATGAGGTTAACTAACCGAAAGCGACGCACAGATAGGCGGAGTCGAGGACGCGCCGCGAATCAAATCGAGAAAGAGGACGCGGCGTTCCCCCTCGTTCCTTCGATCGCACGTGGCCGGACGGAAATGACCCGACGGTCGCTTTAATCGGTCGCGAGACGCTTTTCATCGGGATCTGGACGACCCAGACCTGTCGACTCGAACCGTTGACCCCCTTTTAACGCAGATCGCGTGCTCCCCGGCTCGCAAATTGAGGAAATGGAACGAGAATTTCACAGTGTAGCTGCTGTCGATTCGAATTCAGGGCTCCGCGATTCGACTGGTTACAGGCTATTATTAGGAATACGGCGATAACGAATGAGCGATAGCCTTTGTCGATGAACGCTCGCCGGGGAAGGATTCATGGAAAGTGTGTCGAATCGATACTATCTTAGATCGAATTCGCAGACGTTACTACGAAAGTATCGCGAAACGCGTGGGAAATTTCGAATTACAGTTTTCTATTTATTGGAAATATGTATGTGAATTTGCATTGGAAATTGTATTATTATGTATAATTAAGTGTATCCTAGCGCAGAAGCTACTGTCGTAATTTCGAGCTAAACAGATGTTTGTTTAGTTCTGTATCCTGTATTTCAAATAAAGTGGTGGATAGAAATTATACAATCGGAATATTTTATTAGAATTTCCTGATGATTCGTTTGGACGGTGTCCAAAGATTTCTCCGGTAAGAAAATCGCCGGCTAACACTGTTTCTACGAGATCATGTAAATTGGGGAGAAGTGGACTGTTGCCAAATCAAAGTGAAAAGGGAAGTCGTGCGCCCGGGAAAGAAAGATGGAGAACAATTCGAATAGTGGTCCCCTTGGTAGGGTCGAGTTTGCAAATAAATCGATGCTTTTCTCTAATGCGAAAGGTGTGTTCAGAAGTTCATAATACTCGTAACTCTCGGTCGAGGGATATTGATTTAAAAAGCGATGATAAAATCGTCGGCAGTGAACTGCACGCTGTATTATATTTGACCATTATTGAATTAATTCTTATCAGAGAGCAGGTTGGTGAATTTTCTCTCCAAAAACTTTATATTAATGTGCAGAAATAGGGAGAAAAGCTGTAGTTAAATTACAAATATCGTTTCTCGTTTTACCATTTCACATGAGTCTAGCCCTTTAAATAGCTAAAAAATAATTGAAAATTGAGCTTATGCAAAAATCTAGAAGCAAACGCCCACTCGATTTATTCGATTCTAACGCAATTTGTCAGAGCGTTTGTTTACGATCGTCTTCGCGGTCATAAAATCTGTCCACGATTTTCGTCGGTTGCCGTTTCCCCTAATTGGTACCGAAAGGGCTGCGAATCGATCCCCCCGGCGGAATTAACGACAGACGTTACCGGTGACAAATCGCTCGGATGACCGTCGAGCCGACAAGAAACTCCGGAAATCAATTTTCCCAGCCGCCGCGCCGGTTGGAAACGTGAAAAATTATCGGTGGCCACGGTTAAGAAAGGGGAAACAGAGGGCGCGGACACGGTCTGGCTCGAGTTACCAGAAAGTAAAAGCACGCCGGCGTCAAGGATTGCTCGGCGTTAGGTGCAAAGAACGGGCACGCGAAATTGATCGCCCCAACGGGCGGGCAAAACTTTTGGAACCATGCGTCATCTTAATTGGCTTAATGCCGACAAGTTACAGCGCTACACCGGCCATGGTCGAGCCTGGTCTCTCTCCAGGTTCTCTGTTCGTCCTTATTACAACCGCCGCAATTGCAGGTCCCCGCAGACCCGCGTTTTTCTCCGTTACACCTTCGCCCACCCCCACGGGGGGCGACGGAATCATCCGGAAGTTTTCGCGACGACGTACGTGCCGCATCGCCCGCGGGAATTTTTGCGTCGTTCACGGCGCTACTCGACCACGTCCCGTACAACGATCCTCGCGCGTGTAAACGCTCGCCCGGCATCGAGAGTGGAAACTTCGGGCAACGTGTCGCTGGACGAGAACACGTGTCTCGCAATCGTACCTCCTGGCGGGGCGCACGAGTGCTCCTCTGCTTAGAAAAGAAAATAGAATCCCACAGAAACAACGCCCCTCTTCGCCTGGTCGTCGACGTCAAACAGATTTATCGTTTTATTATAAAAATCAGAAACACGGAGTCAAATATATTTACTTTCAAATAATTTGTCGAACGTATACCATTTAATTTTGTTCAAATTTGTCCGTACAAAGAGTGGCCACGAAAAGGAATAGATGTTTTGTGAGTAAAATTTTTTTTCGTCGAAAAATTTAGGCACCCTATCAATTTTTCCTTAAAATTCGTTTTCCATTTTTAGTCATTTTGTTTGACGCCCTACAGAAAAGTTGTCTAATACTTGTCTATAGGTACACATGGGCTCTACTTCAGAAAAAAGATTCATTCAAATGTATTCACTATTGTAGACGTTATGGCTGTTTGCAAATTGGACCATTTTTATGGGGGGTTTCTCACTTTACAGGGTCAACGGACAACTATTTCAATATTTTTAGAATTTCTACATATTCTGCATTAAAATACGCGTTGATTGCCGTTTGAAACATTAAAATCGTCCAATCCGTTCAGGAATTATGACGTTTTAAAGATACGCATGAAAAATCGAGGAAGCATTTCTGACCACAAATTATATTTGCGATAAGGAATTTTTTTCTGGAAAATGGTTAGGATTTCGAGGGTATGTCTATTCACCAAAAATGATTGTAATGGATCCCTGCAACCAGAAATAATTTTTCCAGAACGATTTGAAGAAATTTTTTTTCGCCGAAAAGTTTCAGTGAAACATATGAATGTATGGTCAGTCATATTATATTTTTCAGTAAAGAATTTTTTTCTCGAAAATGCGTAGGATTTCGGGGGTATGTGTATTCACCAAAAATGATTGTAATGGACCCCTGCACCCAGAAATAATTTTTCCAGAACGATTTGAAAAAATATTTTTAAACCGAAAAATTTCAGGGAAACATATCACTGTACGATGAAGCATTATTATATTTTTCAACGTATTATTATATTATTTGTCAACGTGTTCGATGTCACAACAATGCAAAGGAGTTGCAAATAAGCCTTTTTTGGCTAATTTGTAATCATATCGAGTCTAGTCTACGCCCGGAACGTGAATTATCTGGACACAGATTTCGAGTAAAAGATAAAAGATAAACTAGTTAGACAACTTTCAGTGGCCAGACATCTCGAGCGCTAAATGAACTTACGGCCTCGTCAAAGCAGTTAGCCGGCCGTCGCGGTGTGTCTTTGGTACCGACGACCATCCGCGAAGCACTTTTCCAGGAACGTGATGTATCGAGCGACGCAGGTGTGCGTATGCGTGAAAACGCGACAGTCATCGTGCTGATAGGGCACGACCCTGCGAGAAAATTACATGGCTCCTTTGATCTACACCCCACGAACTTGCTCAGACGACTTGGCTCAGACCGAAGCTTCTGATATCTTTTTCTAGCATCTCCGCTATACTTCGAATAAAGTCTCATACACCAAAGAGCATCTCGACCTCTCCTTTTACCAAACGACGCGGGGGCCCGTTACAAGAGGATTGGTTTCATTGACAGATATAATGGCGGCGAGGGCGAGGTGGCAGAGAAGATCGTTACTGTTTTAAATAATTGCTGACGTGGGGATTTCGATGTCTGTGGATATCGAGAGGGAATCGCACGAAACACGGACCTGAAAGAAACTCTTCCATATGTACGTACTTTATCCTGAACGTTTCGAAACTGAGAATTCCAGGGATCTGCGTGAAATTGTATCTAAATAATAGATAACGAATGGAACGACCGTATAATTCATGATTTGTCCATCACGTGATTTTTAAAAACATAGCTTGATGAAAGAGTATTCACAACGAAGACTGAAATCTGCTTAAATAAAAAAGACCGTGGTTCGTGGAGGGTAAATAAATATCCAAGTCGCAATTAAAGCTTCACGTCGTTCCAGGTGCTGTGAAATTTCAAAACGAAGGGAGCGAAGAGTTGCACGAGAGTTTTTGCTCGAACAGAATGGATAACGAAGCAGATTGACGTTCAGCAAATGAACGAATCGATTCCGAAATATGACAAGACATCAATTTTCATAGTCAATCCTCGAGAAGCGATCAATTTTACAGTGACAGAGAAAAGACAACTGATTTCATTATAAAGCGGAAATTGAGGAAGGAAAAATGAAAACTGGGTAATCCTGTAATCCGGGATTCGTACCGACGTTAAATCCAGAGGACTTCGTTCGGCGGTGTTTTATTACGTCTTTTATCAAACGTTATACGATATGGTTGTTTCGGAAGTTCAATTTTCAATCGAGTATGAAAAAAAGTAATAACTGTCGCTACCGTGAATGGAACTAATTCGATCAGTCTTGAAAGTAAGGATTTCTGGGAAATAATTTGAAATTTTTCTTTTCTTATATCCATGAAAATGAATTTAAATTAAGAGGTACTATGTTTGACATCTTAAAAACGAAAATAAATATCTATTATTTACTGATACTATTTCTATGATAACCACATTTCATTGGTTCGTTGAAAGTAATGAAAATAGCGACACGACAGACACTTCCGGTTATTTGAATGAATAAAACACGCAATGGAATATAAATAGTAGTTCAAAGTAAACAGAGTGAAACCCATGAAGCGATATATCCAGTATCCGCCAGAGTACTATTGTTTCGGTAATTAAATTTTTATACGTTATTGATGGTAACATAAATCGCGATACGTGAGCGGCTATACGTGAGTGGCTGTTAAAGCAATAGCTTTAGCAGAGAGAGATTCCTTTTCGTCGGTAGGGAATAAATCCTCGAAATATATTACACCTTTTCTAATACCTTCCGTTGCTCGCCTTTTATTATTGACTCTTAAGCCACGGATATAGATTTCTGGACACGGTTCTGTGTTCGGCAGAAAGTAAACTTCAACCTTTTTCCCAAATAAAATGATTGCCCCGCCGAATCGAAACTTCGACGCAAATATTCCATAAACGTATTTATTGATATCCGATGGAATCAACATTAAACAGAAAGCACACAATATTCAGCTGTCGTGTAACTATTTTTCAAGAAAGCTTCCCAGTAAATCAAACTATTAAAAACTCTGATAAGAGTGCATGTAATGCAAAAATTGTTTACTGTTAAACCCAGAAATAAATTCTGCATTTATCGATCACCGACCATCGAGTGTTTCGTGTAAATTTGTGAAATCCAAACCGAAGAATTGACTATTTTTTTTTCTTTCGCTTGTCTGGAGTGAGCTCAACATAGTATTACGGTTGATAAGCTCATTATGCCGCTAACGAAGCCGGAAAATTAATTTATCGGGGGCGTGGAATCGCAGATTGCGTTGTTTAATAGCCGCAATGCAAGGGAAACTAGCAACCCGGAAGCACGGTGCGACCGGAAGGTTGAAACTTGATTACCGGTTCGAGCAAAGATATCGCTTCTGATAACGAACCTGCTTTACCCGGTTTCCAGTTCAGCTCGTCCGCAGATCGATGAAAAAAAAGTAATTTTGTTCGAACGGATGCATCTATCAGATCGCAATCTTGCAGACGCCGGGACGAGAAAGTGTAGCAAGTGTCCAATAAATTCAGGGGAAAAAAATTCGAAGAAATTACAAACGCTACGAAATTTCTGTTTTTACAACGAATACCATTTTAATTTTCTACGCACCGTCCGCAGAAATTTGAAACACGCGCAAAAATGGACACAAAATTTGCAGTGGATTCTATGATTGAAACTGAAGCGATGAAATATAATATCCCTCGATATTTATTCTCATTCTTTGGTGCATGGAAGCTTGAAATGATTAGCAACGGTACTAATTGCTTAAATATACTGAATAGAGACTGTACTATAATAATATCTGTCACACTTGGCTAAAAATTAAATGTTTATTATGTTTATAACAATTACGAAACGAAGATAGGAAAACAGAATTCGCACAGAAAATACTTTATCTCGTTCCAGTCGGTTTGATGCACGGATCGCGATAACTCAGGCATACAAATACCGTGTTTTCATACCGTGGGGCTTATCAAACAATAGTATCTGCAGAACTATCGGCGTATCCATGCATATCCATAAATCGGTATTAAAATACATCGACGAAATATTTTAAAATGAATAACCGCGTAGAACGGTTACCTCCTTCGGCTGAGCACTTTCCTTTTTCCAGAAACAGATAACCGGTTAATGCTTCGAAATTTGCATTCGAGAATTTAAAGGTTCTCGATCGTTCACCCCAAGAAGGGATAAAGTTCTCAGTTACTCGATCTTCCCGGCTACGATTTAGATAAACGAGAGTAAACTAGACACGAACAAACTTGCGAAACTTGCACTCCTTCAAGCTGAAGTACAGCTTTAGGAATGACATAATTTGAGCTACTTCAGAAAATCGATTTCGCCGTGCGCGTCGAACTTTCGAACAATAAAGATTCCATTCCGAGCGTAAAAGATCTTATGCAAATCTTGCAATTAGAATTACTACGAATTTAAAAAGTATCTTTTGATTAAATGAGTTTAAAGTTCCTTGGTTGTGAAAGCAATACGATAAACACTTTAGAAATTTATTTAAAATTGTAACCATTATTCAAATCGATAACTTTCAATGCAAAAATTGCTGTAATGTTTGGATAGTAAATGCTCCATTTGTTGGTAAAACATATGCGTGTTGCGTGAAATAAAAGTCGGTTATCTTCGCAACACAGTATCGAGATTTCTAAAACAATTCAACGGGGATTATAAAAGGAGAACAGCATTTTCCACGCTACCCCATCGAAACAAATAACTGTCGAGGGCGCCGATTGGGGACTGTCGAATGGTCAAAGCGCAATAAACGTTTGAATCTTTGGCATTCGATAGCTTCGTATCCACGAAACGACGCGATTCGCCCCGACAAGAAGCGTTCCTGGCACTCGTGTTCGTGCACACGTACCGATAAATGCATACGTTCGCGTGTATAACGAGGGTGGCACGGAAAATCGTCTGATAAAGAGTGAATTCCGATATCTAGGGGCGTTGATTGGCAACTAGAGCATCGACGAATCAGAGCAGAGACTAAGCATTCTAATTAAATCCCCCTTATTTTCTCGCAACTATTGTCCTCTGTTTCTCACTGGAAATTCGGTGAAAAGTGTCCCAGGGGCGTGTTTCTCGCGAAATTCGTTAATAAATCCGGTCGTTTCCGATATTTACTGAAACGAGAATCAATTGTCCTCAGTTTCGAATCTCTGGAGGATTTTTAGAAGTTCCTATCGATTGATATAATCGTTATATAGTTTATATTTTTTTAAAACTTAACGTAAGGCCATTAGTTGGGCGAATTTGTGAAATATCTGTGCGCTGACGTTTTAAGGGAAAGAGTAGATCTTGAGAACAGATGTAGAGACTCTGAAGTTGGTAAGTGTTATATAAATTACATATTTAAGTTATGGTTTCTGGATAATACAGTCTCGATCCATAAAATGTCAGCGTAAGTAATGGAGTATTCCACAAGACTCTTCCGGTGAACATAAAAATTGATTTCCTCGCGCAACTACGGGCATTCAATACAACCGTCGGGTATTTTAAAAAAGAAAATTCAGATCGCTGTCATTTCTATGCGTATCAGGAGTGGTCGTTCGAAAATAACTCAAGATATTATTTAAACGCGGCAGTACTTCCCCACAGGACTCCAAATTGAAAAATATGCGAGACGTAAGAAATTATTTTAGATTTTCTAAATATATAGAATTTGACAAAAATATTTCGAATAGAATTTCAATCGTGAACTGCAGCGAAATATAATCAAGCAAAGTTGCACACAGCAGAGCGCTTAACTGTCTTCGTCGGAGAAAGCATTAAAATAAACCGAGTACATCCATCAAAGTACACGTTGCAAATTAATGTTTACTGGCGTCTATAACGGAGCAGACGTAGATGTTTCATATCTATTCTAATAAATTTCACGTAGCATCCCCGCCACAAGATCCGTTATAAAGGAAAACAGTAAAGTAGATTTGCAATATACTCTGTGCATTTCTGCGTATTTACTTTGAAAATATTCAGGTGAAAATGATATTATGTAAACTGAACGCAACTACACATTCATGAGAGCCCTCCAAGGATTGCAGTAAAATGTTTATATTTTGTATTCAGATTTTGTATATGTAAATACATTCGGAAAAACCATGATAACGTCCGGGATTTTGGATCCATTGTGCGGCGCATTTTTCCAAGCAAAATTGCAAACTCGAACTCGGAAGTTTTTCATTTTATTCTATTAATAGATAAATTGTTGTTCGTAGCTACCATTATTTTTTTTAAAGTAAAATAAACATATTATTATTGTGCACAGAGGTTCTTGAAATCGTCATACAACTGAGAATTTGCTGACAATTTTCCAAAATGATACGACAAAATTATTATTTAACCGGATACTTTTATCAGATATCAGTTTCACGTAACGTGTTATCACATTCCATTGTTATCTCATTTTTCAATTAGAATCGCGTTGCATTATTTCATGGAATAATATTGAAATTAATATTATTATATTTAGAAGAATATAATAATGAGATATTCTTAAAAATAACCAATATGTTTTAATGAATGTAACATGTCGAAAGTCTTTCATAGATAGAATTACAAATTATTTTAAATCATTAAAATTATGAACTAATAGTAACTCGAAGAAATGAAGAAATTGATGTAACAAATATACTGCATCAATATTCTACAAATCTATTGTCCATCATACATATTGATCGCTTCAAATACGTGATTAATATTGATTCATATAATTCAAACTAAAACGAATGTACTATACATATGTAACCAAATAAATATTGATACTTTATGTAAACGATAACGTTTATATTTCAAAACTTATACGAAATCGTTCCAAAATTTATTTGAAACAGTAAAACTTCATTACCTCGAATACCAATTATTTAAAATGGACAATTGAATTATTTCCAAATACCGCTACAGTAAATAAAGGACTGAAAGTTATTTCGAAATGTTTTCCCTTATTTTCAATTCGAATAAAATTTTTCCAAGATCACAATGTGATGAAGATAAGAAGATTACAAATGTCCAGTAAATTATCGATAAAAACAATCGTAATTGGGGCCAGTTTCGGCTCATTTTCCTCCATCATTACGCTCCAATAAATCTAGCTCGTTTGACTCCCAATTAGGGAATCCTGTTCATGAATAGATGAAAGCTTATGATCTCGTTACAGCTACCTCCTGGACACTAATTCGCTGTGCCAATATTTGATCGAAAATACATATTTTCGCCGGCGAAATACCGCCCTCGCCGTTTCGGATCCATGGATACTCGTATCGCGAAAATCCGTGCACGGAAACTGCATTTCGCTTTCCAAATAGCAGTCAGACGATGCTTATGGAAAATCTATACAGCGCAGTACGCACACTTAATCCCCGATTCCTCTCAGCCCAACTGTGTGACGCAACGTAATTCCGCGATATGCAGCCCATGAATGGAAGCCAGCGATATTTTTTTCGGGTCGGTTCCAGGAAAATATTCAATGCGAAGAAAGGAATTTACTAAAACCTCGCAGCCAAGTTGCCTCGGCTAAAAATTTCCAGCTGTAGCGTCAATGACCTTTTAAATTCCACTGCATTTCGTGGTTGAAATTCACCAAATTATTTCGAGATTTTCATTTCAATTTATTTTGGTATTGTCAATAAAAACTCTAAATAAACAGAAACGAAAGACTTTTGTTTTCCGTCAACGATTTACGTTATTAGCTCGTAGAATGGAAACTGTTTCTTCGGTATCTCGCGATAAAAAAGATTTCGTATTTCATGAATTATCACATCATCTGCCTCGTTTTGTTTTCGGGGTCTAGCCATTTTCGTGCTCCAACAGCTCCCAGCGCCGGTGTACAAACTCCATTAAAATGTTTATAAGCAACGCTTGGTATCTCGTGTTCCGCCTTGCCTGGTACTCAGTAAACACAGCCTTCTCTCTGATTTTTCACAGTTTGTTTCCGCGAGAGTACTGCCGTGCACGTGCAAAAAGTAACTCTAATTTCTACGAACTGCCCACATATTACGAGCAACGATGTTTTCGAAGACTGTCGCTTCGACGATCAACGATGCCAAACGGGCGGGGCTTTCGACTGGTAAATTGGCGACGAAGTTTTCGAGCCCACGATATTCATACGGGCAATAAACAGAGAGATTCATGTTAACCACGTCTCCCGGCCAAAACTTGCGCAGTTCCCGAGTAATGCTTTACAACGGTTCGCACTTGGTTCCTGCATTTTACATCCGCCTTGAACTTTACGTTTCACCATGCCCCGGATAAATCGCGAGGAAATTTTCCATTTTCACGGGGTATCGACCAGCCCAGTGGACTCGCCAGCTTTCGAGCCCGTTCTTCCGGAATTACTATGTAAATGAAAGTGGTATAAACAGAAACGAGAAAACTTCAACTTCCTTTTAAGGCCCATAAAACGCTCAAAAGCAAACAGGATTGCTACCATTGATTTCGTCAAGGAAAATCATTGTTGCATATTTGGAACGTCTTATTATTTGCCAGCCCAATGATATTCTTCCTACCGTCAAATACTCCGTTTCTATGCAGAAAAATGCACATCTTTTCTATTCTCATATGCATTTACCACGAGCTCTCATTTATTTCGTTCTACTTAAACAGTGGTTCTTCGATGAACAATTGTTTTCAGAGCCACGGACGACTCTGGAAACAGGACTTGGCAAACAGTTTCTGTTATTAAACACCACCGTGAATATTATTTTCCTACGTCGCCGTAGTAAAAGCTTTTGAAAATTGTAAATCGAGGAAAAATGGACGGGGTCTGGGAGGTAAATCGAAAAAAGTTTTTCCCGCTGCCGAGAGGCTGTCAGAGCCCAGAATCCATGGCCACCGAGAACCACACCGAACATCTGGTACGTGGCACCGACCCATCAGGTAGTCGATTCGAGTTTCTTGTTGCTTACCACACCCTCGCAAGCCGCCCCCGTCGCTACCCCCGGCGACGCGACATTCTTTCCCTTTTTACCTTCGGTCCGCGACAATGCCGCGTGAAAATCCCGGAGATTTTCTTGGATTTCTCGAAACCACGAACCGAAAGGTCTGGAACTTCGAGCACGTCGATCGTGGGCATCAAGTGTGTTAAACGCGACGGCCAGCCACCCCACAGGATGACGCTCTAATCCAATTCCCTCGTAAATTTCATCGAATTCGTCGGTTTTTTCGTTCGACCGACTTCGACTCTTTATCCCCCGCGTTTATTCTCGTTTAGAAAAAATATTCTATTAGACATTCGCAGCTCCAACTATAATAGTCTGTACCTTAAATAAATGGTACATATTAGTTTCCAAATTATAATTAAAAATTATTTTTGTTCGCTTATATATTCAGGTTGGATTTTAAATTAGTGTGCAAGTAATTCTGCTATGTTAGTTTCGTAAGTAGCAATTTTATTTACGTCACACAGCTTCAACTATAATACTCTGTACCTTAAATAAATAGTACATCTTAGTTTTCGTAGAATTAACCCAGACTTATTCGCTGGCCCTCGCGTGTTTTGTTTTTCGGTTCAATTTGTCAAATAAGAACAAATTCGACTCTGAATAATTCTCTCCAAATCTTTACACAATATTTAAACTACTTAACAATTTTATTTACCGAGGAATAACTTTATAACTTTATTTTTTAGCACAGATTGTCCGTCCACGTGTGTCAAGAATTGAGTAAAGTTTTTTGAGAAAGCGATCAAACGGAGCTGTTCGTTCCCGGGAGTGTGTCAATTACAGATTGTTCGACGTTAGCCGTGCAAGAGCTATCCCGTAGACCCGGCTTCAGAAACAATATTTAATGAAACTGAAGGAAGCTTTTAAGAGAGGTCCAAGAATGCTTTTAGTTGTATTGCAACCGGAAATTGCTCTAATTTATCTTCGTAGCGCTTAGCAATCTCGCGAACGAAAAATAGAACCGATGCTTGCCTTGCAATTTTGTAAATTGCGCTTCCCCATTTCCTCTTAATTAAAGACGTTTCGATTGTCCGTCGTCCGTGTGACTGGCCACAATTAGCTCTACGCTCAAGGTGCTCTGTTTTTTGTCTGGACGAGGAATATAAATTTCGAAAGTCGTGAAAGCGGAAGGTACAAATACAGACAGCTAACAACCAAACTTCTTCGAAGTACAGAGAACTGTTTTGAAGGATTAACGCATTCCCTTTCGTCTCAGAAACGTGTGCAGTATTGCACGGTGCTTGCAGGGGAAACTGAAACGAGAGTGAAATATCGGAAAACGAAAAATTTTGAGAAGTTGGATTATTGACGTACACGGGTATATGAGGCGCAACGAAGCGTCGATATGCTTTCGTGATCCCGAAATTCCAACGAAATGCTGCACACATACCATGCTTCGATATTTTATACAAATTTTACCCAAACGGAGCTACTTTATTCTCTTTTACATATCACAGAACTTGAAATGGAAATTAATTGGACAATTTCATCTACTAAAATTGATATCGAAAATGAATTAATTTTTAAACGCTTAAACACTTCAAAAAATCATATTTTATATATTTGAGACCATCTCTAATACATCGAAGGTTTTAGAATAAAACAAAGCATTTACTTGTCCAACAAGAATACAAATTTTTGAAAAATGCAAGAATTCTGTAATACAAAAGTAATAAAAATTGTTTGTGTAACATTCTGTTTTCGAGAAAATCGATTCTGAATGTTTATCGAGTACGTGTACAGTGGAGTAAAACTTGGATATCGTTGCAAGTAGAAACAACGAGTAATGGTCAGACGTGTCTGACATCGAACCCAACAAACTTTCCGATTCAATTATTCCGAAAAGGAAATATTATATGACACAATATAATAGGGTCTTTCAAATATATTTTTGAATTCGGAGTTACTCCTCTCAGAGAAGATACATTTGATTAAATTTTCTCCGATATATCACCTAATTTACGATTCAGGGGCATCTCGCCAGTGAATAATCGAATAAACTACAAGTCGTGGCAATAAAGTTTTATGAATAATTCAGTAAAACAATAGATAGTCCCTTCCAAACCTACTTCATCATAGACTTATTGAAACTCACTTTCTAGCGTTTAATAACAGTGTTTCTTCTATAAATCATTTTATTCTGAAAAATGTTATAAGGTTATGCAGGGGTTAAATACAGGGTACGCTCCAACGATGTGATCGATTTTGAAATTGAAAACTTTTTTATCGAAATGGCTGGTAGATTGTCACAGGTGCAATATTCGAAGCAATTTCAGATCAAATTTGTTTCACTCGTTTCCAAAAGTCTTTTCAGAATTTGATGATCGAATTATCGATGGACAATTTTATTAAATACGAGCAATTTTGAAACTCTTCTAATTTTAGTATTCATTCGCTATCAGACTTTATTCCGACGACTAGTTTCGAAGAACTAACGACGAACTTGTCGTATTAGTCGCATAAATCGAGCTCACGGTTAGCTTCTCGACGCGTGGACGTCATCGAGAAATGATCGAAATGATACTTTGTAATTTTTATCGCCGCGTGCGTGGCCGATAATTGAATAATCCGGGAACCGCAATCACGTAATTGCGTGACTAACGGCGACGCCGGGACGCGCTCGCGCCACCCACGATCAACATCAAATTTCATTGCGTGGCATTTAACGAGGCTTACCGGCAGGATTATTCAAATTTCCGTTTGTCCGGAGAAGTAACTGCCGGAGGGCTTCGCAGCAAGCTCGAGTGCAAATAAAAGAAAACCCCCGGGGCTGGTGAAGCCGATAGGACGGACGGAACAGAACGGAGATGGATTTTGATTAAATTGCTGGGACGCTGGTGCGAGGGAGCGAGCCATAGTCGAAGAATTTCGCGAGAGAAACGACCGGACAAGAACTAGAAACAAGAAAACTAAAAGAAAAAAAGGAAAAACAACTTGCAGAGTATAAGGGTAAAAGAAACACTTTTTCCTCGATTTAAGAAGGGGGGTATCGTCTCGTTGTGAAAAGAGCAGCGAAGAGGGGAAATAGCTTTTCAGAAACTTCATCGTTTGCATAGCGATTCAGTTTTGCGCGTAGCAGCCGAAACAGAAAAAGAATTCTTTGTTTCTCGAACGGGGAAGATTTGGAGAAAATGTATCGGACTTGCCGCAAGTTTTGTGCTCGCGATCGCGTACGATCTCTGAAATGGTAATTGAGAGGAGACGCTTCGCGCCAAACTAATTTGGAAGAAAGTTAGTGTGTTAAATTGAACTCGTTACGGGGTAAAAACGGGCATTCATTAATATTCATTAATATTCCAGATGGCGCGCACAAAACGTCGTAACCTCCCACAGAGTGTAAAATTACGAGATTATTCCGCTCATAACGTAGGGTCTGCAGTATTTATTGCACAAAGGATGGTCATGCTTTGCGTTCAAAGGGTACAGGAGTTATGTTTACGTTCCAGGAAACTCACGATCACATCTTGCACTGGTATTGCAGCCGTATAATTTCGCGTACATGTGCTTGGCGACTTTGACGTTAACAGAATTTCAATTTTAACTTGTTAAATATCAGTCTCAGAAAATTTCTAAAAATCTGAACTCTTAACATCAAAATAAGATGTAAAAAGTATTATACTCGACTGTAAATGATTTCAATTGCCCAGTCTGGCATATTTCCCAATTTTCTCTGTGTAAAGAAATATTCACTTTGTAATGGAAATTTACCATTTCACGATACATTGTGTGCTACGTCCAGCAGAACCGAGTTTAAGAATAATAGAGTTTAATAAAATGTTCGCAACGGGAACGTTACAAATTATTATTGGATATAACAATCTTTGACGTGGACCAGAATTTTCTTCGATAAACAAATAAATAACTGAATTGACGTACCATATAAATTTCAATCAACGAGAAACTTTGTCGCTCGGTGCATTCAAGCTTCAATTAACTCACGATTGCAATAATTTAAAGCAACGATATAAAGTTGATTATCAAACGCGCGAGTTACTGGAGTTTATTCCATAGAAAATTGTTGTTTCGTTCACCTCCGGTAGATATTTGATAAATTAATTACAACAAATTGGACATTTTAGTTTGCAATGGAATTTGAAATTATCGTGTCTATTATTAGACAGAACGTTCATTAATGTATTTCCAGTAATTACTTCAATTTACCCCAATGATTTTATTATGATATTCAAATGAATGAACTGCGAACTAATTAAATAACCCAAATATATGCCCTGCGTTAATATATTTCATTTCCTAGCGATGGAGTTTTCCAGGATTCAATATCAATTGCTACCAGGATATACCAATAAATGTTTCAGTTATAACTTGACACATTAATCATTGACACATAGGAGCTGACTCAAACGAACGTATATACGTGTACACCTGTAATAAATATCCTTCGACTAAACAAATTTTGTCATGAAATAAAAAAAATATACAGAGTGCTCGACCAACCCTAGGAAAAATTATAATGGGAGATTCCAGAGACCAAAATAAGACGAAAATCAAGAATATCAATTTGTTGATTGAGGCTTCGTTGAAAAGTTATTACCAAAATTATTAATAAAATTTGTCAACCTAAACGAATTTTTTCCTCGAAAATGAGTAGGATATCGGGGGTATGTCTGTTCACCAAAAATAATTGTAATTGACCCCTGCAGTGGAATATAATTTTTCCGGAACGATTTAAACAAATTTTTTTTCGCTGAAAAATTTCAGGGAAATATATCAATGGTATGGTCAGACATATTTTCGATAATTTTTTTCTCGCAAGTGCGTAGGATTTCGGGGGTATGTCTAATGACAAAAAATGATTATAATTGCCCCCTGCAACTGGAAATAATTTTTCCGTGAATGATTTGAAATTTTTGAATTTAATTTTTTAATAACTTTTTAACGAGGCCTAAATCGACAAGTTTATATTCTTGATTTTCGTCTTATTTTGGCCTCTGGAATCTCCCACTAAAATTTTTCCCAAGGGTGGCCGAATAATTCAGTTCCATTAAGCACTATTTCAAATTGTTAGTCTTTATTTTCTTCGAGTAAATCGATTCCTATCTCCCATCCACAAAACTTGATTTTTAACGTAGAGGATTACAATTGTAATATTTTCCAAAGGGACGGGTAAATTCGCGGGCCAGTTTCGTTTCATTCGGGAAATTCTCAACTTTTCGTGGGATTTCATGCAGACTGCTCGTTAAAAGTTAATACGACAACGTTCTACGTGTTTATTTTCAATCTCTTTCTCTTAACCTCTGTCCTCCTTCAATTTCTTTCACTCGACAACGGAGCTTTTCCGCAACAGTTCCATTGTCGAGGAAGACTCCTTTTCGATGGCCGCGTTCCTCGAGGGAAGGCGGACCGGGGCGCGTTCCGCGGGCAGAATTTTAAGCGAGCAGATCCAGGAAATTAGGAAGATTTGATCAGTGGGCCCTGGAATTACAAATAACCTCATTATCGTGGCAAAGGCACACGCCGTGTCGAGACAGTTGCGATTTATACCGCCGAATTTCCTTTTTACCCGTCGCGAACCCCCCAACGCGCACGTGCGAGCCAGAGAAAGGTCATTAGGTGACTTAAATTGAGCTCCAACAGCACTCGAGCAACTCGACCTAGCGGGAAGTCCTCTGTTTCTCTCGCTTAAAAAATAGAGGTCCCGGCGAAAATCGTTAGCAACGGAGGAAGTATTTTTTAAGCAACCAACGGGAAACGCTACGATATTTCTCCGAGATTCTACCACGCCCCTTTGTCAATATATTTATACCAATAATACAACTATCAAGAATTATTATCCAAAAGATAGAAAATTAAAAGATATCAAACGTCCATTCCTTTCGTCGACTGCTATCTATATTGAGAGGACGAAAACTACCCCCAATGATAGGAATAAAACACTTATTATAATCAAGGAATAATAACTAATAGGAAATATTACGAATATTATTTCGAGCCTCTCGATTATTCGAAACCTGTCTCAAAGAATTCCAACCCCTTGCATAAAATAATATTTCATTAGGCGTGAACAATGACGAGTTTCAAACTCTTCTTTCGTTTCATATTTTTTGTGAAATTGTACGCTGAAAATTAATTGCACCGACGCTAGAACGTAATTGTAACGATGAAATACGATAGTTTGTAAGGTATCTGTTTCCATGCTGTCTACCCTCGTGGTTCAGTCGGGGAAGCTAGTAAATAAATTGAACGGAGCTCTTTGGGTACTCGAATATTCAAGACGGTATGAAAATGTACTCCTCCCCGACATAAAATTAAAAAGTTACGGAAAATTACTGATAATGGTTTTCTACGTCGAATAGCAACTATCTACGCGTGAAATTTACTTGTACAAACAATAATAAACCGAGTATGTTACGAAATCAAATAACTTCTATAACTTGTCAATTTAAGTTGAAATTTTTATTGCCAATTGTTTTTGAAAATGAAACGATGATACAATAATTGTGTCGAATAACCGAGCACACAAAATCCGTTCAAATTATAACAATTAAACAAGTCAGACAAAAGAGGAGAAGGGAGAAAAAAATCGTGGAAATTAAAAATATTATTTTCCCCCCGGTTTTACAGAACGTTACAACTTCTTTATCGCTCCTCCTAGAATCCGTGCTCCCGTAAGAAAGAAACGAATCTCCAAAATTTTCCACGACATTAATTTTTTCTACGCCCGCGCTCGAAACCATTCTTCATTGTCCCGAGTCTCCGGGAGTTTCGTTTTTTCCACTTTCATCCCCTCAAGTGGAAGTTGCTTTGCCGTTGCACTCTGATATATTCCAGATTAATGCAAACGGCTAATGTTATGTTAATGTTCGTCGCAGCGGTATTAGCGGTCTTCCCTTGAATACCGTAAATACGGAACAGAATAATCCGCGTGTTAACCGGGGCTTCCAGTTCGAGGCTGCGAGCCACCCAAGATGGTGGTCGAATCCGAGCCTTCTTCGTGACTCACCCACTTACATCCCCTAAGAGAATGCTGGGAAACGAGCGAACGCCGGCGAAAAGATAAGAGAAATTTACAATGAAAACCTGGAAATGAAATTGAACTGCGTACAATTTCTACGTCTCGTTGCGTTCGCTCCATCAATACGGCACCCCGCGTCGAAGAAATAACAAGCTCGAAAGAAATTTAAGGAAACAACACGTACAGTAAAAATTCTCTTCTCGAAGTGCTCTCTCGGTAGCCAACGGAAACTTTCTTCTTGGAATATTGGCAAAGTTCCGGGAAGAGTCTGAAAAATTCTTCTGCTTAGCAATTTCCGTAAGGATGTCGGACACAAAATGGATCTACCTGTTAATTTCACGGATTAAAAAAAATCCAAATTCAAGGGTTCTATATGTAGGAATGCAATTTGAAGAAGATTGTGCCATGGACAAGCAAGAAGAGATTTCACAGTGCCAACTAACGCAAGATAGATCGGTTGTTGAAACGATGAATTGATAACAAGGGGATGCAAATGAATTAATTTCAGGAGCTTAAAGAACAATTAAAAATATCTGCGCGGTTTTTACGGCGGTAAAAGTTTATCAATTACTGTGCAGCAGGAATACGAGAAAAATCTTTCGATGCATAAACGCGAAAGAGAAATGCAGTATCGTCAGAGTGACAGTAATTGGATGTTTTACCTATTCAAGATTTTCAGCCATCGAAGAGGAACGAGCGAGCAGTTTCAGGAAGCAGCGAGGATAACATTGTGACACATTGAGGTAGAAAAATCGCGAACGCTTTGAAAGAAATTGCTGTACAGATAGCCATAGGTACGCGTTGATCGTACATCAAGACCGTGTATCGACGCTCCAGCGGCGACCGAGAGGCTCGTTACGTTCTCGACAATTAATTACCCTTCGTAAAACTGCGGGACGCCGACGATTTGTCTTCATTGGAGGGGCGACCTATCAGGGCGTGCGAGTCCGCGATACGCGGGGAAGAAAAGGGCCGCGAAAGGAAGAAACGACGGTGGCGAGAATGACGAGGGATGGATAAAATACCGTCGAAAGTAAATTTGCGAGGACGCAAAAAAAAGTAACACGCGCCACTTCGCCGTCCTCCTTCCGGTATCGAATCATCCATCAATTGTTTTATAATATCGCGGCGTCGTTTGTCAATCTTTTTGCCCTGTTCGCGCACTCGATATCCGTATATACGACGCGGGTCCTAAAGGATGTAGTCGGTGGCCGTTCACGGAGCCGGCTCAGGAAACAGCTGCTGGGGAAAACCACACGTCCTTCGGGGAACTAATCGTTAACCGTTCACGTAGAAAATTGCTCGATCCTTTCCGTTGTTTTTCGTTGGCCCCAAGGTTTTACGTGCAATTGTGTTAGACCAGCAAATCGAGTCAGGTTTTCTACGTTTCCTAAAATTTAATTTTGCCGTTGACTTTCTTCGGGAGCGTCGAACCGAATAACGCTCCGTCGGGATCCCGATTTTAACCGCCCGCGAAATCGACGATACGTTGCTTAGTTTTTATTATGTATCGATAAAATTTTATCGAAATCTGCTGGGTCGTTTCTAAAACCATTCTGAAAATGTGACTTATAGATTTGGTGGAAACTGGAAATTCAACAAATTCAACATTGTCGCGGTTTACAGTGTTACAAAGGTTGAAGGGCTCGAATAGATTGATGGATAGGGTGGGAATTGATTACAATGTTATTTCGAATAACGCACATTTCCCGCGAACGATTTCCAAGCGAGAGAACTGGGGCGCGATGGCGTGTAATGCTTGGCCGTGTCGCGTTTTACTTTAAAGACTATTACCGCGATATTTGACATGAAATCGTGGTGATCGGTCAATTAGTGGTTTGATCATTTGCAGACCTGTCATTCACTACGCCGTAGTAACCGATTGAGATTGATAGACGACAAACGTTGAATCGAGTTCAATGCTCCAGTGTGCATATTATATTAAATCAAGCTATTCGATCGATCTTTAACGTCGGTACAAACTATTGGAAATATATCGAATATTCTATTTCAAAAACTCTCAGTTTCGTTAACAAGAAAAGGGAACACAGAAATTCAGAAAATATTGAAACATCGTGTACAACTAGCGTTGCTTGTAACACAAAATCAAGTTACTCGATCGATTTTTAACGTCGATGTGAACAATTCACTGGAAATATACTGAATATTCTATTTTAAAAACTCTTAGTTTTGTTAACAAGAAAAGGGAATTCAAAAAATATTGAAACATCGTGTACAACTAGCGTTGTTTGTAACACAAAATCAAGTTACTCGATCGATTTTTAACGTCGATGTGAACAATTCACTGGAAATATACTGAATATTCTATTTTAAAAACTCTTAGTTTTGTTAACAAGAAAAGGGAATTCAAAAAATATTGAAACATCGTGTACAACTAGCGTTGTTTGTAACACAAAATCAAGTTACTCGATCGATTTTTAACGTCGATGTGAACAATTCACTGGAAATATACTGAATATTCTATTTTAAAAACTCTTAGTTTTGTTAACAAGAAAAGGGAATTCAAAAAATATTGAAACATCGTGTACAACTAGCGTTGTTTGTAACACAAAATCAAGTTACTCGATCGATTTTTAACGTCGATGTGAACAATTCACTGGAAATATACTGAATATTCTATTTTAACAAACTCTTAGTTTCGTGAAGATATTCGAACATCATATTTCATTTGCGGCATTATGCAAATTGTGAAAGTGGAATCAAAAGGTGAGAAACGATTAGACAAATATTGCATTTTTTTCATGCCTATACAACTGCATAAAATTAGTTATACAAAAATAGATAATTAAAATTTTCAATAGCTATCCTGAGAAAGGCAACTACGGTCGAAACTTTGAATGAAAAATTGATACGCTGAGATAATTTCGTTTAAATTATCTTCGTGGCGTATCTCTGGAGTTTCCTGCAGAGCGATCGGTAGAACGTTACTGACACGAACG
This sequence comes from Colletes gigas, assembly GCF_013123115.1. NCBI lineage: Eukaryota > Metazoa > Arthropoda > Insecta > Hymenoptera > Colletidae > Colletes > Colletes gigas. The sequence continues at coordinate 5,312,454 of NW_025106637.1, forward strand.
GTCCAGAAAAGTAGTAATATTCCGTGACAGTGGCAGCCGCGCGATTCTGACGCGATCTCGTTCGTTTTATTTAATGGCAGTCGTTAGTCACCGACTATCGGGCATTGGAAATCATAGGGGTGGTTCTCGATTCTCGCGTTGTATCTCCTTCCACCGTCCTTGCGCGGATTCATCGCCAGTGAAACGAAAGCCGACCGATGACGAGGATAATAAGGACTCGTTAGCCTCCGTGAATCCTGCGGAAGACCGAGTTTGCTTCCCGGCCAAATTCCAACCAACTTTTTCCAGCTCGATTGCGCTCGTTTCCGCGCGCCCTGCGAGATCAGCTTTTTAAAATGCCGGTAATTTCCATTTTTAACGAGCCACGCCGGAATCCCCTGGCGCTACGTCAGATTTATCTTACCTGCTCTAAACGGCCTGATCGTATAAAGGGAATTAATCGCGCGAAACTGTAGGAAAACCGCCGCCAGTATTTTTTCGTTTGTTTGAAAAAGATTATGGATCGCGTCGATCGAGATAGCAAATTATTACAGGTACGCGGTGACTCTCCCGTTGTAACTTTTCAAACAAGTCGACAATGACTCTTCAATGAAATTTCAAAGAGTTTTAATGTAATTACACAAGTATATTTGCTGCATGATTCAGTATATTTCAAATCGTTCGAAAACATTCGCTCGAGTGTTTCAATGCAAGAGTATATCGACTGTCGAACGTAAACCAATCGATGGTATCAAAACATGTAGTAGTATCTCATCGCTAATTGACTATTAATTAAAAGCGCGTTTAGTAGTCTCTAGCGCCGCGGTACTGCATGTATTTACGTATACACAAGCATCCGTTATGTGTTAAGTATCACGTGAATAACGACTTCGTGGAATTAGAAAGGAACTTAAGAAGTTTGCATATTAAAATTTTTAATTGAGTTGCGAACTTATAAATCAGAAAGTTATGCCTCGTCGTGGCCGTACTCCTTTAGTTATGGCAGAAAAAAGTAACTCGTAAAACTGTAACGATCTTTGGTTACTGGTCGGATTATTAAAAAACAAAGTGATCGTTCGAACAAAATCATTCGAGTCCCGGAGGAAAACTATCTGAATTAAAAATTGATGGATTTATTAAATTCTGTACCCAAGTTCCATATCTCGATGTGTTTCTCGAACCGTTGTTTCGAGAATTTCTCCCATGTCAGTATGTCAAAACGTCGAGGCAAGAAATAGGGAGAAGGAACAGAACAAGATCAAGATCCCGGAGGAATACGGGGAAACAGGATGGACTCTCTCATTCATCGAAACTAGATCCCAAATCTAAAGGATCGCGAAGAAGATAACAGCGGAGTGAAACACGAAACTTCGATCCCCAGTTGGCAAAATTAACCAAAGTTTTCAGCTTGTCCCTAAAGAGGCTGAGAATGTGGACACGGGAGACATTTCCGGACGTCGATCGGGAAGAATTTTCTTTGTCAGTCGTGAAACGGTCTATCAGGTCTGTCGCCTCACTATTAGGTAATTTAAATCGTCTTTGTCCAATAATAGAAAAGTTTTTCGATTCATAGACTCGTGGTTTAGTCTGGGTTTCCAACTGGATAAAATTTAGAAAACTCATGGGAGGATAAGGTAATACAAATATATATTATAAACGATAAATAAGGCATAATTCAAACTTGTGAGAGAACATTAATGTATTTGAACTACCTATAACGAGAATACATTTACGAAGGTATAACGCCATTAAAAACTCGATACAAAATTTTGTATCGCCTGCAAAACTACGCGTAGCCTCTCGCGATATAGAACTCCCAAGAATTGCAACCGGAAAAGGGAGCAATCGCGAGGCCACGTTTCTCCTCGTGCCGGTACGAATTGCAAAAACGTGTTCGCGAGGTTGCAAAAACTATACTGCGCCAAAATTGCAACGGTGAAACGTTGCCAATCATGCCAGACGAAGCCTAGTTAGTATCCACGACGCAAGAAGGACGGAAATTTCTCAACGAAGCAAAGCAACGTCGGGGCGACCGTATGCGTGTCTACGTGTGTACACGTGTGGCGAGGAAGAAATCTTGGAGCGCACGGGTAAAGGAAGAAAAAGAGGCGAAACAGACGAGGAAGTCGCTGGTAGGAGGGGGTGAGGGGGGAGGGTGGAAAGCACGTAGAAGCGGCCAAGAGAAGAAATAAAAGTCGAAAGCTGGGGACGAGCGAGCGAGACGAGACGGCAAGGGAAATAAAAAGAAATTGTCATCGTCCGGGTGGTTGCAACCACCCTTGTAACCGTACCCCTTACCCCTTGAGCTTTCCTCAGCCCCGCTTTACAGCCACTGTCATTTGTTTTTACGTTCGCTCCATGCCGTTCCTGAAAATCCTTCGCCTGTCGTGAACGCCGTTCGCCCCTCCTTGTCCTGCGAGATTTCGTCGTGGAATAGAGAGACACCGCTCTCGTCGAGAGAAGTTCAAACGCGCTGGCAATCTCCGGGATTCTCTCTCTCTCTTTCGAACCCTTCTCGCGGAACAAGAAGGGCGCGCAAAGCTGACAGAAAATTTCGAAGTCTCTAGATAAAGGTGCCCCTCCCCCTTCTCCTCCGCAACCTACCCTCTTCCCGTCTGTTAGAGTTTCTGGCGGAGGATATAGTTTTCTGGAAGAGTGCGAAAACCCGGGGCCCGCTGTTTTCTATATTTCTCGGTGTGTTGAACTTACGGAGAAAGTTTTCGGATGAAATTCTGTTCAACTGCAAGATCAACCCGTGGATCTCGAGCGGGATTAACCCCGCTGGGGTATTGACTTTGAGAAAATGTCTGCCCGACATCTGTACGCGGGAACTTAACCGGTCGGGACCGTCGGATAATTTACCAAGAAGGATTAATAATACGGTCATGTGTTTTTAAACTTTCTCGGGCGTAACTTTTCGCGCCGTCGATGATCGGGGGCTACAGGGATAATCTGTCTCGACGGGGCCGGAGGGAAAGTTCCGTTCGTTTAGATTAGTTAGATAAATATACTCGTTGCATTATCTCGCTCCTCCAATGTTTACTTCGACCGCCAGTTACCCGAGGTGGTGTATTTTGTGGGTTTCCTTGCGATAACCGATAAACATTTCGCGGATAATATTTTCATCGTCGCTGCCTTCCGCCATAACAACTTCCTGTACGTTTTATCGACGCGTTCCCAATCAACGGGGGGAACATTTTTTCTCACAATGTTTTCATCCACGCTATTTCACCGACAGCGACTTTTATTCGATGCTGTTGGCTTGTATTTGCCAAACAGTTTTATCGACCTCATATCCATCAAGAGCGATGGAAACGTCGAGAATCATTTTTTATTTAATCCTAGGGAGCTCGATTTACACGCCCCCGATTTACGAGGGGCGCTTGTCCACTCTAGTTTTAATAAAATATTAAAAATAATGGTTGACAAGAATCGAGTTCGATGAGTTACAGTGGAACCTCGGTTATTGCACGATGTACGTTTCATGGTGTTGACAAGTGGAGGGGATGATCGCTAAGCAACAGGTAGTTAAAGTTATAGGTTGTATATAAAGTTCGATAATTGCAAACATCACAAAGTTCCACTGTACGATTTCTATTAACCATTATTATATTTTGATGCATACTTGCAATCCTCCTCAAAGATTTTATTTTATTTTCAGAATGAATCGACGAAAAAGAAGACTATTCTTCGTCAAAGGACAACGATTTTACAAAAGGTTGAAATTGACACAGAATCTTTAAGGTTTGGTTAAAAGTTCCGTGCGTGAACTTTGGAAAAAAGTTTCACGGAAAATAAAGAAGAAAGTTCGATCTCATTCGCAAGAAAAGACGTCTGAGAAAAGTAGGCGCTCAAGGCGATAAAGACAGTATCGCGTATTAATTTTGCCAGACTATTTAATTAGCAAGGGCTAAGTAGAAAAGATAAGAGTTTAATGAATACAGATAGCCTTGTAATCTTAACAGTTTTCTTCTTCGTTCTTATCTAACATTTTACCATGACTCTTCGTTCCTCGAAGGAACAATGGAACGAAATGAAATCTTCACACCAAAAATGATACTCTTGCTTCAGCGACGAAGCATGTTTTCCTTCGTTCTTGCATTTAATATTTCTTTATTTAACATTCTTACTTTTTTCAGATTCTCTGGAAAACATAGTTAACGTAAATTTTCAATAAAATCATCGTTTGTACATAGTGCAAACTTGACTGAAATTAATGCAGGAAAGGGACTGTTTATCTTTGTCTTGTCAACTAATAATAAACGACTCTTCGCGGCTCGTTACACCGAGCAAAGTACTTCTGAATTCGTCGTTTGATAAACACGTTACAAAAATAATAACATCACGATTTCTCTCAAATTTAATTAAAATTAAAAAAAAAAATTGTCTATTCCATATAACATTTATAATATCATTTCCTTCTAAGAAAGTCATAAACCCGTTTTCTGGTTATTTTACCGCAAGAAACGTAAGCTATATGCCTGAAAGTATTTCAGAAAAAATTTACAAAATTGTTCGTGCGTTCAAGCTGAGCTCCAAACCGCGCCAAATTTGAAAGGCCTGCAGAATTATCGATAAAATTGCTGTTTGTACTCACGGATCGTTAAGTTGGCAGGCTTGACGATTTTCGGGCAGACTCTGAAGAGACCCAACTTGAAGCGCACGGTCACGACGTTCGCGAAACTGCGCGGCAAGTATGGAAGTTTCAACTTTTCCTCGGTGTGAAGCCAAGCAGGGCCTAACAGCGCCGTGCTGAGAGCAGCGAGCGCCGCGATGCCGCAAACGACGCCGCATCTGGTCAATCTGATGCCACCAGGGCCACCCGAGCAGCACATCTTTGTCTCTGAGATCCCTCACTTTCTTCAGGATGACATCTCTCGGCTCACAAGGAATCGCCTCGCCGATTTCAGCAATCCCCGCCTTTCTTTTCGCGAGCTTCGACACATCATCGTGCGATTCGCTCACGAGTTCCGCGACACTCGGTACATTGTCCCTCCTTCCCCTGGCCACCGATGCACACTTCGTGTTTCGAATATCCTACGAGGAGTCTTGGAACTCGTAAAGTCTCTGGTTAACCATCCTGAAACATATAAAACGTTAAAGTATTAGAAAAATTTTAAACGACTCGTAATCCTGACACGTGAAGTAAAATTTATTTGAAGTAACTATGGAGAGTATTATTACCCTTTTAGTTGAAATTAAAGAAATTTATCTTTGGCATTCTGAGACACAATGTTATTTAATATAAATTGATCCAGTTGGCCACTTTGGGCGCAAATTTTAATTCTAAATAACGCCCGAATATACTTTTTATTTCCTATTGGCCCGAGTTCTGAATGAATAATGCAAACCACGACTCACGGACGTTAGTGGTTTAAATATTTGAATATTTATCAATCTGTCTAGAAATTTCTGACTGTTTCGTAAAACTACTGTCCACCTTCGCGGTTCTTCTAGAAAATTATAAGTGGGCATTAAAATTCCTTTTTCGACATTAACTATGCATACGTTCTTCGCGTTACAAACGACCCGTTGTCGACGTTAAGTCACTCCAAAGTACCGACACACGGAAACAGCAATTTGTACCTCCATCGATCATCTGCACTTGATTTTCACGATATATCCGTACGCGGGGTGTTTCAAGCCTGTGGCGATTTGTCAGTTGACCAGCGATACTGTCATTCCCTTTCGATGAAAGCGAATAATCCGACCTCGATAAGCAAGTTATCCGGGCACCATCGAGTTTGACTTTATCGAGCTTCTCTGGAGAATTCTTGTGTCCGTCCCGCGCCACGATGGTTTAATTCGCAATGAAAATTCTCACTGTTCTACGGTCCACAGTTTCTCGTGCCGAAATATAGGCTCCAAGTGGCGATAAATAATCGATGGGAAATGATTTCGACTTGTTTTTTACGTTACACGATGCCAACACTCTGTTAAAAATTATTAATTATTCATTCTTTCAACACCCACAAAATTATATGTTTACTATCAATAGTCAAAATGTGAAATGCAATTTCTTCGATCTTAATTTTTGCATTATTTAAGCACCTGGAAACAGCCTCTAAATAATTGCCCACCTGTAGTTACATTCTATGCATACACGTAGCCCGACAGTAACCCTCCAGCGCAACAGTATTACTCTCTTAAAATATTTATGGTCGAGACTTAGGTTGTCTGGGACCCTCATAGATGTAGCTCGCTCGAGCGAATATTTCTCTGCTTACAAGACAAATTGTTTGCATACAAATTAAACAAGCGTAGTGATTCTAAGACTCGAAGACGAGAACGACAAAATAAAATCGCTCAATTAATACCGTGGAATTCTATCGGGCCAGAATAACCAATTGAATGGCATTGGAAATATCGACGGGGCAATCCAAACAGATAAAACTTATCGTTCGAATTAAGCAACTTATTCGCATTATTAAAAGTTTCATCAAACTTTTTAACGATCGCGTACTGAAGTTTTATAATGAATACCGAAGTTTAACGGCAATCTATAATTTATAGTTAATAGGACACTTGTATTCTATTTTACTTTCAAAGGAAAAATTTCGAATGATATATATATTGAATATCTTATAACCGTCGCTTCGTATATTTTCTTTGCGTTAATGGATCTCGCAGGAACTGAGAGATTATGGTCGAGAATCTCGTACCTAGAGTTCCCCGAGATTTTTTAATCACCATTCGCGTTTCTCGAGAGATAATTCTCATATTTGAATCTCGAAAATTTTAGACAAATATGTATTCGTCTCAATAATAAATAATAATGATCGTTTATAGTTTGTAATTAAATAAGAACAAAATTATTTCATTTTGAAAGTACACAGAATTATTGAATTTTGAAGAAGAAAATGGCTGATCACTATTCCTGAAATGGAGAAGCTAAAAGTATTTTTTAATACAAAGCTGGATGAGAATTACGAGCTCGATGAAATGTCGCCTGTCGTTTTCGATGCTGTCAGTTGGTTAGATAAAGAATACTACGACCAGTTGTTTACCGGATCAGAGACGTCGCTAGTTTTATCGACTAAGCTAGTTTTATCGATGCTGGTGTCGGACCAACGGATGTTCCAACACGAATGCACGTGGAATTCGCTGACTGCGAAACAGATCAGGTCGACAGCTACCTAGGCAGATGAAAAAGGGAATGGAAAACCACGCTGTGAATTTGTTTTAAATGGCCAACAGTACTAACGATCGCGACCGATTACTTCATGACTGGCATACGTGTTCCAGATCCCGTTCGACGATTACACGGAATTTTTCTATAATTTTTAATGCCCTCGACTAATTACACTGAAATATTTCTAAAAATATTTAAAGTTTCACGCGATGGATCCAGGACACAGCTCACAATTAAATTTAAATACAATTTAAAGAATATAACATCGATCTAAAAAGAGCAGAAGAAGAGAGACTTTTATCCATCTATGGACACGAGGAGGCTGAAGTGAAACACTCAGAAATGTTTTTATTTTGCAAAATTGTTCCAGAGTGACGAGAAACTGTCTGATGTAAAAGGATATCAACGCAAAAAAAAAGGAAACGTGAAACGAGTTTAAAATTGCTCACAAATGTTTTCTCTCTACTGCGTACAAGGAAAACACTCTTTCATTTTAGTAGACGTTTGTGTAAATTAAAGCAGAGAATAAGTAAATCTCTGTGATGTGTTATTCCATTAAGAGAGAATGTTCTGTATGCGGATAAAAAACAAGTTTACAAAGTCTACATATAAGTCAAATACCGTTCCCCGCATTTTTCGTTTTACGCATTCTTTTTCATTGTGTTTCGGAGTTGTAACAATTTAGCCGCATTACGCGGAGATTTTCGCCGCGCGACTGTCTCAGAAAATAAACCACGTGGAGTATCAAAGTTAATGTTGCATTAAACACTCCGCGTTATTCTGCCTTTCGCGTTTTTATAATTATTACAACCACATCGGGGGATGATCGTTCTGTTCCCATTCACGCTTTGGACGATAGTTAGGGCGGTTGGTGAAAAGAAGCGTTCGACGCGCCGTTCTGCTCGTATTTCCCCACACTTCGCGTAATTTTACGATACAATGAAACCACAGCTTGCACGCAGGACTGACCTGACGTTTGAACGACGTATATACGGCGGGAATAAAGCTTTTTCGAAATGGCAGCGCGTGCCATCGTAAACGAGAATTTACTTCCGCGAGAATATTTCCGTCTTCGTAAATATACCGGGGTGGCTGACTTCCAGCCGTCTCGCAAATTTCCGTCAGGAAGTTTACACCGTTCGCTCGTTCTAAGCAGCTGCGCCGCAGGACTCATCGAAATCCACGGATTTTCGGAAGTTACGCCTCGCAAATTGCCCCGTTTGCCATTGCCGCCCGACAATTCCCGGCTTTTCGATCGCGTTAACCCACTTCTCCTCTTTGTTTATAATTCGTGGAACCGTCGGGGGCCGGAGGGGCACGTCGCAGAACTTTCGTTAGCAAGAAGCAGCGTCGATTTCATTGAGAGGATTTTAATGAACCTTACGCGGCAAACGACTTCATTCGTTTAACTGGGTCACGGAGTAGAAAAAGAACGGCTGTAACGAGCGAAATGGAAATAATGACTTTACGTTTCGATACCTGCCTCTCGTTCGCCGCTAGAAAAATCATTTCACTGACAGTCGAAATCTTGAACGAGCGGCAAATTGAACATCGCGAACCGCGTAAACTGTCTTTTGTTACGACGAAAATTAAAAATTCATATAATTGTGATACACGTGTAACGTTTTTTGATCCACCTAATTTCTGTACTTTACATAGTTCTTCCTCCACATTAAATATCTAGTCATTTAGAAAAACGTGGGTGTCTACTTGACACTTTTGTTGTGTTGAACTTTCCTGCTTTTATTTCTAAATAATTATTTGTATTTTAGTACGTGGCCCAAGTTTCAACGTTAACTAGTATAATTAAACAATTTTAGATTTTATATCGGAGAATTTCGAGCAGAACAAGTCAGCTAATTGAATAAATGCCGCGTGATCTCGCGAGCAGTTTTTAAGCGATCCATTTCTCTTTCTTTCCCCTTTGTCTAATATTCCCTCATTTCCTACCCGCGAGCGAGTGTATGGAATTCGGAAAAAGAATTTTTCTGAGGCCAGATCAAACCCCCACAGTGGTAAATGCGGTAGAGATAATGGTGTCTCGTTCCACTTCAGCATACTGCGATCGCTACCACTGGTAGGCCTCCTCTTTCAAGCTGCCTGCGATAATGGCAAGCGGAATTAATTTCTTCGAGAGCTGGAAAACGTTTCAATGGTTTTTCTACGTAACTAGAAACCCATTAACGGCCTTCACCGCACAACGCTTCTTCCGAACCACATCGCCCCCACCGAAGAGTTACGCAATTTTCAATTCTGTCTGTAAAGTCCTGCACCGACTTACAGGAGCCTCGTCGCGTCTTGCATAAATAAATCAATTTAAACACAAAATTTTAAAACCAAAACTTCGCTATATTCTAGCCTAGAAATGCCAAAAACTCGATTTGCATTTTTGTGATCAAAGTTTTTGGAACTAACGAGATAGTATATGCTGGATGCTTTATTTGATATTCCCCAGTGCGCAACGTGTCCAAAATTCTTGTCTCCGATTCGTATACAATGGTTGTAAATTTGATGATATCTCTCCCTTCTTTCGGAAGTCTGATTGCCTCCGCATGAAACTGAGATAAATTTCCACCTTTGCTCCCTCAACTATAAAGCCCTAAAGAGATCTAGATTGTTGATAAAAAACATTGATCTCTTTCTTGTACCATCTCTCAGCATTTCAAGCTTTAGAAACATCACAATGAAAGTTATTATAACGGATGTTGTATAATATTTTTCAAATTACTGTTTATATACTTTTTATTCATTTCTGCTCATAACTTTCTTTTGCAATTATCGTATTTCCTAATGTCTTTCCTAATTGGCTATCAGACGATGTAATGGACGGTTTTGCCGCATCAATCGGAAGTGTTCCTCGTTTGAGTAATTCTGAATAAATATAAAATTGCCAGAAGAAACATGTTTCGACCAAATAAATTGAATCCTTCTATTAAAAACCAATTAAATTCTCCAATTAAAAACGATCTAATTTTTTTTTCATCGTTCCTCGTGCAAAGGTATTAAGCTATGCCCATTAAAATCGTAATACTCTACGAGACATTGCGCATTTCATATTGCGGAATTACTTCATTCCAGCAGATAGTCAAACATCCCGCCGTAAACGTTCGCGGATTTAATCACTCGCTTCTTTACATTTTCCATTACATTTTTAAGTCGCGTAGCGGTTATGACCGCGGAATTAGTTTCAATTTTAACTTCAATGCCATCGATCGAAAGGAAAGGCCGCGTCCGCGTAATTTCTTTTTTTAACCGCGCGAGAGAGAAAAAAAAAGTCGAGCGAGTTGAAATAGATGAAACGAAGCGACCAAGTTGTGGGATTTCGTATAGCAAACCATTTTTCTCGATATATTGCCGTTGTACATATATTGAGTCACGATCCGGGCGTTATGAGCTGATGCCCCATCCTGTTGGAAAAATTTTAAATTGCACCGTAGCTGAAACAGGACGTGCAATGCAGAGGGCAGTGCGAATCCCAAGAAATTCCGATATCGTTGACCCTGTATAATATTATCGATAAACAAACGTGGAACTATAATACGCGTATCAAGTATCTCACATCTACGTTGTCATTATATCTCACCGGGTCGTTTCAAATTTTCATACTACCCTTTGTTAAATGCAATTCGTCGGTCGAGGTAATTAATACTCGCTTTTTGTTGGTTAAACAAATCATAAATAAACGTGAATATAACTTTGACTATGTTAAATTTATAAAAAAGGTGGTACAAAAATTGCATTGTTGTAAAATTGTTCGTTTATATAAAATTTTAAAAACATACATCGCGTTAATATATACACCACTATGGTACATTTAATTGCTTTAATAAAAATGTGTTTTTTATTTGCTACCCTCATCGAAATGTTCTGTATAATGAAACTGAATGAAGTGCATTAAATTTACTTAATTATTAAATATGAAATTCTTTTTGTATTGGATGGAAAAGTTAAAATATAGAAAGCGAATATTTTTAAGCGATCATTCTGATTATCAATCATCCTATTATTTGAAAATAATATATCAAAATGTTTACTAAAGGGAACATTAGCGAAATCATATTTTTCGTATTTTCTCCCTCGTATGTCAAATATTTAGGATAAAATAATAATATGAATGGAAATTCTGTGATTTTAAAATTCGAGAAACGAAGCTACGGATAATGTTCAATTTCGTTGCTATTTCCGTGTTGAAACAGCGGGATTGAGTTGTGTATATACATAGCTATGTATAACTTTGTTTCTTCGTTTCCCGCTGCCATTTTTGTAAACTTTCATGTTGGCTTTATAAATTAGTTGTATTCTCTCGGGATTTCCTCGAATTTGCAAAAATGTATTCACAGGAATAGTCTTTGATTAGAACATTCAATTCGACGTATCTGTGCAGCATTTTATCCATTTTTGTTTCATTCGTAAAATACACCGAGCATACTAATTTCCTCGTTGTTACTCTACGAAAAGTATAATTCGTTAGGCATTTACCAGTGTTCATAATTTCGTATTTCGAAGAATTCGATATTACTTTAAACTTTTCTACGATATCTTTTACCATTCTGCGGTTATTCTATGAAAAAGGAAAGACCGAACAACTTTCAAGGGGTAATTTCATTATCTCTAACCGTATTATGGCGCGTAACGAAAAATGATTTTATCCTACGAATAAACTACTCTACTTCCAGACGATATTCTTTTATTTTCTGAATCTGAATTTCATAATATCCTTTGTCTGCCGCGTACGTTAACCTATTTGCAACGACAGTACTCTCCCGCATGCTGTGCTTAAACACAAGGCAGACGAACAGCATGGCGAATGTAAAAAACAAAGTTCCCGTCGAGATTCTGTTTGAGCATCAAAAGCGAAAACGACAAAAACGTGCTACTGCATTTGTGTTTCTGAAAATGGCCAGTAAGCGTTCGACGTACCGGCACATCATCCGTGAAACTGGCTCGTGAGGCTTTGATGCACCAATACGTCATACGTTACGAGTAGGTTAGTCGGTTCACCCTCCATTGCTCGAATTTTATTTTATTTCTTCACGGATACATCATTCATTCGCTGTTTAAACAAGCTGCTGTAAAATATGTGGTTCTCGCGTCAATGGTGTGCATAAAACAATGAAAAATGTTTTCAAGAAACATCAAATTCCACCAATTCGTTCAGAAATTATGATGTTTTGAACATACGCATGAAATTTCAGTAGAATATGTCTGGTCAGACATTATATTTTCAGTAATGAATTTTTTTCTCGAAACTACGTAGGATTTCGAGGGTATATCTAATGACCAAAAATGATTGTAATTGACCCCTGCAACTGGAAATAATTTTTTCAGAACGATTTTAAATCTTTTTTTTTCGCCGAAAATTTCAGGAAAATGTACGAATTTTTTTCACGAAAGTGAGTAGGATTTCGGAGGTATGTCTATTCACCAAAAATGATCGTAAGTAACCCCTCTAGCTAAATATAATTTTTTTAGAACGATTTAAACAAATTTTTTATCGCTGAAAAATTTCAGGGAAACATATCAATGTATGGTCAGACATATTTTCGATAATTTTTTTCTCGCAAGTGCGTAGGATTTCGGGAATATGTCTAATGACCAAAAATGATTCTAGTGGACCCCCGCAACTGGAAATAATTTTTTCAGAACGATTTCAAATCTTTTTTTTTGCTGAAAAATTTCTGTACCTCCCGTCGATTTTTCTTAAAAATTTGTTCCTAAATCAACTGTTCAGTATCAACGTCCGGGTGCTGGATGATCGTAAGCCTACTGTATTTGTAATTACTGAGTCAGAAATGCCTGTGAAAGAATTTCCAGCGACAGCGAAAGAAGAGTACTTTGCGGACACTTATTTCACGAAAATAAAGTAACACGGCGACCGACGTTTGGGAGAAGTAATTAAACCGCTGGTATATGCCATGGCGCTTTCATCTCTTTCGGTCGAAATTCATTAGTGGTCGTCGGTAGAGAGGTTTCCGTTTAGAAACGCACGACAGTTTTTCCGGGGTCCCGGTGACGAGCATTCGAAGAAGGCGCGAAGACATCAAAGAACGTTAGAACAACCGTTGGTATTCGATTCAAAACCGCCGTGGAATTTTTCAACGTTTCTCGTCGGTACGTCGAACGTGTCGCGATCGCGGCGAGGGGTCGTCGGGGCCGAGGAGGGTGTGGAAAAGTTTTTTCAACAAAAAGCGATCACAAAAAAAAAAAAAAAGAAAAAAGAAAAAGAAGGAAAGGAAAACAAGGTGAAAAAGAAAGTCGAGCCAGGGCGTCATTCGCGAAAGGTGAACGAGGATAGCGAGCAGAAGCTTGGTGCTGATCCTTCCAGGCGTGAATCGTGGTTGGTTCGAACTTTTAATTACCTGGTACTTAAGGAGCGGTCTACGAAGGAAAGAAGGGGGGAAAAAAAAGGAGAGACAGCGAAAGGAAAAGGGAGCGAATGAAATGGCCTGCGGAACGCGCAAGACTAGGAAACGACTCGCGTTTGTGGAACAGACTTAAGCAACCACTCTAACTGCTTTCTAACAGGAACGAAAATCTTTCGAGTATCCTTTGCCACCGGGGCAACGACCCAAACTTCGCGCAACGCTCGTTTTTCAAATCAATTGAACAAGACCATTGGCGAACTGGGTTTTAACTCGTACAGTTTCACGACCGAGAAACAAGCCTGTGAATTCAATATTTGCACACCGATACGAGATCTATTGCCGGGTAAAACTCAAATACATACGACGAGTGTCGAAAGTATACATCGATTGATGTCTTTGAACGTTTGCTGGAACTACGTTTATTATTCAAACGTTTGTCGAACGAACGAGGTTTACGTGTTTTTGTAAATCTTTATAATAAATTGTTCTTTGCACATTTTTGCTGTATGTGAAACATCAAGTGTAGATTTTAAATAATTCAAAAAACACGAGTGTACAGTTTTACGTAGAGCATGGATTGCGTTACATACATATCGCGAATATTTGTCTTTTCACTCGAAATCACTACGCAATTTGTTGGAATATTTTATTATTCTACATTGATTTCCATTTATAACTGCAACAGCGACAATCAGCGTTTGCAACGAATTCTGTTCCATATTTTGTTATTAACACCTACCAAACCGGCTGCGAGTAACAAGCAAAGTTAATCTGTAAACTTTCTTTTACTACGTTAAAAATAAAAAATATATTTTTACACAGAGTTATTCTTGCAAATGGGTCAATCTAAAATTCTGTTTCAAATAAAGGTAAAAAAACATCGGGGAATGAAATTCCGTACTGTTATAATGATTATTGTTGCACTTTTTTTTTCAACGAAACTTCAATAAATATTTATGTCCAATAACTGAGTGTAACCAACAACATGGTCATTTCACCTAAAAAAATATGTAATAGAATTTTTTTTTGAAATACTATTTCCGAGAAAATTGATTTTCAACTTGACCAACGTGTTTCACCATTACTCGATATTTCCTCAATGGAAATTAATCAATTTTCTTTTATTTAGATTTATCAAATTGTTAACTATTTATCAACTGTCTAAGGAATTGGAAGAATTCTTATTCTATTATTGACTGTAATCCTGAAATCTGTAAATAAAACTGAACTTAATTTACAGTCAGGTTTTTAATTTCAGGTTTTGATTTGTCAACTATTGGCCAAGAAATAATTCCACGTGTGTATAGTGAAAAAAGTTGGAACGTTTCTTGTCATTTCCTTAAAATACTGTGTACAATTTCGAACGTGGCACAAAACGTTTAGCTGCGTTTCGCTACTATCCGTGGCCCGTAACTCTCCCGAGTAATGGAATGGCGATTTGTTCCTGGACAAGTTCAATAAAAGCCGATGATCAATCACGGTGTAATGCTGATTGCAAAATCATTTGTATCGTTTCACCATCGAAAATGATCCATTATGGAAACGTAATCCGCGCCACGGCGTAAGATGAATTCTCCTTACAGTGGGGGAAAAAAAGGATTAACGAACCAATTAACGTTGCAGATAGTATTCCGTAATCTCTTTGTGCTCCGGTAATCCTACAGCAGTTGCATTAAAAAACGTAGAGCATTAATCCGACCTGCTGCTTTACAGAAACGAAAGCAAACGATTCGGTTATATTTCAGAGATAATCTCCGAATACTAAGAATTTAACGTTTCCCCGCTGCACCTATAACAATTATCAAAGTTCTCCAGGAACTTTTAACTGTTTATCGTATTTCAATGTAATCCGAATCAATCGAGAGACGAATAATCGCACGAATTCGACCGGATTTAATAACGAAGCTCATCGCTTCGCGAACGTATCCGAGCGTACAATAGTTCTCATTTCCGATATTAAGTCGATATAACGTGTCCCAGCGAGATAAAATTCACGATCCATAAGCAGATGCGAACCTCGCCGCTGATCCTCGTCGTTGTCCCTGCCCACGTGTCGCCTCCGTATTTCTCAGTGGACGAGTCTCGCTATATTTAATTGAAAAACGTGTAATTCGTAATTTCCCCCGGGAAATGCCACCGCGTCTTCTCGATCGTAAAGCATCGCGACAGGAAATCCATGAGATGACTTTAAAATTGCGTCGAGCGTTTTCTTTCTAGATCTCATCTGTTTATTTTAAACCCATCGACTGCTACACGGTTCAGTTTTAAACAACGCGTCGACAACATTTTTCCATTCACGATTTTTCAAGCCAGGCGATAAAGGTTACAAGTTCAATTTGCATTCGCTATAAATGTTACGAGAAGAGTTAATTTTAAAAGGACCTTTCTTCGTTTTATTATACCTTTTTGTAAATTAAAATTTAGTAAAATATTTTAGTGTAAACGTTGACTCTATTTTGAACAACGTGGTTTAAATTGAACCTATTTTCGAAAGAGGTTTCAAATTGTCGCGAAAACTTTCAGCGTTTTGGCATTATCAGTTATTCTTTCTTCTGCCATACTGACAGTATCGCGGTAAACAGGAAATAAGAGACGTAAACAATTTGCGGGGAAAATGTGGCGTGCCTCGGCCCGCGAATACACAGGGGAATATCGAGTCGTTTATTTCTCCGTCCCGTGAATCATCTAGACTGAGATAATAGTTCACCGACCACGAATAACAATTTATCTGAAGCGTTCTTTCAGCATCGCGAAATTGGAAGTGACGTCTAGTTAGCCCCGTGATTACTTCGTTGTCGAGATTCCCTAGTCCTTATTACTTCCTTCTGCGAGTCATCATGATTTATCTCGAGCAATTTATACGGACGCGTTTAGACAAATTAACCAAATTAACCAAACGATATACATTCTCTATATTTTCATAATGAGATAAGGATCAAACGAAACGATAATTGAAATATAATGCAATTTTTTCTAAGGATTTGCAAACGAGAAAACAAAGTTGTTCTCGTTCTTTGAGAACAAGACGCATTTAACTTATAAATGCAAACTTTGCACACGAATTACACAAATTTTTACTTTCGTTTTTAAGGTTTATTATTTATCTATTTCACGAGAAGTCAAGTCCACGTTTCTTGAAAATAAACCACGTGCTAATGGATTAAATTAAAAGCCACTCTCTTTTTCTTGGATAAATCCCCAGAATTAGGACCGAGTGTTCGAAGGCGTGTATTCTGAAAATTAGTTGTCCATTTCAAAATCTTTTATTTACTGTTGTTTTTATATTCAATTGTATTTATCGATGGACTACTTTTAATTTGAAAACAGTGGACTTTAAAAAAACAGAACGTCGAGATTCCTACGTTCACGGTATGGAGAATGTCACGATAACGCATTGAAAAAGCTCGGCTATGAAAATAAAGGGTATCGACTGCCTACGCATTTAGTCGTACGCGAAGCGTTTTTTTCTTTTTTTTTTATACGTCGCTAAAAGAAACAGACGAGTATTGCGTTCCGCCATCGTTAAATTAATAATTCAAACCAGCGAACGCACACGGTTTCGTTGGCGAAAGAACTCGATGAAACGGTTACATAATTGCTGAGGGCAAGGGAATTCAACCGACTTCGGATCGCAGTACAAACATAATCAAACATATCGATGCAATAACACGACGTGTTTTCCTACCTGAGAACTATCACGAACGCCTAACAGCTACCAGATATTATACTAACGTGTGCCACGGTTCAAAGTCAACACCGTTCTCGAACTCACTCGTAACGGGGTACAAACTCGCCCGATCGCGAAACGTTTCCCCCAGTACCATAAACAATGATTGAACCGTAAATCGTGCACGCGACATCTATTTTCAAACGCCGGGAAACGCATAAAGAGTGCTTTGGTCGGATCGCCAACAGCGAGCCGCGATATCGTTTCTATTTCGAATTTCAAATTTTAAAATGGCCAAATTGATAGCTTCGATTTCCCGTGCTGTTGAACTCGCTTCTGGATTGCTTACGCGGACACGTACCCGAGTTTCCGGTAAGTCCTTAAACGCTGCTGGGCACTGCCCGATGCGGTCTGTCGAAAGCTCCGACAGTCACGATCGTTTGCGTTTCGAACTTTGTGGAAAACGCGCGGTTCGTCGAAGATGGAACGACGTTGGTGGTTGACACATTCGAGCACAAAACATTCACGGGATCACGGCACACAGACGCAATGTGGGTATCGAGACGATCGAGAGACGCGCCGGCACGTTCGTACTCCACGACGGCTGGAGGCGAACTGCCCTTCGAAACGCGCGCGCCGCCATCTAAAGCGTGCTGGTGATCCCCAACGCTGTAGGAAGGGACGATTTCACGCGATCTTTTCGTGACGGGGCTTTCTTCGGGATAAATGTGCGTGAAATCATGGTCGCGCGTGGTTCATTGAATGCAGGGTCCCACCGGCAGGTCATTAGCACCGATCGGATCAATCAGCGGAGCAACGAGGATGCAACTAAAAATTAACAGAGATACTGACAATTTACGAAACATTCTTAGACGAAGAAAAAACTTATTTTAATGCATTATGAATATTACATATTGAACAAGAAATATTCCTCACTGTTTTTCACGTCGAATTTTACGAGTAAATGTTATATTTTCTATATTTAAACTCAATACAGACATTGGATATGTATGCAATTATGTAGTAATTTTATAAAAGAATTACTGATGCTACAGTTTTTGAAAGCTTCGTTAAAAATATGTGAAACACGCATCCACAGATATGAGACACCTATGTACAATGCACTCCAATTCTCACATAAATTTAAATCGAAAAAAGATACCCTAATTTTATAATTTTGTTATCGTATAACTTAATTATTTATGAAATATGTAAATTTTATTTTCACCTGGTACCTCATTTATTATAATCAACGAAACCATGAAATATTTGTCTAACGTGTAAGTATTACGTTACAATTAACATTAAACGAAATAATGCGCGATTGTTCCGTTACAAAAATATTCATGCAGTATTCACGACGCGATGGTACATAATTAAAGAAGGTGTGAATATTTCAGGACCAATTACGGCTTAATTCAACCGTTGTTCATTAGCGGCGAATGAAACAACAAAGGGAAAATGCCTTGATAAAATACATTATGCGTACGTAATATAAATACAATTTTGTTATTTATAAACTTTTGGTCTAAAGCCTGTATTAGAACGTTTTATATAGATATAAGGACAGGAGGGTCGATCGAGTACTTGTGAGAGAATTTTTTAAATCCCTAAACAGTTATCCTTACTGTTTCAGATGAACATGAGTGACGAATTAAATGATATTCAAAAACATTGCATCATACGAAAAGAATATTATCCAAAACAATTCATAACTATCACTGAGTACTTTCTACAGTAGAGAAAAATTTCATTTTACTGGGCTCATTAAATTCGTCAATAATTGGAGGATTTATTTAAGAAATTAAATTCCAATGTATTTTCGAATATATAATTCATGGCAATGGTTGGAATTTAGAAATTGGGAGCCTACCAAGCTACATGGAAGATCAATTTTCTGCTATATTTGATTGTAAGGACGTTTTCTCTTGGGTCTTTCTTTCTGGATAGAGACTATTATTCGTACAACTCTCTCAGGGACGAGACTCGGTGTGAAATATTACAGCGAATATTACTGTTGTGTCGTATCTATCTTACTTGGTGGTATAATGGACCAAAAGATCCAAAAGAAACCATACATCAAAAATATATTATACTTTGTTAAAAATATCTGTTACAGTATTCGCTCGGAATATGATGCATGTTCACTTGTATTTTTATATAATGCTTTATTTAATATTATAAAGTAATAATATATGTGTGAACGTTGCGGACCAGAAATAGTATAAATATTGTTATTTAATGAGATTTTCCTGTTTACGGTACGAAACAATTAAATTTTTACCACGATATAATTAATTACGCGAATATATTTAAAGTGCAACGTATAACGTTGGTAAAATTACAGAAATTCCTCGCGAATGCGTAGGGCAATGCGAAATTACCAGCTACAGACCTGAGATAACTATTACGGCATGATTATCTAGCGTCTGCAAGCATTTGGACGTTGTTGTCCAACCAACTAAAGCATTCCAACAGTGCAGAATCAGTTGCTGTTGAATTATGTTTGTTGCTCATAAATTCCAGTATTCCCTTTGGAATACAGTGATATTTCAAAAACTGAAACAACTTGTGAATTGTGCATTTTTCACATAAATAGAAAATAAAATATTTTTCAAGATATTCCATATTTTACGTTAGAATATTACTTAATACCAGCAGGTGTTCAAACATATTTTTATATTGTATAATAGTTACGCTTGCATTAATTAATTTTAATTTTAACTTTCGTGAAAAATATAATTATTTTTTCGTAAGATGCAAATCTATTGATTCAAATATATTAATGAATTATTTATTTCACCTAACACCTGAAACTACGACCACGACTGCTGCGTGATTTAGTGTCATGAATACAAGATGAGGATTGAACTATCGAATGCAACCATAAAATATGAAATATGTGAAATATAAATAGTCTTTGTCTCACATCTTGAAATTGTTCGAGTTTAAAGCTGAGCAAGTTTTCTTTGAACATACGCGATAGCTGTGTGCCCGTACGATATTGTAACTTTGTTCGATGAAACAAGTTATACTTGATCCTCAAATGCTCCCTTTTTATTTTTATCCCTATCGATCCTTCGTATATACACCGGTATATCAGGAAAGTTTTGTCTCACATTTTCCAATAATCGACATTCCACCGTATTTACTTAATAACTACCGATAATTATTTAATATTCGATCGACTTAATTTGAAAGTTTCCACATTTTTATCTTGTTTACGCGTACCTTCGACGCGATGTTCCTTGAAAAGGTTTAATTATAAGATGCCTGCGTGGAAAGGGGAAAATTCCTAACATGAAGGCAGATTCTTCGAGATCATATTCTTCAATCGCCGCCGGGCCTTCCGTTTATGTACCTTCGTTTACTCGTTAAATACGAACATTGCTACTTGCATGATACATAACGAGGATGTATTACAGAGTCACAACTTGATTTTTATTTCTGGTGTCATTTTACAGAAATATACCAAACTGTATGAGAATAAAAATTTTTTATCATAATCCCCATGATGGTAAAAGTACCTGTTACTATAATTATTTATCCCCCTCAAAAATTGTAATTATGACTCTAAAATTCTACTTTTTAGTTAAAAAATTACACAAAGAGTGCAGATGATTGATACCTAAATTATGGGTGGTAAATTGTAACGCCTTAATCCGGCCTTACGTATGTATGCGATACGGGGTTCATAATAATTTTCCGTTCGTTATTATGCTCTATATAATGCCGTGTCGTGTTTTGCTCCCATCAGGTTCAATAAACTTTGGCAAGAAAGGGAATAATGATAGAGTTTACGCCGGGACCTATGAGCTCAAACAATTCGCCCCGCGCCTCGTGGTACGGATGCAGTCTGCTACACAAATGCACACGCCTCCGCTCGAAACGCTGCGTATAATTGTATTATAATAGCTATCGCAGGTGTCGGTCCGTTAAATTGTTAATACATTGCTGCACGAGCCTCGCAGAAATTTCGCCGATTAATGTTGTACCGCCGCCTTGGAATTACCTTCGGTATGACACTTTCATTTTCATGAGTGCCAGAAACGACGTCGAACAACTTCGGTGCTACGGCCGATACGAGCGTTTTAGGAATTAATCGATTACTATAACGAGCTGGTTAATTTCACAAAAGCTTTTCTGCCCGACGATCCAAGTTTTATAATCGATTGTTCTAGAGTCCCAAGGTTAGTTCGGTAACAGCATACAATTATTATTTAATCATTTCTAATTCTATATATTCGTTTTTATTTTCTCTTGATCGTGAATTTCTTAATTATGTCAATTTGATACAAGGAAAGCATGTTATTAATATAAATGTTAAATCAAAATTGATTTCATTTGATGAGAAAACGTTTATTTTACATTAGTTTCGTAATTTTTATACCGACAAATAGTGATTTGTTACCTTGCTTTAATAATACGCGAAAGAAGAAATATTATAACGGTAAGTCTCGAGCGCGGTCAATAATATTATAGCTTCTCCAGCGCTAGACGCAAACGTCTAATGATAATTAATTGCCGAGAAATCTTGAGAATAATTAATCGCTGGGAAATAATTAATCGTGTTGGGTAATAAAATAAACATGATTGAACCGTGATTTATAATCTACGCGCGGTAAACGGAAAAATCATCAATATTGCCTTGGCAAAATTAATCTCTCTGTGGAGTTACGAAGTTGGACACACGTTTTCTCAGTGGTAAAATAAAGTTTGAACAAAACCTCGATGTGTTTCTCTATGAATATTTATTAACGTTCAAGCAAGCAAAGTCGACGATAAATGTAATTTACCGTTATTGAAAATTCTTTGGATTTTCTGTGAACCAGTAAATTACTGTTGTTTTATCGTGAATATCGACTCTGTGCCAGTCATATAAAATAATACGAACAACCGCTGATTTATGGGGATGATACACAAAGTAGGGAGCTGATCGGTGGATGGAGGAATCGATACAGTTAGGCAACCGTTCGTGGTATCGTTGTCGTCGATCTTCAGGGCCGTGATAAATCGGAAACGAGCAACGAGCGTTTATGGACGGGGCACAATTTCGCGGTGAAATTCTCGCAAAATTGCTGGATGCTTAGAAGACGCGGAAGCATCAGGGATCGTTGAACTGGATGGTCATGGTGGAAAGAGGTTTTCGGAAGGAGGACCTGATCTATCCTGAGGTCATACGCTGTGGACTTGGGTCGAAAGCCATGACAGATACGGATGTACCGCTGCACAGGTGAAGATATACGTGTCAGAGACATCCACGTTGGGATCGAGGAAACCACTAAACTCTGTGGCTGATAACAGATCCTGGTTCGTCTCCTAGTGCAGCCAGTGTCTAAATTGTCTACAGAGAAATTGTAGAATCGGTGGGCAACGCGAACAGGCAAATATCAACTTGCAACTTGGTCCATCCAAGACGGGACACCCGAACGACCGAAGAACAGAGTATTCCCAAGAATTTTTTTCCAATCTCCAGCGTAGTATTAAATAATTTAAACATTATTACAAGGCGAAGGGAATATTGTACTATGGCAAAAACAAAGGAAGAAGCAAATTTAAAAAATGTAGTCACTTTGATGGATTTATCTCTGAAAGAATATAACCGAATTTTATTTTGACGCGTGAGTGTTCAAAGAGTATGAAATTTTATTTTTTTTTTTTTGTCTTTTTAACACTTTGTCACTGCTTACATTGTGCAAGAGTACATTAAAAAAGGGTGTGTGAAACGTTTGTTCGAGTTTAATAATGAATTCGATTTTGGGGGTGAAAGAAAACTGAAATATTACCTGTTACGATAGAATCGACTGGCCTTTAGAAGGGAACGAACGTTCTACGGCTGGGATAATCGTATTGACTCATTATCTGTACGCGACTGTTCCGGACGCTTGCTGCCCTTTACAATTTGCGCTCGGTTTGATTTAGCTTGATTCGGTTTGATTTCGGTTCGCCCTAATTCGATGTAGTTACTGGCGGAGCCCGCAGAACTGTTTGCAGCAGCCAACAATTTACCTTGGTACTTATCTTTTAAATTTTCATTGTGGTTTATGAGTTGTTCAATTTTCGCTACGAAGTCAAAATGGCGTAACAGAATTTGTTCCACGGTGGGACGATTAAATGGAACGTTCAATTTGAACGTACCTTTTCAAGAGAAATTTATAGATGCTAAAGTGTTTGAGGAAGTAATTGGAAAACTATGTGCAACAAAAAAGTATTCGAGTAAAAGTAACATTGATTTCTGTTTCATTAAAGTACGTTCCGCCAGTGAATTCATCCTTTTCAATGCCGGAGGATCGCTTGTAATGGTACGTGCAAATTCCAATGCACATGGAATAAGTCCCCATTTATCAAGCTCTGTTAACCAATACATCGTTTGAATACTGCTATTACGATCAAATGGCCCGAAAATTATATACGAGGTGGGAATAACGCCGATGAACTGCTTTAATGCTTAAAGGAACTTGATAGATTTATACCATTGGACGGGATCGTTTGCGTTGCGCCGGAAACACGTTTCTATACGTTCTCAAACTCGACTCAAGTAATGCATTGAAGCACCCCGTGTACACATTTCACTACTCGAATGCATCAATCTATATTTCTTTCGCTGTACGATCAAGTTTCCCCGAAACAAATCGTCGTGCTTAAACATAGCGATCAATATTTCCAATAGAGATACGTCAAAAGACATCTATTCTTCAAAAGACATTTCTACGATCGTCATCAACTTCTGCCAATATTTTTTTCAGCCTGTATATACTTTGAATAATACTTGTGAAAGGTTACACTATAATTGGCTGGTATGTCTGACCATTACTTACTGTTACTACTTATTTTCTAAATAAAAAAGCCAACAAAGTTTATAATTCCTCGACTTTGAAAGATCTACTCTGATCTATTATTTCAAAGCACTGAAAGGATAAAATTGTTATTTTAAAATATAATATATTCAACGAAAATAATTATCCTGTAATTCTATATAAAAATTGATCTCTGGGTCCCAGGTTAAGAACCCATTGTTCTAAAGTAAAAAGATGTTCGAAGCAAAGAAAACGAGGGGCAATCAAGATGGCCACATCCATTGGGGATGATGTGTTAAGTGGCCAAGGACGAAAGTGTGGATGCGTAAAATCGGGTTCCATTGTGTGCACCTTGTAAACTTCGCTCTTCGTACCAAATAGGTCGAACTATGACGTGAATGAAGAGTAGAGTGGAGCAAGGGAGAGGATAGAGGAGACTCGAGAGCTGTTTCTAGCCCATCAATCATGGTATTTACGTGAGCAGGCTAGTCCCCGCGTGCTAGCCAGCACAATGCCGAAAGCTCGTCGAAAGGAAAGCCCTGAGTTTCTCGAAAAAGCTTCAGCAACATCGTTCGCAAAGCTCGCCCTTTCTACGGCATCGACTATTCTTCGTATAATAAGTACGTGGCTGCCAAAACGTGAGCGATGTAAGTTACCCCTGAAACGAATTAACTTCGATTTTGAGAAATAATTCTCCATTTCATTCGAGAGCAGTCAGCTTAGATCCTTTGGGGTTCTAGAGCAACAGCGAACGAGAAAAGTTAAAGATCCATATATTTTTTTTTTTTAGTACGAATATTCCAGATGACGATATGCTACCGTTGTAGAATGTTTAAAATGTATTCTGATTACGAGGTAGGGGCCGTTCTTAAAATACATTCACGATAACACCTTTCCTGTTTGAACAAAGACCTTCCTTATCTTAAATTCCGGAACGACCATACCGAGTCGCGGTGACCCACAGCCCCACAATTTTCTACGTAAGCTGCTATCAGCCTCCCCGGTATCCCCCCGCCTTCTGTATTAACCTACATTCTTACATCTTCTTCCCATTCTTATTGGATCGCTTAAACAGCGACTTCAATTTAATTCGTCCCTTCGAACCGCCGCGTAACGTACAAAACTGTCCGGCGGTGGGTAAATTCTTACAACGACATTCCTCCGCGCAATAATGTGGAAACCACTCTCGCGGGATGGGAGTGCAGTAAGACTGGATATCCGAGGAAACCCAGTCTCGCCCCCAAAAGCGACCCGAACTCGGGCGCATTTACTTCTAACCGCCGTATGAAATATCACATTTGAGAATTAACATCGTCGAGCAAAATGTTTTCCCGCTGCTTAGTGGCAGCGCGAGATGCTTTCATCGCGCGAAATCTCCTCTCAGTAAACCAAAGACGCTGGGGGCGTTGAAATTAATTACCAACGAGGACCGAATTGCAAAACGCGATCCCTTTCTAGCAAAGTACCAGTCGAGGTTTAAAATTCCGTTTCTATTTTAATTCTAAGTGAACAGCAGTCTTAACCGGAATGTTTATCGAGATTCTACGCCCCCCGAATCGTATATTCGATATAAAAACGCGAATATGTCTTTGAGAATTAATTGGATGCAATTTAGTGGAATTTCACAATATTTGTAACGAAACAATGACTTAACTTACGGCTGTGTTGCAGGTTCTATTCGCAGTTTGAACCATAGTAGGAGACCGTGATAGAGGAATAGAACGTCACGGTGGGTAATGGTGAGTTTTTGGCGGAGGACAAAAGCGTGTCCGACAAACGAGCCCGAACAGTGCCTAATTACTCGTGGACTGCGTTACAGGTGCATCAACTGCAAAACTAGGCACACGCAGCCCGCAGGAACGTTCGACTAATTGAGTGGGAGCGGACTGTCGCGACCATTGGACCCTTACAAAACACTCAGAGGGACTGAAAGGAGATTGTTAGAGGCACGTTCCGGTACAAATACGTACGTTTGAGTGTTCCAGACTGGCGCGGATGCGTTGGTATGAATAAATCCGTGTTGCATTCGACTCGAAATTGCCGATGTTTGCGTGTCGAGATAGCGGCACGGAGCAAAACGAGCCCTTCGAAGTTAAAGCACGATCGAGTATACGTGGCGATCCAGGATGTAAAGTACACCGGGGTCTACGCCGCGCTCGAGAAGCTTTTACCAGTTCCACGAAACGGGCGAAACTCTCATGGCAGCGCCAAAACGTGCCGAGAAATATTTACGCGTTCGATATTTAATTAACGAAACGCGAAGTTTAGGAGCGAACGTACGCTTAATTGGTATTTCGTTACGTTCTGTTTCCATAATTTACACCCGACGGGATTCCCGAAGAATTTCAGTCGTTAATGTAGGCAGCGGGGCACAGTGAACCCGGAGTTGCGATTGTAAGTGATTTACAGGGTATAAAAACCTGAACTGCTTTCGACTTTACGAGCTTCTTCGAAACCTTTCGATAAATTATTTTTGTAAGTCGTGAGATTCGATAAAACACAGTCAAGTGTCGAATGCAACAGTTACTTTATGTAGTAAAACATGTGTTGTACAATGTAAACGAAAATAAAATCAAGTTTTGCAAAATGAATTTTATGTTTATTGTCTCTGTACTGATTAAAGTTAATTTAATGTGTAAAAGAAAGGATAGAAACGTTTTAAATTATTTTCTACTTTTTATTAATGTACCTCGTATGAAGTTTGTTTAATTTTTTTATTAATACCCATAAGGATAACAAAATTGATTTTTGTTAGTAAAACTTTATAATAAATGTTGGAGATCTAGAGCTTAGATGGTTAATAGAACGAAAGACGATAATTGGAATGACTTAATAAAATTAAGTAGAACGTACCGGTATCCGATCAGACGAAACGCAAGTAGAATAGTAATACGCGTGGTCGGACAATGGGACAAAATGTTATTTCTTGGTTAAAAAATATAAAATAAAATGCAAAATTATTTAGTAATTATAAGTTTATATCGATGTCTATATATCAAGATTCAATGGAACGTACGCAAATAATAGCAACGCGGATACATAATAGGAAATGTATGTTCCAGATTACTTTTCTTTCCCGACAATAGAAGCCCTTTAAAAGCATCTCTGATTTTAGACGGACAAATGCACATATAATGGGTTAGTGGAAATCTCCGAGACTACATTATTCAAGTACTCGTTCAACACTTTTACAGCATGAAATACGTTTCCCGAGATTGCAACGCGATTGAGAGCACTCGGTGTAACCAAATTTAAAGCAAGCGGTACCCTTTTAGATTTGTAAATTTGCCAGAAGTTTCCTGTACACTTTAACGCTGGTAATATGTTAAAACATACTAGAAACAGTTCCCCGCGAATCTTGTACGAAATAAATATTCTCAGATCTGTCTGGTTATTAAACTAATAAAACTGAATATCGTCGCTGAGTAAACGTAACGTTAGAATGATTTCGAGCTGAAATCGTCTTTGGAATACCAAGATATAATACGTTTGTTTAACGCGTTTCTGTATGAGTTAAATATTTAAAGGAGAAAGCAATTTTAGAAAATGGAAATAAATATTGTTCGAAATTACATGCATTTGCTATTTGATTTAAACTTATTAAAAGTATTATTGTAAAAGTAGTGACTCTTTTGAGCTTCAGAAATTAATTTTTCATAATAATTACATGTAAATCAATGTATTACGATATAACGTAGTATAATAAACGACTGGAATATTTGAGTTAATTTATTTTCCATTATTTATAAATGGATGTCATTATAACTAAGTAAATTATGTCGATATTCTTGAAACAATTTTTATGGTAGAAATGAGTATCATTGTCTCATAAATATATTAACCAACAACAAAATGGTGTCGTTCGATAGAATAAATTCGAAAAGACCGCTAAATATGATCTCAAACAATGGTATTGCACCTTTCGTCAAGCACCAAGAATTCTCTATAATTTTTAAACGATAAAACCCCCGTCCAACATGTTCCTTTCTTTGTACTCAGAACGGCGGCATAAATTGGCGATCGCATCCGAGCACATAAAACGACTCCTCAATTTATCCCCTTGGTTCCGGCCGTTTCTTTTTGAATCGACGCCAGAACAAAATCTATCGGTGGAAAAGATCAAAGGTCAGCGATTGGAGAGGGGAGCACCTGAAGGTGACGGCGGTGTATTGCCGTTACAGCGCGAAATTTTTGCGTGGAAAGCGTCGCGACGCTGCGAAACAGGGGAACTTTTATTCAAAGAGTGTCTGCGAACGTGAGATCAAATTAGTTCTAGGTGTCGGATAAAAATAAACTTCGGTCCTCCTTTCGCCGCATCGCGAGGAAAAGACAGAAAAGGTACCGGGGAGAAAAGAAACGAGGCGAGGGATGCTTTCGCTCTTTTCGTTCCCCCGGTGCGCCGGGCGTTCTTCCATTTTATTTCGCCGTGGCCGGGGATGGAGGAAGATCGGGGGCAGGATGGGAAAAGAAAAAAAAGAGCAACGAGGGGGCGGTGACCGGGGTGGGGTCACAATGGCGGTACGGACATAGCGAAGGAATTGCACGTGACGCGAAAATTCGTTTACACGCTGTCTGTGCCGCTACAGCTGTAATGTGTACTGATGCCTCGCGTTCCATTCTACTTCAATGACGCGGATTCTGCGACTTTATTTTCTAAGTGCTCTCAAGATACATTTTTACGAACACGAGGGATCCCTAGGAACCGGGTACCAGCCTTTACATACGCTTCGTGCGGATTTTAAAACTTGCTTAGCACTCCTTAAGAATTATACAGGGTGTTCGACCACCCCCGGGAAAAATTTTAATGAGAGATTCTAGAGGCCAAAATAAAACGAAAATGAAGAATACTAATTTTTTGATTGAGGCTCAGTTGAAGAATTATTGAAAAAATTATTAATAAAATTTGTCCACCTAAACGAATTTTTTCCTCGAAAGTGAGTAGGATTTCGGTGGTATGTCTATTCATAAAAAGTGATCGTAATTGGCCCCTCTAGCTAGAAATAATTTTTTTAGAACGATTCGAAATTTTTTTTAAATTTCAGGGAAACATATCAATATATGGTCAGACATTATTATATTATTGGTTAGGAATTTTTTTCTCGAAAGTGCGTAGGATTTCGGGAGTATGTCTAATGACCAAAAATGATTGTAATTGACCCCCACAACCAAAAATAATTTTTTCAGAATGATTTAAAATTTTTTAATTTCCTCGAAAAATTATCGTTAATAACTTTTTAACGAAGCCTCAATCAACAAATTGATATTCTTGATTTTCGTCTTATTTTGGCCTCTAGAATCTCCCATTAAAATTTTTCCCAGAGATGGCCGAACACCCTCTATACCAAAGCGACGAATGTGAAATAGTATTTAATTTCAAGATCGATCACAATGCTGAAGCGACTTTTCTGTATTTTCTCGAATGACTTGTATAATCTATATCATTCTTGTGAAAACTACCGAGAGGAAACGAATGGACGACTTTTTATTACGAACGGAAGACAGAAAATTATACTTCTTTTGCGTAGTTCTAGGAAGCGAGACGTCGCCGTTTGAAAATCTTACAATATTTTCCTCGATTATGCTGTGCAAGCAACATTGTATTATTTACATTCTATCCGAGGCGAACTCGATGTTAACTCGTTTGCAGACTTGTTCGATTACAAACTGTAACACGAAACTGCGCCATCAATGGCTTGTTTACAGTAAAATTCATTACAGGAAATAGTTATAAACTTTCAACATGATCATGCACGTGGTAACTAGTAAACGATTTCGTAACGATATTAAAGTTATGGAAATTCGCTTAAAGTAGAGATTTTATGGACTTTAAACAACTAAACGTTACACCACGAATACATTGATACATCGAACGTTATTTCTATTTACATACTTCTGTAATAGATCTAAGAGTCTGCGACACCGATAACACCGGGCTTAAAAAATATATCGCCCTCTAAAATTTATTACCGTTTCATTGCTCAATTATTACCCCTTTTTGCTCCCCGCCTTGTATGTATTGTCAGATTAAATTCTTTCCCACTTTTCAGCGTTCCTTTTAATAGAAGAAGAGCCCTTTCTTAACGACCTCTGAATATGCAATTTCACAGACTCATGAATAATCACCTCATTTTACATTCCCCCGGGAGATCAGTTTTTATTATGTCATGAGTACGTGAGAATTTATTAATCAAATACTGCTGGATCTCGTTATAACCATTCATCAAGCGTATAAATTGTACGGTGTCAACAATACCATCGATTTTCGAGTAATTAGCATAATATCTGCTTAACGAACACGCGTATTTCATATTCCGTCGGGCGAATATTAAAAGAACATTCGCGCAAATATTGTAACGCATTTTCAACACCGACCCGACAAATGAACAAAACGTATAAACATTTTAACCAAATCAGCACGAAAATTAAAATCATCCACTTCGATAATGTCGCGACTCAGACAAATAAATCTACGATATTCATAGCTCTGTTCAACAGTTTCGTTCTATCGAAGTCGGCATGTTCCGTCGATCGAATCGCGCCCATTTTTCTAAGGAGCGCTCCTTCGAATCCTCGGATAACGTGTCCCGAAATTGACGTCGGAAGGGCAATTTCGAAAATTACTCGTTGCACTGCACAAGCAGACACGAAGGGGACAAACGCCCCTTCCATGCTTTTGGAGGGCTGAATTACTAGCCCTACATCCTGTGAGTGACGTTATCACGGTGCATTTGGTGCATTTGGTGCATTTGATGCATCCGGTAGGTTCGTACCTAGGTGCTTGTCTGCCCCAGACAGCCAAGTCACTGCATTCGATATTCCATATTGCGAAACGCTCCTGCTTACCAACAGGTACACCCTACTCGCCAGCAACGTGCACTCACCTTTGGTCCCTTAACAAACAATGCATGCATCATGAGCATACTGAATCCTCTGCGTTTCATGGTCACTTGAATGCATTTCTGATTGCATTTCGAGCGGGAGAAATATCTGAACCTGACAAAGATCGTTAAGAACATATGAAAGTAAAAATGGAAGCAAAAGTAGTAAAAATATCATTGAGTACTATTAAATGTGTCAAGAATTCTACGAGCCTGGCTTTCACAATGTTTAAATTCTGATTTTTTCGAAAACACTATTTCTTTTGCCCCCATAGAAAAATCACAAGCAACTTCCCACGTTTATGGTATAAAAAGAATACCGTGGTCCTCGAGAGACCTCGCCTGGGTATACCAAGGGTTAAGTCAATGAGTTACTAACGATATAACGAGCTTGGGGGATCCCTGGGTCCCCGTGTGACCGCCTAAGCGTTAATATTTACGATAAAAATGCGAGCGATTGCACCAACGCCGCGGGAAGATATTCTTTCCTCCGTGTTATCATTCTCGAGAGCATCGTGTCAACGCGTTTCGATGAAGCCCACGGTATCCCAAAGCAGGCTAATTAAGTGTTCTGTTCTTCGCGACGCTCCCGCCGACGGAGTGCCTCGGCCAATCGAAACTTTCCTCGAGTTAACTTCAAACTTCGAACGAAGTAAATATTCTGTATGCGCCGACGAAACAAGGTGAACGGCCACGCGAGTCCAAACTCCCCGCGAAAACGATCTCCTCCTATATTTGCGCGCCGCGAAGATAGAGACTCGTCGCGCGCGGTCCCTGCGTTTTCCGGGAACCAACAACTAATTCCCTACAGTCCTACTCTCGAGCAGAGACGTGAGACATGGAACTATAGCACCGCGGAGGTCGTGTGTCGTAATGACGATAACCTTTATGGCTCCTGGACCAGATACCAACTACGTTCCTGTGGTAGCTGCTTCTCAAAACTCGCAACTATAGCCACTGCGGATGCTACGTGATTTCATCTCGTTCCTACGTTCCTGCACCGCGGGCGTCCAATGTGCATGATACTGTCGTTATTTATAAACAACGAGACTTTCAACGCTTGTTCCTATTGCCACCTCGTCGCTAGTTGAGATTTTGTATTGGAAGAACGCTTGTTTTATTCTCTATTTGAACAGTCTATCTGTAAACAAATAAGATCTTTCTCTATAATAAAATTTTTTCAATTTTGATACTGTTGGTCGATGAGAATTTTAGTTGAAATATACGTGATATTTCTGTGTTATTTATTTTAAAAAAAAGAATCTGAGAAAATATTGAATCATTTTCATGATTTAATATTAATTAAATATTTCCTGTATTCAATTGTCCACCCAAGCAGAAGAGTTTCGAGAAAATATTGTTTCCTGTATGCTGGATGCATTATCGAAGAGGTAAACGTAGGCTTATTCGACTGATTTGACACGGGGAGTATTTTTGTCAGAAAATGTCGAAGCACGTTGTCGCGTGTTACGCTGGAACAACGCACTGCGGAAAATATTCATTGTATGCGGTGTTAAAGTGTCGACGAATAAATGCATGAAAATTGGTGCAGCGCGTATGGTGCGCTATATAAAATTCAACGCGACCCAGGGAATACCGATTTACATTCTGGCAGCGTTACCATTACGCTTCTCGAGAAAATTTTTCCGTCTGACCTCGAACGCGAGTGTTTAGAGACTGAAATCCAGAACGGAAACGCTACAGCCAATTTCCAAAATATTATCAATGCCTCCTTCGTTTTCTCAGAGAATACACAAGGTATTGCATCTTGGTACCAACGAAGAAGGGTTCCTTGTCCAGAGAAAGTCGAAATGTTCAATTCTAAAATGTTCTGTTCTCGATATTGTCGGTTCAGAAAATAATATATAATTTTGCTTTTAAGACAAGGAAAAACTCACATTCGAACAAAATCCAACGAATTGTTTACTCGAATCACGAGAAATATATTTTCGAAATCAATTGTCTCGAAAAGGAAGCCCTCGATCGTGTCACGAATTAAGGGACACCGTACGAAGTTTTTCTTCGAATTACGAGGGTCGATTGCTTCTAATAAAATCAGTCTTCGAAATGGAGAGAACAATGCTCGAAATTCTGAGG